>NW_028317933.1:6480500-7109500 GCF_062004578.1 Staurois parvus
GTTGAAAAAAGATACAAGTCAATCTAGTTAAAAACAAAAACAAATCAAAAAAAGAAATATACAATCCTATACCCACAGTTGATCCAGAGGAATGAAAAAAAAACCCCCAGCAAAGCATGAACTAATTTTCTCCAGCAGGGGAAAAAAATCCTTCCTGATCTTGCAAGAGGCAATCAGATATTCCCTGGATCAACTTTACCTATAAAAATTAGTATCCAGTTATATTATGTGCAGTTAGGAAATAATCCAGGTCTTTTTTAAAGCAATCTATTGAGCTGGCCAGAACCAACTCTTGAGGGAGTCTATTCCACATTTTCACAGCTCTTACTGTGAAGAAACCTTTCCATATTTGGAGATTAAATCTATTTTCCTCCAGACGTAAAGAGTGCCCCTTGTCCTCTGTGATGACCTTAAAGTGAAAAACTCTACACCGAGTTCACTATATGAACCACTGATGTATTTGTACATGTTGATCATATCCCCCCTTATGTATTATACATGGTGATCATATCCCCCCTTATGTATTATACATGGAGATCATATCCCCCCTTATGTATTATACGTGGAGATCATATCCCCCCTTATGTATTATACATGGAGATCATATCCCCCCTTATGTATTATACATGGTGATCATATCCCCCCTTAATCTACTCTTCTCAAGAGAGAATAAATCCAATTCCTCTAATCTTTCCTCATAGCAGAGCTTCTCCATGCCTCTTATCAGGTTGGTTGTCCTTCTCTGTAGTTTCTCCAGTTCCCCGATATCCTTTTTGTGAATTGTTGCCCAAAACTGAACTGCATATTCCAGACGAGGTTTTACTAATGATTTGTACAGGGGTAAAATTATATATATACAGTCATGGCCGAAATTGTTGGCACCCTTGATATTTCTCCAGGAAATCATGTATTTCTCACGAAACGTATTGCATTAACACATGTTTTGCTATACACATGTTTATTCCCTTTGTGTGTATTGGGACAAAACAAAAAAAGGGAGGAAAGAAAGCAAATTCGACATAATGTCACACAAACCTCCAAAAATGGGCTGGACAAAAGTATTGGCACCCTTTCACAACTGCGGATAAATAAGAATGTTACAAGCATGTGATGCTCCTGTAAACTCACCTGGGGCAAGTAACAGGTGTGGGCAATATAGAAATCACACCTGAAAGCAGATAAAAAGGAGAGACGTTCACTTAACCTTTGCATTGTGTGTCTGTCTGTGCCACACTAAGCATGGACAACAGAAAGAGGAGACGAGAACTGTCTGAGGACCTGAGAACCAAAATTGTGGCAAAATATCAACAATCTCAAGGTTACAAGTCCATCTCCAGAGAACTAGATTTGCCTTTGTCCACAGTGCGCAACATTATCAAGAAGTTTGCAACCCATGGCACTGTAGCTAATCTCCCTGGTCGTGGACGGATGAGGAAAATTGATGAAAGATTGCAACGCAGAATAGTCCGGATGGTGGATAAGCAGCCCCAAACATGTTCCAAAGACATTCAAGCTGTCCTGCAGGCTCAGGGAGCATCAGTGTCAGCGCGAACTATCCGTCGACATTTAAATGAAATGAAACGCTATGGCAGGAGACCCAGGAGGACCCCACTGCTGACACAGAGACATAAAAAAGCAAGACTACAGTTTGCCAAAATGTACTTGAGTAAGCCAAAAGCCTTCTGGGAAAACGTCTTGTGGACAGATGAGACCAAGATAGAGCTTTTCGGTAAAGCACATCATTCTACTGTTTACCGAAAACGGAATGAGGCCTACAAAGAACAAAACACAGTACCTACGGTAAAATATGGTGGAGGTTCAATGATGTTTTGGGGTTGTTTTGCTGCCTCTGGCACTGGGTGCCTTGACTGTGTGCAAGGCATCATGAAATCTGAGGATTACCAAAGGATTTTGGGTCGCACTGTAGGGCCCAGTGTCAGAAAGCTGGGTTTGCGTCCAAGATCCTGGGTCTTCCAGCAGGACAATGACCCCAAACATACGTCAAAAAGCACTCAGAAATGGATGGCAAAGAAGCGCTGGAGAGTTCTGAAGTGGCCAGCAATGAGCCCAGATCTAAATCCCATTGAACACCTGTGGAGAGATCTTAAAATTGCTGTTGGGAAAAGGTGTCCTTCCAATAAGAGAGACCTGGAGCTGTTTGCAAAGGAAGAGTGGTCCAAAATTCCGGGTGAGAGGTGTCAGAAGCTTATTGATGGTTATAGGAAGCGACTGATTTCAGTTATGTTTTCCAAAGGGTGTGCAACCAAATATTAAGTTAAGGGTGCCAATACTTTTGTCCAGCCCATTTTTGGGGTTTTGTGTGACATTATGTCATATTTGCTTTTCTGCCTCTGTTTTATATTTGTTCCAATACATACAAAGGGAATAAACATGTGTATAGCAAAACATGTGTTAATGCAATACCTTTTTTGTGTGAAATACTTGATTTTCAGGAAAAATATCAAGGGTGCCAACAATTTCGGCCATGACTGTATCTCTTTCTGGAGTCTTCAATGGAGGGGGTTATTATTGTGCTCACTGACATCAATACTGGGGTTATTATTGCACTCAGGACCAAACTTTTTGGGCGTTGATATGCAAAAATATGTTGCTATTGTACAACCCTCTGGAAGAACTGGAGGCTGCACTTGAGGCTTTCTATAATTTTCAAGTTGATCACCACTGATCTATGCACTTGCCCCTTGTCAGTGTGGGATCACCTTTGTCCAGTTGGCTTTTTATCTCTGATAACAACATAGACATAAATAAAGGTGACCCAACAATAGCCATTATTACCTTCAGCAGAAAACTAGAAATCAGCCAAGGGGCACACTGTGTACCTGATCTGCATGTCAAATTGACCCAATGACGGATTACTGATTTACATACAATCAAATCTCTGTGTATTGCCACAAAGAGTTTATGCACTTGTGTGGCTTCTGCTTTCTGAAGATACATTGTCCAGTTCTGAATGTTGGAAAACTCTTGTGTTCATTTCCATTTGTATTTCATGTCTCGGATAATATTTGTTTCCTTCTTAAATACATTAGCCATGTGTTCATTGAAAGTTCATGTAGCTTTTTTTACTGAGTGAACATTTTTGTATTGGCTGAGAGGAAGTGTTTTAATTAACAGTGGATGTAAAGGATGAAAGGATATCTTTTCACATAGCAATGGTTTTTGTATGGCAAGCATATGATCTTGTTGCCGTTGATCCATCTGCATTTCGTGAAGCTTTTTTTTTTTGTCCTTATGTCAGGGAGCCAAAGCAGCATTTTGTATAAAATGAACCCAGTGCTTGTGTTGATACTCAGCATTTTTATTTGCCAAATCTTACCCCGAGGGCAGACGGGATCATTTCTGATGCAATTGCAACACCTCCTTTTTCTCATACGAACCAGTATAGGCTGTTTAATTTACTGACATCTGCATGTGCCAGTTCTAGAGGGAATTCAAATGTGCCTAACACCAATGGGAGCTTTACAGATTGTGGCTGTCAGAGGCGGAGGGTACTGATTTAGCTGGTAGTAACTATATAAAGCCAGTTATGTAGTTTACAATATAGTCAAAGCATCCCATTCACACTAATGTAGCTTCTTCCAGTACAACACATGCCCTTACCTTAGGTAAACAGCTTGAGTACTCTTTCTGAAGGTAGTCATCCATCTGTGCTGCAGTTCAGTTAAGAGAAATTGTGCATGATGTAATTTGACTGTTTTTATGCATTTTGTGCATTTTGACACATCCTAACAGATGGAAATGACAATAACATTTTTTTGCAAGGGGGATTAAAAAGACCCTGTACAATAGCCACATAATCAAATGTACAAATATTTAAAAAAAACACCTCCTACTAAAACCACTCTGTTAATGGCTCAGTTCTTCATTGAATAGGTTTTTCAGCAAGGTAGCAGCATTTATCTCTTTAGCTGGGACATTCACTGAACATGTGCTAAGAAACATTGTTTGAATACTACAATTTTGACAACGATCATTTGTCCTCTGGAACTTCTTGGCGTTTTGGGGCCTATTCACACTTAAGCATTCCATCGCAATGCATTTTTGTATGTTCTAACATGATTTGGATTAGATTAGTTTATTCAATATGGATAGGCCTTCAACACACCACAATGGGCAAAAAAAAAGGAACATCACCCTTTTTTGGCAATGCAGTGCACCACAACCCTTGTGGTGTGTTGCAGTGCATTGTGCTCTACTGTATGTATTGGAATAGCATTTCCAATAAATGGCCCTGCAATCACCGTACATAGAACAGGTGTGTTGCCATGGGTTGCGAAGACTTGTTGCCACAACACACAAGTGAAAATAGGCCCTGAGACTTAGGAATTCAGGAGTACTTCATGAAGTTTGTCACAGTCTTCCAAAATTATTAGTAATGGATGGTGATCATCTAGTGGCTTATTGGGGTCAATTTACTAAAACTGGAGAGTACAAAATCTAGAGCAGCTCTGCATAGAAACCAATCAGCTTCCAGTTTTTTTTGTCTAAGCTTAAATGAACAAGCCAAACTTAGAAGCTGATTGGTTACCATAAACAGCTGCACCAGAGTTTGCACTCTCGAGTTTTAGTAAATCAACCCCATTGCTTTTGAAGACATTTTTTATCCTGCCTTGGCTATGGTCTTTTACTGTATGTATTGTCTTAAACTACTGAAATTACCTACAGGCTAATGTGTACAGCTTCTGGATATTGTTGGTACAGTGCCACAGGATTTATCTTATGGTGGTAGACAAAAATACTAACTATATATACAGTATATATGTAAATAAAAGTATAAAAGTGTAAATACCTTGATGCAGTCTCTTTAGAGCCCCCAAAGACACACAGCATTGCTCAATTAAGAAGTATAAAAAAACAAAGCACAAAAAAAACCCTTCTGTTCTTATTAAGGCAAATAAAAAACACAAAAACAAGAAAAAAACCTAAATGTGTTCTTATTAAGGCAATACGCCTTAAAATGGTTGTAAAGACTTAAAGTTTTTTACCTTCATGCATTCTATGAAGGTAAAAAAACCTGTGTGCAGCAGTCCGCCCCCCTAATACTTACCTGAGCCCCATTTTGATCTAGTGATGTGCACGAGAGCCTCAGGTGTCCCTAGTCTCCATTGGCTCTTACTTCTTTTAGTCACAGCTGGTGAGCCAATGAGGAAAGAGCTGGGGTGAGGCTGAGCTGTGTCTGTGTAAGAATGGTTTTGTGTTTTTTTTTGTTGCTGTAATAAAAACACATTTGTTTTTTCACCCCATGTTGTTTTGTTTTTGTGTCTTTTTTGGCTCTAATAAGAATATATCAAGGTACTTGTACTTTTATAATATCTCTCTCTCTATATATTATATATATATATATATATATATATATACACTATATTTCCTTTACACGCACATGAACTTTAATGGCATCCCAGTCTTAGTCCGTAGGGTTCAACATTGAGTTGGCCCACCCTTTGCAGCTATAACAGCTTCAGCTCTTCTGGGAAGGCCGTCCACAAGGTTTAGGAGTGTTTCTATCGGAATGTTTGACCATTCTTCCATTATCACATTTGTGAGGTCAGGTTCTGATGTCAGACGAGAAGGCCTGGCTCGCAGTCTCTGCTCTAATTCATCCCAGAGGTGTTCTTTTGGGTTGAGGTCAGGGCTCTGTGCAGGCCAGTCAAGTTCCTCCACCACAAACTCACTCATCCATGTCTTTATGGACCTTGCTTTGTACACTGGTGTGCAGTCATGTTGGAACAAGAAGGGGCCATCCCCAAACTGTTCCCACAAAGTTGGGTACATGAAATTGTCCAAAATGTCGTGGTATGCTGACACCTTAAGAGTTCCCTTTACTGGAACTAAGGGGCCAAGCTCAACCCCTGAAAAACAACACCACACCAGAATCCCCCCTCCACCAAACTTTACACTTGGCACAATGTAGTCAGGCAAGTACCGTTCTACTGGCAACCGACAAACCTAGACACTTCCATTGAATTGCCAGACAGAGAAGTGTGATTCGTCACTCCAGAGAACATGTCTCCACAACTCTAGAGTCCAGTGGCGGCGTGCTTTACACCACTGCATCCGACGCTTTCCATTGCACTTGGTGATGTAAGGCTTGGAAGCAGCTGCTCGGCCATGGAAACCCATTCCATGAAGCTCTCTACGCACTGTTGTTGTAATAATCTGAAGGCCACATGAAGTTTGGAGGTCTTTAGCTATTGACTCTGCAGACAGTTGGCGACTTGAGCGTACTGTGCACTTCAGCATGCGCTGACCCCACTCTGTCATTTTACATGACCCACCACTACATGGCTGAGTTGCTATTGTTCCCAGTTGCTTCCACTTTGTTATAATACCATTAAGAATTGACCGTGGAATATTTAGTAGCAAGGAAATTTCATAGATGGACTTATTGCACAGGTGAAAACCTATCAAGGTACCACGCTTGAATTCACTAAGCTCCTGAGAGTGACCCATTCTTTCACAAATGTTTGTAGAAGCAGTCTGCATGTTTAGGAGCTTGATTTTATACACCTGTGTCCATGGAGGTGATTGGAACACCTGAATCCAGTGACTTGGAGGGGTTTCCCAATACTTTTGGCAATATAGCATGTGTTTGTATATATATATATATATACATATATATAAAATATATGTCAGATTTCTGTGATAGTGAGGCCTTATAGATTGCCAATTTGGGGTTCCCCAAGGTGCGGAGTCTGAGCCCCAGCCTGCTCCGTCATCAGGGCCCCTAATGGTGAGGATGGACTGGGAACAAACTGGAAGCAGTTCGTGGCCCACAGGTATGCTCAGCTGAGGGTGTGCAGACCACTTGCGTGTGCAGAGTGCAAACCGCAGGATACAGAATGAAATCTGGAAAACAAGTTGAAGGAGGATCAAGCACAAACGGTAGGCAAAGCCGGGGTCGGAACATGGGAAGACAGACACTGAGTACACATAATAGTAGGCAAACAGGAGCTCAGAGAACTGGGAAGTTGATCAGGCAACGCAGGCTGCACTAAGCATGTCTTATATGGGGAGCCAAACTGGGAGGCAAGCCGGGAAGTAATAGAGTAGAAAGGATCTATAAACTCACAGAATAGCAGGCGATGCCCATAGATGAGCATGTGAATGAAATCATAGGTCTAGGAGAAGGACTGCAGCAAGGAGGTAGAAAAGAATTACACAGGCAGGAAAACTGAAGGCTAAATGGTGACCATATCCAAGGCCTCCCATGTCCAAAAGGATCTTCGTGTCCAGTTTGGACTCTCTGTCAGTGCATAATTACTACAGCAATCTGCTCGAAGTGGCTCTAAGTGCACTCTCATGCCATCCTACCGGAATCTAGCTATGAACCTTCTGAGTCTTTAACCCAAAGCAGAAGCCCCAGTTATCACCTTTAGTTTAGACTCAGTCTATATCTAGATAAGCTGTTTTTAAGCCTCCTGCACATAACTCCAGTTTACAAGAGGGTTGCTTCTAACCTGGTTGATGTGGTATGGGCTACACTGCATTTTGAGAAACAACCTGCTCTTTCAGGCTTAGGTGAGCATTCAGACCTTTATCTTACACCTACTGTTTAAGTCATTTTTCTAAGAATGCTGAAAACACCCTGTAGGATCCTGGCCCCTCCAGAGAAAGTGGTAGAGGTTTTACATTTTTAGAGGGAATTTATTGCTCGGTGTTCTGTTCCCACTGTAAATGCTCCAGTAATTCACATCAACAGGCATATTAACAAACACATTGATGGTGCTCTTGTACACCAATCTGGGTTACAGTAAACCTTCATCTCTGCCTACCCTTTGTGTAGGTGTCAATTATCTTAGCTACTCCTTTATAAATATTCAGGTTTAGTACTCTTCAGTTTCTACCAACCTGGTGGGTCATCCCCTTCTAGCCATTTAAATGTTACAATGTGAGAGATCTCACACCATTGACTATCTTGTTGCATGAGGTTGTCTGATTAGGCAACCTTATTATTTATCATGGTCTTTCCCTTCCTCCAAGTCACAGGTTAAAAATGCCAGGCTTGAAGTCTTCTGTAATGACCAGCTGGTGTCCCTTTTGGTTTTCTGTCCAACCTCCCCTTAGGGATCTGTTTTTTCAGTAAATTGTTTCCTTATTGACCACATTTCATTAGTCTGGTTGGTCTGGTTTTCTTCCAGTTTAGGTGCTAGTTTCCCTTAAGCATTGACTTTCTCTCCTGTATGGAGTACCAGGTCGGTCCTTGTTTCCCTTCCCATTGGCCATGGCAGTTTCCTTGCGTTTGCATGACATCAACTTCGACACATGCTCAACTTCGAGCGTTGATTTCTACAGATATCCGTTCGTGGGACAGTCCCTTCATCATTTGAACCGCTCAGTGGCTATTGTCCTCACCTCTGAGAGACTGATTTTGGATGTCCTTACATTCATAAATACCTGTGACCCCTGAAAACCTGAATGGATTTCAAGAAAAGATTTTATGGCAAGTAAAAAAATCTTATTATTTATCATATGCTTAGTCTGAATTGCCCAGATTAGAGGTAGGTTTACTTTAATGTGCATTTTTGAAGCACAGAAAATGACCCAAAGCCTTTTCTGCTATGAGAAGGTGCAGTATGAAGTAGTTTGTGTAATATACACAGGAGAAGAAAAATATCAGGGGTTTTAATATAACACTTATTTTTACAACATAGATATTATCCATTGCAATGTAACTGTTCACTGGTGGTGCAGTAAAGAACTATACATCATGGCTTATGAAGTACTTTTGCTGTGTAACATCACTCGGCCTGACTCCGATGATAAGTGTTACTCAGTGTTACTCTCCATCCCTTGTCAGGCTCCCAGCGAGATGTATGATAAGTTCAAGTATTGCTTCTCCTTTCCGCTGATTTTCACATCCCCTCTGCTCCATGAGGCTCTTTAACTGTATATTACAGAGCCTGGACTGTCACAATGAGCCTCCCTCACTTAATAAATCCATCCATCTCCCTGACACATGTTTAGAACAGCGTCTCTAGTGCAGGACTAAGACATCATTCTGAGAATGAACATGTTGCTCTGTATAATGGGAATGAGACTCATGTAGTGTGCTGGCCCTTCACTACCAGATTGTGACAATATGCAGTATTTTATTTAACGTGCTCAGTGTAAGTGTTGTTCTCTGTGGCAGTATAACACTCTCTCTGTTTGCACCAGTTATACAGTTTACATCTTAAAATTTATTGCAATATTATAATTAATGAATGTATAGACTGTGGTAATGTATGCTCAAGTTTGTATAAAAAAAAAAAAGATATAGGACCTGTACTGTGAAAGCTATGCTTAAATAAGACTACGTAGATGGAAAATGACTAGTGATTTAATGAGACAGTAGCCCACAGTAGTGACATCATCAAATCTCACACCATATCCTGTGAGACTAGCAGCCATAGGCAACAGTACCCTAATCTGGCGTACATCGATCAACATTTGGCCGGTTCAGCAGGAACCAGCAAAATTTTGATCCATCAGTGTATTCTGACAGCAGGGAGGATTCCAGCATCTACATCGAATGTGTGGATGGGAGAATCGGTTCGGCTTTTTTCATTCAGCCTGCTGGCTAAATGAATAAACTGAAACATGTATAGCCAGCTTAAGTATTCCTAAAGGCAAACATTTTTTGTAAATGTTGGATAGAATGGAGGGGTAGTAGAACACCTGTCAAGTTTTTATTGCTTCCTGTGTTCACGCTAGGGAGATTGACCCTCTCTATTAGTCTCTTTTACCATTATCACTGAAAATAAAAGTAAACGAAAATCTCACATTTTGGGTCATCCCCAGAACAGGTGTTGTGGGGATATCTTCCAGTGAGGACACTAGTATAGTGACCCTGATGACAACTAGAGATTCCGTCACTTTAGAGGGACTTCCTCTCACTTTCTCTTTTGGCTAAGGGACAGGAAAAATAGGGAAATATCCCCATGGCAAATATAAATCTTATAGGGGTTAGAATCCTCCCTAACCCTATCCAAAATAAAAAAAATTGGCTTCAATTCTACTTTACGATGATCTGATGATGCTGATATACAGATATGAGCAGGGGCGGACTCACAACTCATGGGGCCCCCGGGCAATAGGGGATCATGGGGCCCCTGTTTCCTTGCCCAAACTCAAAAAAGCCTATGAAAAAGGTACCAGGGGCATCTTATGGGGCCCCCTACTGACCCCAGACCCTCGGGCAGTGCCCGAGTTTCCAAATGGTCAGTCCACCCCTGGCTAAAAGGCATGCTGCACAGCAGTGCTTAGGCACAGACACATGCCGGGAAGTGCCCTGTTAATTTTAAGGGAGATTCAAGGATTCAAGACAAAAGTTGGATTGTCGGGGTACTGTGATCATTTCTAGATGCTCACTGTAAAATAGCAGATCTTCACTTTTTTAGTGCAGGAACACTTTAAGGCCCCTTGCACATGGGCATCGTAATTTGCTGATGTTTACTCAGGAACTTGTGCCACCTGTGTCCAAGGGGCCAAAAACTGTGTGTAAAGGTGCATCCAACACAACAAACACTTTACTCCTGCGCTAGGAAAGGACACAGTAGACCCAATAGGAATGTTCTGGAATTTTCTGGAATATGCACTGCTTGCTGCCCTCAACAGACCGGGGTGGTCCGAATACACTGGATACAAATGGAGAAACAGAAAAAGGGTGCACCGACCTAGTGCATTATCGTTTAAAATAATTTATTAAAGAAACAAAAATAGGTATCATACTCACAATGGACATAATAACACAGGCATGTCAAACTGAACAAGATGTATGATCCAAACAACATCTGAGTCCATACGATGGAACCCTGGATGACCAACTTCCTAACGCGTTTCGAGGACACAACCTGGCTCTGAGGAAGAGGTTGTCCATTGTGAGTATGATACCTATTTTTGTTTCTTTAATAAATTATTTTAAAGAATAAAGGTGCATAACTGTATAAACGAGTAAAATTCTTCTTCTTCACCAGTATTATAATATGCTCATAGACGGTTAAACGCGCATATGCGAGTAAATAACTGCACTCAAATGAAACATCTTCTATTTTTATTTTAGTGTTCTGTACTCAATGCTGTATTACTGGTCTTTACTCAACCGTGTGCAATGTCCCATAGACAATAATGCATCTAATTTCAGATCAGTAAAAAACTGAGCATTTGCTACTCCCAAGCCCCCCTTATAGGCTACACTGCAGTTAAAACATAACTAAAGACTGATATAAGAAAAACTGTGAGAAAGCTATCTCTTTATTGTAGAAGAAACATGCAATGTCTCTTCTGAAATAAAATAAACCTACCTGCCTGCTCACAGTCTTCTGTAGAATGTACACTGAGCTGCGCATGTGCAGCTCTGTCTACATTCCGGCACAGTATCTGTGTGCCGGGATGACTGCACTCCTTTGCATGCACGGGAGTGACCTCACCCTGCCCCACCCAGTCAAGATGGTGGAAGACCAACACCCAGGAGAAGCTAGGGAAAAGATGCCAGCGTTAGCGAGGGACCCCTAATTGGCGTAGCGCTCCAACCCTCCTTCTCATAATCTGAATACTATTGTACAGGAGATTATAGAAAGTTGTTGAGTGAGGTTCTTAAGATAGTTATATATAAAAATACATTTAATTAGCTTTTTAAATGAATACATAACTATGTAAAGGGGTGTTTTCCTTATATCTACCTAGAACTAGGCCTTCTTTCATTTGGTATTAATTTGTTCTGGAATTAATCAATTAATGCAAAATAGATTTTCTGTATGTATTTTAATAAAAAATATGGACTGTTATAGAAGATGTCTTGCATGTTTAGATGAAATGCTGCATATGTTCCTTTTTAAGGTGCTAAGGTCGACAGCAATGAAGCTTCATGTGGAAATGACCGTGTGTGATGTTAGGCCATAAAAAGAAACAAGAAAGAAGCAATAGCTAAATGTACCCACATATGGCTTAACATCAGGCAGCTATAAAAAAACATTGATTAATGTAACTAAGTATTGAATAAGAAAATCATGACCTTATTGTTAAATTAAAATAGTGTAAGTACCCATAAGTGGTTTAAAATCTAAGACTGGGAAAACAGAAGGCCACTGCAAGGCGCAGTACACAAGTGCTGACAGTATAAAATGCTAATGGTAAGAGAGAGCATGATTAGATCCCCATTGTGCTTTTGTTCCTTTATTTGTTGTTATCTTAGGTGTACTAATATTGAGGTGGAAGTCAAGGAGCTGGCTGTTCTGTCTGGCAGGGGTGCTTGGATCACAAAACTAGCTGGATAGAATGACAACTCCTTAATGGTCTGCCTAACGCACATAAACATTGCATTTTTACCATTGCACCACGCAAAGTAGTGCATTACCTTGCACTGCAGGGCACACCCATTGCAAGGTGCACTGGAGTGCCATTCAGATTGAATGGCAATGCATTTCACCCATTCATGTAACGTGTTACCACAGTGCAGTAGTGTGAATGAGCTCTTAAAGTGTCAGTGAATTTGTTTGTAAAACAAAAATTGTATATAAGAAAACTAAAATAATACAACAGTTTTTATTTTCAAATAGTTTTTATTGAAATTTTCAGCTTTCTTAAACAAGATAACATCATATAGAAACATTCGAGTACAAGGTTCACAAAAGCAAGTTTACAACATATGAGATGAAGGAAGAGGTGATAGACCCCCACCATTCGGCTGGGGACCTGTTAATTGTGATCATGTTTACATGAGAGGTATGCTCGTGGTTCATGAACCTTGTTGAAGAACGTAAAACGTAAGGGACTAGGTAGGGGTTGAGAAAAGGGATAGGAAGAGTGTGGGAGGGAGGGAGGAGGGCACCAATGAGCTACAAATATAACATCCGATAAGGTTTGGGACTAGTAATCAGGTGATTGAACAATTGGGGTGTTTTAACCATCGAGACCAATGTAGTATGAATTTATGGTAGGTGGAGTTTCGGAGGGCCGTTCTTCGTTCCATCTCACATTGTAGATTGAGATCAGCAACAAGACGGGACAACAGGGGAGGTGATGTAGACCGCCATAGTTTAGTAATGTTTATCTTTGCTGCTGCCAGAATGTGTACGATAATAGTGCATGAGCGTATGGGGAATTTTTCTATCATTATATGAAGGAGGGCTAGACCAGGATTTGGGGTCATTGGTGAATCTATAATTGAAGAAATTATTTGGAACACTTTATTCCAATGCGACTTGATGGATTTGCATGACCATAGCAAATGGAAGAGCGAGCCAGTTTCGCCACAATGTCTCCAGCAGGTTTGTGACTGCTGTGGATAGTATAAAGATAATTTAGCAGGGGTTAGATAACATTGGTGGAGAATTTTCAAATATGATTCCCAGTGGGAACTACACTTTGAGGCTTTGTATGTGATGGTAAACGTTGTTTGCCAGGATTGTGAGGTTGTTGGGAGAAGTAAATTCCTCTCCCAGTTAGTCAGAGATGACGTATGGGTTATAAATTGTGCTTCAATTAGTAATGTATAGAAGGTGGATATTCCCTTCTTTGGATAAATAGTCTTATGGAAGAAATGGTGTGCGGTAGCAGGAAAGTCTATTTCAAGTGGCATGTTTGTTTTATGGAGCAAGTGGGTTATTCGCATAAAAGTGAATTGCTCTTTATCAGGAAGATGGAATCTCTCCTGGAGGGTCTGAAAAGAATCTGGTTTTTGAGTATTGTGGAGATCTTGAATATGATATATACCGCACGCTTTCCAAGATGTCAAGTTCAAATGGGGGGAAAAGAAGTGCAGAGATGATATTGGGGTAGGGATTCGTAGATTAGCCTTATGGGAATGCGTAAATGTCAGGAAATCATGCCAAACCATCAGAGAGGCCTGGATACATGGATGTGTATGTAGAGGTCTAGTCTGAGCTATATGGGGCGTAAAAAGTAAATCTGTTAACGTGCCTGGCGAGTACAGGGAGGTTTCCATGATAGTCCAGGTTTTGTCTTGGGTAGGGTGCCACCAGTAGAAGAGCTGGTCTAATAAGACAGCTTGGTAATAGGATTTTAAATGCGGGAGACCGGCTCCCCCTCTGGAGGGCGGACGTATCAGGAGGTTTGTGGTACATCTAGGCCGTTTGGAGTTCCATAATACAACAGTTTTTAAATAATTACAAACTTAAAAAAAACCCCTAAAATTCAATTGTCTTGAAAATCATTATAGATTCCCCTTAAAATGGTAGTAAAGCTCCTAGAGAGAAAAAAAAGTTTTCCCCCTGCAAGGTAATATCATAATGCACTAGTATGCTAGCACATTATATTAGCACATTATACTAGCACATTATGAAAGACTTACCGTAAAATTAAGCCCTCCAGTGGCGCGCTGTCACCACTACCAGGGCTGGGTACGGGGCACGGCTATGCCATTTTACCTACAGGTAAGCTTTATGTCTCATTCACACCATGGTGCAGAGACGTCGGTTTTTCTGCATGTGTTTTGCAAGGGCACAACAAAATCAGTTGTTTTCTATGTGCACTGTTCACACCACAACACGGATATCACCTGAAGATTTTTTCTGCGCAAGAATCTGCAACGTGTATAAAACTAATTGAAGCGCGCATGAAAACTGATGTAAATAGATGTCTATGCAAGTGAAATCTGCATGTCAGTTTCCATCAGTTTTCATTATGGTGTGAACAAGCCCTTATAAGCTTACCTGTAGGTAAAAATCAACATAGAGAGTTTACTACCACTTTAAGGCAAATCTCTGGTGTTTAACCGCCTCCCGCCTGCCATATAAGGAAATGACGGGCACAAGGTGCTTCTCTCGTTCTGGGAGGACATCATATGACATCCTCCCACTCTAACCGCACGTGCGCGCCTCCAGGGTGCGCAGCGCGGCGATCGGTGGTGCGCTGTGTACCTGGGACACAGCAGATCACCGATCAACAGAAAGAGCCAAAGACATCGGCTCTGTCATGTGATCAGCTGTGTCCAATTACAGCTGATGACATGTAAACAGGGAAATGCCGGTTATTGGCATTTCTCTCGTCACGAGCTGTCACGCTGACAGCTCGAGAGGAGAGGAGAGCCGGTAATCGGCATTCCTCGGAGGGGACATGTACACGGATCATCAGGGCACTGATGATCAGTGTAGCCCCAGCAGTGCCACCTGTCAGTGCCCATCAATGCCACCTGCCAGTGCCCATCAGTGCCACATAGTGCCTACCAGTGCACATCAATGCCACATATCAGTGCCCATCTGAGCTGCCTTTCAGTGCCACCTATCAGTGCCAATCATTGCCACCTATCAATGACAGTCAGTGCCACCAATCTGTGCCACCTATCAGTGCCAGTCAGTGCCACCTATCAGTGCCATATATGAGTGCTGCCTTTCAGTGCCCACCAGTGATGCCTGTCAATGCCCATAAGTGCCACCTATCAGTGCCTCTTCATCAGTGACCATCAGTGCAGCCTATTAGTGCCCATCACTGCAGCCTCATTAGCGCACATCAGTGAAGGAGAAAAATTACTTATTTACAAAATTTTATAACAGAAACTAAGAAAAAACATATTTTTTTTCAAAATTTTCAGTTGTTTTTGGTTTGTTTAGCAAAAAATAAAAAACCCAGAGGTGATTAAATACCACCAAAAGAAAGCTCTATCTGTCTCAAATAAAAATGCTAAAAATGTAATATAGGTCCAGTGTTGCATGACCGTGCAATTATCATTCAAAGTACAACAGCGCTGAAAGCTGAAAATTGGCTTGGGCAGGAAGGGGGTATAAGTGCCCTGTAGGCTAGTGGTTATTGAGTAGGCAAACTGCTGCAAGTGTTAAAGGATAAGTTCACCTTCTCAGGCAGAATTTCACTTTAAATAATAAAGAGAAATGTTTTCCAATGCCATTTCTGGCCCAGCCATCCCAATGTTACCTCACCCACAGGACATTTAATTTTTTGTCAGTGTATGTGAGATTTTGAACCGTTTTTCAGATTGCATAATTTCCTGTCAATGATATCTCAGCGTTCACTTCCTGTAGACAATCTCCCAGAAGCCTTCACTTTCTCATCAGAAGAGGCTGTGATAGGGTGTATTCACCACTCTGGACCAGGGGCGGACTGACCATTTGGAAACTCGGGCACTGCCCGAGAGCCCGGGGTCAGTAGGGGGCCCCATGAGATGCCCCTGGTACCTTTTTCATAGGCTTTTTTGAGTTTGTGCAAGGACACAGGGGCTCCATGATCCCCATTGCCTGGGGGCCCCATGAGTTGTCAGTCCGCCCCTGCTCTGGACCACACCTCCCTCATTGGAATACTACTTTCCTCCCATCAGCTATGCAGTACAAGAGCTTGTCTGATTTGACACAGATTGAATGAATTGTTCAGATGTGTCCTCCTATTCCATAGTTCTGGTAAATCTAAAAGAAAATGTAAAATCAGATTTCATAGTATATGGCCATCTTTATACAAGTACATAGGTGGAAGTGAACAGAGACGCTAAGTTGTCAGGCCCCATTCACATCTTCACGTAGTGAAGAATCACATTCCCGCATGCATTTGTTTTGGGTGTTTCAAAGCGTTTTCACTTGTCACGCATAGGGCAGCCCCATTCACGTAAATCACCCTAGAAAAGCTCCAGAACCTTTTTTTGAGTGGAGCACAAAGAGTTACTGCAGTTCTTGGTGCGTTTGCTGTACTTGAGGTGCCTTTAACACGTAATGACAACACCAACACGTTGCATATATGCAGCGTGTTTCTGAAACGCATGGCAAAGCATGCATTTTTTGTGCAGTTTACCATGCGTTCAGAAACACACACATGTGAATGGAGCCTCATTGTTCTTGTGTAAAAAACCAATGTCACTTTTTGGCCCCATTCACAAGGAGAGTAGAGGGAGTACATGTGTCCCGTGGGTTGCATTGGGGGCTCAGGGAGTTTAGCATGCGGCCTGAGTCCATCTGTAGAGACGCTGGGGTAGCCAGGCAAATGAGGAGAGAGATGCCACAGATGCTGCGAAAAATATTTGATGGGTGAAGGATGTGTGTTTAACTACTTGCCAACCGCAGATAGCCGAATGACGGCTACACTGTGGCCGGCTAGTTCCCCCCGGGGCGCGTACCTGGTGATCAACGTGATCGCTGTGTCCTATGATGTTGTAAAAGGCCAATCACAGCGGCCTTTTACCACGTGATCAGCCGTGTCCAATGACACGCTGATCACCGGGAAATGCAATTGACGGTTCTCGGCTGCACTTTCCTCACGCTGTCAGATTGTGAGGAAAGTACTGCCGAGAACCGGCAGTTGTCAGAGTAGGGACTGGCACCGATCATCAGGGCACTGATGATTAGTGCCCTGATGATCGGTGCCCAGCAGTGCCACCCACCAGTTCCTCCCACCTGTGCACAGCAGTGCCGCCTACTAGCTCCGCCCACCTGTGCCCAGCAGTGCACCCACCTGTGCCCAGCAGTACCCTTCAGTGCCACCCAGCAGTGCCACCTACCTGTGTCCAGCAGTGCCACCCACCTGTGCCCACCCATCTGTGCCCACCAGTGCCACCCACCAGTGCCCATCAATACAGCCCAGCAGTGCTGCCAATCAGTGCCTAGCGGTTGTGCCAGTCAGTGCCCAGCAGTTGTGCCAGTCAATGCCTAGCAGTGCCACCAGTCAGTGCCCAGCAGTGATGCCAGTCAGTGCCACCTATCAGTGCTGTCTAGCAGTATCCATCATCAGTGCCGCCTATCCGTGACACCTCATTAGTGCTGCCTATCAGTGTCCTTCAGTGCTGCCTATCAGTGCCCATCAGTGCCGCCTATCAGTGCCCATCAGTGCTGCCTCATCAACGCACATCAGTGAAGGAGAAAAATTACCTGTTTGAAAAATTTTATAATAGAAACAAAGAAACTTTTTTTTTTTAATTTTTGCACAATTTTTGTTTATAGTGCAAAAAGTAAAGCCCCCAGCGGCGATTAAATACCACCAAAAGAAAGCTCTATTTGTGAGAAAAAATGATAAAAATTTCATATGGGTACAATCTTGCATGACTGCACAATTGTCAATCAAAGTGCAGTTGCCGCATGGCCCTATTCGCTTGAATGCAAAGGCAAGTGGTTAATGAGGTCAGTGCAGGATGTGTGTGCTAATGAGATCAGCTGGTAATCTGCTTCCTGGTCATACTGGCTCCTCTGTCCTCTGTTTGCATTCCAGGAATTGAAAAAGTTTTCTAAGAAATTTACCAACAGCTAAGGTAAGGCCTTGTTCTCCAGATCAAAGAGAGCTTATATATTTTTGCAATGGAGGAACATTTATGGTATATTGGTGCATAGGGGAGCTGAATTTTAGAAAAAAAAAAGTGAACTTAGCCTGTAGGTTCTGACATTATTAGCTTGTTCTCATGTGCAGATATCTTTGCTGCCCCCTGGAAAGTGGTCTGCAGTGAATCTCTCTTTTCAGATGATGTTTGAGAGTCAGTAAAGAGGTGATATGTTGTCTCCTCACTGCTTGTTTTACTCTCAAATTGAGGGCCTATTGCACCAGAAATGCATGCATTGCCTGCAGTTGCAGGGCACTTGCCGCATGGCCCTATTCGCTTGCATGCATTGCATTTAGCAGCTGTACCACCCACTGAATGCAGCATGTCATTTAATTTTTGCCTCAGCCACGAATCAAAGCATTATACCCACGGCATGTGTACATTGCCGAGTAACTGCATTTATTTATTTAGGTAGGTGGTCAGGGAGCGGTAAAACCATTCACCAAGATCTTTAAACATACAGTAGCACTAAATGAAAGGTCCATTACTCAGATTTGTTTATATAAAAATGAACACATTTTATTATTAAACAATATTACAATTCAAGGCTGATAATAAAAACATAACTATACAATAACCATATTCAACATACTGCATTTAACATTCCCTGTTTAATACAACCAAGTTGGTGGGCAGCACTTACAGAGAGTGGTGCATTTATCACTCGAAGCGACGGATGACGCCTGTCAGAGGGGGTGGCCGGAAGCAGTCTTGCAACAAAGCACTTGTATATGGAGAGACTCCTGCTGACAGTCCCAAGTCTGTCCATCCTCTTCATGAACCTCTCCCTACGCCAGGCACTCTGTCCCTAACCAGCAGGTTCCTGTCCCTGACCTAGCCACTACACAAAATGCATGCCAACTGACGGGGACAGTACTATTTATTAAATTTATTTGGCCATCCAGGAGGCAGCAACATATAATCGGACAGCAGCTCTCCTGATGACACCTACAGTGGCTTCAAAGAAACATGGGTTCCCCCCTCTCCTCTGCTTTCTCTACATGGCAGCTGCCAAACAGCACTACCTGTGCAGGGAGGCCAGACTACATCTGCCTGCATATGGTAATAAACCTAATTATTATTATTTATTATTATTATTAATAATAATATATAATAATAATAAATATGGAAATAAAATATAATTATGTTGATTCCCTTTTGCCTAGACAGGCGCATGCCCCAGTAGTTACTCTGAGATATGAGACATTAGGATCAAATTCTGTTGAGCACATGCTGTGTGTACAAAAGAGATCACAAGTGACATGAAGCAGACTAGTCTCTCTTTACCTTTGCAGATCTGTGTACTGTGTTATTATTGTCCGCCAGGAGCCGAGTTTGAGATCCCCTTAATTCTAAGAATACAGAATCCTCTTGTAACAAATTTGAGTACTCTGATTTAAGTGCATTTAATAAGCTTGCCATTTTTTAAAATGATCCATAATAATGCTAATTGAATCAGCAAAAAATGAGATTTACAAAGTTATGACTTTCCATAATGTTTGAATGCAAATCTACGTAATTTATCTGCAGAGAGTCACACAGATAAGCAATCCAGGCATTCTCAATTCATGAATTGTATAATTCTTTGTAGGTAGGAAAAATTTGCATGTATATGTTTTGGTGTAATGAGAAAGAAACACTAAATTTGACTATTCACTAATCACTAGTCCATACATAGATGGCATCCTTAAAGTGTATCTGAAGCCAAAACTTTTTTTTTAAAATGGGGATGCGTTTGAACCCTCTTAGATTTGCATTGCTGGCTGTGTCCCCTTTAAATACGTTTACTCTCTCCCGATGTCACTGAAACTGAAAGTGAGAGAAAATTTAAAATTTCCTCCCAGCAGCTCTTATATCATTACTGTGTTCTACAATGTTGAATGGGCCAGCCAGAGGGACTGTGCACAGGCCTAGAATTCAGCAGATTTCTCCCAACAGCAGCTCGCAGAATGAGCGTTGAGTTTTAAATATCTTCTTTTGTGGAGAACACATTTTTACTATTTTTATTCTGGTGACAATTGCCTTAATTAAAGCCTATCCACCCCATTACCCTCCACCCAAAAAAGTAATACCCCATCGCCTTCCTCCCCAAAAAATGTATATATATGAGAAGTCCAATTTTCATGCAGATTTAAATTTTACTAATTATTGTTGCATGCATGAGGGGTTAATATTTTGTATATTTTCAATTTCCCCCAACCCTTTTTTTTTTACCTTAAGCAATGCTTCACAGTATTGACAAAGTCCATCTATCTTACAATAGTACTGGATTCCTTCTCTCTCCTTCCCTTCTCTTGTCCCTCTATAAATCCTAGTTCATTTAATTAATCTCACTTCCAGCACAGGCTTCATAACACCGGCCCATTCAAGCAAACACAACATTAATTCATGTATTCAGGCAATCACATTTGAGGGTATTTTACATCTGTCATAATTTCGCTTACATGCACACGGAGGATTGTTTCAGTTTTAGAAAACACTTGCAGCCCCTTGACTCATCAGAATGGGGCTAAATGTTTTCAGGCCCCTCTCTCTGATCTGTTTTGGTTTCTTGTTTTATTACATGATATACCTGACCTTGTGTGCTCTGTGGCAGTGAATGAGGAGAGTACATAGTAAAAGCTGTGGGAGAGAACAGCTGATGACCACAGATGGGATTCCAACCTTATAGTAGGAATGGACAATAACAGTAGACTCTTTTTTTTTTTTTTCAGCTGTCTCTGGTTCCCATGAACCATAGTCAGTCACTATGTATTTGTAATAACTATGTATGTACATACCAGGGAACCTTTCTTACTTACAGCAGTCTCATTAGCTGTTATGTTACTCTTAGGTCACATTCATGCTGGTGATTTATAAAGTTGTGACAGGGAGCCACCTAAAGCAGCATAACCAGGATTCTGCATATATGCAACAGGCACCTCAGCTGTCTATTAGCAAAGAGTCTGACTTTAGATACTTAGACATTGAGATAATGCATACTGAACACTTTTGGACTGTAAGAATATGTCAACCCAAAATTTCAAATTCCTGATATGTGTCTGCTACACCATGTACTTGTATGAAAAAGTATCCTGTTCTCTTTGTATTGCTTCCTTTGCGTGAAATCACAGGTGTTCCTGCCAGTCCTCTGCTTTCCTATTAAACCTGGCCACACTAGGCATGAGAGCACAGCATGGTCAGTTTTTTGGCTGAGCTGAGAACTGAACTTGCTCCCCTCCAGTGTTCAGACTTTTGCTGACACGCCCCCCCCCCCCCGCACAGCCATTCACTTGGAAGATCAGTGTGCTCTCATTTCTCCTCCCCCAGCTCCATAAGTTCCTTATGCAAATGAGAACAGAGGGTATGTGATCACTTATTAAAAATGGGAAAAACAGGTATTTTATAATGTTTTTTATATGTATACTATTTTAAACTGAATGGGTTGTTTTACAAGGCGAGGGTTTACATATACTTTAAGCTTTTATTGGTCACCTTTTACTGTGACTTTAAAAAGAATGTGACCATGCTCGTGTCATTTGCTAGTTTGGAAGGTGGTGAACACGAGGTGTGAGCACTGTAGAGGAGTGATAATTGATGAGAAGATTTTCTCCTGCACTTTATTGAAGCGCAAGTCTTTGTTTTCATGGACTTTTATTGCAGTGGACACTTTATACATTTTATGAAATATTGTTCACACTGGACACTTTATAATTTTCATGATTTTTGATTATGTTTAAATAAATTGTTGATGAAAAAAGCACATATGCACAAAGATTTATAGCAAATGTATTTTACCGTATTTTTTGCTCCATAAGACACACATGACCATAAGACGCACCTAGGTTTTAGAGGAAGAAAACAAGAAAAAAATATTCTGAACCAATGGACTGCACACATAGTACAGGAGATGACCAGAGACTGCGGATGTACTACAGGAGATGACCAGAGACTGCAGACATAGTACAGGAGATGACCAGAGACTGCAGACCTAGTACAGGAGATGGCCAGAAACTGCAGACATAGTAGGAGATGACCAGAGACTGCGGACACAGTACAGGAGATGACCAGAGACTGCGGACATAGTACAGGAGATGACCAGAGACTGCGGACATAGTACAGGAGATGACCAGAGACTGCAGACATAGTACAGAAGATGACCAGAGACTGCGGACATACTACAGGAGATGACCAGAGACTGAGGACACAGTACGGGAGATGACCAGAGACTGTGGACATAGTACAGGAGATGACCAGAGACTGCGGACACAGTACAGGAGATGACCAGAGACTGCAGACATAGTACAGGAGATGACCAGAGACTGCATACATAGTACAGGAGATGACCAGAGACTGCGGACATAGTACAGGAGATGACCAGAGACTGCGGACATAGTACAGGAGATGACCAGAGACTGCGCACATAGTACAGGAGATGACCAGAGACTGCGCACATAGTACAGGAGATGACCAGAGACTGCGCACATAGTACAGGAGATGACCAGAGACTGCGCACATAGTACAGGAGATGACCAGAGACTGCGGACACAGTACAGGAGATGACCAGAGACTGCGGACACAGTACAGGAGATGACCAGAGACTGCGGACACAGTACAGGAGATGACCAGAGACTGCGGACACAGTACAGGAGATGACCAGAGACTGTGGACATAGTACAGGAGATGACCAGAGCAGACCTTTGGGGAGGGGGGGGGAGCGGGTACCTGAATTTGACAGGTACCCGCTCCCACTTCCGCTGTGATTGCCTAGATTATCGGAAGTGGAAGTTGTCCTCCTCCCCTCCCTCCCCATAGTCTTCTGGGACACGTGACAGGTCCCAGAAGACTACAGGGCCATTCACAAAGCGCAGCGCTTCTCGCACATGCGCAGTGGGCACCTGGCTGTGAAGTCGCAAGCTGTCACAGCCAGTGCCCACACTGAAGATGCCAGTGCCAGGGAGAGAAGACAGCCGGTGAAATCAGCCATGGTGAGGACACTGATGGACCAAGGGACTGGTAAGTGTTTGTATTTTAAAAGTCAGCAGTTACAGTTTTTTTTTTTCTTTGGAGAAATAATATCTTATTTAGGAACTGCAATCCTCCCTCTTTAGCCTCCCATATTTGACTGTTGGTCATTGAGGCCACCCTTCATAGTTACTAGTCATAGGATGAACATGGCGGTGCCAGAGAGGAAGGACCTGAGCTCTTGAATATAGCCATTTTTTATTTGCATAGTAGATCACTCCAAGTAGTAAGGCTTCTTGAACACTCAGTGAATCTTATAACTAATATTGTAGGTACTGTCTAAGTGTCGAATTTTAATGCCTAGTGACATCTTAGAGATGTAAAAGGGAATACAGGTTCACTTTAATTTATAACATAATACATGTTTTTTTCCTTTGCTTCAGAGCCTAAATCAATAAAAATATTGATTAAATGGAGCACTCATTAATATTTATGATGTCACATTATGCCCGCACACATAATTTTTACAATTCTGATTTTCCACAAATGCTTTCAAAACGTTTCTATTTAACTTTTTTTTTAATAAAAGCTTTGTGCTGGAAAAGATTCAGATTGAACTATTCACTTAATAATTTTTAAATTGAACACCCATAGTAAGCAATATCACAGAGATCATCTGCTAATTGAAGCATTATGTTACTGACACCTTAAAGCTGCAGACCTGGGGGTCATAATAACATCTTACACTAGCCTTCCCCAGTGCCACACATAAAGATTTTCTTCTTTATGTATGCTTTAGCATCTGTTTCAGTTGTATACCAGCTTATTGAATGTGAGTAGTTTTGCAGAGGTAAAGAATAAAGGAACCTTGTCATGAAGCGTTCCAACCAGGGGCGGACTGACAACTCATGGGGCCCCCAGGCAATAGGGGATCATGGGGCCCCTGTGTCCTTGCCCAAACTCAAAAAAGCCTAAGAAAAAGGTACCAGGGGCATCTCATGGGGCCCCCTACTGACCCCAGGCCCTCGGGCAGTGCCCAAGTTTCCAAATGGTCAGTCCTGGTTCCAACATAAACTAATGGTAGCCTCTAAAACAGTAGTTGTCAACTTATGAGCTAAAGGGGCCTCAAATGCGGCCCTGACATCACCAAAGAGCAGCACATAATTCAATATATGTATTGCTTGAGAGGACTGCCAGAAACTGCAGATATAATAGAGAAAATTGGGGTCAAAGAGTGTGGACATGCTACTTTTTAAGCCCTTGTTCACACTGTGCAGGTTGGTTGTGGGTACGGGAATCGTATCTGTTTCTGCACCCAAACCACCCGCAGCCAAATTGCGCTGCTCTTATGAGACTTGCAGGGCTGTCATTCAGAAAGAATGGCACCCCCACGCATCTCAGTCTGCAACGCGTTTGCCGGTGTGGGAACCACAGGAACGTGGTATGGTCAAAAAGACCATGTGATTTCCTTGTGGCCATGTTTGCAAAAAGGTGCAGGCAATTTTTTTTTTTTTGCGGAAAATGCAGGCACAGCAGCCTATTCACATGAATGGGCTTTGTGTCTGCGCAAGCTCAGGCCGTACGGCCTACACAAGTGTGAACCAGGACTTAGCTGCAGGTATGCTGCAGAAGACAATACTGGGAACATGTTACGTGAGGCTAGTAGAAATCAATGATAATCAGTGCTTCCAATACAGACTGCTGAGGTCCGAGGGCCACAAATCATATACCAATGGGCTGCAGGTTGGGTGCCAGGGCTCTAAAAGAAGAACAAGTATGCCTACATTTCTGGAGTCCTGTGTTTAAAAAATATGCAGTGTTGATGATCTCCAGCTGCAGCAGGTATTTGACATGTCCAAGATTGTGGAATACCTCCACTCCACAATGCTGGTTGCAAAGCTGACTCCTGTGTCCTGCATACCAATGTAAAAGTGTATGCTCATTTTTTATAGAATATAATGAGGGGGTTGATACCCTGAAATGTATCAATGATAGCAGAGGTTTTCCCAAAGACACTCTACTTGGAGTTTGCCTTTCCTTGGCTATTCCACTTTAGCTACTCCACTTCCATCCACAGCTATTCCACGAATCTTTAGAGAAATAATATCTTATTTGTCAAAAATATCTTGGAACGCTTGAGAGTCTGTCCAGGCAACTCAAGTAGTCATGAATTGTTCTGTTTTGTCAACTTCTTCTGCTATTAGGCATTCAAGGTGCATGATAGAATCAAACTCCAGGGATTGTTCAAAGTTAACCCTTAGTTTAGAAGAGTGGTTGTATAAACAGTCTACTATTCTGGTGAGCACAGGGGCTTGATGGTATAGGATTCTGTTTGGGGCATTTGCTCCTTCTTTGTTTTTTTGGAGGAAGAGTATTCTACAGTTTAGTCTATGAATGGCAGCAAATTTGTAAAGGTGTGTTGTGAGTTTCTAATAAATGTCTTGGGGATAACAATTGCAATAGTTTGGAATGAGTAGAAAATTGAGGTGTGATATTCAAGTATGGTAATTCTACCCAGTCAACAGAATGTTTTAAGATCATATTTCTTGTGATATATTAGGGTTTTATGGAGTAGAGGCTAGTAGTTGAGAGAAAACAGCAAAGATAAATTGGTGGGTATGTGTATCACTATGTACATATTTCAGTGACCGGATACAGAGGGAAACATTCCACCTTTCATACCATGGTTCATGTTACTCCCATAATTTGGAATTAGCAGAGAGCATAGTGCCATTCTGCAGCCACCCACCCACAAATAGCCCCCCACCCCCCCTACAACTTCAGCCGTGTCATCCTTTCAGAGATGTATTCACAGTATCAATGAATGGAAAAACTACCACAGTGGCAGATGGACTCATAAGTCTCAATGAAGCACTAGTGTGGATACATCACTATACTCATAGTCCCATAATTACTGCTTTCAGCTCCATAGACAGAGGTGCTTACATCTATACAGACCAAGGGCTGGCGGAACAGTCTGCAGGAACCTGTGCATTGCACTCGCAAGGCACTGATTACAGTTGCAAACCTCTGCAGACTTCAATGGAAAATATTAATGAATGCATGTTTTCCTTTTAGCAATATGGGTGCATTTTGAATTTTTTACCAAAAAGCGGAATATGCCTTTATTAGGTACACCTTACTAGTACCAGGTTGGACCTCTTTTGCCTTCAGAACTGTCTTAATTCTTTGTGGTATATATTCAACAAGGTGTTGGAAACATTCCTCAGAGATTTTGGTCCATATTGACATGAGTTACTGTTGCCTTTCTATCATTTCGAACCAGTCTGTCCATTCTCCTCTGACCTCTGACATCAACAAGGCATTTTCATCCACACAACTGCCACTCATTGGATATTTCCTCTTTATTGGACTATTGTCTGTAAACCCTAGGGATGGTTTTGTGTGGAAAACCCCAGTAGATCAGCAGTTTTTGAAATACTCAGACCAGTCCAACTGGCAGCAACAACCATGCCACATTCAAAGCCACTTAAATCCCCTTTCTTCCCCTATTCTGATGCTCAGTTTGAACTTCAGCAAGTCCTCTTCACCACATCTACATGCCTAATTGCATTGAGGTGCTGCCTTGTGATTGGCTGCTTAGCAATTTGTGCTACTAAGCAATTGAACAGTTGTAGCTAATAAAGTGGCCGGTGAGTGTATATAACAAGTCTGTATTGGGTGGGATTGAATATTAGAGTGAGCCTCTGAATCTCAGCCAACTTCCACCAATATATGGTCCTGAGGAGTGTAAATCGTCACAAGCATACATTTTACATATCCACTGCAATGAGGGGGAGTCAGCCCAAAAGTAAGGTTTGAGTGTCTGGAGGGAATCCCTCCCTGCAACATGGTTGTATGGCTTCCGTAAAAGAACCATGGGTATAGTAAATATAAAGCAAAACCTTTTAACACCTGCATTTATCGAGGTTGGATCACGTTATCAATCCATTTTGTAGTGCAGAACTCTGCCAATTGTTCCTATTATTTTATTAAGGTCAGGTTTCAAAAAATCACAATGCTTTTTTATGCGCAGGTCCCTAACTGCACTTTTAAGCTCTACGCATGTCTGAAGGTAAGATATTTCCCACCATTTGGATATTTCTGCATTGATCTTGTTTTCCAATTTATGGAACTCGCAACATAACACCTGTAATTGAGTATCAGTGATCATGGATTGTAAAACAATGTGATTTAGTGTAAACAGGGAAAATATATCATTTAACGTATTCTTTTTGGAAGGTGCAATATCATCAATGAATTCCATAATGAATGGGTAAAATAGAATAACTATACAAAGACAAATTCCTGCAGACCAATAACTAGCCAGGGAAAACGGCTGTAATAAAGCAGTACATAAAGGTTCCCAAGAATTAGCACACAATGTAAAAAATATATATATCACCCAAGAGCACAACTATAAAACAATTTCACTTTCTCATAAAAGTATATAGAGTCCATAAAAAGAGTCCATAAGTAACTCAGAATGGATGGGGTTAACCACTGACAGTGTCTGCATATTCTCCTCAGATACAGGATCTAGGTGTGGGGTAGGGGTGCTGAAAGCCTAAATCATAACATATAACTGTGCTATCTATAGAGTGTGGGTATTGTATGTAGATCTAGAGACCAGTTAGTTACCCATTGGAAGTCTGTTGTATATGGGGCTACATATTGATGTGAGCTTCCGACTCTCAGGCTCTTTTTCGATGTATAATCAAAGGAAGGGTAGGTGAAAGTGTCTGCATATATGTCTATTATTTTCTGGTGTAGAGAATGTGTGCGACCATTTGTTAGGTGCTATTTGAGGGAGACCCAGAGGCTGCAGCAGATCAGGTATGTCCTGGCGATGTTTAATGTGGTGGGTCTGCCCACTTTCAGGACCTTGAGATTGAATGCAAAACCCCATCTATGGGGGATATCATACTCTTTAAGCAGGTTTAGGAGTGGTTTGAGAGCTCTCCTCTGGTTGAGATTATGCTTGGACAGATCCTGGAGCAGAAGATTTTTTTTCCATCAAAGTGGATCATACCAGAGATTATTGCTTTTTGTATTATTTCCTTTTTTACATTTTGGGGACTGAAAGGGTCAGCGCTCCTGTGTCCTAGGGTTCTATGGACTCTACCAATCTCAGTGTCAGCATATCCTGGGCTATCTAGGAATTTGATGAATAGGTCCCTGGCCATCAGTAACCGGTGTGACTCCCTGGTTGTCTCAGGGAGCCCCCTGCTCCTGATATTGTTGCAACTATACCTGTCTTTTGATGTTTGGATATGAGATTCCTGGGCATCTAGGCATTGTGCTTTTGTGTTAATGGTAGTTTTCAGGGTAGTACAGGTAGTTTCTAGTGCAGATGCTGCAATATGTATAGAGATAAAAGGCACTTGGATCTCAGCCTTATAAATGGTCCCAAGTCTCTAGTTCTAATACTGCATTTAAAATCTGTTGCAGAGGCTTTAAAACATTCTCTTCAGTCCCACTCTGGTTTCCCTGTGTGATATGGAGAGGTGTGTGGAGATAGACTGGCCTGCTGCAGAGTGGAGAGAGATTTTGGTTGCAGCTTGGTCCCCATTGTAAAGAACTCCAATAAGTCTCTCTGCCTGTTGAGGGATCGCCTGGCTGTGTTCTTTGCTCGGTGGTCCATGAGCGGGCAGATGAAGCTTGAGTGCCATTGATGTGTTTGGATTTCCCCTGGCTACAGCAGGAGCTCAAGGATTGTGCTGCTTACTTCTCAATGTTCTGACCATGCCCTAAACATGTTCCTTTTCAATATTTTGACTGTTTATGGTACACAGTTTATGATGCTTACAGTTTTTTATGTTTACAGTTTCCTTACCATGTAAAAGGTTATATGAGATTTTAGTGATTGGGTTTAGCTAGATCAAATCTCTAGCAGTTCTAAACACATGGATGTTGATTTATGACATCTACAAAGGTAAAATCTGTTCAGATGTTATTGCTAACAATTCATATTTTGTGCTCTTTTTTTTTCTTTATCTGTTTTTTTATGAATCAACCCAATAGTGTTTTTTTTATCCCATGTTTTTAAAGCTTTTGAAATTTGTGCTCCTTTAGCAGCACAGAAAGTGGTATAGAAACCTCTCATATCTGCCAAGAGTTAGCTATGGCCCATGTCCCCCTTTTGATGTCACTGGACATTTTTCTCTTCATAAAGGCAAAAAGCTATCTTCCTGTTCTTCTCATCAGCTGCCAATCTTTCTGTGGAGAAGCCGATAAAATATTAACCAGCACCCAGTGAATCAGATTGCTGACTAGTACATAAAGATTTTACAGGCTGCCATGTAGCCTTCACAGCTATAGATACCACACACAAAGACACACAATCCCATTAACATGGTTGTCTGACTCATGGGACATAACGGCTCTAACTCTTATACCATACTATGTGATCTGACCATTGAAACTAACAATTATGATTCATTTAAGATTGCACATAATAAACATGGTTTGGAATTGGTTTAGGAGTTTTAGGTTAAAATAATCACAAAGGTCCATAGTAAATACTCAGTAGAATTGTATATCTATATAATGATCTAAATATCCTGGTGGGATGTTTTACCATTGTCCACATCAGAGTTATAGTACTTGGAAATTAGGAAAGTACTCAATCATTACAATGTATGATAGTATAAAATGTATTGACACATATTATACCAATATACAATTGATGAATACCATCATATGTTGTTTTTTTATAGTATACCAACATATGGTGCATATGAGAAGGGCAGAAACGGTATATACAGTTCATTTTCAGTAATGTGTTTTTATATTCAGGAAGTGTCATTTTATACATTAAAGCCCACCTTTTCATACATGCTTGTGTAGCACTGCACCCTTAGGAGTTGCAAAAAAGATCTTGTGTCCCCGTATAGTCCTACACAGCCAGGCAACATGCTTCTTCAGACTTGCAACCAGAGTCAGAGATAAGTCCTCAAGCTTTGGTTTTGTTATTTTTATTTAGGGGATTTGAACTGGGATAGGGTTAGGGGTGTACAGGACGCTCAATGGAACTGATGAAAACTTTCTGGAACTATTTACAAGCCGTCAATGCAACACAGTCTCTGTTGAAGAGCTAACCAGCATCTCCTAATGTACCACCCCAGACCCTAGATGAACTCCTCTTCCTTCACCCAGCAATCTGGAAGTATACCTGAACAGGGGATCCGGGTACTGTCACTTTAAGCAATGGACAGTCCTAGGTAGATGGCGAAGCAGGCCTTTTAGCTGGGCCACTGCTTCCCTGCTGTACAGGTAATCCTCGCTCTGGGGGCTAGCGAAGCTCTGAGCTTTCTTCCTTTTCAGCTCTGCTGCCTGTAGGTGGGCCCCTCTCCATCTAGGCTCCCTCCCAGGCTCCTACTCTCCAGCCTCACTTCTCTATCTTCCACCCGATCTCTCTCTCCAGCTGAGCAGGCTCTTAAGTGCTCTTTAAGGGTTGTCCTAGCCCCTTGCCAAGCCTTCTGTTGGCCAGGGTCCCTCAGGAGTACACTCCTCAGATCCACCCACTGCCTCTAGGTTTTCCTCCAAAGCTCTAGAGCAGGGGGAAATTCCAGAGGGGCTGGTCTGCAGAGCCCCTCAGCTCCTGACCACAATTTGACCTCCTGACTATTACACTCAGGCTGCTACTCAGCCCTTTTCTCTAACAATCAGGACTCTAGCTCCCCTTAGCTAACTAGGAGGGTGCTACATTTTGTTACCATGTTAACTCTGGAATAGTTTGTATATCTGAGATAGATGTATGCTGTACTCCTTTAGTAAATCAACCCCTCTGCATCTTCTGCAGTTAAAGCTGTATAAACCTCAAAAAATAATTGCAGCTTACCAGTTCTTGAATGTGGTGGCTGCATTTGGGTGTTTTCTTGTGTTTTTTCTTTTTACTTTATATTCATTTGGTGATCCAACCAGTAACTCATTTCCTGTTAAAGTTGCTCCACTCTGGAAGGAGGAGCTGCCTAACCACCCTTGGGCAGCAGAGTTAGATGGACTTGACTAGCAAATTAAAGCCAAACTCCAGCTAACATTTTTGAGTAGCTGTAACAACAGGTTTTTTTATAGGGAATAAAGGTTCTACATAAATAAATAAATGCTGACGACCATTGTAAGCACCCCTGTCAGTGTTAAAGTGGAACTAAAGGCAAAAATACTTAATTTAGTTCCAATTTTCCAGGCAGTGTTCCAGAGGAGATTACAAACAGTCAGGTGAGTGTATTTTATTACAGAAGAGTCATTTCATGTCTCTTCTGCAATAAAAAGCCTGCCTGTTTGCATTTTTGCAACTTGACACTTTTGCTGGACAGCTTGGTCTGTTAAAGGTAGTTGAAAAATAACAGACTTATCGGCCAGATCATTAGATAAAAATAAAGGAAAAAAGCCTAAAAAAATAAATGCAGCCAGCCAGCCACCACATCTATGATTTGGTAATCTGCAATTTAGTACATTTTTACAATTATCAACATTTGTAAACTGGTCTGGTAAACAACCATCCTGCATGCATGTCTCGAAAGCCTTTGTAAATGTGCCCAAGCCTTTTACACTGCTGCCCAGCCAACCGTGGCCCCATCAAGTACAGATGAAAAAATGACTGGCGGTCCATGCAGTCAGTTTGTGAGATATACTTGAAAAAAGATTCAAAACATTCCCACACTTTGAGCACATGCAGATCCCCTCTGTCACTTTGATAAAGAGGACCCGTGTGTCCTCTAAACTTTGGAATGTTTTTAAACAAATTTTAAAGTGGTATTAAACCCAAAAGCAATCATTTATTAAAGATATCCTAGATTGTAAGCTCGAAAGAGTAGGGCCCTCTTACCCCTCGTATGTTGTTTGTTGTACTGTGCCATGTATTGTCCCCCCCCCCCTATTGTACAGCGCTGAGCAAACCCTTTGGCGCTATATAAACTCGATGTAATAATAATAATAATTATATTTCAGCTTACCAATTCTTAGATGTGATGACTGCATTAATTGTCTTTTGTAGGCTCTCTTTCTTTTATTTTCACCTGACGATCTGGCCAGTAAGTCTGTTTTGGGTTGCTTTTTAAGAGAACAAGCTGTCCTGCAGATGAGGCAGTTAGTGGGTTGCTTACTTACAGTGGTGCTTACAATGATCAACTTTTTTATGTGAAACCTTTATCCCAAATAAAAAAAAAGGTTGCTGTAACTGCTTAAAAGTATTAGCTGGAGTTTGGCCTCAATATGTTAGTGTATCTAAATCTGATAGTCCATCTAACACGGCCGTTCCTCCAGACTGACAATGATGGACTGCAATGGTGTCTCTGTTGCTCCTCATCCATAGTGGAGGCACTCTAATACAGGAGGTGCGTTACTGGCCAGACCATCAGCTGAAAACAGAAGAGAAATAGCCTAAAAAAGAAAAACAGTCACTATATCTAATGATTGGTAAGCTGCAATATATAACATTTTTGGTTTGGGGTTTCATTCCGCTTTAAGTATTTCTTGCAGACTGTATGGAATTCTGGCCTTTTCTGCATTTCACATTTGTGTCTAGGTTTTTAAAAAGGGAATCAATTGTTCCACAAAGATGTGTTTTATACATTTGTTTATTTTCCATAGGTGGTGAAAAGTGCACTTACCAGTTTGTACAGCATACGCAACCTGGCTGTTAATATGTGTTAATGTCATGTTGCTGCTAATGTTAATCAATGTGTCCCTCATTGATTTTCTCTCTCTTGTCCTCATTCTAAGTGAGTTCATGCAGCCAGCAAGCAGAGAATTAGCATTTGCGACATACCTCTGGGACTGTCACTTTACACAAAAATGTCTTCTGTTCCAAACTCATTGATACAAATGACAGGCCTGACTAGCAGACCCCCCCCCCCCCATCCTCCAGCTATGTAACGCTATTAAAAAGACATAAATACCATTACTTGATTTTCTGTATTCTGCATACTGTAATCATACCCCCATACAAGCTCTATGTTAGGCGGCAGGACATAGCTTTTGTTTTTTTGTTATTTTTTTTTAAAGATCCCAGCATTAAATCCAGTTATATTTTTATAAAATGTATTTTAAGTACACTTAGTGTGAGTAACATTGAAAGAAGAAGAAACTGAATACATGGAAAGAGAGAATGTTGTTGCAGAGACATAAAGAGACCCTTTCGCCTGACCTTTAAAGTGGGTGTAAACTCCTACATATACCCAGTGAAGTGACTGGCCTCAGGTGATATAAAGACATGAAACTAATCCAACTGCGTAAGTTGTACCTGTTTATCTGCAGTATTCTCTTCTTTTCTCTACAGCCATTCAAAGCCCAGAATTTATACAGCTTGGCTGAGCTTTCAGAAAGCTCAGTGAGAGCTGATTTGAGAGAAGGGACACACCTCCCTTCATACAGCACACAGGAACAGAGCTAAGGCTGGCAATCACAGGCTGTGTGCTAGAGCTCCCTCCTCTGTTGCCTTTTTTACCTCTTGGTGTAAGGAGTGACTCATGCAGGTAGCAGAGGATGAAGGCAGCAGACAGAAATGACACCTCGTGCTCTGGATTGAGGTTTACAACCACATTTATTTCAAGAAAAAAAGCTTCATATAATATCATAAGTTCATTTAACATATTATAGACATATTATTCACCAGTAAAAGCCTCCCTTGTGTAAATGTCCAAAATCCTTGATACTGCTTCTAAGTGCCACCATTTTGGATGTGATGTCAGCAGCCCCAGCAGACTCAGAGCTGTCACTCAAGGAGCACTCTGTAGCATTCCCCCTTTGCTCCTCCAGCTACATAAGAGATTATATAGGGAGATGCTGCACAGATAGTATGATCAGATAGTATAGATCCTGTGGTCAGCACAGATAGTAATTAGACTCTTCTAGAAGAGGAGAGGGCTATGAGGCTATGATGTGCAACGGAAAGGGGGGGGGGGGGCAGTGGGTGCTAATGAACTGTCCTGTCAATTTTCCAAGCAGACCTATTCTAAAAATAAAGTGCACCCTTATCGATTGATTAAAATGTTTGTGGAACTTTGCAAAGGCAACTTTATCTTGGAATTTTGACTTCCCCTGGCACCCATCATGTAACCAATGTTACTAATTCCCAACTATTTCCCAATCACTGGCTGTAACGCCAAGTTATTTGTCCTATTAGCAGGGACCACATTACCAGTGTGCCCAGTATGGGCACCATATCTGCCAGTGTGGTTCCACTGTAAGGAAAAATGAGCCTGTGTGTACGAACCCTTGATGGTTTTATGCTATCTGTCACATATTACTATTGAATCAATACAAATGGGAATCCTCCTGCGCTTATGGAAGTAGCCTATAGAACAGCCGCCAACACTTAGAACTGATACCTTAACAATATATCCAAGAATAGTGCAGCGCTCTAACCCTACTGTAATCATTCCAAAAATACACATATAAATAATATACCAACCTATATACAGTATATACAGAAACGTGCATCAAGTGCTCTAACAAACAAGTGACCTATAGTCACCCTTGTGCCCTAAAACTAGTGTATTGACTTAATGTCATAAATAAATAGTGATATTAACTCATATAACACATGAACCAAAACAAGACCCCTATATCAGGGAATAGAATAAAATGTGACAAAGTGACAATATGTGATCACACAAAAAAAAATTAAAACTCCACACGGATGTAATTGTCCATTAACAAGTGCTTCAAACAACACAAAAACCATGCATTGTAGTGTAGTGATGGTATCTGTGGAAGTGTCAGCACACTTTAATCCTCGACCGCTAGATTGCCTCCTCACCTCCCTTAGGCGACCCACCGGGCCACTTCACTTTCAGGATCTCCACTGGATCCTACTCCAACCGTGGCAGGTGATTATAGGACCTGTAGTTCCTCTCCCTCTTACTCCATAGGATATTCTAGGCCTCACAGGAAGGGTATATCTGAAAAGCATATCTCTCACCACATAAGGTGAGAGAAAAAAGATCCTCCATAGTGTAGTATATAAAGAGTAATCCTTTATTCCAAGAATGAAAAATGCCCACTCACTTGTTATCCAGAGTACAACAGCAGATTCCTCATGCTAGGGTGTACTGCATGAATAGGGGATTTTCCGGGTGCACCACAAGAGGTACGCCGTGACGCAGCTTCCGGAGCGCGGTGACGCACTTCCAGCGTCAGACGCCATCTTGGTGCACCCGGAAAATCCCCTATTGAATCAATATATCCAAGACAAATATTGTTCAAGAATTTTATATCTTTAACCACTTCCCGACCAGCCATTGTATATAAATGGCCGGACAGTGGCACTGCAGGGTCGGGTGGCCGTTTATAAACGTCCTCCCCGCACCCTGTTTGTGCGCTCTCCCCGGGAGCGTGCAGCACTGCGATCTGGTGCCCGCTGTATCCTCCGGACACAGTGAAACACCGATCTTCGGACGGGACCTCTGTACGAGGTCCCGATCATGTGATCACTGATTGGCCAATCAGTGATCACATGCAAAGTAGTAAGCAAGATGTTACTTCTGACATGCTTACTACGTGTGAAATCTGTGAATGATCACAGAGGTCACATGGTACAGGGCTATTCACAACAGCCTTGTACCATGTGACAAGCTGTGACCAATCACAGCTCACTCAGTAGTTCTTAATGGCTGCAAGAATGCAGACAGAGAGAAAGAGAAATGATTGCTTTTACATCCTATATGGGTGTAAAAGCAATCAGTGTAAAAAAAAAAAAAAAATCTTCATCACCCCCCAAAAGTAGTACAGTGTCACCATGGTGACACTGTACTGCTAGGGTGACAGTATGTAAATAAATAAATAATAATATAACAAAAAAAAATTAAAAAAAAATGTTTAAAAATTATAATTTTTGGTTATAAACTAATTTGGCTTTTTTTTTTTTTTTTTTTTTACTAAAAAGATAACGGAATACATTTTGGCCAAGATTTATGATGAAATATTATTTATTTGCAAAATTTTATAAGAAAAACACTTTTTTTCAAAATTTTTGGACATTTTCATTTACATAGCAAAAAAAATAAAAATCCCAGCAGTGAATAAATACCACCAAAATAAAGTTTTATCTGTCTCAAAAAATGGTAAAAAATTCATATGGGTACAGTGTTGCATGACCGCACAATTGTCATTCAAAGTGTGATAGCACTGAAAGCTGAAAATTTCCCTGGTCAGGAAGGGGGTAAAAGTGTCCGGACTGGAAGTGGTTAAAATGTCTGCAAAATGGAAGATGTCTTCCTATATACTTTTGTAGCTACATTAACCAGTTAACTTCCAGAGCCTAATTTATATTTCAGTTATAGGTTTATGAATTTAAAAGTAACTTTGTTATTACATATGTTACATAAACGATACAGATGTCAGATTGAAAGCAGCATCCACATCCATTTTTTCTGAAAAGGTGAATTTACACTTTAGTGGCTATGTACCAATATTTTCACACAAGATTCACACAACTTTTACCCAAGATTCACACGCAAATCCTGAGTGAAAGTTGTGTGAATCTTGTGTGAAAATATTTATAGGAAGACCGAAAGTGCTTCAAAAAATGTGAACGAAATTGATGTAAACATAATAACACTTTTTTAAAAAGTACTATAAAAATATAAGAAGAAATGGACAAAAAAGGAGGAGCAGGGAGATCAAGGAGTTAATGAAGGCTGTTTTTTTCAGGTATTATTATATTAGGAGAAAAACAAAGAGTTATTATGAGGCTAAATTGGAAAGAGAAAAAAAAGAAAACCTATATTTTCTATTTTCAGGTATCAGCTTCTGTTAAAACAAAACAAAAAACACCCAGTGTAATTAGCTAGACTCCTGGCAGGTGCAGCTAGCTACAATCCATCCATTTTTGTTTACATGTTTACAAGCTGGAGTTCCCCTTTAGGCTAGGTTCACACATATACAGTTTGCATTTGATCCCTTTCTGCAGTGCTTTTTGTGGTGCGATTTGCATTGTTGCACATCCGTTTTTATGCGTTTTTCTTTTTTTTTTTTTCTTTTTTCAACTTGTTGCTGGGCAGAATAAAACACAAAAAGCATCAAAGATGCACTACATGCTTTTCTGCAGCATCTCCACTGAAGTCTATAGAACCACAAATGCAACATTTTGCGTTTAAAAAAACCCCTGACCCTTTCCAAAAAACGCACTGGGTGAAAACGCGGAGATGTGAACCTGTCCCATAAAAAATCATGTTAAATGGACTGCTGTGTGTTTATGCAAAGCGCAGTGGAAAACGCATAGGTGTGAACCTAGACTTAGAATAAATGATAAATAATAAATAAGATGGCATCTACACTAACATACAACCGAGTTTAGAAAAGTTTCCCAAATACTGCATTTTACTGCCATTTTTTTAAACCAGGTGTACAATAGTTCTAAGTGGTTGCATGTAAATTTGAATGATTGTGGCACAAAACATATTTTCTAGGATGGGTTGGCCAGCTTCAAGCTACCATTCATTGGCCTAATACACAGATCTTTGCCTGCTTGAGACATTAATAATCAGGGAGAGAAATATGGGAAACAATAGGGATTATGGACACAGTGAAATCCATCTCTACTAGGCACTACAGCCGTGATTAATCTTTGGTGGCTAAGCTGTTGTACAAGATGCTGTCTAAAAATGGGCTGATATTTGTCTTGTAGACAAGGAAGGCGTGTATAAATGGTGGCTACATAGGCACTCCATAGAGCATAGATGTGGAGCAGAAGGGGGAGTTGCAGTAAGATCTGTATGGAATCCAAAGATTTGTTTCATGGAAGTGAGTTGTACAACAATCATATTCTGGAGAAATATTTATGATAAGATATTGGATGTTGAAAGTTAAAAGCAGCCTCATTGTACAACCTATTAACTTAAAAGATACAAACATTCATACCCACCTCCATGCTGCAGCATCAGTGTGATGCTGCAGCTGTCCCACGGCAGCTCTAAGCCCAAGAACTGAGCAATCATATGACCGCTGATCACTCATTTCTGGATCTGCTGGGAGAGGAGAGTGGTAACTGTCAGTCACTGCTCTCCAGTGTGCTCCTCAAGTGCTCACTGGAGCGCTAGGTAGGGGGAGAAGGCAGGCACAGCTAGCTCAGGTTCTCAGCTGCCTGTTGAGAGGGGAAGCCAGCTGTCAATCAAACAGCCAGGTAGCAGCACACTGGTCTTTTCCAGTGAATGGCTGTGCGGTGGGCGTGTCATGACAAGTCTGATTATCAGAGGAGAGCAGACTGAGTTCCCAGCACAGCTAGAGAACTGATCATGCTGTGCTCTCATGCCTAGTGTGGTCAGTTTTTAACAGGAAAGCAGACGGACTGGCAGGAACACCAGGGATTTCACTCAAAAGAACCAATAAAAAAAAACAGGATACTTTTCATACACATACATGGTCAGGGGCAGACTGACCATTTGGAAACTCAGGCACTGCCCGAAGGCCCAGGGTCAGTAGGAGGCCCCATCAGATGCCCCCTGGTAGCTTTTTCATAGGCTTTTTTGAGTTTGAGCAAGGACACAGGGGCCCCATGATCCCTTATTGCCCGGGGGGCCCCATGAGTTGTCAGTCCGCCCCTGTACATGGTACAGCAGGCACATATTAAGAATATGAAATGTTGGGTTTACATGTTATTTCATCACAGGGGCGGACTGACAACTCATGGGCACTGATCCCCCGGGCAATAGGGGATCATGGGGCCCCTGTGTCCTTGCCCAAACAAAAAAGCCTATGAAAAAGGTTCCAGGGGCATCTCATGGGCCCCCCTACTGACCCCAGGCCCTCAGGCAGTGCTCGAGTTTCCAAATGGTCAGTCCGCCCCTGTTTCATCACTTCTAAAGGGTTGCAGACACTGCAACGTCTTTCATCAGAACACAAATTATGAAATGAATTTGTTACTCCCATTCAAAATCAGTATCCAAAGACACAAAGTAGAAAGCAGGTAGGAATCTGCAACAAAGTTTGTTAAAATCCCTGAAATGTACATTTTACACCCAGAGGAGATTGTTTTATTCATAACAAAAGTTACGCTTTAAAATCAAGATATGGGCCGTACATTTCAGTTTGGTGTTTTTCTTCCTACTTTTGTAAAAGAAGTTTGTGCTTGTCTTATAATTATGATGTAGAGCTGTATATTCCATCACTTGTTCTTAGCAACTGCTTATAGTGTGCATTTCTGTATATTGAGGTAGAAGCTTGAGCCGGTCATACTATACATAGGTTCTTTACATTAAGGCCAGGTTCACACCTGCAGTTTTTTATGCATTTTGCGGGAGCGCAGTACATGCCATTTAAATGATTTCCTATGGATCACATTCGCATCTATGTGGTTTTTGCGGGCGCGTTTTTTGGAAAGGGTCAGGGACTTCTTTTCCGGCTGCAGTTTGTGTTTTTGGTCCAATAGACTTCAATGGAAGGTGCAGGTGCTGCATTTTGAGTGCATTTTTAATGCATTTTTGATGCATTTTGCGTTTTTAACATGCTTCACTACTAATGCCTCCCCTTGACAACAGACTTTGCTTGCTGCCCTGCAAACCAGTAAATCAGATACAAGACAAGGCAACATGGTGCAAAGGGAGGTGCTCATACAGCTGGTGAGGCCCCGAGCTTATCTATATAGCCCGGCCGACCCAGAGCACAAGAACAAGCTGAAGCAGCAACAGGGCTGGTTGGAAATTGCCAAAGAACTCTATTCTAACAAATGGGATTCCCTGGCCAAGAAACAGAAAGAAAACAAAAGTGAGTACTATCTGTATTATCTGGTTTAAGCATAGCTCATGTTTGTTGTACCTTTTTTTTATTTTAGATTCCCCCCCCCCAAAAAAACACACAAGTCCATTACTTTTTTATTATCTTAATTTCTCCTATAATAAAAAAAACTATATTTTTTTAACATAAGAAACAGTTTTGCAAGCTTAACAATGCTAATTTCACAACCTTACATAGCAGTATTTTTGTCTTCCAAACCAAGACCAAAAATATTAAATAGCATCAAGTTGCCATGACCATTTGGAGACATGAAATAGGCACAGAATGCATCCCTGATAGCGGCACCACTCCTGCAGCCCCGAGGTGCTGGTAAATTTGCACTTGACAAAAAAAATTCAGAAAAAATTGTTCTAAAGCTTTATTGCATTTTAATATTTATGTTAACAAAAAAAAAAGTTTTTTTGCAATTCAATATAAGTTGTCGTTATTACTTGTACAGTATAGAGTATAAACACTTACTTTAATGTGATCATCAGCCTTTCTACTGGTAGGATGGAGTCCCAGGAAAAGTGTTTTGTTGCTCCAACTTGCTACTGAGTAGACCCAGCAATTTACCAAAACTGTTAAAAAGACAAAAAAAAAAGGGTTAGTGATTAAAAAAGAAAAAAAAAAGTGAAAAGAATAAAAACAAGAGAAGAAACACAAAGCAAGAAAGCATAAGCCAAAAAAAAAAAGAGAAAATGAGGGGTGGAAGCGGGAGGGGGAGGTTACGACAAATATGAAGCTACAGGAACAGTTCTAAACTTGAGTTCACCTTTTTGTAGACATCTGTGTATATCAGAAAAATTTGTTCTTGTGTGCTCTCAGATCGTTATACATGATCCAGAATTGTCCTCTCTGCTGTCTATTGGCTATCACCGGATGTATGCAATATCTGCGTCTTCTCCACTGTTCCTCTTCTTCCTCTTCCTATATGACTGTAGATATCATTGTGGCAATTGCTAGGAACAAGGAGATTGCAGCCATAACGTGTCAGATCTGCAGCATGCACAGATTACAGACATAAGGAAGTAAACATGCTATCTGACCAGGGGAGGACTGACCATTTGGAAACTCGGGCACTGCCCGAGGGCCCGGGGTCAGTAGGGGGCCTAATGAGATGCCCTTGGTACCTTTTTCATAGGCTTTTTTGAGTTTTGGCAAGGACACAGGGGCCCCATGATCCCCTATTGCCCAGGGGCCCCATGAGTTGTCAGTCTGCCCCTGTATCTGACATCCTGTGACATCAAACCAGTGTCTTTTTCTTATTGGCCAACCAAATTGGAAAAAAAATGCAAAACACATCAAAAACACAGGAGCAAAAAAACGCAATATGCACCACAAAACGCACTTCAGAAATGGATCAAATGCAAACTGCATAGGTGTGAACCTGGCCTAAGCCTTCAGACTGAATGAAAATAAAATCAGAATGCTCCATTCAAGCTAACACTGCGGATAGACAAATTCCCCTGCCGGGCTCATATATTCTGACAGCCAGCTGTAGCAGGCACTATTCAGCTGACAATTTTCTACCTGACTCCTTTGATTTTTCAGAGGAAGAAAGTCAGGCGGGAAATGGCCAACAGGGTCACCCACAAAGTGAATTTTGGCCAGTTTATCAGTGTATGCCCAGCTTTAAATGTTAAGGATAGTCTATTTCAGAACATTTCTGTACACTTGTGTTTGCTACTTTGGAAGCGTATCCTAGATGGTGGTTCAGATAAAGTTTATGAAACCCTTCAGGAAGAGCATCTGTAAAAGTAAACGGGTGCTTTGAATCCTAAGGTGCCCAGCACACAGATTGAGCTGTCAAAGACAGTTTTTGGTACCCACTAATGATGGGTAGCCAGCAGGGCTGATTCCCAATCATGTGACCACTGGGACAGCCAATCACAGTGGTCATGTGAACTCCAATCTGTCTGCCCCCCCAGTATACAGACCCTACTAAAGGGTGCCAGGAGTGGGTGGGAAGGGGTTAAGCTATTTGGTATTGGCTGTGTGCCTTAAAGGGTAACTCCACTTCTGGGGAAAAAAAATAACAAATTTAAATAAAGTAATATTACATATACAATTGCTACACAATCATATTGAAATTTAATGTTAATAATGACTTTTGCTTTTCATTCTGTAGTTGGTATTATTTTCTGTAGAATTCAATGCAATATGGCAGTCTGGAGGTGTTCTATACAGTGTTTGTGTAAGCTGCAATATAATGAGCACATGTAACATGTGGTTGCTGGTGTGTTCTGTGAAAGAGTGGTGTTGTGTGATGTGATTTTTTTTTTTTAACGCCACAGATTTAATTTATCTTTATTCACCATAGTGCATTACAACACACTGCATTGCAAAAAATACAGCATGCCCTCCTTTTTTTCAGCGCACACCACCACAGCATGGTAATGTCAACCGAACTACGTGAACATATGCCTTTACACTTGCGGTTAGGGGGTAGTAAAACCACCTCCAATCATTCCCCCTTAACCTCTCTGGCGGTCTGATTATTTCAGATTTTTGGTGCTGAAAGCGGTACCATTATTTTGCATGGAAATAAGTAGTTTTTTTATTGTAGGCCTGTACAAGAGTCTAGTAAACATTCTGGATATGATAAAACTTGAAACACAAAATCATAAATTATAATTTAATAAATAATCATAAAAAATATTAATATAATAATAAATTTTATTCCATAATATAATCAAACCAAAAACACTGAAATTTGAAATATAGCGCCAAGTTCGCACATCGCTGAGCAAAGTCGCAAAATCGTTTTCAGTGTCTGATGACGAATTTCCCCACGAATCATTATCACTCAATTCTGCAAGTAGTTCTGATTTACTATCGCTGTTCTCTAGCTGGTCTAAAACCGCTTTTGACCTAAAGGGACGCTTTTTGGACGCCATGGACTTTTCTAAGTTTCCAGGTAGAAAGAACAGTCAAAATGCAGGCAGGGCACAGGACAAAGCACTCGGGACAAAATGTATGTGAAATGCTTTGAAACAGCAATGTTTTACTATGTAATATTCGTTTACAAAAAAATGTCAGTTTTTAATATTTTTAAATTTGTTGCCGGCTCCGGCCCCTGTACGTCCCGACGTCACAGGGACCGGAACACAGAAGCCGGATGCCGGCATCGGCCGGAGGAGATGGCCGGGGACGCTGCAGGAGGGACATTGCGGGATCGAAGGACAAGGTAAACGCTGCAGGAAATTTCTGAGCAACGCCGCATGGTAAGCCCGAGTGTAGCTCGGGGTTACCGCTTTTGGTACTGAAACTCTACCCCGAGCTACACTCGGGAATACCGCCAAGGGGGTTAAACTGCAAAAGCCTCAGACATGAGTATACACATGTCTCGGCTGTGATGCTTTGCAACATTTATCCTGCTGTCGTGACTGGTACCCCCCACTAAAGGAGACCCATTCAACTGAATGGGGCTGCGCTGCAACCACCCCACAACTGCGTGCAATGCACGCAGGTGTGGCATGGTGGTGTGGGCTTTTAGGGGTTAAAACAAACAGGGACATAACACCTCCCCACCACCTGTCAAAGGTCTTCTGAAAAAGTGCTCTGCTCTTTTGGAGGGCATAAGCAAGTTCATAAGGCAAAATGCCTTGCCACCACATTTAGAAGTGTAAATGGTCCCTCAGGTCGATCATTACATAGTCTCACTTCTTCGTGTAGAAAGCTATTGTTCCCACTCCTCCTATTGCATTCTTCATGATACTAAACACAAAGCAATATCCAATTGGGCTGTTGGCAATGGTGCCTGTGCAGAACTAGGAACTGAATCAGATATCTCACTTATTCTTCACTCAGGTGAAGCATAAGAAACATTCATGTGATTTAATGTATAACTAAAGGCAAAACTTTTTTTTTTTAGTTTTGGACAGAGAGATGTATAAGTGCTCCTGTTAGGGAGATTCACCCTTTCTATTTGTCCTGTGTACCATTATCATCAAAAGTAAAAGAAACCACACATTTTGGATTGACACCAGAAAAGTAATAGAAGAAACTTTTTCCAATTGGGACACTAGCTCTGATGACCTGGAGGTCCCCAAGAAATTCCCTTAATTTGCAGGGTTTTCTTTCACTTCTTGTTTTGGCTATGGGACAGGAAGTGAAGGTAAATCTCCCCAATGGAACACAGATTGCAAAAAAATAAGCTGACAAGGGTTATACTTACTCTATCCACAATGATAAAAACATTCTGCCTATAGTCCTACTTTAAATCTCCAGCACCCTCCAAAATCTAATTGTTTTTGGGTGGACAGATGTTTGAAACCCGCAAGAGAATAATCTAATATGATAATGAGATCAGCACATTTTAAAGGGTAAATAAATGAGTATAAAATGATGAAATTGTCATGCTGTCTGGGTTATCAATAAGTGTACCTATATAAATGTTTCTTCTGCTACATATTGTCAACAATTGAATATATGCTTTCCTTACCCCATGTAGTATTAACAGCTCTGAAATGAGAAGACAACACTGCCTGTGCTAAAGCTGCATTTTTCTATTGCATTTTTCATGGAGGTATAAATTAATGGAGAAGTCTAATGACACTTGTGCACCTTAGCTTGGTCATATAAGATCAGACAAATATTTTCTGAAGTCCTAAACTTCTCCGCAGTGAATCGACAGCGAGTGATGTTCCTATTATTGCACATTACCCTGAGTGTAAATGCATTAACTTTAGTGTATAATGCTTAAAGGCAACACTTAACCTTACAGAGAGGCCAGTGCTAGCTAAGCATTCCCTTGGAATAAAAACTAATGTATAAGTCTCTTATCTTTTAACTACCTGGAAATCATTGCTCTGGACCTGAACTCTGCAGAGAGGAGCGCTAAACGGGGCTCAGGCATAATCTTTTCTGATGAGTTCATGTAGTGTGATAAGAACTATGTGCCCCATGAATGTTTCATTCTAGTCTTCACTGGATATACATTGAAAACTTAGATAGGTTTGGCTGTCCCTTTGATGGACAGCAACATGAATCAAGTATGTTTAATATCAAGTTATGCAATAAGATGCTTATGTAATCATTTTGAATGTTTTTACATTTGATTATAGTTCTCATTAACTAGAAGTGCTGGAGGAAACAATGGGGGTAAATTCAGTAAAGCATTTATGCCAGCTTTCTAGAGCTATGGCGATATTGGAAAGTTCTGTGCCAAATTAATAAAAGACGTACAGCAGTTTCCTGCTATTTCCGATGCATGAAACAAATTCAGTACTTCTTATGTGCGACACTTTTACATTCTGGCACAATGACTGCAACACATTCATTAAACTTTAATCCTCTACTAGTGAAGCCATTCCTTTGTTGATTTGGATGTATGCTTTGGGTCGTTGTCATGCTGAAAGATTAATTTCCTCTTCGTGTTTAGTTTTCTAGCAGAAGCCTGAAGGTTTTGTGGTATTGACTGGTATTTGGAACTATTCATAATACCCCCTACCTTGACTAAGTTTCAGTTCCAGCTGAATAAAAACAGCCCCAAAGCATGATGCTGCCACCACCATGCTTCACTGTGGGTATGGTGTTCTTTTGGTGATGTGCAGTGTTGTTTTTGTGCCAAACATATCTTTTGGAATTATGGGCAAAAAGGTCAACCTTGGTTTCATCAGACCATAACAAATTTTCCCACATGCTTTTGGGAGACTTCAGATGTGTTTTTGCAAAATGTTTCCAGGCTTGAATGTTTTTCTTCGTAAGAAAAAGCTTCCGTCTTGCCACTCTACCACATAGCCCAGACATATGAAGAATATGGGAGATTGTTGTCACATGTGCCACACAGCCAGTACTTGCCAGATATTTCTGTAGTGCAGATCCTTTAATGTTGTTGTAGGCCTCTTGGCAGCCTTCCAGAATAGTTTTCTTCTCGTATTTTCATCAATTTTGGAGGGATGTCCAGTTCTTGGTAATGTCACTGTTGCACCATATTTTCTCCACTTGATGATGACTGTCTTTACTGTTTTCCATGGTATATCTAATGCCTTGGAAATTATTTTGTACCCTTCTCCTGACTGATCCTTTTTAACAATGAGATCCCTTTGATGCTTTGGAAGCTCTCTGCAGACCATGGCTTTTGCTGTAGGATGCGACTAAGAAAATGTCAGGAAAGACATATTAGAACAGCTGAACTTTATTTGAAGTTAATCAGAGACACTTTAAATGATGGCAGGTGTGTACTGACTCCTATTTAACATGATTTTGAATGTGATTTCTTAATTCTGAACACAGCTACATCCCTAGTTATAAAAGTGTATGTACCCCTAAAAGATTTCCGTTTGTTTTTCAATTCAGTTGTACAGTTTATAGGTCACATTAAAGGTGGAAAAAGTTCTGAAATTATTTATCTTTGTCTCATTTTTTTTACATCACAGAAACCTGACATTTTAACAGGGGTGTGTAGACTTTTTATATCCACTGTAGGTGATAAAAAAGTAGAGGTAATAGGACCTCTTCCATGTAAATTGTGGCACACATGTAAGCAATTTCTTGCAAACAATGCTTCAACAGATTCATATAATCCTGACAGGTACATAAATCTGTCACTTGTTCTAACATTTGTTGCACAAACGAGAGACAGATTTCTAATGAGTATCTATGACATCCTTTATAAATTCCAGGGAAAGTGCTTCAAAAAAGGATGCTAGGAAAGGCTTTTATTATTTTTCAAGTTATGAAGGTCTAACATTTTCCCCATGTCATATAGGCTCTGTTTGGTATATATAGGCCCTGCTTGGTATTATTTCCTGTGTTTCCTGTTGGAAGAGCAATGAGAAGCATTAAATTAATTGAGCTAGAGCTTGAATCCACTGACAGTGTATAATGACCACATGATGAAGCGCCCATGCACGTAAAGCTCAGTGATGTCCCCAGTTCAGGTTGTCACATCTAAGTTTTCCACCTAATCACTTTCTGGTGCTGTCATAGTACGTGATGGCATACTAGAACAGATCTAAAAGTTTTTACCTTTATAATACATTAAAACATTGATCACTGGAGGAACCAAGCATGTACTAAAAATATTTAGCTGGTGAAATTCATGAAAATATCATTCTGTTGCTTTTCACAGATACAGAAAATAATGCCCCCAGAAATCATGTTGGATAGTATAACATATGAGTTGTTAGATATTCTACAGACCTACCACATAACATATAACCATTGCTACTGTCTGTTACTAAGGCCCTTGATTTATGTCTTCCATATTTGCATGATTTTTTTTCATTTTCTGCATTTTGTGCGTAGCTTTTTTTTAAGCATATCTAAACCCAAAAACAAAAATTGAACGCCGCTCAACTGAACCTGGTGCTAGGACAAATGATTGAAGTGTGTGACCTCAGCCAGCGCTGCTCTGGCTATGTCTTTTGATGCATTTCACCCCACCCACTGGGGCTTGGTCACAGAGGTCCGCTCACAAGTTTTCTAGCTGGATAAATGTCTGTTTTTTTCACTTATTGAACAGATACAATAAAACGCTTTCAATGATAAATATAATGGACCAAAAGGGAGAAAGTAAGAAAAAAATTATTGTTAGAGTTTACATACACTTTCAGGTGCTTTGGATTTCCCCTACAATTCAAAATAAATTTGAAAGGTAAGTCTTCTACCTTGGCCTTATGTGAAACTTATCTTAAACCTGGGTGCCTTTCAGTCATTTACATGACTAATGAAGTCATTCCTCTTCTTGTTGGATGTTGTTGGTGGGCTCTCCTTACCAATGAACAGAATGGCGCTCCAGCAGGCACATGTCAGTACTGTTCTGGTCAACAGTTGTGTGACCTAGGCCATGAAGTGGGTTGAAAGATGCAGGGCGCTGTTTATCCCGGAAAAGGACGAACGCAGATGAGCACTGGAGCTTTTTACATTCTTCAAAGCTGCTGGGCAATTTATTTTATATTTTTTGCAAAAAGTGAAGTTGGGTTTTAATCTTTTTATATTCACTCTTGTCACATACTGTACATCTTGTCTAGATGGATTGTCCAGTGAAGTGCACCATGGCATGAGATTAGGGGGCTGTAGTATGAATATATATGTTACCAGCCTCGGTGCGCTTCAAACCATTGACAAAAATGAATATTTCTTTACCTCAGGTTAAAAGTACATAAACAAGCGTCAAGTCTTTACTGCCTTTACCCTTTAGATTGAGGAAAGACAAAGCCAGAAAAATACCTACATGTTCAAATTAATCTGTAATGGAATAGCAGGATTAAACCACATTAAAATGAATTGAAGTTTTAGGACTGCATTTGGGTCCCCTCTCCTGTAAATCTCTTCAGACTCATTTTAGTGGCACACTTTACCGAGCCATTACAAAGACACCAAAATCTTGAAATATTACATCCTTCAAAACCTTACTGCGCATTTTCCACACTCCATCTCATACCCACAATCAGTTTTTTGACCACGCTTCGATCTACAGAAGAGAAAGGGTCCTGCTTTTTAATTTCCGTAATGTTTCTATACAGGGGGAGGCAGAGAAAGCAGCTAATTAAAAAGAGAAAAAAAAGACTGTTAAAAGCCGACAGTTCGACAATAATTCTGTTCCGTTGTGCCTGCGAAGTTAATGTGGCTGCCTCTTAACACAGATGTTTTAATTAGGCACTGTTAATAAAGGGAATATTGTAGAGATTAAAAAGCCAACATGAATATGTGAATGTAAAATGCTAGCACACAGTGTAACACTGGTCATTAGCAACAGTTCGTAAAAGAAACAATAGATATAAAAAGGCAGATTATAAACAATGTTACTACAAAGTAATGTTTCTGTAGCAGATTCTTGAAGACCTTGTAATTCTTGCTTCTCACTAAAGCGGATACGATTTCACAAAGACTTCTAAGGTCAGCCTTTGATTAGAAACATTATATTGTATACACATATCTCACAGATTTTTATTGTGGTGGCAGAACTGTTATGCAGTTTTAAAGTACACTCCAGTCAAAACTGAAAATGAAGCCTTGAAATGCATGCAAAACACACATGGCTTACAGTGGAATTCCAGGCTATAGCTAACTAATCCTAAGGCTACGTTCACACTAGCCTTGTGTGCAGGCGGCAGAGAGGCGTTTGGGAAGCGTTTTTACCGCTTCCCAAACGCCTCTGCCAATTCTGCACATTACAGCACATGGTGCTGTTCTAACGGGAGCGTTTGCGTCGCGTCGCGTTGCGTCGCGGCAAAACGGACGCCTCTGGTCGAGTCAGGAGGCTTTGAAGCCTCCTATTCTCGTCTATGGTGCCGCTCCGCAAACGCCCGGCCGGCGTTTGCGGTGCGGTTGCGACGCGGTTGCGAGGCGTTTGCGGAGCGGTAACACCACTCAAACTGCATTAGAGGCGTTTGTGGGGCATTATTAACGCTCGGCAAACGCCTAGCAACCGCCGCTAAACCGCGCATGCAGCGTTTGCGGAGCGTTTGCCGAGCGTTAAAAAACGCTCAGCAAACGCCGGACCAACGCTTGCCAAACGCTATAGGGGCGTTTGGCAAGCGTTGGTAAAACAGCCAAGTGTGAACGAGCCCTAAAGATGCTCCCAGCCCCCTCCTAACACCTATGCTGACTAACCTGTGTAAGAAAAATGTGTATAATTATCTATTTTCAAGCTGCTCCTGTTTGGTTACAAGATCCCACCTGTGTCAGCCAGCGGTAGCTGCAGGGGAGAGGAGAGAGCTCTCAACAACGTCTGGTAATGCCTGAATAGTAGTGACATCAGCCATAGGCTACTATGACATATAGTGTTGGGCTTTATGTTCAATTCGAACGTAAGTTTCACTAGAAAATTAGCCGTTTGTATGTTCACTGAACACACGAAGGGCAAGGGCATTCGATGGGTTGTGTGCCCGCCGCACCCCACAATGCACTGCGTCCTGACAGTGCATTGTGATTGACCGTCAGGTGCAATGCTTTGGCTAATCACAGCGCATGATGACGTCACAAGGGAGTAGGGGTGCCCTGCCCCCTTCTGACATCATCACAATATTTAACAACTGTCATCACGGCGTAGCTATCAGAAGGCCGGGAGCCAGCGTTGAGAGCGGAGCTTTTTTTTATTCTTTTTTCAGGTCAGTGGTGGGAGTGGGCATCGTGATTGACATTCGATCTACTTCGGGGGGGCATTTTTTTTATTTTTGTTTTTAATAAAGGACTTGTCTCCTGTTATTTTTTACTACACTTTTTTTTGTGAATGGCTAGTGGTACCATGCACCGCATACTCCTTCACATGGGGGGCGGGATCCCCGGGCACCCTTGTTAAAGGGGCCTCCAGATTACAAGTCCCCTTGCCCCAAAGCACCCCCTCCATGTTGAGGGCATGTGGCCTGGTATGGTTGAGGAGAGGGGGGTTCCTCGCTCGCCCCCCCCTTTTCCCAACTTGCTGGGCTGCATGCTCAGATAAGGGTCTGGTATGGATTTGGGGGGGGGGACCCCCATGCCAGTTAAAAAAAAATTTGGCTTAGGGGTTCCCCTCAAAATCCATACCAGGCCTGAGGGGCTTGGTATGGATGATAGGGGAGACCCCACGCCATTTTTTTGTAATTGTTTACCTGTCAGGCAAAGTCGGCAATTCTTTTTACATTCAGCTATCAGTGGGAAACATTATAGAATGTTTCACTACTAAAATACCGCATGACTTAATAATATAACTCATACGATATTTTAGTAGTTGAGCAGGTATCTTACTGCATACTCAGATGTGGTAAGATACTGCTCAGTAAATTGTCCCTGTTCGAAGTTCACGGTTGAACTTTTGGTAAGTTCGAATGTTCGATAGCAAACTGAACAGGGGGGTGCTTGGCCTATCACTAATGACACATCCATTGTCATCGTTCCCTCTTCTCCCTTGCAGCTACCATTGGCTTACACAGGCAAGCGGCATCACAAAACCAGACCACAAAGGCCTGAAAAGTATATAATGCACATCCTTGTGCCCAACCTGCAGATGGCCCTTTTGTGTTTACAGTGTGGCCCTTGGTCTGTAATAGCTGTGATCGCTAGCAATTGCATGTAACATGTCCCCAGTATGACAGCTTGACTCCAGTCATAGCCTCCCTGGCGGTATTCCCGAGTGTAGCTCGGGGTAAAGTTTCAGTACCACAAGCGGTAACCCCGAGCTACACTCGGGCTTACCATGCGGCGGTGCTCCTGGATCCCTTGATCACTTACCTTGTCCTGCGCTCCCGTGATGTCCCTCCTGCAGTGTCCGGCGGATGCCGCCATCTGTCATCTGGGTTCCGTCCCCTGCGAGTGTCGGGACGTACGGAGGATGGAACGGCGGGAAATTTGAAAATGACAAAAAGTGACATTCACTAAAATCACTAAAATCACATAGTAAAAGATTACTGTATCAAAGCATTTCACATACATGTTGTCCTAGTGCTTTGTCCTGCGCCCTGCCTGCATTTTTACTGTTTTTTCTGCCTGGAAACTGAGAAACGTCCATGGCGTCCAAAAAGCGTCCCTTTAGGTCAAAAGCAGTTTTAGACCAGCTAGAGAACAGCAATAGTAAATTAGAACCACTTGCAGAATTGAGTGATAATGATTTGTGGGGAAATTTGTCATCAGACACTGAAAACGATTTTGCGACTTTGCTCAGTGATGTGCGAACTTGGCGCTTTATTTCAAATTTCAGTGTTTTTGGTTTGATTATATTATTGAATTAAATTTATTATTATTATATTATTATTTTTTATGATTATTTATTAAATTATAATTTATGATTTCGTGTTTCAAGTTTTATCCTACCCGGGATGTTTACTAGACTCTTGTTCGGACAGATTTCAGTGAGTTATTCCTAAGAATTACAGGCCTACAATAAAAAAATACATATTTCCATGCAAAAAAATGTACCGCTTTCAGCACAGAAATATGGACATAATCAGACTGCTAGGGAGGTTAAACAACTCCTGTAGCACAGTCTATGACCATCTCCTCTTGCAACTATTTAGTCTTTGACAGTCTTTGGGGGGAAGGAGCATTTTTAAGATTAGTTAAGTATAGCCTGGAATACCACTTTTTAAGTGGGTATTGGTTTTGAGATGTCTTCCTAAAACACCCACTGGAAGCTCCTTGCTGTCAAACAACCTTTTTTTTGTAAGCCTGAAAGCCCAGCTCCATGCAGATATTATAAATTGGTATCCCAGCCTATGTAAAGTTAAAAACATAGCTCTTGCTGCAATGCTCTCCTACATTCCAGTGCTGTTTCTTTCAAGACCCAGCTGCCCTGTAAACCAGTGCCAGCCTTTATCCAGTTTGCATGATACCCAGCATCATCCATTCCAATTTTGTGAGTCCAGGCAATCATGGATATGTCTTCTGGGGGGCAAATCATTACACTCGTCTGGTCCTACAGTACTCCTGGATAGCTGGGCGCTTACATATCACTTTGTGAGTGCTGCACAATCGAAGGGGAAGCTTGGCCCATCAGGAGAAGAGGAAGGGCCAATGAAGTCTTTGGACCAACCATGAGACTGCATGAAAAAAGATCATTTAAAAAGTGACTAAAAAACATTGTTGGGCTTGAAGGTTCAGTAATAGGTTGGAAGAGCTGTTTTTTTTAAACCAACTTGTCTTGGAAGCTTGAATATGATTGGTGAAGTGTGAGGACTCTGCATGAATTCAGGGAGTAGACCGCCCCCCACATGTGAGTTATTCTGTAGAATAGCATTGAATGACCTATAAGTCTGATAAAGTTACATTAAATGTATTCATAATATAAGCACTATTACATTATTTCCTGCTCAGCTGTAACATTACTGCTTGATTTCACTCCTTGCTTGGAATTGCTCATTTAGATCCTCTAATGATAGGTGTCAAAATGTAGCATTCCTCACACCTGACACCAGAAATATTGGCTGTATTGATGAAGATATCCATACAAGTACTCCTTGAAGAGGGGGGAATTCAGTAAAGCTGCTGTGCCACATTGCTGGCATTAATCCCTCTTGTTAATATAGTGCGCCAAAATCATGAAGCATTTGCAACACTTTTGGTTCTGACAGCAACTTGTGCACTTAAAAGCACCTCTTTTACATTGTGTCACATTGAATGTCACATTGAATTCACCATATCTAAAAGTGGAGCTAATTAAGACCAACTCTCTTTCAGTGTACAGATAGACAAACTGCCTCATATAGATTTTGCTAAAGTGTCTAATGTGCATTCTAAAAGCAGTGCAGCATGAACCAAACTCAAGTGCAGGCTCTACACAGGCACATGAATTTGGCTTTTTAGAATGTGAGACACTTTTGCAAAATCTGCCTGCACCAATCTGCCTGCACCAATCGTTAGAGGTAACGCTCCCTCAGTGTTACCTAAAATGCTACCACCTCCCCCTCTCTCCCCCTCTCTGTTGGGGTCCCCCAAGGCTCTGTCCTCGGGCCCCTTCTCTTCTCCATCTACACCTCCTCCCTTGGCAAACTGATACACTCCCACGGCTTCAACTATCACCTCTACGCCGATGACACGCAAATTTACCTCTCCACCCCTCAACTCACCCCTTCAGTCTCTGCCCGTATCACCCACCTGCTGAATGACATATCAGATTGGATGTCGCTCCACTTCCTCAAACTGAACCTTTCAAAAACCGAACTCCTAATTTTCCCCCCAGCCTGCGCTCCCCCACCCTCTCCAGCACGACCAACAACGCCACCATCAGTCCCACCCTGCAAGCCAAAGTCCTAGGTGTCACTCTTGATTCAAACCTGTCCTTCCAACCCCATGTCCAATCGCTAGCAAGCTCATGCAGGCTCCACCTCCGTAACATCTCCAAAATACGTACATTTCTAACCACAGACACTACTAAACAACTCGTTCACTCCCTCATTATCTCATGCCTGAATTACTGCAACTCCCTCCTCACCGGCCTACCTCATCACAGACTATCCCTACTTCAGTCAATCCTGAACTCAGTGGCCAGACTCATCCACCTTACCAACCGCTCCTCTTCTGCCACCTCCCTCTGTCATTCCCTCCACTGGCTCCCGATTGCCCAACACATCAAATTCAAACTACTAACACTGACATACAAAGCCATTCATAACGCTGCCCCAAACTACCTCACTGACCTGATACCCAAATATCACCCAACCCGTAATCTTTGCTCCTCACAAGACCTCCTACTTTCTAGCTCCCTGGTCTCCACCTCCCACACCCGACTGCAGGACTTCTCCAGGAATTCCCCTATCCTCTGGAAATCACTACCCCAATCCATCAGACTGTCACCTACCCTCCTCACCTTTAGGCGCACCCTGAAAAACCATCTATTCAGGGAAGCCTACTCCACCCTCACCTAACTGCCGATCTCTTCCACTCCTCCTATCACTCGATCCCCCACAGCCACTTTCTCCTGTACCACTATCCCCTCCCTCCTAGATTGTAAGCTCAAAAGAGCAGGGCCCTCGAACCCCTCATGTATTGTTTTGTTACTGTACTGTCTCTTGTACTGTCCCCCACTATAATGTACAGCGCTGAGCAAACCTTTTGGCGCTATATAAATACTGTATAATAATATTAATCTTTATGAATTCCAGTTTCTCTGAACCTTGTCAAGATAAACGTGGCATTGAACATCTAGCTGTGCTTGATAATGCTGTCCTATTCCTGCTAGTAGTAGTTAGTCACATTCAACTGGACTTGTTTTGTTGTAATGTTGCCAGTTATTCAAGTAGCTTCCTCAGCTCAAATGAGTGTTTGGAACATACCCAGGATGTATAGCCACATGGGTAACACGTGTGATGTGCCAAAATAAAAAAGAATTCCAGTGCGTGTCTGTTTTATTAAGAAATACAGTATACCTTGCTAAAGTGAGCAGTCAGTATCTCACAGAAGTGAATACACCCCTCACATTTTGTTAATATTTTATTATATCTTTTCATGTGACAACACTGAAGAAATGACACTTTGCTACAATCTAAAGGAGTGAGTGTACAGCTTGTATAACAGTGTAAATTTGCTGTCCCCTCAAAATAACTCAACACACAGCCATTAAGTGCCACACAAAATATTTTGAGTCCAATTTGGACATTTTCACCTAGGGGTGTAGACATTAATGGCTGTGTGTTGAGTTATTTTGAGGGGACAGCAAATTTACACTGTTATACAAGCTGTACACTCACTACTTTACATTGTAGCAAAGAGTCATTTCTTCAGTGTTGTCACATGAAAAGATATAATAAAATATTTACAAAAATGTGAGGGATGTACTCACTTCTGTGAGATACTGTATATCCTGACAGAAAGTATGCAGCAGCTCAAATGCTTTGTTTAGAAGAACATCTATAAATGTACAATATAGTTACATAGTCAGGTTGAAACAAGACATACGTTAAACATTTATGTGGAAGTAGCAGAAAAACAACCAGGGTTTCACTTGTGTCATCCAATAGCAGTAAAATTAGGCTACAGTAAGTATAGGTTCACCAAATGATCCTAGATGATAGAGGATTAGAAATCTTTGCCAGGTCTGACAAATCTTGTTTTCTGCTGAAACACTAAGGTGGTCTCAAACTGAGACCATTGGAGACTTGGTGCCATATTTGTAGTGTTGTAACCGGAATTATAATATTAATGTTGGAGGGTTGATGTTCTATATGATTTTGTGTCCCAAGAGATTGTTGGTATTCAAATTGGGGTAGTTACACTGCTCATGTGTTTTTATAATTTCTATAAAAATTATTGATTCATTTTAAATTGTGTGTGATGCCTTTCTGAGAGATCACCCACCTTAAAAATCCCCTATTTTGCATAATACGTGATTTTGATATTTGCATATTTTGTTGGATGTGGTGCATTATTCCCATTCTTTCCCATTACTATAAAAAAAAAAGCACTGTTGTGTTGGCAGGGTTAGAATTAGATGTATAAAGCAGCATAAAATCATGGATCCATATTGAGTCAGCAGCTCTTGCTATAAGAATGGATAGTGTAATGGTGTGAGGGGGTTTCATGGCATAAGTTAGGGCCTTTCTAGCATTATTAAACAAATACCAAATGCTTTTGGTATTTTGCTGACCATATGCTTCCTTTCTGAATATTAGACCAGTGTAACTAACAAAGTAAATAAATATTGAGCATTTGTAAAGCATAGAGTGCAATTAAAGCCAAAACTCCATGAATGGATTTTATTGCATAGTTACATTGGTCCATCTTGGATCAATGTAAGTATGCTTATGCCATGCCTGTGGAAGTGGGCATTCCCTCTAGTAGTCACTGCTACTACAATGATTGCCATTGTCTTCCGGGTCCTGTACCGAGCGGCTGCCTTGCTAGTGACAACAGGAGGTTGCTTGTCACGGGTGCCATTTACAGAACACCTCTCATTTAAATGAATGCAAAGTATTTTCTGATTGGAAGATATGCAGATTGTGCAATCCAACTTCCCCTTCTCCACCTCATTCAATAACATTTGGTTACTGTGCAGCAGGGCAGCAGTTCAGCACTGGACCCAGAAGACAGTGGCAATCACTGTAGTAGCAGTGGGTACTGCAGTGTTTCTATGCTACCACATCGGTCTTACAGGTATGACATTTGCGTATTGGTCCATGCGGTCACAGACAGAAATAAAAATCTCACATAAATTTAGTTCTCCCAACTCTTATTGAAAACGAAAGAAATACCAAATATTGTTTGGAGTTAGGTTTTAACTTTTTTTTAAAAGAATGCCTAAAATAATAATTAAATCCCCAAATTAGTGCTCCCTCACTCTCTGAACCACCCTTTTTTTATCTGTTTGCTGTGTTTTGCCCAGTGTCTAGAAGTATTTGAAGATGCTTCCACTACTACGTTGGCGTATTTGCATGCAGTAGATATGAAGGGGTTACTCGTATTCCATCTAGGTTGCAGGAACATTGATCCCCTTTTATATCTATTGCAGGCACTTGTCTGGCTATGGTAATGATAACATTTTAGCTTCAAAAGCTGCTGGGCAATGGGTAGGCTGTGGTAACAGGAACCTAGAAGATATGTTATATCGGGTACATATCTATAAAGAGGTTTGTCCAGGGTTTGAGGGAGGACCTAGTGAGGCGATATAAATATAATTCCTGCCATCCTTTTGTGACCCCCGATATTTTGAAATAACATGCTATAATTGCAGATCTGTGTCAGAGCCGTTATAGTTATTGCTGTATCCCGCCATAAATGTATAACTTTGTTTATAACCTGAAAACTATAAACAATAAGGGTGTAACTGGTAAAGACAGGAAGGCAAAAGAAATGTGGATGTGTTGTCTATACAGTAGTTACTAATCAGATGTCTAGTTACATTTGATAATATACACTAGAAAAATGACTTCTAGAATCTAATTGGTGGTTACAGGCAACACATCAGCCTGCTTATTTTTATTAAATATGTCTCAGAGAGGACTGTGGAACAAAAATTGTATTTCACCTTCGAGCCAATAACATTTAATGAAAGAGAGTAATGGATTCAACTCCCTGTCCTAATTACCAAACACTAGAATTTGTCACTTCACAGCTGAACAATCTCCCAATTAAAATGATTTCCTTGCTTAATGCTCTTGCTAATTACAGAAGCAGTTTCTATTTATTTTTATCTGAGATATCTATGTATAGGCTAGTAGACTTATACATGTATTTGTGAAAAGATTGCATTAATCATAAGCAGTTTTTTAGGTAAATGGCCTCATGCACACAGGGTGTCTGTTTAGTCCCTCTGAACTCCTTTTATCCTGGCAGGAGAAAAAAGCTGCTTAAAGAATGTGGTAAAACTGTGTATTGCAGAGGCATTTAGGCGCATATACGTGCATTTAGGCATTTCAAACACATGAGAGTTAATGGATTCCATTGGCCAGAATAATAATTTATTCTGGCCATTGGAATGCATTAACACTTATAGGATCTTACAGTATGTTTAAGCACATTGAGTGTTTTTTTCTGCTCCTCTCCTGAACACACCTTTGGTGGGGGGGGGGGTTTCAGCATGTAACTGCCCCTTTTCTAATACCCCTTTAAATGCCTATGTGTGCATGGACTAACTGGGCTTTTTTAAGCCCAGTGTGCATGAGCCCTGTTTAGTACAGGCACAACGCTGATCTCTGGGATAAGCAAATATTGTTTAAATTCAAGAGGCTTGTGTACTTTAAGGGTCCTTTCACATGGGTGTTCCGTAAGTCCGTTTTTCAGCTGTCCTTTTACGGGTGAAAAACAGACCCCCATGTATTTCTATGGACTTGTGGATGTAAACGGATGAACATCTTTTTACATCCGTTAATGTCCAAATCCGTTAACATCCGGGTTTTTTTTGAACGGAAGAAAACCCTATTTTTCTTCCGCAAAAAAACCTGAACGAAAAACAGATGTCAACGGATGTAAACAGATGTAAATGGACCAAAAACGGATGTAAACAGATGAAAACGGACATAAACCAATGTAAACTGATGAAAAATGGATGTAAATGGATGAAAACGGATGAAAAAACTGATGTAAACGGATGAAAAAACAGATGTAAACGCATCAGTTTTTTCTTTCAAAAAACTTGACTGAACTGAAGAAAAATAAACAGAACACCCTTGTGAAAGGACCCTTACTTGGATATTGATGAACTTTGTGCATTTCTTCCAGATTTGTACAATAATCCAAAAACTTTGTGTCTGTGCATAATAAAGACTGATGACTGCTGCTCTCTCCTTGTGCAGGGTGACTGGTCCTGTCTCCTCTCCCTTTTGTGGTTTTCTGCCTATAGTGTCTGTAGCAGCCTGTAGCGGGTGAAGCTGTTGTGTACCTCCCACAGCTCAGCTTTCTGCATAGACTATGAACAACACCGTGATGATTTCATTGCTAAGTTTACAAGGTAATAACTGAGTTTGCAAAGGCATTTAGTGTATACAAAGTGGATTTGTATAATTTGTGGCTATTAAGGAATATATTTAAATGAACTTACCATGTAATACCCAGTTTTTGTAGCTAAAGTTAAGCTTTTCTTTTGTTAACCATTAGAGATGAGCGAATCGAAGTATCCGAAGTGGAATTCGAGTCGAATTTCGGAAAAATTTCGATTCGTGCCGAATCCGAAAAACAGCCTAATTCGGACGCGCGAATCGAAATTTTTCCGAAAATGGCGGCTGACATGTGCGGCGACGGAGCGGGGATGTCGGGGAAGGCGCGCAGACAAGGCGCGCTGCCCCATAATGCATTCCTCAACGACATGTGATCGCATCAGCCAATCAGCAGCCAGCCAGCCAGCACTGTGTAATGGTCGAGGTATATATAGCGGCCATTTTGGAAATCTTCATTTGCCTGCAGTCATTGAACAGAGGCAGACCGCTCTGTACTAGGGACAGGGACAGAGTTAGGGCCACAGAAACGAGAATTGGGGACAGAGAGAAGTTACTTAGGGACAGAGAACCATTACTCAGGGACACAGACTTGTTAATGAGGGCCACAGAATCGTTATTTAGGGACAAAGAAACGCTAGTTAGGGCCACAGAATTCATACTCAGGGACAGACAGAATTGTTACTCAGTGCCAGAGAATTGTTACTTAGGGCCACAGAAACGTTATTAGGGCCACAGAATTTTTACTCAGGGACAGACAGAATTGTTACTGAGTGCCAGAGAATTGTTACTCAGGGACAGACAGAATTGTTACTGAGTGCCAGAGAATTCTTACTCAGGGCCACAGAATTCATTCTCAGGGACAGACAGAATTGTTACTCAGGGACAGACAGAATTGTTACTGAGTGCCAGAGAATTGTTACTCAGGGACAGACAGAATTGTTACTGAGTGCCAGAGAATTGTTACTCAGGGACAGACAGAATTGTTACTGAGTGCCAGAGAATTGTTACTCTCACAGACACAAAATTGTTACTTGCACAGACACAGAATTGTTACTTGCACAGACACACAATTGTTACTCAGGGCCACAGAATTCATACTCAGGGACAGACAGAATTGTTACTGAGTGCCAGAGAATTCTTACTCAGGGCCACAGAATTCATACTCAGGGACAGACAGAATTGTTACTCAGGGACAGACAGAATTGTTACTGAGTGCCAGAGAATTGTTACTCAGGGACAGACAGAATTGTTACTGAGTGCCAGAGAATTCTTACTCAGGGACAGACAGAATTGTTACTGAGTGCCAGAGAATTGTTACTCTCACAGACACAAAATTGTTACTTGCACAGACACAGAATTGTTACTCGCACAGAGACAGAATTGTTACTCAGGGCCACAGAATTCATACTCAGGGACAGACAGAATTGTTACTGAGTGCCAGAGAATTGTTACTCAGGGACAGACAGAATTGTTACTGAGTGCCAGAGAATTGTTACTCTCACAGACACAAAATTGTTACTTGCACAGACACAGAATTGTTACTTGCACAGACACACAATTGTTACTCAGGGCCACAGAATTCATACTCAGGGACAGACAGAATTGTTACTGAGTGCCAGAGAATTCTTACTCAGGGCCACAGAATTCATACTCAGGGACAGACAGAATTGTTACTCAGGGACAGACAGAATTGTTACTGAGTGCCAGAGAATTGTTACTCAGGGACAGACAGAATTGTTACTGAGTGCCAGAGAATTGTTACTCTCACAGACACAAAATTGTTACTTGCACAGACACAGAATTGTTACTTGCACAGACACACAATTGTTACTCAGGGCCACAGAATTCATACTCAGGGACAGACAGAATTGTTACTGAGTGCCAGAGAATTGTTACTCAGGGACAGACAGAATTGTTACTGAGTGCCAGAGAATTGTTACTCTCACAGACACAAAATTGTTACTTGCACAGACACAGAATTGTTACTTGCACAGACACACAATTGTTACTGAGTGCCAGAGAATTGTTACTCAGGGACAGACAGAATTGTTACTGAGTGCCAGAGAATTGTTACTCAGGGACAGACAGAATTGTTACTGAGTGCCAGAGAATTGTTACTCAGGGACAGACAGAATTGTTACTGAGTGCCAGAGAATTGTTACTCTCACAGACACAAAATTGTTACTTGCACAGACACAGAATTGTTACTCGCACAGAGACAGAATTGTTACTCAGGGCCACAGAATTCATACTCAGGGACAGACAGAATTGTTACTGAGTGCCAGAGAATTGTTACTCAGGGACAGACAGAATTGTTACTGAGTGCCAGAGAATTGTTACTCTCACAGACACAAAATTGTTACTTGCACAGACACAGAATTGTTACTTGCACAGACACACAATTGTTACTCAGGGCCACAGAATTCATACTCAGGGACAGACAGAATTGTTACTGAGTGCCAGAGAATTGTTACTCAGGGACAGACAGAATTGTTACTGAGTGCCAGAGAATTGTTACTCAGGGACAGACAGAATTGTTACTGAGTGCCAGAGAATTGTTACTCTCACAGACACAAAATTGTTACTTGCACAGACACAGAATTGTTACTCGCACAGAGACAGAATTGTTACTCAGGGCCACAGAATTCATACTCAGGGACAGACAGAATTGTTACTGAGTGCCAGAGAATTGTTACTCAGGGACAGACAGAATTGTTACTGAGTGCCAGAGAATTGTTACTCTCACAGACACAAAATTGTTACTTGCACAGACACAGAATTGTTACTTGCACAGACACACAATTGTTACTCAGGGCCACAGAATTCATACTCAGGGACAGACAGAATTGTTACTGAGTGCCAGAGAATTGTTACTCAGGGACAGACAGAATTGTTACTGAGTGCCAGAGAATTGTTACTCTCACAGACACAAAATTGTTACTTGCACAGACACAGAATTGTTACTCGCACAGAGACAGAATTGTTACTCAGGGCCACAGAATTCATACTCAGGGACAGACAGAATTGTTACTGAGTGCCAGAGAATTGTTACTCAGGGAAGACAGAATTGTTACTGAGTGCCATAGAATTGTTACTCAGGGACAGACAGAATTGTTACTGAGTGCCAGAGAATTGTTACTCTCACAGACACAAAATTGTTACTTGCACAGACACAGAATTGTTACTCGCACAGAGACAGAATTGTTACTCAGGGCCACAGAATTCATACTCAGGGACAGACAGAATTGTTACTGAGTGCCAGAGAATTGTTACTCAGGGACAGACAGAATTGTTACTGAGTGCCAGAGAATTGTTACTCTCACAGACACAAAATTGTTACTTGCACAGACACAGAATTGTTACTTGCACAGACACACAATTGTTACTGAGTGCCAGAGAATTGTTACTCAGGGACAGACAGAATTGTTACTGAGTGCCAGAGAATTGTTACTCAGGGACAGACAGAATTGTTACTGAGTGCCAGAGAATTGTTACTCAGGGACAGACAGAATTGTTACTGAGTGCCAGAGAATTGTTACTCTCACAGACACAAAATTGTTACTTGCACAGACACAGAATTGTTACTCGCACAGAGACAGAATTGTTACTCAGGGCCACAGAATTCATACTCAGGGACAGACAGAATTGTTACTGAGTGCCAGAGAATTGTTACTCAGGGACAGACAGAATTGTTACTGAGTGCCAGAGAATTGTTACTCTCACAGACACAAAATTGTTACTTGCACAGACACAGAATTGTTACTTGCACAGACACACAATTGTTACTCAGGGCCACAGAATTCATACTCAGGGACAGACAGAATTGTTACTGAGTGCCAGAGAATTCTTACTCAGGGCCACAGAATTCATACTCAGGGACAGACAGAATTGTTACTCAGGGACAGACAGAATTGTTACTGAGTGCCAGAGAATTGTTACTCAGGGACAGACAGAATTGTTACTGAGTGCCAGAGAATTGTTACTCTCACAGACACAAAATTGTTACTTGCACAGACACAGAATTGTTACTTGCACAGACACACAATTGTTACTCAGGGCCACAGAATTCATACTCAGGGACAGACAGAATTGTTACTGAGTGCCAGAGAATTGTTACTCAGGGACACCTAATCGTTGAATTAAATAGTATGTCAGACAACATGCAGAGGAGTGGCAGAGGAGGCAATGTTTTAGGAGCGAGCAGACGTGGCAGCAGAGGAAGGGGTCGAGGCAGCAGTATTCGCAGCCAGAGGCCAGTGCTCCCGGTGTCATCCAGCGGTCGTGTCTCCACCGACAACCCTGCCGTCATTGATTGGTTGGCTCGGTCGTCTTCCTCTTCCCAGGTCACCTCTGACACCTACAGCCAACGGTCGGTGGGTACGTCAGACACAACCGTTAGTTGGCATGGCCCGGGACCAAGCCCACTGAAATCACGTGTCCTCTACCTGCCCCTGTCCTTTGCTGTTCCCTCACCAAGCGAAGTATCGCATGCTGTGGGCTCAGCCCCACTGTACAGTGAGGAAGAGCTAACAGAGGGCGGTCAGGAACGGGGGGAGACATCGGCCTTTTCAGCAGCCAAGCGAACAAGTACTGGCGAGGAGAGTGGCTCGGTAGCCGGTCTAGAGACAGGTCTGTCTCCTGACCCAGACGCAGCCGAGGGGGCTAGTAGTGAGGCGGAGACCCTACTTGATGATGAGGAGGTTGATCGCACTTGGCAGCCTCGTCGTCATCAGGCAATTTCTTCCGCATCATCAGGAGAAGAGGGTGGCAGCTTGGCAGCGAGCAAAACAGTCGGTGGGTTGCCCAGGAGACAGCAGCAGGGTCGCATCAGTGTCAGTGGAGCCAAACGTCCACGGAGTAGAGCACCAGCTCCACTGCAGCCTACCACCACGGCCAGTAGTGGTGCCGGTGCGCACGGAGGAAGTAGCAGTCAGCCAGTGAAGAGTAGCGGGGGCAAAGTTTCCTACTCGGTGGTGTGGCAATTTTTCCTCAAGCCGCCCGAGGAAGTAAACGTAGCCGTATGTCGACTATGTGGCCAGAAATGCAAGCGTGGCCAGGGGGCCCATGTTGGGACTACAGCGTTGCGTCAGCATATGCAGCGTCACCATTCGGTGGCCTGGGAAAACCGTGATAAACATACGGCGGTTCTGCCTGCCCCAGCCCCCGCTCCATCACCCGCTCCGTTACTTGCTCCGTCACCCGACGTCGTCAATCGCCCTCTATCAGCCAGTCAAGGCTCCAACACCTCTGCTGAGGGGAGTTGTCGCTCATTGGCATCTTCCGCTCGTTCAGATGCTCCTTCTCCTGCTACTCCTCTTCTCGGATTCCGTCAACAGTCTTTCTTGGAATCCGTATCCAAGAGACAACAGTTTGCGAGCACGCACCCGACGGTGCAAAAGCTGAACGTCCTCCTGTCCAAGTTGCTGGTGCTGCAGTCCCTCCCTTTCCAACTGGTGGACTCAGCACCTTTCCGAGAAATGATGGCTTGTGCCGCGCCGCGGTGGAGAGTGCCAAGCCGTCATTTCTTTGCCCAAAAGGCAGTGCCAGCCCTGCATTCACATGTAGAAGAGATGGTGGGCCAGTCTTTGAGCATGTCGGTCTCTGCCAAAGTGCACGGCAGCGCCGACGTGTGGAGCTGTAACTACGGTCAGGGACAGTACATGTCATTTACGGCCCACTGGGTGAACGTGGTGCCGGCACAGCCGCACCAGCAACTTGGACAGGTCACGACGCTTTTGCCTCCACGTTTGCACGTCCTTGGTCCAGCAAGCATGTCCGCCTCTACCACCTCTTTTTCCGCCGTGTCCTCAGCCGCCACCCCCGTGCCAAGTCCCATTACCCGACCGGCATATCACATGTGCAGGGCGCAACGGTGTCACGCTGTGCTGCACCTGGTATGCCTTGGCGAACGTAGTCACACAGGGGAGGAACTGCTGAGTGTAATGAACAGAGAAATCGACAGATGGCTGTCTCCGCGCAAACTAAAAATCGGAACCATGTTGACTGACAACGGAAAGAACATGGTGTCTGCTCTGCGTCAAGGAAGGTTGTGCCATGCGCCATGCATGGCTCACGTGTTCAATCTGGTTGTCAAGCGGTTCCTAAAATCCACCATCCCACTGCAAGACATCCTTAAAATGTCACGTAAACTGTGCATGCATTTCAGCCATTCCTACACCGCAAAGAACACCCTCATTGAGCTGCAGCGGCAGAACGGAATTCCACAGCATCGCCTGATCTGCGACGTTGCAACAAGGTGGAATTCAACCCTACACATGTTAGACCGCCTTTACGAGCAGCGAAAGGCCATCACCGATTTCCTGATGTTACAAGCGGATAAAGGTACTCCCCTGTGTAACTTAGATGTCAGCCATTGGCAGCTCATGCGTGACACCTGCCGCTTGCTCAGGCCCTTTGAGGAGGCCACGCTATTCGTGAGTCGGCAGGACTATGGGATGAACGACGTCATTCCTCTGTTGCACGTCCTGGAACAAATGCTGTTAACAATGGCTGGTCAGGGTGCGGTAGACGTGGCGCACAGATCTCAACGCCACATGACCCCTGTGGGGGCAGGACAGGAAGAAGAGGAGGAGGTAGAGGAGGACATTTGTGCTCAGGAATTATTGAGTGAAATGGGTGGTTTTTCCACTCAGCGGACAGGAGTGGAGGAGCAGGAGCATCTGGTAGAGGAGGAGGAGGAGGAGACAGAGGACCCAGACGCACCGTGGCAGTATGCTGTGGAGATGGAGGCAGGGAGTCCCTCGCATTCCTTGGCACAAATGGCCCATAGCATGCTCGGTTGCTTGCGTAGCGACAGCCGAATAATAACCATCAGACAGAGGGATGACTTTTGGCTGTCCACCTTGTTGGACCCTCGCTACCGGTCCAAAATGGTGGCCTTTTTCACACCTGCTGAGAGGGAGGCCAAAATTACGTACTATAAAAACCACCTATGTAGTCAGTTGGTCTCTGCCTTTGTGCGCCAACGTCCATCCTCAGACACTGTGGGCCCTGTGCGCTCGCGTTCCGCTGGCATGGCAGCAGGGGAGGGGTGGGGTGGTAGGAGCAGTGGCAGCTCCACCAGCAGCGGCTGCCTCAGTCTGCAGTCGATGATGAGTAGCTTTCTTCACCAGCGCAGTGAGGAAACTACTAACCAGCCGCAGCAGCAGCAGCAGCATCAGGTGGACCTGGAGCAGGAGCTCAAACAACAGGCTTGGGCCTACTTGGACAGCACCCTGCCAACCGAGGTAGACAATCCCCTTGACTACTGGGCAACGAAACTTGACCTTTGGCCCCAACTAGCTGAATTTGCCCTTGAAAGGCTGTCATGCCCGGCCAGTAGCGTGGCATCGGAGCGCGTGTTTAGTGCGGCAGGAGGTATTGTAACTCCGCGGAGGACACGACTGTCCACCCAAAGTGTGGAGAGACTCACGTTTGTGAAAATGAATCAGGCGTGGATTAGTCTGGATTTCAAACCACCAGTTCCTGACACAACTGACTAAATCCGCCATGAATCATGCCTCAAACATGTGCCACTTTCAGGTCTCCTCACACTGCTGGTGTGTTGAATTTTTTGACATAGGGTGCTGGCAGATTACGGGCCTCCTATAGCTGCTGCCAGGCCCCTAATCTGCCATAGGCCCCTATATACCGCCTCCTCCTGCTGCTGCCAGGTCCAGAGTCTCTCATGGGTCCCTGTACGGCCTCCCATTGCTGCTGTCTCCATCGCCACACTCTGCTGCCATGTGCCACTTTCAGGTCTCTTCACACTGCTGGTGTGTTAAATTTTTTGACATAGGGTGCAGGCAGATTACGGGCCTCACATAGCTGCTGCCAGGCCCCTAATCTGCCATGGGCCCCTATATACCACCTCCTCCTGCTGCTGCCAGGTCCAGAGTCTCTCATGGGTCCCTGTACGGCCTCCCATTGCTGCTGTCTCCATCGCCACACTCTGCTGCCATGTGCCACTTTCAGGTCTCTTCACACTGCTGGTGTGTTAAATTTTTTGACATAGGGTGCTGCAAGATAACGGGCCTCACATAGCTGCTGCCAGGCCCCTAATCTGCCATGGGCCCCTATATACCGCCTCCTCATGCTGCTGCCAAGTCCAGAGTCTGTCATGGTCCCTGTACGGCCTCCCATTGCTGCTGTCTCCATCGCCACACTCTGCTGCCATGTGCCACTTTCAGGTCTCTTCACACTGCTGGTGTGTTAAATTTTTTGACATAGGGTGCTGCAAGATAACGGGCCTCACATAGCTGCTGCCAGGCCCCTAATCTGCCATGGGCCCCTATATACCGCCTCCTCATGCTGCTGCCAAGTCTAGAGTCTCTCATGGGTCCCTGTACGGCCTCCCATTGCTGCTGTCTCCATCGCCACACTCTGCTGCCATGTGCCACTTTCAGGTCTCTTCACACTGCTGGTGTGTTAAATTTTTTGACATAGGGTGCAGGCAGATTACGGGCCTCACATAGCTGCTGCCAGGCCCCTAATCTGCCATGGGCCCCTATATACCGCCTCCTCATGCTGCTGCCAAGTCCAGAGTCTGTCATGGTCCCTGTACGGCCTCCCATTGCTGCTGTCTCCATCGCCACACTCTGCTGCCATGTGCCACTTTCAGGTCTCTTCACACTGCTGGTGTGTTAAATTTTTTGACATAGGGTGCTGCAAGATAACGGGCCTCACATAGCTGCTGCCAGGCCCCTAATCTGCCATGGGCCCCTATATACCGCCTCCTCATGCTGCTGCCAAGTCCAGAGTCTGTCATGGTCCCTGTACGGCCTCCCATTGCTGCTGTCTCCATCGCCACACTCTGCTGCCATGTGCCACTTTCAGGTCTCTTCACACTGCTGGTGTGTTAAATTTTTTGACATAGGGTGCAGGCAGATTACGGGCCTCACATAGCTGCTGCCAGGCCCCTAATCTGCCATGGGCCCCTATATACCGCCTCCTCATGCTGCTGCCAAGTCTAGAGTCTCTCATGGGTCCCTGTACGGCCTCCCATTGCTGCTGTCTCCATCGCCACACTCTGCTGCCATGTGCCACTTTCAGGTCTCTTCACACTGCTGGTGTGTTAAATTTTTTGACATAGGGTGCAGGCAGATTACGGGCCTCACATAGCTGCTGCCAGGCCCCTAATCTGCCATGGGCCCCTATATACCGCCTCCTCATGCTGCTGCCAAGTCCAGAGTCTGTCATGGTCCCTGTACGGCCTCCCATTGCTGCTGTCTCCATCGCCACACTCTGCTGCCATGTGCCACTTTCAGGTCTCTTCACACTGCTGGTGTGTTAAATTTTTTGACATAGGGTGCAGGCAGATTACGGGCCTCACATAGCTGCTGCCAGGCCCCTAATCTGCCATGGGCCCCTATATACCGCCTCCTCATGCTGCTGCCAAGTCCAGAGTCTGTCATGGTCCCTGTACGGCCTCCCATTGCTGCTGTCTCCATCGCCACACTCTGCTGCCATGTGCCACTTTCAGGTCTCTTCACACTGCTGGTGTGTTAAATTTTTTGACATAGGGTGCTGCAAGATAACGGGCCTCACATAGCTGCTGCCAGGCCCCTAATCTGCCATGGGCCCCTATATACCGCCTCCTCATGCTGCTGCCAAGTCCAGAGTCTGTCATGGTCCCTGTACGGCCTCCCATTGCTGCTGTCTCCATCGCCACACTCTGCTGCCATGTGCCACTTTCAGGTCTCTTCACACTGCTGGTGTGTTAAATTTTTTGACATAGGGTGCAGGCAGATTACGGGCCTCACATAGCTGCTGCCAGGCCCCTAATCTGCCATGGGCCCCTATATACCGCCTCCTCATGCTGCTGCCAAGTCCAGAGTCTGTCATGGTCCCTGTACGGCCTCCCATTGCTGCTGTCTCCATCGCCACACTCTGCTGCCATGTGCCACTTTCAGGTCTCTTCACACTGCTGGTGTGTTAAATTTTTTGACATAGGGTGCTGCAAGATAACGGGCCTCACATAGCTGCTGCCAGGCCCCTAATCTGCCATGGGCCCCTATATACCGCCTCCTCATGCTGCTGCCAAGTCCAGAGTCTGTCATGGTCCCTGTACGGCCTCCCATTGCTGCTGTCTCCATCGCCACACTCTGCTGCCATGTGCCACTTTCAGGTCTCTTCACACTGCTGGTGTGTTAAATTTTTTGACATAGGGTGCTGCAAGATAACGGGCCTCACATAGCTGCTGCCAGGCCCCTAATCTGCCATGGGCCCCTATATACCGCCTCCTCATGCTGCTGCCAAGTCTAGAGTCTCTCATGGGTCCCTGTACGGCCTCCCATTGCTGCTGTCTCCATCGCCACACTCTGCTGCCATGTGCCACTTTCAGGTCTCTTCACACTGCTGGTGTGTTAAATTTTTTGACATAGGGTGCTGCAAGATAACGGGCCTCACATAGCTGCTGCCAGGCCCCTAATCTGCCATGGGCCCCTATATACCGCCTCCTCATGCTGCTGCCAAGTCTAGAGTCTCTCATGGGTCCCTGTACGGCCTCCCATTGCTGCTGTCTCCATCGCCACACTCTGCTGCCATGTGCCACTTTCAGGTCTCTTCACACTGCTGGTGTGTTAAATTTTTTGACATAGGGTGCAGGCAGATTACGGGCCTCACATAGCTGCTGCCAGGCCCCTAATCTGCCATGGGCCCCTATATACCGCCTCCTCATGCTGCTGCCAAGTCCAGAGTCTGTCATGGTCCCTGTACGGCCTCCCATTGCTGCTGTCTCCATCGCCACACTCTGCTGCCATGTGCCACTTTCAGGTCTCTTCACACTGCTGGTGTGTTAAATTTTTTGACATAGGGTGCAGGCAGATTACGGGCCTCACATAGCTGCTGCCAGGCCCCTAATCTGCCATGGGCCCCTATATACCGCCTCCTCATGCTGCTGCCAAGTCTAGAGTCTCTCATGGGTCCCTGTACGGCCTCCCATTGCTGCTGTCTCCATCGCCACACTCTGCTGCCATGTGCCACTTTCAGGTCTCTTCACACTGCTGGTGTGTTAAATTTTTTGACATAGGGTGCAGGCAGATTACGGGCCTCACATAGCTGCTGCCAGGCCCCTAATCTGCCATGGGCCCCTATATACCGCCTCCTCATGCTGCTGCCAAGTCCAGAGTCTGTCATGGTCCCTGTACGGCCTCCCATTGCTGCTGTCTCCATCGCCACACTCTGCTGCCATGTGCCACTTTCAGGTCTCTTCACACTGCTGGTGTGTTAAATTTTTTGACATAGGGTGCAGGCAGATTACGGGCCTCACATAGCTGCTGCCAGGCCCCTAATCTGCCATGGGCCCCTATATACCGCCTCCTCATGCTGCTGCCAAGTCCAGAGTCTGTCATGGTCCCTGTACGGCCTCCCATTGCTGCTGTCTCCATCGCCACACTCTGCTGCCATGTGCCACTTTCAGGTCTCTTCACACTGCTGGTGTGTTAAATTTTTTGACATAGGGTGCTGCAAGATAACGGGCCTCACATAGCTGCTGCCAGGCCCCTAATCTGCCATGGGCCCCTATATACCGCCTCCTCATGCTGCTGCCAAGTCCAGAGTCTGTCATGGTCCCTGTACGGCCTCCCATTGCTGCTGTCTCCATCGCCACACTCTGCTGCCATGTGCCACTTTCAGGTCTCTTCACACTGCTGGTGTGTTAAATTTTTTGACATAGGGTGCAGGCAGATTACGGGCCTCACATAGCTGCTGCCAGGCCCCTAATCTGCCATGGGCCCCTATATACCGCCTCCTCATGCTGCTGCCAAGTCTAGAGTCTCTCATGGGTCCCTGTACGGCCTCCCATTGCTGCTGTCTCCATCGCCACACTCTGCTGCCATGTGCCACTTTCAGGTCTCTTCACACTGCTGGTGTGTTAAATTTTTTGACATAGGGTGCAGGCAGATTACGGGCCTCACATAGCTGCTGCCAGGCCCCTAATCTGCCATGGGCCCCTATATACCGCCTCCTCATGCTGCTGCCAAGTCCAGAGTCTGTCATGGTCCCTGTACGGCCTCCCATTGCTGCTGTCTCCATCGCCACACTCTGCTGCCATGTGCCACTTTCAGGTCTCTTCACACTGCTGGTGTGTTAAATTTTTTGACATAGGGTGCTGCAAGATAACGGGCCTCACATAGCTGCTGCCAGGCCCCTAATCTGCCATGGGCCCCTATATACCGCCTCCTCATGCTGCTGCCAAGTCCAGAGTCTGTCATGGTCCCTGTACGGCCTCCCATTGCTGCTGTCTCCATCGCCACACTCTGCTGCCATGTGCCACTTTCAGGTCTCTTCACACTGCTGGTGTGTTAAATTTTTTGACATAGGGTGCTGCAAGATAACGGGCCTCACATAGCTGCTGCCAGGCCCCTAATCTGCCATGGGCCCCTATATACCGCCTCCTCATGCTGCTGCCAAGTCCAGAGTCTGTCATGGTCCCTGTACGGCCTCCCATTGCTGCTGTCTCCATCGCCACACTCTGCTGCCATGTGCCACTTTCAGGTCTCTTCACACTGCTGGTGTGTTAAATTTTTTGACATAGGGTGCAGGCAGATTACGGGCCTCACATAGCTGCTGCCAGGCCCCTAATCTGCCATGGGCCCCTATATACCGCCTCCTCATGCTGCTGCCAAGTCCAGAGTCTGTCATGGTCCCTGTACGGCCTCCCATTGCTGCTGTCTCCATCGCCACACTCTGCTGCCATGTGCCACTTTCAGGTCTCTTCACACTGCTGGTGTGTTAAATTTTTTGACATAGGGTGCAGGCAGATTACGGGCCTCACATAGCTGCTGCCAGGCCCCTAATCTGCCATGGGCCCCTATATACCACCTCCTCCTGCTGCTGCCAGGTCCAGAGTCTCTCATGGGTCCCTGTACGGCCTCCCATTGCTGCTGTCTCCATCGCCACACTCTGCTGCCATGTGCCACTTTCAGGTCTCTTCACACTGCTGGTGTGTTAAATTTTTTGACATAGGGTGCTGCAAGATAACGGGCCTCACATAGCTGCTGCCAGGCCCCTAATCTGCCATGGGCCCCTATATACCGCCTCCTCATGCTGCTGCCAAGTCCAGAGTCTCTCATGGGTCCCTGTACGGCCTCCCATTGCTGCTGTCTCCATCGCCACACTCTGCTGCCATGTGCCACTTTCAGGTCTCTTCACACTGCTGGTGTGTTAAATTTTTTGACATAGGGTGCTGCAAGATAACGGGCCTCACATAGCTGCTGCCAGGCCCCTAATCAGCCATGGGCCCCTATACCGCCTCCTCCTGCTGCTGCCAGGTCCAGAGTCTCTCATGCCATGTGCCACTTTCAGGTCTCTTCACACTGCTGGTGTGTTTAATTTTTTGACATAGGGTGCAGGCAGATTACGGGCCTCACATAGCTGCTGCCAGGCCCCTAATCTGCCATGGGCCCCTATATACCGCCTCCTCATGCTGCTGCCAAGTCTAGAGTCTCTCATGGGTCCCTGTACGGCCTCCCATTGCTGCTGTCTCCATCGCCACACTCTGCTGCCATGTGCCACTTTCAGGTCTCTTCACACTGCTGGTGTGTTAAATTTTTTGACATAGGGTGCTGGCAGATTACGGGCCTCCTATAGCTGCTGCCAGGCCCCTAATCTGCCATGGGCCCCTATATACCGCCTCCTCATGCTGCTGCCAAGTTCAGAGTCTGTCATGGGTCCCTGTACGGCCTCCCATTGCTGCTGTCTCCATCGCCACACTCTGCCATGTGCCACTTTCAGGTCTCCTCACACTGCTGGTGTGTTGAATTTTTTGACATAGGGTGCTGGCAGATTACGGGCCTCCTATAGCTGCTGCCAGGCCCCTAATCTGCCATAAGCCCCTATATACCGCCTCCTCATGCTGCTGCCAAGTCCAGAGTCTGTCATGGGTCCCTGTACGGCCTCCCATTGCTGCTGTCTCCATCGCCACACTCTGCCATGTGCCACTTTCAGGTCTCCTCACACACTGCTGGTGTGTTGAATTTTTTGACATAGGGTGCTGGCAGATTACGGGCCTCCTATAGCTGCTGCCAGGCCCCTAATCTGCCGTAGGCCCCTATATACCGCCTCCTCATGCTGCTGCCAGGTCCAGAGTCTCTCATGGGTCCCTGTACGGCCTCCCATTGCTGCTGTCTCCATCGCCACACTCTGCCATGTGCCACTTTCAGGTCTCCTCACACTGCTGGTGTGTTCCATTTTTTGTCATAGGGTGCTGGCAGATTATGGGCCTCCCATAACTGCTGCCAGGCCCCTAATCTGCCATGGGCCCCTATACCGACTCCTCATGCTGTGACGTTGCAACAAGGTGGAATTCAACCCTACATATGTTAGACCGCCTTTACGAACAGCAAAAGGCCATCACAGATTTCCTGATGTTAAAAGCAGATAAAGGTACTCCCTGTGTAACTTAGATGTCAGCCATTGGCAGCTCATGCGTGACACCTGCGCTTGCTCAGGCCCTTTGAGGAGGCCACGCTATTCGTGAGTCGGCAGGACTATGGGATGAACGACGTCATTCCTCTGTTGCACGTCCTGGAACAAATGCTGTTAACAATGGCTGGTCAGGGTGCGGTAGACGTGGCGCACAGATCTCAACGCCACATGGCCCCTGTGGGGGCAGGACTGGAAGAAGAGGAGGAGGTAGAGGAGGACATTGGTGCTCAGGAATTATTGAGTGAAATGGGTGGTTTTTCCACTCAGCGGACAGGAGTGGAGGAGCAGGAGCATCTGGTAGAGGAGGAGGAAGAGGAGACAGAGGACCTAGACGCACCGTGGCAGTATGCTGTGGAGATGGAGGCAGGGAGTCCCTCGCATTCCTTGGCACAAATGGCCCATAGCATGCTCGGTTGCTTGCGTAGCGACAGCCGAATAATAACCATCAGACAGAGGGATGACTTTTGGCTGTCCACCTTGTTGGACCCTCGCTACCGTTCAAAAATGGTGGCCTTTTTCACACCTGCTGAGAGGGAGGCCAAAATAACGTACTATAAAAAACACCTATGTAGTCAGCTGGTCTCTGCCTGTCTGCGCCAACGTCCATCCTCAGACACTGTGGGCCCTGTGCGCTCGTGTTCCGCTGCCATGGCAGCAGGGGAGGGGTGGGGTGGTAGGAGCAGTGGCAGCTCCACCAGCAGCGGCTGCCTCAGTCTGCAGTCGATGATGAGTAGCTTTCTTCACCAGCGCAGTGAGGAAACTACTAACCAGCCGCAGCAGCAGCAGCAGCATCAGGTGGACCTGGAGCAGGACCTCAAACAACAGGCTTAGGCCTACTTGGACAGCACCCTGCCAACCGAGGTAGACAATCCCCTTGACTACTGGGCAACGAAACTTGACCTTTGGCCCCAACTAGCTGAATTTGCCCTTGAAAGGCTGTCATGCCCGGCCAGTAGCGTGGCATCGGAGCGCGTGTTTAGTGCGGCAGGAGGTATTGCAACTCCGCGGAGGACACGACTGTCCACCCAAAGTGTGGAGAGACTCACGTTTGTGAAAATGAATCAGGCGTGGATTAGTCTGGATTTCAAACCACCAGTTCCTGACACAACTGACTAAATCCGCCATGAATCATGCCCCAAACATGTGCCACTTTCAGGTCTCCTCACACTGCTGGTGTGTTCCATTTTTTGTCATAGGGTGCTGGCAGATTACGGGCCTCCCATAGCTGCTGCCAGGCCCCTAATCTGCCATGGGCCCCTATACCGCCTCCTCATGCTGCTGCCAAGTCCAGAGTCTCTCATGGGTCCCTGTACGGCCTCCCATTGCTGCTGCCTCCATCGCCACACTCTGCCATGTGCCACTTTCAGGTCTCCTCACACTGCTGGTGTGTTCCATTTTTTGTCATAGGGTGCTGGCAGATTACGGGCCTCCCATAGCTGCTGCCAGGCCCCTAATCTGCCATGGGCCCCTATACCGCCTCCTCATGCTGCTGCCAGGTCCAGAGTCTCTCATGGGTCCCTGTACGGCCTCCCATTGCTGCTGTCTCCATCGCCACACTCTGCCATGTGCCACTTTCAGGTCTCCTCACACTGCTGGTGGGTTCCATTTTTTGTCATAGGGTGCTGGCAGATTACGGGCCTCCCATAGCTGCTGCCAGGCCCGTAATCTGCCATGGGCCCCCGTACCGACTCCTCATGCTGCTGCCAGGCCCGTAATCTGTCATGGGCCACTGTTGTCGCTTGTTGGCATATTCCGCTCGTTCAGATGCTCCTTCTCCTGCTACTCCTCTTCACGGATTCCGTCAGCAGTCTTTCTTGGAATCCGTTTCCAAGAGACAACAGTTTGCGAGCACGCACCCGACGGTGCAGAAGCTGAACGTCCTCCTGTCCAAGTTGCTGCTGCCAGGCTCGTAATCTGTCATGCGCCCCTGTACCGCCTCCTCATGCTGCTGCCAGGTCCAGAGTGTGTCATGGGCCCCCGTACCGACTCCTCATGCTGCTGCCAGGCCCGTAATCTGTCATGGGCCCCTGTACCGCCTCCCCATGCTGCTGCCAGGTCCAGAGTGTGTCATGGGTCCCTGTACGGCCTCCCATTGCTGCTGCCAGGCCCGTAATCTGCCATGGGCCCCTGTACCGACTCCTCATGCTGCTGCCAGGCCCGTAATCTGTCATGGGCCCCTGTACCGCCTCCTCATGCTGCTGCCAGGTCCAGAGTGTGTCATGGGTCCCTGTACGGCCTCCCATTGCTGCTGTCTCTATCGCCACACTCTGCCATGTGCCACTTTCAGGTCTCCTCACACTGCTGGTGGTTTCCATTTTTGTCATAGGGTGCTGTATGGCCTCCCATTGCTGCTGCCTCCACCGCCACACTGTGGCTCCACACTCTGGTTTTGGCCCCGTGACTGCCCAAATGAGTGAAGTGTGCGGTGATTCTAAGATCGACGGCACTCATCTGCATGTCATACTGACTGACAGTATTATTTCTCTTCCCCAGCAGACTCCAAGGGCATTTAAATTAAAGGTACAGTGTTCTGCACTAATATTAAGTCTCTCTGAAGCCTAGAAACACCCTTTTTTAAGTTAAATTCACAGCGAATTTATTCGACTCGAATCGAATATTGTCCACGAATTCGCCGAATCAGTCGAATCGAATTTTTCATTTCTTCGCTCATCTCTATTAACCATATATATAAACTGACAATATTTTTATCTGATTATATATACTACGTAGAGGTGTTTCATATGTAAATTATTTTCATTTTGACAGATGAAAAGAAAAGACTTTTTAATATGCATGGACCAGCATTAGCTGCACCTCAACCAGGTTGACTACAGTTGTGTAGTATAGACCAATGGCTAATAATGGTAGCCCTGAGAAGGCCTTGCTTTTACTCAGTTTAAAGCTACTGGATATCGTAGTCTTTTGATATTTGACTTCTCAACTGCGCTTTCAATAAACTTGACTGGTAATAAGAAAAGACTGCCAGGTGCGAGCTTTGATTCCCTAAACGTCATCCTGGAACTGCCCATGTGAAACAAAGTTGAACTTTGACTTGCAGTTTGCAGTGGTAAGTGTTTTTTGTTGGTTCATCTGAAAATGTTATATTCAAGTGTATGTTGTTCATTGTCAATTGCTTTTATTTCAACTCAAATGTGTATTATAACATATATTTTTTTAAATTTTATATTTACTAATATTTGTTTGCACACATTGAGGGACACGGGAAGTCTTTCACCTCAATTTCTGTTTCAGTAAGGACTTTCTACCAAATCTATCATTGCTTCCCTTTCCTGAGGGACCTTATGGCCTCTGTGGTTAGTTAGGATGTGTACCTACAGGTCCCAATGTTTCCAGTGCTCAGACTTTTACCAAGGTGTTGGTGCATGCAGCTCAGGCCCAAATATTTCTTCCAAAGAAACTTCTTTGGTCTTTCCAATCTTATATGCTTGTCCTTCAGTCTGGCATCTTAGCTGTTGCATAGGAATCATGGGTCACTGGATAGTCCTCTTCAAGGCAGCCCCTTTTGTTCATTACCAGCCTGTCTCAGAACTGCTCTCTCTTGTCACTGGACAACTTCAGGTCTAGTCCTCTTTTCTGAAACCCTGGCAGTTTTAGAACTGCAAATTACATGGTAATTCCATAATAATTCCCTCAGAATTGAGTGGTTTCATATTTTTTCCTCTGCTTGATCTGCAAAAACAGTTGCAATTGACTACAGTTTTATTTTTTTAAGTGTTTCTTAAAGCCAGAAGGTTGAGGCATGTTTGTGATTATTTTTTTTCTACACAATTAAACAACTGAATGAACATTTTCCAAGAGTGGTGATTCCATACTTTTTGCCAGGGGATGCATGTTCATCTAAGGTTCAGACAATTGATGGACAGACTTCCTCAATTGGTTCCATGTAGACTTTGGGGGAGTCTATACACCCAAGTGCATTTTGGAATCTGCAGTATTGAGACCAAAATTGAGCTTATTGGTCACAAACATAAGCGCTATGTTGGGAGAGAGGTCAAAAAGACCTATAGAGACAATAATACCATCCCCACTGTGAAGTATGGCGGCTCACTGATGTTTTGGGAGTGTGTGAGCTCTAAAGGCATGGAAATCCTTTGAAAATTTATAGCAAGATGAATGCAGCATGTTATCAGAAATTACTGGCAGACAATTTGCATTCTTCTGCATGAAAGCTGAGCATGGACTTTCCAGCACGACAATGACCCTAAGCACAAGGCCAAGTTGACCCTCCAGTGGTTACAGCAGAAAAAGGTGAAGGATCTAGAGTGGCTATTACAATCTCTTGATCTTAATATCGTCAAACCACTCTGTGGAGATCAAAAATGTGCGGTTCATGTAAGGTGGCGAAAGACTTTGCATGACTTGGAGGCATTTTGCCAAGACGAATGGGCAGCTATACCTGCAAGAATTCAGGGCCTCATAGACAACCATTACAAATGATTGCATGATTGGGCCATTTTGTTATGACCTACAGTTAAATAGGAATCCCTTAAGAAATAAAAGAAATGTGTTTTGCTTACTCATGTTTTCTTTACATACTGTTATCAATTTTTGCAAGAGTATGCAAACTTTTGAGCACAACTGTATAGCCAACGCTTTTTTTTTGGCCATACTTCTCTATTGGGTCACAGAAGTACACTTACTTTTGTTCTACTGTGACTCAGAGTCAGCTGATAGTAGGCTATTGCCCACTATCAGCTGATGGGGCAAAATTGAGCCAGGCTCTGGAAGGATCCCAACAATATTGTCATGATCCACCCGGCTGCCTGATAGCTGAGCAAACCCAGGAACTGAGAAAACAGTGGTCATGTGATCCTTCAGTTCTGATGGAGCCAGTGTGTGACAGCTGAATCACGACACTGATGCTGCAGCATGCAGGTAAGTATGAAGTTTTATTTATTTTAATTTATCCAATAATAGCCCAGTAAGGGGCACACACTGCATGTGTTCCAATATGTAAACAGGATTCAGTTTATGGGCAAAGGAGTGTATGCTAAGAACATGTAAATAATGGACTTGGGAATACACATTATTTAATAGTATATACTAATAGGAGCCATGCTGGGAATGCTTGCACTCACACCTGGATGTGTAATTAACTGATATTTATCATTCAGGAGGCAAAGTGTTAGCACCCAGCTAAAATAGTGTAAAAATTACAATGTTTGTTATATACCAGCTCACCATTTAAGTCTGTTTCAGTGGCAAAATGCACTATACTGAGTGTCTGGACTCTAGAGTGATATGTTTTTCATGGAATTATTACTAGTCATTAAAGTGTCTAACATCACAACTGACAAATCAGGGTTATGTCTGGAGCTAGCCAGCTCTATTTAATATATTAATTCCAATGTGTTATTGAAGCAATGCAACACCTAGGTCTTTGATCAGAATTAGTAATACACTGCTCAAAAAAATTAAAGGAACACACTGAAATTACATCAGATCTCAATGGGGGAAAAATATCATGATGGATACTATACTGATATGGACTGAGTAATGTGTTAGGAACGTAAGGACGCCCCATCGTTTGATGGAAATGAAAATAATCATCCTACAGAGATCTAAATTCAAAGGCACCCCGAAAATCAAACTGAAAAAAATATGCAGCATGCTAGTCCATTTAGCTGCAACTTCATTGCAGCAACTCAAAATGGTACTCAGCAACCGCGCTGTAGCTGTCTTTTGGCTATAGCATGGTCAGGAACTGGTAAAGGGATACTGCTGCAGAGAACTAGAGTACATTCAGTTTTAAAGCATGTCTGTAATCAAAATGTAAAATCATGTATTCATTTCCCCATCGTATTGCAATTATTTCTAGCCTGTGTTTATTAATCTGAAAAATGTTTTAAGTTTATGACCTTACTTTGTGAAGGTCCCAACACATTTTTCAAGCTTCCTAAAAGCAGTATTAAACCCAAAAGCAAACATTGAATATATTGCAGCTTACCAATCTCTAGACTGATGGCTTCATTAGTTGTCTTTTACAGGCTTTCTTTTTTATAGTTTCACCTGATGATCTGGCTAGTAAACAAATATATAAATAACCTCCTTCACTGTGATCCCACCAAAAAGTCACACTTTCTCCCTAGAAAGTTTGCTAATAATAAAACCTTTTTGTGATATACCCTAAAATCATAATAATATATCAAATATACAATAAATCAAATTAAACCATAAATGTAATGTAAGTTACTATTAAATTGTTCCTATGCTTTGAGATCCGTCTTAAGACTCTTCTTGTCTTTGTGAGGACCTTGGAAGAATTATCCTTGAAGAGAGAATGGAAGACTTTGGTTCCATAGTATTGATTAGCGTATGAATACTCACAGAGGGTAATAGTATTTAGCACTATTGGGTGTTGGCCCACGGAGTGTACACAGTGTTGCAGTGATCACAGAGTGTTCACAGTTTGTGTTATATGTGCATATATTAAGAATTTTTTTTTTTTTTGGGCACATTTTTGGAGTGAGTTGTGGTTTGCACAAATTTATTTGTATAAAAGGTAATGCACTAGAGTATATTTTCTTTATTTTTGAGGTTTTCGCCGGATTAAATAGGAGTCAATCCTTCTTATTGGATGAAAGTTTGGAACTTTGGACTTTTTTGGACACATTGGAGATTTTATAGGAATTGGACACTTTATGGTTTAATTTGATTTATTGTATATTTGATATAATATTATGATTTTAGGGTATATCACAAAAAGGTTTTATAATCTGGCTAGTAAGTCTGTTATTTTGCAAAAGAACAAGCTCACTTGCAGATATAGCAGTTACAGGTGCACGGCAAACTATTTACCACTGACAGGGGTGCTTACAATGATCAGTTTTTATGTAAAACCTTTATCCCAAAAGGAAAAAAACACTGTTGCTGCAACTGCTTATAAAGTGTTAGCTGGAGTTCACCTTCAATTTGTTAGTGTATCTAAATCTGCTGGTACATCTAACACTCCCCTCCCCCCAAACTGACAATGCTGCTGTCCAAAGGTGCCCCCCTGTGATCCTTTCATCCAGGGTGGGAGAATTCTAATACAGGAGGTGTATTACTAGCCAGAGCACCAAGTGAAAACAAATAGTAAAAGAGAGCGAATGCAGTCACCACATTCAATGATTGTAAGCTACAAGATATTACATTTTTTGTTTTGGGTTTAATACCGTTTTAAATTCTGCTGTGTCACAGAATTCACAGAGCCTGCCTTCTGAACTACAGAGGTGCTAACAGGAGTAGCTTCAGGAGGCGGAGTCAGTACAGAAATTGCTGCTTTCAGGCCTTGGGACTTTTAGTTCCAAAGCATGTAATCCAGGAAGCTGTGGAAAGAGATGGTCAGCAGACAGGCAGGAAGCTTATATGGGATTGTCAAATATAACTATTGTATACCTTCCAACCAGTGCAGGGACAAGGTCATCTAGAGCCCAGGGTGCATATGGAAAACAGACCCCCCCTCCAAAAACAAAAATGAATGAATAGGCATTATGTGAGAGCAAAAATCCCCTCCCCCAAACATTAGAGCACTAACCTTCACATTTAGCATAAATTGCCTTTGCAAGCCCAAATTCCCCACAAATAAAAATCCCCCCTCTTCCAGCACAGTTCCCCTTCCCAGTTCAAATTCTCTCCCTCCCCATATCCCTCCTCTGAGCATTAACCCTCTCCACCCCAAATACCCTTTCCTAACACAAATCCGGCCTCCTAGTTCAAATCCTCCCCTCCAAAGCACCCTTTCTAGTACAACCCCCCAAATCCTCACCACACCCAGGACAGTCACCCCTCCTGCCCACCCCTTGTCCCGGCCCTGCTCCCATTTGGAACCAAATCCCTCAGTCTCTTATACTTCCTCAGCTGTCTCTTTTTGTGGCCTGATGTATAAAAAAATTATTATTTAACTATAAAAAGTGTTTTATTGCACTAGTCCTCTTATGTAACTTTTAAATTTCTCTATTAGTTGTTTTGAAAAGCCAAAATAAAGGAAAAGTAGCGTTAAATCCAACTAATCATTTGTTGTTAATAAATCATTTTTTGCTCATTAATCCTCGTTGTCCGTGTTACTGGAGATGGCAGGCGCATGTCATTTTCCTAATTACTTTGTGCTATAATGTGTCCCTCTTTCCCATTTCACAGAGTTGGGAGGTATGCTATTGCTTGTATTGCTTGCATCTCCTTTAAAGTGTATGTCAGGGCAAAATAAAAACAAAATATATGTAGTACATATCTGCAATGCAGGCCTGTTTTCTCATGTTCTATCTCTCTAAAAAGCCTGCATGCACAGAAAAATACTCGCTGGTCTGCTAATAATGTTCTCAGCTTCTTATGTCGATGAGAAAATCAGACAAGCGGAAGTGGGAGCGGGTACCTGTCAAAACTAGATACCTGCTCTTCCCCCCCAAAAAATTGTATGCCAAATGTAGTAGACGAGGAGGCGAGGAGGACTTAAAGCAGAACTTTCTCTTTAGGTGAATTTCTGCTTTAATTACAGCTATGTCTGTGAACCTTTGCCAGTTAAAATTTTGGAGAACTAGAGAAGGCCACACACATTACAATTTGATTGTACAGTCTCTGAATACAGCTAATTGGGGAGTTCAGCCAAATTTGAAGAAAAGAACATCTGCATCGCTTGCTGTTGGAGTTCTGACCTATAAAGATATCCTCATAAGACTGCATGTTATTAAACTAGCTATTTAAAGCAGCCAGTCATGCAGGACAGATATGCTCCCTTCAGAAAAATTACATTTTATGATTTGCCAGCCACTGCTTGATTGACCGCTTTTAGCTTAAGGTTTGTTGGTGTGTTATTCTGAATTAATGCTTCAAACATCTATTTTGTCTTTCGAAACAGTATTTTTTGCAGACGTCTGTAAGAACCTTTCCTCTCATGTGCATATTAATATTAATGGTATTTCTTCCTGTAATGTCAGACATAACTTGTCAAAGCCTCGGAGTGCCTGTTACTCTCCTATTTGGGCTATACCTTCTTTCTGTCCATCTTTTATGTTTCATTTTTCTCATCCTTTTTATTTTTTTCAATTCTATGTTCATATAATTTCCTTTGTTCTTTTTTTCCACTCTTACCACTTTGGTGGTGTGTGTCTGCTGAGCACAGTTTTGATTTGCATGAATTATGCTGGCCTTTTATTATGACACAACTGGATAAAAAAAACAGATAGCACGGTGTCAAAGGAAGCATTCTTTAGATGTAGGGTTGATTTTCACATTGTTTTAACAAGCTCTCCCTTCTCAGCAGCAATGGTTTATACCCACACTACCTAACTTCACCTCACTTATTCTATTCCCATCTTTCCCAAGGGGAGATGAAAAGTAAAATGTATAGTTATCATAAAGGGGAGCAAATAATGCATTGGTAAGAAGAGAGAGATTGGGTGATAATTTAGGGGTTGTGGACTGACAACTCATGGGGCCCCCGGGCAATAGGGGATCATGGGGCCCCTGTGTCCTTGCCCAAATTAAAAAAAGCTTGTGAAAAAGGTACCAGGGGCATCTCATGGGGCCCCCTACTGACCCCAGGCCCTCAGGCAGTGCCCAAGTTTCCAAATGGTCAGTCCGCCCCTGGGTTGTGCACACTGGAACTTTGGTTGTGGTACATGTTGTACTCTGTGCAGTAAACAAAAGTCTGCATTACAGTAAATTTACATAACATGAAATGGTGGCCCCCAGCACAACATGTAGTTCTGACCACCTTACAATTGTGAATACGACTGCAACCATGTGTTATGCATGAGATTGCAATACGTTGCTGCTGGCTTTCACAGGTCAAAACAAACATTCAGAAGATGACATATCCCCTCTGAGCTATCTGTCAAATGCCTCTGAAAAGCAATCTGTGGTGAACACCACACAACACAAGGGTAAACGAGCTCTAACAGCCTTTCAAAATTATGGTCAAAAAACAAAGTAAAGTGCATATTTTTGCAGTAGTTAGATGGGTAAAAGGTGAATTCTGTATTTTTGCTATGGATTCATGTACTTTGCACGCTACCTTTTTAATAGGTGTTTTAATAGGTGAAATATCCTGTTTAATACCCAACTGTGATCAGTTTTTACTGCAGAAAACTTTACTAGATATTTAAAAATATGATAGTAAATATTCTCTTTGTTACAGAAAATAAATATCCTCAAGATTGATAACACACCATGGATTTTGTATTTATTCCAAATTATGCTCATAGCTGTCCTTAAAGTGGTTGTAAACCTTAGACATGAAATAGGAACAAAGCATATCTCTCTATAGTGTGTACTTGTCTCAATCAAAAGCACTAAATGTAATTTCTGTCTGCTGCCTCATTCCCATGCTATTACCATGAATCGCCTCTGACAAGTTTTCCTGGCACCAAGAGAAAAATGGTTACAGGGGAGGGACCTCCAACAGATTGACAGCCTCAGCTCTTTTCCTGTGAGCTGTGTGGAGGTGGGTATGTTTCTTCCCTCAAATCAGCTCTCAGAGCTCTCCTCACTGAGCTCTGCAGAGTGTAATTTTAGCTCTCCACCCCATTTTTCTGAACTCTCAGACAAGCTTTATAAATTTTGCACTTTGAATGGATGTAGAGAAGAGAACACTGCAGACAGAAATGCACAACTTATTTAGGAGGATTTGTTTAATCTCTGTATATCATTTGAGGCCAGTAGCTTCAATGGGTATATGTAAGGGTTTATAACCACTTTAAGTAATTCCATAGAAAATTACAACCAAATTTCACAAACTTTATCTGGGAAACTTGTCCTATACTAAACCTCAAAATGTTCTCCCTTCCTTAAAATGAAGGACAAGAAAAAATCCTTTACACCTTTCTATACCAGCAAGCCTCTATACTGACAAGAATAATAAACTGGATGTACAATCGGGCATCTAAACTATGATTAATTATTGAACAGTCTCTTATTCCTTTTGACCGTCAAGCCTTGCTGTGAATAGAACAAATTGAGAAAACACATTCTCTACCATTCCTCATAAGATATCTCTTCGCCATCTCGAAAAAATGAGTGTCCAGTCTGAACTTGCTGTCCCATCTAGGGAGAAAAAAAAAAGCTTTGTTTGATGATGGTGGTTTCCCATTAGACACTGAACACATTGGTGAAATTGTGGAGAGAGGTATATTGGACAGATGCCTAGGGGTTCAGACTAGATTTTCCCTTCTCTTCAGATGGTGTGTAAGTGTATGGTGATATATCTTGGCCCATTGGAACTTGTGGCATCCTTTCTCATAGAAGAGGAATACTCTAGCCCCTTGTGTCTTTTGGTTCCTTCCTATATATGAAGGATATGGGAGGGTGGTCTGTTCTTCCATCTCTGCCACCAACATTATGAGATGCGCAAGTGACCACTCTTGCCTCCTGATTGCTCACACCATCGAATGTTGGATCATGCAATCCAACTTTGAACGCCAGTGCTTTTAAGATCGCTCTGATAAACATGAACCAGCCAACTGTTGTTTTAGATCCCTTTTGGTTTTCATGCTTCCTGAAGAAGATCTTAAATTGAAATGAGCGAAACGTGTTGGGGCTTCTTGGGAGCATTAAATTGTTATAACTCTATAAGGGATTATATTTTTAGAACAGTTATCAGAGCCATTAGTGTGATTTTAAGCTGTAACATACTTTTTAACAATCATTTTTTTCAATAAAATATATGAAAAATATCTTTCATGAACATAGGTGTGATGCTATGTTAGCTGCACTAAAGTCTCAAAGGGGTTTTTTTCTTAGTGCAGAATTTATAAAGCTTGTCTGAGCTGTCACAAAAAAGGGAGCAGAGAGCTTAAATTACACACTGCAGAGTTCAGTGATTGCCCTTGCTCCCCTGTGTTTGCCATGGATGCATGTAAACAATACACTGGAACCATGGAAGAGATAGCTGTATCACAGATTGCCCATGAACCAGCACCATTACCTAGCCTCTATCAATGGACATCTTATACTTACTGCAGTAGATTGGTATATAAAATCATATTCCCTGATGGCAGTGGCCTCTTTCAGCAGGATAAGGCACCCTGCCACACTGTAAAAATGGTTCACGAATGATTTGAGGAACGCAACGAGTTGAAAGTCTTGACTTGAACTCCGAATTGCCCAGATCTCATTCCATTGAGCATCAGTGGGATGTGCTGGAAAAACAAGTCTGATTCATGGAGGCCCCACCTTGTAACTTACAGGATTCAAAGGATCTGTTACTGACAGCTTGGTGTCAGATACCACAGCATAGCTTCAGAGGTATAGTGGCATCCATGCTGCGACAGGTCCGGGCTGTTTTGGCGGCAAAAGAGGCTGTTTTCACGGTAAAAGGCAGACCTGCTCAATATTAGGTGGGTCATCAAAATGTTATGGCTGATTAGTATATACTTTAAGTTTACAAAATTTTCTCTTTTGTTATAAGATGCTTCGTGTGACTCATGCATAACCAGGCATGCACTCGGGGCATATTGCATAACATTTGTGAAATTAGTAGAGTTTGGGCATGTCAACCATGCTTAGGCTGGATTGATTCTGCCTGGAAAGGCTGTATAAGCAGCTTGCAAGCACAGATACTGCTCATTTCATTGATATAATTTCTTTCTCGAAAATCTAGATGCAGACAGTGATGAACATTGCCACAATGGAAAAAACGGTATCAGGGCAAAAGCAATGCTGGCTGACTATTGTGGGACACTGCAGCAAGATGCACTGGACTGAGTACAAACAAAAATCAGCAGCAAAACATTTTTAGCCCTGCCGCAGTGTTTCAGAAACATCATGTGATTAAACACATAATAGGCATTAAACGTTAATTTCATATTTGTCAAGATTCCTTCATGACACATTGTCCAGTATTCCTCTGCCTGATTCTGCATTAGATAATGTCTTGCCTTACGTTGTCTTTCATGAAATTCTGACAGAGCATGTGTTATATGTGCTCAGAATCAAGCAGAAGATAGGATGGCCGTACAGCCTAATAAGTCTATTGTTGACAGGGAGCAAATGCAAGCAAATAAAAATATATGTGGCCCACTGAGAGGTGAAGCTGCTGTGTTATAACAGTACAAGAATGGAGATTCAGATTAGTGCAATTGTCCCTTGGTGACAGGTTCTCCTTAATTTCTCATTAGAACATGTTGAATATTACATAGCTTCTGTGGCTAATTAAAGCCCAGCTCCAAGCTTGGGAGTGCCCTCAATCTCCCTTGGCGCACCCCTGTACTTCTACATACCTTTTTTTCTAGGTGTCTTTTGTCCCGTGCTCCCTGATCTTCGACATTCTCGTCATTCACAGTAAGTGGGGTGAATGATGCTGGAGGTATTTTAGTCCAAAAGAGGAGCAGTGGTGCATCATCGTTTCAGTGAGTTTGTGAGGGACAGCGTCAGAGTTTGGGAAAGTAGCAGAGAGAACAGTTATAGCTTTTTATTTTTGAACACTTGGATTTTTTGCCCAAGCTGGAATTGGACATGTTGGAAAGACACTGACAAAAATGTGTTGATTAGATGTGTCAGCAAGTAAAGGGATGGGTTGACAACCCTGAAATTTTGTATGGTTGTCAATTGTTTTATGTTGTTCTGGTGCATTACCAGTAAGAGCTCTAATATAACTACAGGGGTTTTAAGTAGACATGTACTCCGGAAATTTTTATTTTGTTTAGTTTTGGATGCATTCATTCATTAATTTCTTGCCACCGGCCACATGCATATATGTGACCTCTCCGCAGGTGGGCCTTAACACTGGCGCCAATGGGTTTAAAGATTTTGATTTCTCATATTCGTTATGTTGAACCGATTCATTTTCTGAATTTGTTTAGTTTCTTTGGCATTCATTTCCCTTTATTCATTGGTCCGGGTGGATTCGAAAAATTTTTAAGTTTTTTCGGAAGATTGCTATATATTAGTTTTCAGTTTCAATATTTTGGGTGGTTTCATCATTCATATATCTAAACTATTTGATATTTTCTTATGCAATGGAAGAAATAATGCAAAATTCGGCGGCCTTGAATTTTTCAAGCCTAAGAATTGCATTAGACTTTGGAATCAAATTGACTGACTGTGACAATTACAAATTCAATTGAAATCACAACTTTACTTGAATCCAAATTATCAAACAAATTTGAAAATTTCATTCATTTCCCTATGGGCCAGAACTACTATGGCATCATGTGACAACATCCGAATGAAACGAATGCATTAGTTAATTTTATTATAACTTATCATTATAATAACATTTGTTACTGTGTCCATTTGAAGATTCGTACATATCTGAATCTCCAAAAATCTAAATTTCGTCCGAAAATCATTTTGTTGCAAAGCAAAACGCACATGTCTAGTTTTAAGTGGATTATTTAAAAAAACAGACAACAGTTATTGTTTATATTTTTATAGAAGGCATTCCATAAAATTTCACAAGCAATCATGTTGTACAAGAAAGAAGGGCAGATTGTCATATACCAATTTTGTGTGACATGTGAGCAGTAACGACCTTACAAAAATATTTAGCATTGTGTTATACAGAGATATAGAGGTAATAAATGATACTGTCAATGTAGACATTTCTGCTTCAATTTTTTTCTCCACCAGTATATTCTTAAAGTAACTGAAATACTGAGAATATTGATATTTAATAATAATAAATATTTATTGATATTTAAATTAACTTTTAAAAAATAAGTTGATTTCAGCCTTGCACTGAAGTTACCTTTTTGTTATTTATTGCATTGTAGCTATACAGTATATGTGTACATTGTTGACTTTTATCATCTCTTAGATACACTTGCCGCCAGACTAGGGCTGAAAAGCAGCCATGGTATATGAAGCTGAAAGATTTATATGACCAAAGCTTCCTAACCTTTTTGATGCATAAATGCTCATGTGCTGGTATAAATAATGGAGTTAGGCATCATGTGCCATGCTTACATTGTGCAACAAAGACTGACTCAGCAGGTCACAAGAGATAACACTAGACATGAATATTCTCTAGAAAATCTTTTGTGGCAAAGGCATAGCTTCCAGTCTTGGACTTACAGAACTTACAGAAGGTAGAGAAATTTAAATAACATTTTCACACCCTTAAAAATTAGTCCCACCCCTAGTGTGATACTTAATTGAATGAACTGCATGTTAACACAGCTTTACACAATTTCTCTTAGAGAGTTACTGCCTCTTTCCAGCTCATAGGATTTTAGGACTGGAATCTCAGGGTTATTGAGGGAAATTAGAGTTCACTTCCATTGCTTTGATATTACAGAGTCATTATTGTCTACTGAGAGGGATGTTGGACCTTTGAATATGAATTAGAAAGTATCTTTTTATTTATTGATTTCTTGCATGTAACCATGTCAGGAGACACAACCTTCGGTCTGTTATGGTTTGCCTGTGGAACAATCACATCTATTACAAATGGGGCTATTCATTGACGCTTATTGTTCAAAAGACAATATATGCTGTGACAGAAATAACAGCTATATTCCATGTAGGACATAGCTGGAACCCTCGTGTCTCAATATTCTTGGAACACAAAAAAGAAGACGACTGATTGTTCATCAAAGGATCATGTCTTATATTTCAGCCAAGTGCACGGTAAACCTGATGGACATCTGTGTGCCTAAATATCTTCTCTTTATATTTCTCAGAACTGGGTCTGCTATATCACTTATAGGCTACTTATTTTCTTCTCCCAGGCTCTACCATCTGAGAACTGTCAGCTGGAGTTTCTGTGCTACCACACAATGGCTGCCTGCCTTTTGCCTATATTTTTCTGTTTGGAACTTGGGGCTGAGCTATACAGGATGAGTCACATGGGATGGGTCATTGCAGATGCATAAGTTCTGTATGTAAATTGCTGCTTACGCTATAGGGATTGTAAAAAAAAGGCCTTTCCCAAGGCTGTAAATTGATAGAGATATATGAAAAGAAGCCTAAAGCTCTACATCATGTCAGGAAAATAGATTGTAAGATATTAGTAAGTAAGATTCTGTATGAATAAATAGAAAAGTGCAGCGCTATAACAGGTACGTAAAGTAAGAAAACAAAACTTTAGAATAACATTAAAGTCCACAATATCATTTGTAAATAATTTCCACCAGTGAGTTCATAATGGACAAAATAATGTGTCAAAAAATTAAAGGCAAACACCACATGTGCTCCACCAACCACTCTGAGGCTTACCAGAGAAACTGTCATGAGAAGTCAAAAGGCGCTTGTTTATTCCCTTGGCTCAGATTACCACAGGACTTGATAAATCTCAAAAAGACTCTCGACTTAACTGTGATCACCAAAAGACTTGATAATTGTAAAGAATACTTTCCTCCTCATCTCAAACAAGACAAGGGCATTTTACATAAAAGAGGCAAAAAACACTTCCAATAGTGTGGCATGTATTTTACTTAAACTCTGGCCGCTGGCTGTACACATATATGCGTCGGCTTTGGCCTTAACACCACATGCGTGCCGCACATGCATACATCCCAGAATCCTCGGCGGTATGTGTGCATGCACGTTGATGTCACAGCTTCCAGCTCCACCCAATGCGTTTCGTCATAAATTACTTCATCGGGGTCACTTACAGATTCTGTATGCAAAACATTTTTAAAGCTCAGACCTTATTAAATACAGGAAAAAAAGTACAGAAGTACACACTGGGGGAGTGTGTACCAGATTCTGTTTGCACCAGTTTTAGTAAATATCCCCCATTGCCTTTAGACTGCCTACAAACCACATTCATGATCCGGTTGCTAAACAATCTTTCTTGCAAAAAGATTTTTTTGTTTTTGCAAATATGCCAACATGCAATCCTAGAAATTGCATGTTGGTATTAATAGCGGATGAAGGAAAAAGGTGCTAGGGGCTTGGATGTATTGCCAGGAAAATCTTTTTGTCAACTTGAATTGTCAACTTTTCTTTCAGTAGGCTCAGCCAGGGAGTGCTGGGCAGTGTTGCATGGGTGTCTCCATGTTTGTGTGTAACAAAGTTTTATGGGCTTATTCACACCTTGTGTAATGCATTTGTAGTGACATGCTTTTTCATGCATTATGGTGTGCTGCATTACCCCAAGAAATGTATTTTTGTTGTTTTTGACACAGTGCATTTCAACATGCAATCTGGTGCGCTTTTGCACAAGTTAGTTCTGTAGATATGTTGGGGTACCATTAAAAATAATGACGCCACCATACATAGCAATTTGCTTGGTGCAAAACCATGTGCTGCATTGCTGCACGTGTTACTTCAACATGATGATGTAAATCGACTCCAATAGTCAACTCTTAGCAGGTGCATTTATTTTAACAATCAGGTTTGGTTATGCCACTTCTGGATCTGCAGTAGCCGGTGATTGTTGTCTAAAAAGCATACACAAACAATTGCACAACAGTTAAGCCTTAGAGGATATTGGTGAAAGAAATCTATGCTTTTTCTACAGACAGCTTTTATTATCAAATTTTGTATGCTAATTTTTTTTATCAGTTGGTGGATTGGTAATTAGATTGGGTGACTCTGAGAAGTACTGAGTGTACCTTTGTGCAGGTGAGTCTAACTGATTTAGTGTTATGCGAATATTAAACTATACAGTATGTATATGCCTTTTTTGTGTCTTGGAGGTTTAATGTGTGTATCTGTGTGTGTAAATCTGAGCAGAGGTAATCACAACACTCCCCACTGTGTTAACTTTCCTCTCTAATAAATGTACTCTGTCGTCCCCACTTCCCAGCCAATTTATCCTTGTCCCCTTTACAGAAGTGACGTTCCTGTCCCTGGGATAACAAGCCAACTTCTACATCTCACACTTAAATGTCATTTGTTCTGTGCAGTAACTGGCTGCGGATCAGCGATCCTACGCAGACCCAATTATATTAACCTGTGTGGGACAACGTCTTAATGACACCATATTAAAAAGAGAAGAGCCTCGGCTGGCTGGCCTTTCCTTTTTTACATTTAACTCTTCTGTTCATCACTAGGGAATGTAACATAAGTATTACAAGAGTTCTAGGTCGCTTATGAAATCCTTTCTGCATATAAAAAGAGATGTCTAGTTAGGTGATCTGAATTAGCATTGAGTTGATAGTGGATTGAGTCACGCTGGTAAGCATTAATGTAAGTGTGTGTTAGTGTGTTTATATACAGTATATTAGGGCTGAAACAACTAATCGACATAGTCAATTATAGTCGACTGTGAAAATAGTTATCAACTATTTTCATAATCGATTAGTTGGTCAGCCGATTAATTGGCCTGCATACAAAATGCATTATTTGTAGAGATGAGCGAATTATTCAAAAATTCGATTCGGCTGATTCGCCGAATTTGCGGAATAAATTTGATTCGATGCAAATTTATTCGCTGCGAATTTAACTTATTAAAAGGGTTTCTAGGCTTCAGAGAGCCTTTATATTAGTGCAGAACACTGTACCTTTAATTTAAATGCCCTTGGAGTCTGCTGGGGAAGAGAAATAATACTGTCAGTCAGTATGACATGCAGATGAGTGCCGTCAATCTTAGAATCACCACACACTTCACTCATTTGGGCAGTCACGGGGCCAAAACCAGAGTGTGGAGCCACAGTGTGGCGGTGGAGGCAGCAGCAATGGGAGGCCATACAGCACCCTATGACAAAATGGAACCCACCAGCAGTGTGAGGAGACCTGAAAGTGGCACATGGCAGAGTGTGGCGATGGAGACAGCAGCAATGGGAGGCCGTACAGGGACCCATGACACACTCTGGACCTGGCAGCAGCATGAGGAGGCGGTACAGGGGCCCATGGCAGAGTGGCGAAGCGTAAGCAGCTTAAATTGAAGGCCATACAGAGGCCTATGTTAAAAAGTCCCCCCAGCAGCAGTGTGGGGAGACGACTATCAAGAGTCCAATGGCAGAGTGGCGGAGCGGAAGCAGCTTCAATTGAAGGCCAATAGTGGTTGTGAAGCAGAAAGTCAGTTTATTGTACACAATCGGTCAATTGCAGCTTGCCGTTGGCTGGAAACTGTACGTTTCTGTCACTGGAATGCACTAATCACCCAAAAAATATTACCACCAGCCGGCGTGTAAATGGATTTAACTCTTTGAACGTACAATAGTGGTTGTGAAGCAGAAAGTCAGTTTATTTTGCACAATCGGCAAACTGCAGCACCAACTGTGCACGACAGCCACCAAAAAAAAAAAGGGTGTATGTCACTTTAAATTTTCGATTCTTTGATAGTTGTGGCCCTAAGTAACGATTCTGTGTCCCTGAGTAACGATTCTGTGTCCCTGAGTAACGATTCTGTGTCCCTGAGTAACAATTCTGTGTCCCTGAGTAACGATTCTGTGTCCCTGAGTAACGATTCTGTGGCCCTAAAGTCTCTGTGGCCCTAATGCAGGCCATAGATGGGTTGAAAATCGGCCGATTTTTCGGCTGAAAATAAAATCGGCCGATTTTCGGATTGTTAGTGGGCTATTTGGTCGGCCGTTTTTCGGTATTTTGGCCGTTTTTTTTTCTCTGTAAAGTTGGAAAAAAAATCGGCCGATTTTGCCGATTGGCCGATTTTCGCGGCAATAGTGGGCAAATCGGACGATTTTTTGCCGAAAAAAAATCTGCGCATGAGCAGTGACCTGCAAGAGGAAGACAAAAAGAAGAAAAAGAAGAAGAGGAAGAGGATGAAGAAGAGGATGAGGAAGAAGAGGATGAAAAAGAAGAGGATGAGGAAGAGGAAGAAGAAGAAGAAGAAGAAGAAGAAGAAGAAGAGGATGAGGATGAAGAAGAAGAAGAAGAAGAAGAAGAGGATGAGGATGAGGATGAAGAGAAGAAGAAGAAGAAGAAAAAGAAGAGGAGGATGAGGAAGAAGAAGAAGAGGATGAGGATGAAGAAGAAGAAGAAGAGGATGAGGATGAAGAAGAAGAAGAAGCAGAAGAAGAAGAAGAAGAAGAAGAAGAAGAGGATGAGGATGAAGAAGAGGATGAGGATGAAGAAGAAGAAGAAGAAGAGGATGATGGTGAGGAGGAAGAAGAAGAAGAAGAAGAAGAAGAGGATGAGGATGACGAAGAAGAAGAAGAAGAAGAAGAAGAGGATGAGGATGAAGAAGAAGTAGAAGAGGATGAGGATGAAGAAGAAGAAGAGGATTAGGATGAAGAAGAAGAGGATGAGGATGAAGAAGAAGAAGAAGAAGAAGAAGAAGAGGATGAGGATGATGAAGAAGAAGAGGATGAAGAAGAAGAGGATGAGGATGAAGAAGAAGAGGATGAGGATGAGGAAGAAGAAGAAGAAGAAGAAGAGGATGAGGATGAAGAAGAGGATGAGGATGAAGAAGAAGAAGAAGAAGAAGAAGAGGATGATGGTGAGGATGAGGATGATGAAGAAGAAGAAGAAGAAGAATATGAGGATGATGATGAAGAAGAAGAAGAAGAGGAAGAAGAAGAAGAAGAGGAGGATGAGGATGAAGAAGAAGAAGAGGATGATGATGAAGAAGAAGAGGATGAGGATGAAGAAGAAGAAGATGAGGATGAAGAAGAGGATGAGGAAGAAGAAGAGGATGAGGATGAAGAAGAAGAAGAAGAGGATGAGGATGAAGAAGAAGAAGAAGAAGAAGAGGATGAGGATGAAGAAGAAGAAGAAGAAGAAGAAGAAGAAGATGAGGATGAAGAAGAAGAAGAAGAAGAAGAAGAAGAGGATGAAGAAGAAGAAGAAGAGGATGAGGATGAAGAAGAAGAAGAAGAAGAAGAGGATGAGGAAGAAGAGGAAGAAGAAGAAGAGGATGAGGATGATGAAGAAGAAGATGAGGATGATGATGATGAAGAAGAAGAGGATGAGGATGAGGAAGAAGAAGAAGAAGAAGAGGATGAGGATGAGGAAGAAGAAGAAGAAGAAGAAGAGGATGAAGAAGAAGAAGAAGAAGAAGAGGATGAGGATGATGAAGAAGATGAGGATGAAGAAGAAGAAGAGGATGAGGATGAGGAAGAAGAAGAAGAAGAAGAAGAAGAAGAGGATGAGGAAGAAGAAGAGGATGAGGATGAAGAAGAAGAAGAAGAGGATGAGGATGAAGAAGAGGATGAGGATGAAGAAGAAGAAGAGGAAGAGGATGAGGATGAAGAAGAAGAAGAGGATGAGGATGAAGAAGAAGAAGAAGAGGATGAGGATGAAGAAGAAGAAGAAGAAGAAGAAGTAGGATGAAAATAAGAAGAATTCCAGTCCAGCAAAAAGTGTATCTGCAGAGAGCTCCGCTATTTCTGACAGTTCTCTGACAGTTCCTTCACATTTACAGCGGTTGAAACATTGTATCTATTTGTTTCCGAATAAAAACATCTGTATCCTAAATGGAAACAAATAGATACAATGTTTCAACCGCTGTAAATGTGAAGGAACTGTCAGAGAACTGTCAGAAATAGCGGAGCTCTCTGCAGGGACACTTTTTGCCGGCTGTAGAAGGGATGAAAATCGGCCGATCGGGGAAAATTCGATTCGTGCATCCGAAGTTTGCTAATTTTCGGATTCGGCGCGAATCGAATTTTTCCTAATATTCGAAACGAATTCCACTTCGTCATGTTCGATTCGCTCATCTCTAATTATTTGTTTACATAGCAGAAAATGAAGTGCAGCTCAGTACAGGGCTCTGTGTAGGGAAGATCAGCATCTGAACCCAGAGAAGCTGATAGACAGGAGTTAATATAAGGCATTACAATAAAAGTTTTCTATTCTGCTCCTTCGAATTTTCCCATTACTGTGGTTGAAAATGGATGTTGATTTGATCCCGCTAATGATCAGAAAATCGAATGAATGTTCTTAAAACAAAAAATGTGTTTGTGTATGGCCAGCATAAGTGATAGCAGGTGCAGGTAGCTTGTATCAAGTTACCTACCTATGCCAAGGGAGTCTGTCATACATAATACTATAAAACAGTCCTGTCTGAAAATCTGCAAAACTGTTTGTCTTTTTTTAATTTATTTTTTCTTTAAATAAAAATTCTGATTTCTGAGTCTGATGGTATGTACCAGATTCAACCTCCTAATAGTATATACTGTACGTCTCTTCTGTCTGTTATTTAGATATTTGTCTGTTATTAGATATTTTGTTCCCTAACCGTATATTATTATTATTATACAGGATTTATATAGCGCCTACAGTTTGCGCAGTGCTTTACAATGTGAGGGCAAACAGTACAGTTACAATACAACTGAATACAGGAGCAATCATAGGGCCCTGCTCGTTAGAGCTTACAATCTAAAAGCAGGTGATTAGTGATACAAAAGGTAATAACTGTGGGGGATGAGCCAATGGAGAAAATACATTTACAGTTGTTAGGTGGAGACAGGATAGGCTTCTCTGAAAAGAAATATTTTCAAGGATCGCCTAAAAGTGGACAGAGTAGGAGATAGTCGGACAGACTGGGGCAGGGAATTTATATTCACCAATGCATATAGATGTTCAAGAATAAATTACTTTACATACTGTATTAACTAAATTATACACCAAACTTAAAGTTTTTAAGTTTTTCTCCGATTAATCAATTAATCGAAATAATAATCGGCAGACTAATTGATTATGAAAATATTTGTTAGTTGCAGCCCTACAGTGTGTGTATGTGTATGTACCATATATACTCGAGTATAAGCCGACCCGAATATAAGCCGAGGTACCTAATTTTACCACAAAAAACTGGGAAAAACTATTGACTCGAGTATAAGCCGAGGGTGGGAAATGAGGCACCTACTAGTCAATGTAAAAAATAAAGTGGGAGGAATAGTGCCCCATCATTAGTATCAGTGGGAGGAATAGTGCCCCATCATTGGTGTCAGTGGGAGGAATAGTGCCCCATCATTGGTGTCAGTGGGAGGAATAGTGCCCCATCACTGGTGTCAGTGGGAGGAATAGTGCCCCATCATTGGTATCACTGTGAGGAATAGTGCCCCATCGTTGGTGTCAGTGGGAGGAATAATGCCCCATCATTAGTATCAGTGGGAGGAATAGTGCCCCATCATTGGTGTCAGTGGGAGGAATAGTGCCCCATCGTTGGTGTCAGTGGGAGGAATAATGCCCCATCATTAGTATCAGTGACACCAATGATGCGGCACTATTCCTCCCACTGACACCAATGACACTTGCTGACCCCTGTTGCAGTATGGTGCTGCTGCAGCCAGCATATGTGGTTGCAGCAGCACCTCTGCACTGCACACTTACCGACTTTTCCGTCACTCGATTTTCGCGGGTCCGCTCGGCTCCGCCTCCTCGCCCGTGATTGGCCACCTGTGTAACTTTCCTGAGCTACAGTTCTGGCGGCCAATCACCGGTGAGGAGGCGGAGCCGAGCGGCAGGAGTGAGGGAGTGGCCGGAGTGACGGAAGGAGCAGCGCTTCCTGGATGGATCATCGTGGGAGCCAGGTAAGAGACAGCAGCCCTCTGCCCACCCCTGTACGCGTCCCCCTTGATGGAACATCGCGCCCCCCCTGGGCAGACATTGACTCGAGTATAAGCCGAGGGGGCCGTTTTTCAGCACAAAAAATGTGCTGAAAAACTCGGCTTATACTCGAGTATATACGGTATATATATATATATATATATATATATATATATATATATATATTATATATATTAGTGCATTCAAAAAGTATTCAGCCACTCTTCACTGTTATATTGCAGGCTGATACTACAGTTGTTTACATTAAGTTTTTTCTCATTAATCTACACTCAGTCCCCCATAATGACAAACTGAAAACAGAATTTTAAAAATGTCTGTGAATTTCTTAAAAAGAAAACACTGAAATATCACACATAAAGTGTTACTAAACCCAGGACCCTGCATTCACTATATCTGGTCTCCCACTGTACACAGAACATGGAAATGAAATTATTTTAGTAAATATAAACTGCTAAATACCTTTTCTTATCAGCAGTATATAGCAGTCTTGTGACTTCTATCGGTGTCAAGCTGAGCACTGGTTAAAGCTTGTAGGAGGAGTTTTCATTCTTCTCTGACTGTCCTGAGGATGCATAACCCCTGACCCTCTGTCTGGACAGTGCTGATTGGCCCTGTGCTGATCATGTGCACTTTCTCAAAGAAAAAAAAACACTCTAGCAATATACGCTAAACTGAGCATGTGCAGAGTGACTCCTAGAGCTCTGTACTATCAGCAAATGGACTGGAGACAGTAGAAGAAGGGAAGGATCAGAGAAGACAGGACCAAATAGCCATTTTACACAATGCAGAGGATTAAATCCTTAGGTTCCACAGTGAGTATAACAAGCATGCTTACTGCATATACAGACTGATTTTAATGCTGTGGGTTTAGTAACACTTTAAATATGAATACCTCTTACTCAGTACTTTGTTGAAGCACCTTTGACAGCAATTACAGCCTCCAGTATTTTGGGAATGATGCAACAAACTTTGCACAGCTGGATTGGGGAATTTTCTGCCATTCTTCTTTGCATATCCTCTCATGCTTAGTCAGGTTGGATGGAGACTGTCGGCGGACAGCCATTTTAAGGTCTCTCCAGAGATGTTCAATAGGGTTCAAGTCAGGGCTCTGGTTGGGCCACTCTATGACATTCACAGAGTTGTCCCTATGCCACTCCTGTGTTGTCTTGGCTGTGTGCTTAGGATCGGTGTCATGTGGGAAGGTGAACCTTCGACCCAGTCTGTGGTCATGAGTGCTGTGGAACAGGTTTTCATTGAGGATATCTCTGTACTTTGCTCCATTTAGCTTTCCCTCAACCCTGAGCAGTCCCCGCTGCTGAAAAACACCCCCACAGCATGATGCTGCCACCACTATGCTTCACTGTTGGGATAGTATTGGGCAGGTGATGATTGGTGCCTAGTTTCCTTCAGACATAACATTTAGAATTGAGGCCAAACAGTTCAATCTTGGTTTCCTCAGACCAGAGAATCTTTTTCCTCACAGTCTGAGAGCCCTTCAGGTGCTTTTTTGCAAACTCCAAGTGGGTTTTCATGTTTTGCACTGAAGAAAGGCTTCCATCTAGCCACTCTGCCATAAAGCCAAGAGGAGTGCTGCAGTGATGGTTGTTTTGGAAATTCATCCCATCTCCACACAGGTTCTCTGAAGCTCAGTCAGAGTGACCATCAGGTTCTTGGTCACCTCTCTTACTAAGGCCCTTCTCCCCCAATAGCTCAGTTTGGCCAGGCGACCAGCTCTTGGAAGAGTCCTGGTTGTGCCAAACTTCTTCCATTTGGGAATTATGGAGGCCACTTTGCTCTTGGGAACCTTTAGTGCAGCAGAATTTTTTGGTAGCCTTAACCAGATCTTTGCCTTGCAATAATCCTGTCTCTGAGCTCTTCAGGCAGTTTCTTTGACCTCATGGATTTTGGTCTGATACAGTATGCATTGTCACCTGTGATGCTTTTTTATACAGAGGTTTTCACCTTTCCAAATCATGTCCAATCCATTTAATCCACCACAGGTAGACTCCAATAAAGGTGTAGAAACATCTCAGCAATGGTCAAGAGCAATGGGAGGCACCTGAGCTAAATTTCAAGTTTTGTTGTAAAGGGTCTATATTCTTATGCCAATGTGATATTTCAGGTTTTCCTTTTTCATACATTTGAAAAATTTTCTAAAATCCTTTTTTTTACTTTGTCATTATGTTGTACTGAGTGTGGTTTAACCACTTCAAGTCCAGACACTTTCACCCCCTTCCTGTCCAGGACAATTTTCAGCTTTAAGTGCTATCACACTTTGAATGACAATTGCGCAGTAATGCAACCCTGTACCCATATGACTTTTTTAACATTTTTTTGAGACAGATAAAACTTTATTTTGGTGGTATTTATTCACCACTGGGAGATTTATTTTTTTGCTACATAAATGAAAAAGTCCAAAAAGTTTGAAAAAAGTGTTTTTCTTATAAAATTTTGCAAATAAATAATCTTTCTTCAAAAATCTTGGCTAACATTTATTCAGTTATCTCTTTAGTAAAAACAAATAACCCAAATTAGTTTATAACCAAAAATCTATCATTTAAAAAATTTTTTTTTACAATTTTATTTTTTTTTATATTATTGGTTATGATTTTCTTTAAACATACTGTCACCCTACCACTACTTGTGGGGGCTCATAAGATTTTTTTTTTTTTTACACTAATTGCTTTTACACCCATAAAGGCTGTAAAAGCAATAATTTCTCCTTCTCTCTGACTGCATTCTTGCAGCCATTGAAAAATACTGTGAGAGCTGTGATTTGTCACAGCTTGTCACATGGCACAAGGCTGTTGTGAATAGCCTTGTACCATGTGACCTCTGTGATCATTCACAGATTTCTCTAGTAGTTAGCAATGATGTCAGGAAGTGACATCTTGCTTACTACTATTCATGTGATCACTGATTGGCCAATCAGTGATCACATGATCGGGACCTCACACAGAGGTCTCATACAGCGATCAGTGTTCCATTGCATCCTCTGGACACAGCGGGCGCCGGATCGTGGTGCCGCACGCTTCCAGGGAGCGCGTACAGGCTGAGAATGCGGGCGCCGTTTATAAATGCCAACCTGCTCCTGCACTGCTCCCGTCCGGCTGTTTATGTACATGGGCCAGACGGGAAGTGGTTAATGAGAAAAAAATTAATTTAAACGACTGTAGTATCAGGCTGCAACATAACAAAATTGAAAAAAAGTGAAGGGTGTCTGAATACTTTAGGAATGCACTGTACACACAACATGCAATCTGTGCACTACAACATGCAATCTGGTGCGCTGCTAGGTCTCTAAAATGAAATGATAAAACGAACATTGTCATAATTTGTGGTAGTTTGCTGTCAGGATCAAAATATGTCAGTATATTGAGTAATCAAGGGCTTACTCAATATACTGACACATGATTTGTGTGCTTTATTCAGATTATTGGCTCACCAGACAGAGAAGTTGTTAAGAAAAGGAGTTGTTAAGAAAAGCCCTGGAGCTTGCACCTTTAAAGAGTCGGCAGTGGCAGTTACCATAGTTCTGTCTTGAAAATGTAATTCCAAGATTTGGTTCCTAGAATAATTAACTTGCAATATTCTCTAACTCCAAACCAATGGCACCACAAAGCTCCCAGTCCACTCCCTCATCATTTCTCGTCTCAACTACTGCAACCCCCTCCTCATTGGATCACTTTTATATAGGCTATCCCCCCTTCAGTCCATCATGAATGCTGCTGCCAGACTCATGCACCTTACTGTTCAGTGTCTGCCACTCACCCAACTAATTAAATTAAAAATACTAACAATAACTTATAAAGCCATCACTCCCTAGTCTCAAAATACCAACCAAATTGCTATCTTCGTTCCTCCTAAGACTTCCTGCTCTATAGTTCCCTTGTCACCTCCTCCCATGATCGCCTCCAGGGCATCTCCTGAGCCTTTCCCATCCTCTGGAACTCCCTACCCCAATCTGTCCAGCTAACTCCTACTCTGTCCACTTTGAGGTGATCTCTGAAAACTTTTCTCTTTGAAGACTATCCTGCCTTCACCTAACAACTGTACTTTTATTTTCTCCATCAGCTCATCCCCCACAGTTATTACTTTTTTTTATCACTTGACCTTCCTCTTTTACATTCTAAGCTCTAATGAGCAGGGCCCTCTGATTCCTTCTGTATTGAATTGTATTGTAACTGTACTGTCTGCCCTCATGTTGCAACGTTCTGTGCAAACTGGTGGCGCTATATAAATCCTATATAATATAAATAATAATAACTGTAATTAAGGGATCTCTAGTAATCATATTATGAAGGTTGTTGTGCTTTACATATAGCTCACCAAGTCCACTTTGCCTGATTTGTGTATGTATATCATTTATTCATATTTATGTAACTATAAAATTTACAGTTAAAATTTTATTTGTAATGCTGAAGTTGTCCAGAGGAAGCATTGTACATATTAATAAAACTTACACATTTCACATCTGAACCTCATTGCGGAATTCCTCAGTCAGGTCTATTATGGATGTGCTTGGATACTGGTCGGCTGTAAGGAAGAATTTCTGTCATTTTGTTTGGGATATATTCCTGCTCACGTCTTATTTTTGCTGACCAGCTTCTCTAGTCTGTGTCCTATTCTGTGGCTGACAGGAGGGAATGATCTCTGCTCAATCAAGTCCTCTGTGCTCCCTCAGCAGGATGCTGCTGAAGAAATGCACAAAGCGGAGCTCAGTATGGCTCTGAGGCTGGAGAGATTTTGCACAAGTTAATCATTAACCAGATCATCCACAGTCTCCTCTTCTTCTGCATCCACCTCCTCAAACATCAATCAGGAAGGGGACCATGTGTAGGTGGACAGTCCTTCTACTCGTTGACATGGGATTCTTCCAAGAGTGCCACACTATTAGTATATGTTCACAGAGATTTTCCTGATGTAGTCATGATTATTTGCTCTGATTTAATTCAAGACATATGCAGTGTTCTTTCATTCAGTCTAATAAATGATTGTATGTTTTAAAGGGTCAGCTCAACCAATACCAATATTGCAGTTTCTGGTACAAAATAGATAGGTAAACCACCCATTTCTTATATCTCTTAGGGGCTAATGCAGTGAGATATCTGCGCTACTATACTTGTTCCTGAGTTTCTAAGTTTCCTACATTATGGGGGGGCTCTCACTCTCCCTGTTCTATTTTATATTTTATATTATGGATAATGTGACAGGGGGAGCAGGTATCCAAAACACCTAAAACTCCCAGGTCACAGGATCAGAATTGGAAATTATGGCCGAGGATTTCATTGACCCAACTAACCAGGTTCTACCTATAACTAAAATGTCACTTTTTTGTTATAGAACCAATTATTCTCCATGCACTATACACAAGAAGAATAACATACTAGGTGTTGGATACTGTTATGAATTTCTGGTTGTACTTAACATTGTTACTACCTTGGAAGCATTAAATGCCAGGTCTGGGTGATTGTAAGGGCTCGATCACACCAAGTACATTGGGATTGCACTGAGCAGCTTTTTCCTGTGTGATGCACCAGGCTTGGTGCATTGGCACTGTTCCCACCAAGTGCACACCAGCAGCCATGCATTCAGTGCAGCTGCTGGTGTGAACAAGCCCAAACATTTAACAAATGTGTACAAGGTTATCTCTTGCTATACAAAATCATCTGCAGAGACCTACAAAATTTGAAAAAAGTATATTATATAATGAATCAAGAAAGCAAACGTTAAAATGGATTAGATGCAAATTGTATATCAGTTCTTTCTCTATTCCGGCAATTAAAGAATAAGTGTATGAAAGTTTGCTTTAAAGACTTGGGAGACAAAACTGGATTAATCTCCCTAGCTTAATTGGCCTCCCCGCAATGCTCCTGACACAGAGTACCTGAACATCACTCAACGGCATGCTGGCTAAATTAGTCAACCCTATAAATGTATGTCCAGACATATTAGAGACTGGAAGTTTGCAAGGACAAGAGCCAGGAAGCTGAATTTTCAAAAGTCTCTTTCTCTTAAAAATGCAGTCTTCTGATATAATTTATACTTTACATTTATTTACAACAAATCTTTAAAAAGAAGTTTCATGGAGGTCTTCTTTAAGAAACAACTCACCTCATTGGGGTGGCCGGGATATAAGAGAGAGCGGATGCACCTTGCCTCAGCTCCAGCCATCTGTGCAGAGACTCCTTCCCCATTTTGGGCTCTCGCCTGCCATCCTGCTTAGCAAACATCTTCCTCCTGTTGGGGGGTGCCATGCCAGTCCTCCCCATGCCCAGTAGAGGTTCCTCAGGGAGGATATCGGCTACCTCTGGGCCGCGGACTCCAGCCCTGAACACACATGCGGTGGCCATCTTGCCAGTCACTTCTCCTCCAATGGCCTCATTAGGGGTGCAGATGGAGTAATGGATGGCTGGGGACATGGACTTAGATCCCGATGGTTCTCCTCCTCCAGCAGTGCCCAGGCTCCAGCAGACCATGCGACCTCCACAATGTTTGTGAAATTGTGGCCATCAAAACGAGTAAGTCCTCCCTGATGACTTAAATAGATAGCCTTGCACTGGAATGCGGGTTGATCCGGCAGGACTTGGATAAGTACTGGGGCCATCTCAAAACTGCAGAGACCTGCATATCTGAGGTGGATGACACAGCGGCCTCCACTGTCCAGATGCTGGCCAAACTCCAGCATAAGATTAAGCTCCTCATGGCCTGCTTGGAGAATGCAGAAAATCACCTCAGGTGAAATGATGTCTGGGTGGTTGGGCTGCCAGAGGGGGGCCGAAGGCTCCAATCCAGTGATGTTTGCGGAGGCTTTCTTCAAGCAGCTCCTAGGCCTACAACATCTATCCCCAGTGTACAGTATGTGATGGAACGCGCCCACAGAATCCCCACTGGGCCCCATCCTGCTAGGTCAGCATTGCGCTCTTTTCTGGTCTGCTTGCTCAACTATAGGGATCAGGATCTGATACTAGCAGAGGTGCGCAAACATCAGGAGTTGCACCATGAGAATGCAGTGATTCATCTCTACCCTGATTTTTCTCCTGATTTGCAGAGGAAACGGTGCTCATGCACAGAGGTTTGCAGGTGATTGCAAGAGAAAGTACTAATCTACAGTATGATCTATCCCAGCTGCCTCAAGGTCCTCCATAATGGTTCTGCGAAATTCTTTGAGTCTCCTACTGAGATGGCTGATTGGCTGGAATCCATTGCTGGAGGACTAGTCGAATTGTTTGAAATTCATGGTCTTCACCTCAGAAGAGAGCACATTCTCCTTCCAGACCAAAGGCAAGTCTACAAGGCTCTCTCCTTTTTGAAGATAATTCACAGTTCTCCTTTTTTTCCCTTTTTTTGGATTGCCCAAGCCTGTTCTCCAGTCCTCAGGAATGCTTAGCTGCACTACCAACACTTCCAATCCTGCCAGATTGCAGAATTTGGAACTTCAACAATCGGTGGATTATGTGGCCTTGGTAGAGTTGTGGCACTGGAAACATCCCACAGAACAAGGTTATTCCTATCTTGCTCATGTACAGGTTTACTCCTCCTGTATTGATTTGACATTTGCCAATTCAACTTTGCTGCCCTTGATTACGGATGCCACTTATTTAGCAGGTGGAATCTCTGACCACACTCCATTACAAATTGAATTGTCTCTGGGTTTGTGCAAGAACTTTGGTATATGGCGGTTACATCCTGGCTGGGTGGCGGAGCCCTCGGTGGAACCCACAATTACCCCTTGCCTCCTGGAGTTCTGGGAGCTTAACAAGGGTACTGCTTCTTTGCTGATGGTGGAGATGCCTTTAGGGCTGTCACCAGAGGGGCTTACATTTCAGCTATTAAGGCTTCTAGAGATGAACACAATCAAACAATACAGGTTGTGCAAGATGTGGAACGGAAATGCGCTCAAACTCATGCTGATTTGCCCTCCCCCACCTCAATGGTGGAACTGCAAATGGCCAGGAGAGCGCTTCTTGTTCACTATCAATAATTAACTCATTGTGTCTTCTGAAAGAGGGCAGAAGACCTCTTTGAAAAAGAGGATAAAAATGGGAAACCACTAGCCTTACTCACTGCTGATAAACAATCCACTACCATATTCCCTGTATTTACACCTCTGATGGTACTTTGATGAAGGAAAGGGGGCGATTATGCAAGCATTTGTGGATTTTTACTCTGCACTGTACACTCCCATTCCCCCTATGAGGCACAGGTCCTCACTGATTTGTTAGATACCCTTTAGATCCCAGCACTGCCTGTTTCTGTCAGTACCTCATTGGATGAACTCTTTACAGAGGAAGAGCTAGCAGCTGCTATTGGCTCCTTTCCTAGTAGCAAATCACTGGGTCCCAATGGGATTTTGGCTGAATGGTACAAACTACTTGAAACTACTGACACCTAAATTGCTACAACTGTATGGGCAGTGCTTGGAGACTGGAACTTTACCGCCCTCCTTTTATGAAGCTCATATAATATTGCTAACAAAGCCTGATAAAGACCCTCTTTACTGCTCTTTGTATCGTCAGATACCATTTCTTAATATGGACTTTAAAATATTCACCAAAATGATTTCCACCAGGCTAACCAAGCTGCTTGATCTTTTTAATTTCCCTGGACCAAACTGGCTTTATGCCTCAGAAGGCTACGGATATTAACATTCATAGTATGTACACGGATACTCAACTTAGCCCTGAGGTATCTATTGGGGGCGCCCTGGTGTTTCTTGACCTGGAAGAGGAGTTTAACTCCAAAGACTGGATATACATGAGACATGTTTTGTGATGAATGGGCTTTGGCCCAGTGTTCCTTACATGGATTGCATTACTGTATGAACATCCTGTGACGTCCCTCCGCATTAATGGTCAGGTGTCCAACGCTTTCCTGGTATCCTGGGGCATTGGGCAGGGTTCTCCGGGTTGTTTGCCCTCTTGATGGAGCTGCTGGCAATAGCGTTGCGCTGATCTTCTCAGCTACATGGGTTTACAGTAGGTAGCCTCATAGAAACCACAACCCTTTATGCAGATTACATGGCCTATTTCTTATAGACAATTGCCCCTCGTTGCACACAACGTTGTGTATTCTGAACAGTTTTTCCGTGGTCTCCATACAGAAAGTGAATTGGACTAAGTCTAAAATTCTGCCCCTGCGCTCCCACTCGGTATCTGGGCCATTGAACCCCAATATTCCGCTTCAGTGGGTTTCCAGGATAAGGTACTTGGGCATGGTGATTACGAACTCAGTGACTTACTATATTTACTTGAATGTTTCTCCTCACCTTACTCTCCTTAACCACTTGCCTACTGGGCACTTTTACCCCCTTCCTGCTCAGGCCAATTTTCAGCTCTCAATGCTGTCACACTTTGAATGACAATTGTGCCGTCGTGCAACACTATACCCATATGAAATTTTATTTCTTTTTTTTTCACACAAATATAACTTTCTTTTGGTGGTATTTAATCACCACTGGGTGTTTTTTTTTTTGCTAAACAAACAAAAACCGACCAAAAATTTTTTAAAAAAAGAGTTTTTCTTTGTTTCTATTATAAAATTTTGCAAACAGATATTTTTTCTCCTTCACTGATGTGTGTTGATGAAGCTACACTGATGGGCACTGATATGCAGCACTGATGGGCACTGATGAGGAGGCACTTATAGGCAGCATTGATGGGCACTGATAGGCTGCACTGATGAGGCAGCACTGGTGGGCATTGATAGGCACTGATAGGGGGCAATGATGGGCACTGATAGGCACACTGATGGGCACTAATAAGCAGCCCTGAAGGGCACTGATAGGTGGCACTGAAGGGCAGCACTGACTGACAGCACTGACTGGCAGCACTGATAGGTGGCACTGATGGGCACAGATTGGCAGCACTGATGGGCACAGGTTGGCAGCACTGTTGTGCACAGGCTGATAGCACTGGTGGGCACAAATTAGCAGCACTACTGGGCACTGATAGGCATTTTTGGGCTGCATTGATAACCAGGGCACTGATAATCAGTGCTCTAACAGAGTAGATGTCTCCTTTCACAGTTACTGGTTACACTGTTCAACAAATTTTTATTTTTTGCCAGTTTTGGAAACAAAAGGATCCATTTCTTAATGAATTTCACATTCTGAGTTCAAATATAACAATAAAATTTGTCAATTGGCTCTAGCTTTTCTGTAAACGGAAAGTTTTCTACTATAGGCGTAATGACTACATAATGCACAATAATTATATAGATAGATGTCTTTCCAAAAATATAAAGCAAGTGATATTGACTACATAACAAAGCCTAAATGGCATAATATATTGCATAGGATTACCAAGAAAAATTATAGCCATAAGCTAAGTTGAATCATTTTAATACTTAGGATTCTCACTAGTTTTGTCTTCAGTTTGTGTCGGTTTTTCTTCTCTTGGCTTTTCTCTTGTATTCGAGGAAAGGGCTATCTCTTACAACTGCACGTGACTACACGCTTCAGGTTCTTCCTCACTTGACTCAACCATGAAGGATTCTGGTGCTTTAGGAATTGGTAGCCCCTCTCCATGAGGAACTGGACGTATTGCCGATGGAATATTTGGATAGTGCACAGATAACTTTTTCTTCTTATTTAGCCCTTTTACAATTGGAGGCACCATACAAAAGTAACAATTACTAAAATGATCTGTTGGCTCTCTCCAAATCATTGGCACAGCGAAAGGCATAGATGCCTTTTTTCCATTCAACCATTGCTCCAGTGCCGTCCCACACGAATTGCAGCATATATGTGGTGCCCAGCTCTTGTCCTGGTCTCCTATCTTGCAGCCAAAATACAAGTTGTAGGCTTTCTTAATCATTCCTGTTATCCTCCTTTTTTGTGAGATAAAAGTTATTTCACCGCAGATATAGCAGAAATTATCTGCTTTATTCACACAAGTTCGAGGCATTACTGAGTAGCCTATATAAGCATAAAACGAAATGTAAAGACGCTGTCGAACTACAATCAGCTACAGATACTGCAGCTTTTATGCAGTGAAGTGATGCAATTAAAGGCTAATATTGCATCATCTCAGTATACATGCAATTTTCTATTGGTCACCAGTATCAATTGTGCAATATGCAGCTGAAGTTGCATCATAATTTTGAATGGCTTACGTCATTAGATGGGTGAATATATCATGGAAACTAGAGCCAATCAACATTTTTTAGGGTCATTTTTGTTTTCAGCACCCCAAAATTATGTAAGATTAGCTAATTTTATGCCCAAAACTTTTTACCTGTTGAACAGTGTTATCTGCAGTACTTTCCTCATGCTGTGACAGCATGATGAAATACTGCTGATGACCAGCAAGTGTATTTACATGGTGATCAGCTGTGATTGGACACAGCTGATCACGTGCTAACAGGGCGCTGTGATTGGCCCTTTACCATTTAATGTGATCAGCTGTGTTCAAAGGACACAGCGATCACAGAGAGCACTGGGTGCACACAAGGGGGCGCATTCCAGGAGGACATTATATGATGCCTTTCCAGAATTGGACGATAACGCTGTAGCCATCATTCAGCTATAGCACAGTCAAGCAGCGGTTAAAGACAAATTGGCTACCTGGAAGAATCTTCCTTTGGCACTTATAGGACAAATTAAGCTGATTAAAATGAAAATTCTGCCCCTCTTTAGCTATGTGTTTAGAAACTCCCAAGTGTGAATCCCCAAATCGGTCTTTACATCAATAGATGGCCCGCTGTCCTTTTTTTTGTTGCATGGAGGAACCACTCACCTTAAATTGGCTATATTACCGCAACCGTGGCAGGCGGGGGGGGACTAGCGGTACCAAATTTTTAAATATATTTTTTGGCCGGACAATTAGTTTTTGTACACCACTGGCTGGCCACCCCTGAGGATGATGCCTCAATTTCTCTGGAAGTGACTAGTTTGGGATCCTATAAAACCCTGGGCCTCCTGGTTTATAGAGGCTATAAATCCCCCTATTGTCTTACCTCCTCTATGCGGTCAGTTATTAAAGCAAGGCACATAGCGCAGGGGACTACCTCAACCAGCACTTATCTATTGTCGCCCCATACTCCACTATGGCGAAACCCAAAATTGACCCTTTTTTTGTCTACCCAGGCCCAGTAGTGTGGACTAGTTATGGTGTGAAGATGTCATGTCCTTTGATGACTTGAAAGGGCGTTACCAGCTACCCAACTTGTGTTTCTTTAGATATATCCAATTAAGGCATGCCTTTTGGACCCAATTTGGATCTAGTCCTGTCATCCTTGGATCCAGTGATCTAGAATCCTTGATTCAGGATGATTCATTGACCAAACTGCTGTCCACTATCTACAAGGACCTTTTCCCGGAAACTGCCAATTTGCTCAGTCCATGTAAGTCAGCCTGGGACGCTGCTGCTCATGGTTTAGACCAGGTTGATTGGGATGATGTTTGGGAGGCCCCTTTCAGTTGTCTGGTCTCCAATAGAGACTGTCTGATCCATTTAATATTTTTGCACAGGGTATATTTTACCCGAGCTAGACGTTTTTGGATATATAGGGGCCAATCTTCCTTATGCTCCAGCATTAAACCCTTTTGGCAGGCAATGTTAACTTGTATCACCTCAGTTATCTCTATTTCTGTACCATCTTCAATTGAAGTCTGCCTGCTGAATTTGGTTGAACCATTGGCCACCACAAAAGCAATCCGCATGTTCCTTACTTTACTGTTGTTTTATGTTATGAAGTTAATTGTTTTGTCATGGAAGAAATCTTCTGTACCTACTCTAGCAGCATAGAGATCCTTGGTGAATAAAGCAGTTCCGTTTTTATAAGGCTGCCTATCTCAGTAGGGGGCCTTTGCCAAGTTTGCCAGGTTTGGCAAGCCTGAACACCTCACCTGGCCCTGAACCTTCTCTTTGGGGGTCCCTACTGGTGTTCTCTGCCCCTCCTCTTCTCTGAGTGCTCCCATAGCCAGCCGCTTGCTATGGGGGCAGTCATGTGGGTGTGCTCCCAGGCAGGGCTGTGTGTGCCCATAGACATACACAGCTATGCTTGGCTTTGCCCCCTGCTCTCTCCTCACAGGATTTGATTGACAGCAGCAGGATCCAATGATCCCACTGCTGCTTCTGTGTCCTATGTGAAGAGGCTGAGAGAGCATTGCTGCTGAAGACTGGCACAGTGCTGGATCTAAATAGGAGCAAGGTAAGTATTTGGGGGGGGGGGGGAGCTGATCATAGAATGTTTTTGTTTACCCTAATGCAGTCTCTGCACAAAACAACATGCTGGCTTGGTCACACCCTGAGCAGCCTTTTTTCTCTCCTATTGTTCTTCTACTACTTGCATGCACCTGTAAGAACTTTAAACATTACTCTTTTTTGCCAATTTTTGCTAATTCTATTGAAGGTATAATAAAAGTTGTATTTTATGGCCTGGTGGGCTCTGTGCACATAGACATAAGTGTCATTTTTCAGTTATTTTGTGGCTTGAGAATAATACCTTGTTTCTTTGCTGCTTTAAACAAATAACTACCAATCCTATTGATTAAAAGTGTCTTGGGAGGAGGATTCAAAATACAGTAAAAGATGCAGGATGTTTTTTGCATCAGGCAAACCTGTTTTTTTTAGGCTGCTAAAAGAAGTTAGGTAAAAGTTAGTTGTGTAAAATAGCCTTGTGTTCACAAGATAACAATTGTGGTTACATCTGTTAGACATGTTTAATGTCAGATTCAGCAGATTTAGTTGATAGAACAACTACGTGTAAATACTAAAATAATCCTTTTCCTGTATTCGCAGAATTTACACAATGTAGAGATACCCCCACCCATAGATGAATGCAATACCAAGATCTAATTTGTTTGATACAATATTGGCATCTTCCTGCACACATGGAATTAATAGAACAAGGATTTTGTCATGGAAAACAGCTGTGGGAAAAATCACAGCTTTTGTAAGTCAGTGGGGTTGATTTACTAAAACTGGAGAGTAAAAAATCTAGTGCAGCTCTGCATAGAAACCAGCTTCCAGTTTTTGTTTTTTCTTTTGGCAAAGCTTAATTAAACCAGCTGAAGTTAGAAGCTGATTAGCTACCATGCACAACTGCACCAGATTATGCACTTTCCAGTTTTCCAGTAAATCAACCCCAGTGTGTCTACAAATAGGGCTCCCGATATATTAAAGGGGCATACTGAAGCAATGTGTTGCAAAGCATCAGAGAGGGTAAATGCACATACCGTATCTTGGCAGGTAATCAAAGAATTATACAGAGTATAGTTTGAATATGTAACAAAAGTACCTATAAATATGAGATGGCAGTTGCCTGATCTGTCTGTTCTCAGGTGGATTGGGGGCCCTTAATTTAGCAGGTTATTCATTGTCAGGAAATACAATCAAGACATATATGAAGACATAAATGAAGATTTATTTCCACCTGTCGTAAGCAACTTGTCTCCTAATCTATGGGTTGGGCATTTGGCATTTTAATATGATAACTGGCCACAGAGTCCAATAGGCCAAGCTAGGTTTTTTAAGTGACTTTCTTCATATGCTTTGTTTGAATTACCCAGGTTTCTAGCAAGTTTTACCATAAAATGCAGCCTTTGGAGAGGCAAAGGAAAGGATAAGACACATATTTCTAGGCAACTAAACTTTTCAAAAGCTCAGAGAACTGTTTTTGTAAATGAGTGCTGCTGCATTAATGCCTATCTGATGTTGAACACAAGACAAGCAAATTCTTGGATAATAATTTGGATCAGTGCCCCCTTTGGCATCTAGGGAAAGCTTGTCAAACTTCAGGAAAGCATGCTATTCTCCTATTTTGGGGTCTTTGCATATAGGTGTGTGGGGGTATTGGGTGCTGAGCTGCAATCTAGCTACTCTGCAAGGTACATCCATATTTAATTTATTATTAAGAAATTGACTCACTTAGCTATTTTAAAACACTATTCATTTCAGTTAGACTAGAGTTCTTTAGCTGATTAATAATGCACATTTAAAAATTGTTCTTTGATAAATAGGAAGTTGTGAAACAATTTTTTGTTAGAGTAGAAGAATATTGTTAGTACATAATTCAAAGGCAGCAGTAGTCAAAGATCTTAGAATCTAAAAGAGGCTTATGACATATTCAAAGATCTTTTTTTTTTTTTAACATGGTCAGTAGCAGGGTATGAACTGTTTAAAGCTGTCAGGGTAAAAGCTAGTTTAGATAAACCACACTGGATTTGTCTGCTGGAATATTCTCTGCATCCGTGTGAGTTGTCTCTTATTCCTGGAACCACGATCAAAACTACAACTTATTAGCTGAACACACACATTTTCAAAACCATTCTCTAAAACTTCCAGGCTAAAGCCACTGGCGTAAGAAAGTCTTCCCTGGGCAAAGAGTCTTCCGTCCCTTTAGATAAAAACCTCAAAGGTGAGCAAATTTACAAGGATGAGACGCTTGCTATAAATATGTGCCGAGTTCAGACGCCTGCCTAACATCAGAAGGGGTAATTAAATTTTCCCTCGCTTATTCCAGGCGTCCTGTGTACTGCAGGCATTGCATGGCTCACTTACAAAAGAAAGTGTATCAAAGAGAATTTTATTCTTATTTTTCAATGTTAGGGGGACACAGGGTGGGTGGGCAAATCTACTGTATTCTGGAGGCAAACATAGCTGTCAGATCTCGGACCTGCTGCTTGGGGAATAATATCTGCTATTTACATAGCATTTCTCATCTAGAAAACATTGTGTAGCTGAGGTTTTTAAGCTTCTGTGCATCCACCTCAGAGTTAGGATACTAGTAATTAGAAAGTATAAGATATGCTTCCAGTCACTGATAGGTACAAATGTTTTAAATAAAAATGAATCATATATATTTAGAGTAAGTGAACCAAGGTGGTCATATATTGATGAATACATACTTTTTTCAGCTTACGTGGTTTTTTTAAAAAATACATTATTTTAGTAATTAACTGTGATTTTAAATGACAAGGCACATGCCTTAGGTCATAACTTTCAGGAGGAGCAGAATCATTTTTATGATAATTGTAAGATATACCATGATTTTAATTTGTTCCTACTGTCTAGAATCACTGCAATTATATGTAAGGAGTAGGCACAAGTGGGCTCGTGCCCACTGCCCCCATTTCCACTCATTTGGCTTTGTTGCACAAAGCAGAATAAGTGCACGGAGAGGATGAATATATTATTTTCAGTCAGTACCGTTCTCCTCAATACACTGCATCACAGTGGGAAAATGTGACTTGCTGACTTCACAAGTGTTTAGAATTTCCAACAAAATGGAATAAAATGGTAGTAAAATTAACAGAAAAGCGTATAGATGCATTTTACACATTTTGCATGTTTTTTTAACTTTATGACTAGAGAAGTGACAGGCTAGGAGATGCCTTAAAAACACCTGGTCTGCTTCTGGCAGTAGACCGTATAGGTTTTCAGCTTCCTGTACTGCAGTTTGTCAACTGCCTATACTACAGAAATGTCCTAGCACCACTCAAATCACACCCTTCAAGCCTCTCTGCTACCTGTTAGTGAAGTGTGTTCATGCTGTTTACCCCATCCCACAAAACAAGGCCTTGGCATTGACAACCTTTTAACAGGTCTGGATATTGTCATGGTGAATTCCTGTTTATGAAAGTGGTTGAGGTGCAGCATAGTTGCATATTATGGCACACTTACCTTCCAAAGTGCTCTCCTTCAGTGACCTTATGTCCACGTCATCTTTCCCTCCAGTCTCCAATAATGGCTAATCTTTGATGAAGTGTAAGTGCATGATTGTTACTACATTCCATCACATAATGAGGACAGTTGAGATCTTAAAAAGATTCGGTTGGATCCTGAACCTTCAAAAGTCTGCTGTGGAGCTGACTCATTGCTTGGAGCATCTGATCTGTTCCTGAATACAGCTCAAGCCACAGTTTTTCTTTCCCAAGATAAACTTCTGACCCTCTGCTCAGTGACAAACTCTACAATCCAAGAGCTGTCCAAATCTGCACTTCTTTGTGAAAATTTTGGGCTTTATTGTAGCCACTTAGGGGGAATTTCCATTGGCTCAGTTCCACTCCAGGCCCCTTCAACTCAACAATCTGTTGTCATGGGACAAATCTGTTCAGTCTGTGGATAAATTTGAGACTTCTATCCTTTTGACTGACTTTACCACTCTGCTTCATGTTCACTGGCTGTAAATTACTGTTGAAGGTCAGATTTTAAGAGACAAGCCTCTCTAATGTGGTAATTTCCACTCTGTTAAAAGATAGGAAACCATCGCACATTGAAGGCATTCTTCACTTGATACAAGGAAAGAAGTTTTCACCCTAGGAACTACTCTGCAGTAGGAATCCTGACCTTTTTTGCACTCCAGTCTGGAACAACATTTTATCCTGAGTACCATTTTTTGGCATTTGCAATCTTATTCCAATGGCTGCTAACCTCCTATTCTTTAGTTTAAGACTTTTGTACAAGGTGTCTCTCATGTGCAACCTCTTGTGACTTTGTGGGATGTGAATTTAGTTCAGTCAGAACTTCAAAGACTGCCCTTTGAACCTGTCAGGGAGATTCCTCCTCCATTCTTGGGAATCCTTGCAGCCATCACCTGGGTGCCTCAGTGGCGTTGAGGCCCAGAGCCTCCTTCCTAATGTAGTTGTGGCCTTTTACCTCAATCAGGACATTTTTTTTCTGTCCAACTCCTGTGTATCAAAAATAAAAAAATATCTATTAATTGTTTAGTTGTAGCTCATGTTGTGTGGGTTCAATTTGCAGCCACTGCTTCAATTAAAAAAACTGGCTATTTTTTGTGATACCTGATAGTCCCTGTAAAGAGAACCAACTTCTCGTTCCACCATTTTTCGGAGGCTCAGACAGATCATTCTTGAAGATTATGGTCTTAAGGATCAGGTTCCATCCTGTCCTGTAAAAGCTCACTCTGCTAGATCTGTGAGTGTGTCTTGTGCTTTTTGTTAATAGGCCAGTGTTTCCCAGATTTGCAAGGATGCCACCTGGTCTTCTGTTCACATATTTTCTGAGCTTTAACAGGTGGGTGTTTAGGCCTCATCTAGCTTCAGGCATAAGATAGGTGTAGGGCTACAGGTTTAAGCTTCCGGCTGCAGGTTGCAGCCAGTTTTGTTATTTTTGGTATGTGGGCCTGTTAGCGTTCCTGAAATTTAATTAAACCCATCCATTTAACTGTTTCTTAAAACAGTTATGTTCAAGGCATGCCATGAATGATAACTGCCACAGTTGTTTTTGCTGTCAACCAAACTGTTAAGCTATCAAATGGCTGGTGTCAAAATTGGTCACATGTGTAGCTCCATGGCAACTGAAAATCAAACAGAGGTTAAGATGGCAGGTTTGTTGGCTTTGAAGGATAGGGGGGTTTAGTTCCGCTTTAACGAAGGAGGAAGAAAATATGATTTTTGCACTTACTTGCGAGTGGCAGTAGTTAAACCAAGCTGTCACTGTTTTTTTTTGTTGCCAATGTCTGAAGCCTTCAGTCCTGTGTTGAGGTATTACTGGAGATATGAAAGCTGTGTGAGTGTACAGGTAATGTGCACTCGTTATAAGCAAGGCTTGGGTAAATCCCAGGCCTCCAGCCAGGAGGGAGGTATGCTCCCGTTTTGAAGACAGGTGTGTGTTCCTATCTAAGAACCAAGGGGCTCTACCCAAGAGACAGAAGTCCATGGTCGAGAGATTCCATGTCCTTCTGACTGAGAGAGTTGAGACAGCTACACAAGTCTGAGAGACTAACAGAGTCTGGGAAACTGAGAAGGCCACCACGAGTAGGCGAGTCCAGAGGATTGAGGGAATCTGTAACCATCTACAATGTGTACATGTATATTGCCAGGGAGAATTGACTTCAGAAATGAGAAATGAGAATTGGTTTCAGCTTGGTTCTCCACCTATAGAAGAACCCCCACCCACCCCATTTTATGAACTCCAAGAAAACAAATTTACGGTAAAGACAAAATTCCCAGTTTTGTTACCATATAAAGGGATGCTTTAAACCTCCATCTCCTTTTTTATTGTTCTCTGTGTCTCTGGTCTCTTGGAGAGGACATAAGGAAACAGACAGTAATTAAAGCTGGCAGAGGGGACTTATTGCCAACACTCTTGTGCACAGGCAGTTAAACTCAAATACAGAATTTATTATGTTACTTTAATTCAAAAGAACCAGGCTTACCATCATCATGCATTGCTAGGAGGTAGAGCTTTTTGGCAGATGAACTATTGTATGTATCTTATGACAAAAAAACTCCTTTACCTTACTCCTAGAAATTATTGGGCAGTGTGCACTGCCTGCGTCACATGTGCAGTTCAATTTTCACACTTGCCCATTTCTTGGCATCTGTAAGATTCAAAGAAGGAAACAATAATAATGTAACCCCAGTATATAATAGTTCATCAGATGCTGCCCAATGGCCAGTGGTAGAGGCTGCCAGTCCGGAAGAAGGGCTAGAGAATTTGTCAGCAACACAGTAACAGTGTGGACCTGTCAGTGCTCTAGGAACCACACAAATTCCCTAGCATTGCAACTTCATGCTCCTCCAGATATATATTCAATGTATACAGTTGCAAGAAAAAGTATGTGAACCCCTTGGGATTACGTGGAGTTTTGAATGAATTGGGCATAAAATGTCCTCTGTACGTCATCTAAGTCACAACAATAGAAGAACACAGTCTGCTGAACATAATACTACACAAACATTAGATGTTGCCATGGTTTAACTGCACATAACATGTAAACAATCACAGTGCAGGGAGGAAAAAGTATGTGAGGCCCTAGCTTAATGACTTCTCCCAGAGCTAATTGGAGCCAGGAGTGAGCCAACCTTGACTCCAATCAGTGTGATGATATTGGATGTGTTGTTGACAGCTGTCCTGCCCTTAAAAAACACACACCTGTTTTGGGTTTACTGGTTTCAAGAAGCACTGTCTGATATGAACCATGCCTCGTAGAAAAGAGCTCTCAGAAGACCTACAATCAAGAATTGTTGACTTGCATGAAGCTGGAAAGGGTTACAAAAGTATCTCCAAAAGCCTTGATGTTCATGTGTCCACGGTAAGACAGACTGTCTACAAATGGAGAAAGTTTAGCACTGTTGCTACTCTCCCTAGGCGTGGTCGTCCTGTAAAAAATGACTGCAAGAGCACAGCGCAGAATGCTGCATGAGGTAAAGAAGGATCCCAGAGTGTCAGCTAAAGACCTACAGAAATCTCTGGCACATGCTAACATTTTTGTTGACACATCTACAATAAGGAAAACATTAAACAAGAATGGAGTACATGGGTAGACACCACAGAGGAAGCCATTGCTGTCCAAAAAGAATATTGCAGCACGTTTGAAGTTTGCAAAAGAGCACCTGGATGTTCCACAGCACTACTGGCAAAATATACTGTGGACACATGAAACCAAGATTGAGTTGTTTGGGAAGAACACACAACATTATGTGTGGAGAAAAAAAGGCACAGCACACCAACATCAAAACCTCATCCCCACTGTAAAACATGGCGGAGGGAGCATCATGGTTTGGGGCTGCTTTGCTGCCTCAGGGCCTGGACGGATTGTTGTCATTGATGGGAAAATGAATTCCAGAGTTTATCAAGACATTTTTCAGGAAAATGTACGACCATCTGTCCGCCAACTGAAGCTCCGCAGAGGATGGGTGATGCAACAGGACAATGACCCAAAGCATACAAGTAATTCAACAAAACAATGGCTGCAACAGCACAGAATACGCCTTCTGGAGTGGCCCAGACAGAGTCCTGACCTCAACCCGATTGAAATGCTGTGGCATGACCTTAAGAGAGCGATTCACACCAGACATCCCAAGAATATTGCTACACTGAAACAGTTTTGTGAAGAGGAGTGGTCCAAAATTACTCCAGATCATTGTGCAGGTCTGATCTGCAACTACAGGAAACGTTTGGTTGAGGTTATTGCTGCCAAAGGAAGGTCAACCAGTTATTAAGTCCAAAGGTTCACATACTTTTTCCTCCCTGCACTGTGAATGTTTACATGTTATGTGCAATTAAACCATGGCAACATCTAATGTTTGTGTAGTATTATGTTCAGCAGACTGTGTTCTTCTATTGTTGTGACTTAGATGACGTTCAGAGCACATTTTATGCCCAATTCATGCAAAACTCCACGTAATCCCAAGGGGTTCACATACTTTTTCTTGCAACTGTATGTAACCCAAACTGCATAACACTTAAAGCACTTGGAGTCATAAAATTTTTATAAAATGCTGCTTCTTTCTCCTTCATTGAGGGGCATGGAATTCAGAGACATTGGGTTATACTGCCACTAACAGGAGGATTTGAACCCTGACAAACAAAAAAACACTAACCAGCCTGGTATAACCCCTCAAACTTTCAGCATGCTTCAGTTTTCTGTTAGTGTCCTAGGAGGATGGATGTCTTTTCTCTACTGGGAAAAGTTGAACTGTTTTACTAGGCATTTTTCCTTTTTTTTCATGACTCCGCTAGACTGGACGATTGTGCGCCTGATAGTAATATGACTTTTGGACACTGGGCTTTGCACTGTGATGCTTTACAGACCAGTATGTAATGTGTTGGTTAGCCCCAGAGCTCTTTCCAGGTCTAGACCCATGGCAGACCCTCGGATGTAACCCAGTTTATAAGGATTCATTTTACGAGTAGGCCTTGCAGACTGAACACTGAAAGCTATGTTATTAAAACTATTGGGTGTCATTATAATCCATATTTCTTCATTGGTTTTCCATGGAAAGTGTTGTAACGCTGAGGAACCAAGTGCTGCGTCACTAGGTGGTTTCACGCAAGCACACTCCATGCACCTGTTCCTGCCATTGGTCCTTATTGCAACAAACATGTAGTCTGACATGTAGTTAGTCCTTCCTTCCATCTACAATAACCTGGTCACATCTGCCTGTGTGAACCTTTCCTGCCTCCAGCATATAGTTTATAAGTGTGCAAGGTTTTACCTTATAGTTTTAATCAAATTTTCCCTACTTGAAGTACTCCATGTCAGATTCCAAACATTCCAGGAGAAGTCCTGCTGTATCAGGTCCCCCTGGCTCATGATCTATGAACAGTTCCAGGGTGGCCTGCAGTGTTCTTTCTCAAACGCCTGAAATTGACAGCCTGGAATGTTGTACCCTGTTTGAATCCCGACATTCCTCAGAGACTTTCTCAGGTCCATCAGTTGTGGCTTCCTCTTTGGTTTTAACCTCAATTATGCATGATTTCATGGGCCAAATTGCAATTTTTTGATTGTTAATTCTAATCGCAGAGGCCATAGGTACCACAATGCTTTCCCTTACAGAACCATTATATGACCTGTGTGCTGCTTTAATGGCCTCTGAGCATTCAGCTGCAGTGGCTCTATCTGATGAACAGGCTCAAAAATCCTTGCCGGATATAGTTGTCCCTGCAGAGTCGAAGACAGCGACCATAACTCTCAGGCTTGAAGAGACAATTTCAGCTTTTATTGATGGTGAGCATGCCAGCTTAAATATGGAGGAGCAGCCTGTAGGTACCACCAGCGCTGCTACCAGTCTATGATCTCTGAGAGGTTCTAGGACTACAAAAACTTTTCCCATGCTTTTGCTATTCACAGCAGTCCTGTACTCCTGATAAACAGTTTATACCTCTCAAACATTTTGCAGTTCAATACATTTGAGAAAGTGTTTATTGAGAAATGGGCTGTTCCCTCCATTGATCCAGCAGTGTCCCATTTTAATAAAGCAGTAATGTTTTTGCAGAGGATGTGCCAATGTTTAAGAATCTCATAGATAAGTTTGGAGACACTTTACAAAACCTTGTTTTCTCTGGCAGGCCCTGCATTGCAACCTGTTTTTCATGCATTAGGGGAATAAATTAAATTCATGAGAAGGTTCACACCACACAAATTCTCAATTGTGAAGCACTTATAGCTTATGCTGGAAGCATACAAGAATCTCCTGAGGGTGAGATTCATGAGCAGCTGCATTATCTCTTTTAGATGGGCAGTTAGGGGTGGTAAAGCCACTCAGCTGTTTCTTACCAATCTCTGCGCGCCATTTTAAATCCAGCCCAATTATGACCGACAACTTTTGCCAGTATGGCCCCTTGCACATGTGGACTGATTGTCCATTTTTCATCTATCCATTGACGGATGAAAAACGGATATCAATGCTTCTCTATGGAAAAATAATGTAAACGGATTATCATCCATTTACATCCTCATCCATCAACATCTGTTTTTTAAACAGATCAAAGCCCAATTTTTGTTTTGTTAAAAAAATGGAATAGACGAAAAACTGATGTAATGGGACAAACCATTTTTGCATCCGTTTTTGCATTGGTAGTGGATGTAAAAAAAATGATGTAAAACTAATGGTAAACTGATGGTAAGCTGATGAAAAACTGATGGCAAGCTGATGAAAAACTGTTTTAAACTTTATCAGTTTTTTCTTTGAAAAAACATGACTGAACTGAAGGCCCCTTTCACACGGGGCGGACCCGCTTGCTCAGCGAGGGATCTCTCTGCTGATCCCTGCTGAGAAAGCGGATGACCGGTCCACGTCAGCTCCGCTGCTGCCCACTGTCCTCTATGGGCGGTCGAATGGAAACAGACTGCCTGCCAGTTTACATCCGACTGCCATCCGATCCAACAGACAGAGGGGGAACGAATCCCCATCCGTCTTTTTGGTGGATCAAATCAGATTGAATGTCGTCGGGTGTAAATGGATACATATCTGTTTACACCCGCCACTCCATAGAGGAGAATAGAGGTTCCAATCGGGTACGCCTGAAAAACGGGCATTCTGACCCATAATGAATGCCCGTGTGAAAGGGGCCTTACACAGCATTTCTCTGGCTACAAAAGTGCATATTTGTCTCTTTGTGATACTCAATTCAGCTGTGTCACTTCTGCCAGTGATTCATTATTTTTTTCCATCTGTATCTTTTCTTTATTTGTATTTTATCATTTGTGAATAGCTGGCAGTGTATCAGCCATAAATGAGCATGTAAAACAATATGTATACAAAAGTCATTAAGAAAGCATAAGGTAGCATTGCAGCTGACTCCTCTTCACTATCTATTCCTGCTACTATGGAGCAGGGGTAGGCAACCTTTTGAGCAGTGTGCCGAGAAATGTTTTAAAGAAAATTGAGAGTGCTGGTTATATAAAAAAAATGTCAACTTCACACTCTCAATGACAAAAAAGTAAAAATTACTTGAAATTAACACTTCTCTTGTTTCAAAAGACCTGTGTTGAGAGGCAAGTACTGTAAGGTTGAAATTAAAATGCCAACCAAGGACTTATTTAGATCACCCCAATTCCTGCACCTTCACACCTCACATCAGTCCTACTTCCTTCATCTTCAGATCTCAAATAAGCCCCAATACATGCACCTTTAAACCTCAGATCAGCCCCAGTTCCTGCACCTTCACCCCTCAAATCAATCTCACTTCTTGTACCTTCACCCCCTCAGACCACCCCTTTTCTTCTACCATTAAACCATTGATCAGCCCCAGTTCGTGTACCTTCATACCTCATCACCCCAATTCTTACACCTTCACACCTTATATCAGCCTCAATTCCTGCACTTTCACCACTTAGTTTAGCCCCAATTTCTTCACCTTCACACCTCATATCAGCCCCAATTCCTGCACATTCACACCTCAAATCAGTCCCAGTTCCAGCACTTTAACACATCAGATCAGCCCAATTCCTGCACCTTCACACCACAGATCAGCCCAATTTCTGCACCTTCACCCCTCAGACCATCCCAATTACTGCACCTACACACCTCAGATCACTCCTTTTCCTGCACCTTCAACCCTCAGATTAGCTACCATTTCAGCACCTTCACACCTCAGATCAGCCACTATTCTTGCACCTTCACCCATCAGACCACCTTAATTCCTGCACCTTCACACCTCAGATCAGTACCAATTCTTGCACCTTCACACCTTAGATCACCCTAATTCTTGCACCTTCACACCTCAGATCACCCCAATTACTGCACCTTCACCCCTCAGATCACCCCAATTACTGCACCTACACACCTCAGATCACCCAAATTCCTGCACCTTTACCCCTCAGACCACCCCAATTCCTGTACCTTCATACCTCAGATCACCCCGTGTGCCATCAGACCCCAGATCGCCTTAGTTCACGCACCTCCACACCTCAGATCAGCCCCAGCTTCTGCACTTTCATACCTCAGATCACCTCAATTCCTGCACCGTCACCCCTCAGATCAGTCCCAGTTCCTGCACCTTCACCCCTCAGATCAGTCCTAGTTCCTGCACCTTCACCCCTCAGATCAGTCCCAATTCCTTCACCCCTCAGATCAGCCCTAATTCCTGCACCTTCATACCTCAGATCACCCCAATTCATGCACCTTTACACCTCAGATCACCCCAATTCCTGCACCTTAACACCTCAGATCACCCCAATTCATGTACCTTCACACCTCAGATCACCTCAATTCCTGCACCTTCAAACCTCAGATCACCCCAATTCCTGTACCTTCCTACCTCAGATCAGCCCCAATTCCTGCACCTTCATACCTCAGATCACCCCAGTTCCTACACCTTCCTACCTCAGATCACCCCAATTTCTGCACTTTCAGATATCAATTGAGCCCCAATGCATTCACCTTTAGACACAAGATAACCCCAATTCCTGCATCTAAATACCTCAGATCACCCCAATTCCTGCACCTTCACTAACTACTACTTTTAACAAACACTGACTAAACACATCAGGGTTCCCAAAGTCCACCCCTTACATCAGAGTCCCCCCTTTCTTCTTACATCAGGGTTTCTAGAGTCCTCCCCCTTATATCAGGATCCCCAGAGTCCCCTTCCCCTTGTTATAGGGTCCCAAGAGTTCTCCTCCCATTACATTAGGGTCCCAAGAGCACCCCATTAAATCTGAGTTCCCAGAGGCTGCCCACATTTACATCAGAGTCACCAGAGTCAACCACTTACACTGGGTTCCCCAAAGCCCCCTCCTATTTACATCAGGGTCCCCAAAGCCCCCTCATTAAATCAGGATCCCCAGAGTCCCCCCCTTTACATCAGGGTCACTAGACTTTCTCCCCTTTACTTTAGATTTCTAAGAGTTCCCCCATTAAATCAGGGTCCCCAAAGACTCCTCCTTACATCAGGGTCCCCGGAATCCCCTGCATTAAATCAGGGTCCCCAGAGACCCCCATATTAAATCAGGGTCCCCAGAATCCCCCCTAATTACGTCAGGCTCCAAAGCATACCCCTAAACACTCCATCATCAGGGTCCTCTTACATCAGGATCTCCAGGAGCAGTTGCTCCTCCTTCACTTTGTGTTCCAGCTTCCACGTAACACAGGAATGCAGCCATTGCTTTCCCCTTATAGTAGTCCCACAAGACCCACTGCCACTGCTGTGAACCACAGCGTGACGTCAAAGCCAGCGCAGTCGCCTGACATCTGTGCTTGTGCCGCCATCCCATGACCCAGACACAGTCAATGAGCGCAACTGCACAGGTTATTAATGGGGAGGCATGGATTGCGTGCAGCGGCAGTTAATTGACAGATGGCAATACTGATGATTGCCAAACCTACTCAAGTGCCATCATAAATGCTGTGGCGTGCCATGGGTTGCCGACCCCTGCTATGGAGTGTGGGTGTAAATAATCTGTCTATCAGCACACTTTAGATCTCTATGTGCTCTATGTAGCCAGCAAACAGGGAGCCAAGCAATAAAATATGGTAAATGTCCCCATCTTCAGCTCCTCTCTTTCCTAATTTAACTTTTGGTCATTGATTAGAGAGTGCATTACTGGGATAAAAATAACCAGTTGCAGCCAAATCAATTCTTTTCACCCAGGCCAAACTACTGCATCAATTAAATACTAAGTTATTCACACTGTGGGAAGCCAATTATTCATTTATTTTTTTACAGAGTAAATCAGTGGAGACAGAGATGTTAAATATGTTGTGACTGATGCAAAGAGTTATGAGTCTTACAGTAACCAAACAATGCAGATTTTACAGAAGTTAAAGCAGAACCTAATTTGGCCTTGGTGCAGGTGCTCTTACATGTCACAGCATATTACACATTATTGCAGATTTAACTCCTAGACTGTCCTAATCTCCTAATCTTTGTATTGATTAAAATATTTTATATTCTGTTAACTTAAAGGGTAACTCCACTTTCATGGGAAAAAATATAGTAAATAAATAAATATACTATAGTATGAACAAATAAATAATAAATGGTGTAGCGCTGATATTCTAGCCAAAAAAATCATACAGCTGGCATATATGCTTGTACCAGGAATTAAATAATCATTTGTGATTATGAGGAATATACCATAATCACATGGTTACCGTAAAGATCAGAAGTAAAAACACACAATGTACATAAATCCACATCAGTGAATCACACCATAGAATTAGGAATCATTAGTGTAAGTGTTCCACACTTAGTCAGTGATAAATGGTGATATATCAGTCCACTTTACACACAAGTGAGAAAAACTTCATAAATGTGAAGGTGTCATATGTGCCAAGGATCCCAAAATGGTCTAGGTGTCCCCTCACCTCCTTGCAGTGACCACAAGGGCCAGCCAGCTTTGTAATAGCCTCCCAACGGTCTCCTAAGGATCACCTTTCCAATTTGGACTGTAATGGTTAATAGCCAGGGCTTTGACCAGACCTTCTCCTGCATTCCACCGTTTTGGTAATATCTCACGTCCCTTTAGGTTCCACTCAGAGACACAAATAGATACACAAATAGATACGCTCCATAATGTAATATGTTCACTTTAATCGAGTAACACGTGACTTCATCAGACCCTTCAGACCTCATCAGACACGTTGCGTCACGAGTAACACGTGACTTCATCAGACCCTGATGAAGTCACGTGTTACTCGTGACGCAACGCGTTTGTACGCCTATCGTTAGTTCCGGGACGCGGTGACGTCATTTCCGGCGCACGCGCCATATTGGGACTCCATGAAGCCACATGCTATGAGGACAGCTGGCGTTTTCTGATACCTGCTAACATGTAAGTGGGTATTTTTTACTTGGATTGAATAAAGTGAACATATTACACTATGGAGCGTATCTATTTGTGTCTCTGAGTGGAACCTAAAGGGACGTGAGATATTACCAAAACGGTGGAGTGCAGGAGAAGGTCTGGTCAAAGCCCTGGCTATTAACCATTACAGTCCAAATTGGAAAGGTGATCCTTAGGAGTCCGTTTGGGGGCTATTACAAAGCTGGCTGGCCCTTGTGGTCACTGCAAGGAGGTGAGGGGACACCTAGACCATTTTGGGATCATTGGCACATATGGCACCTTCACGTTTATGAAGTTTTTCTCACTTGTGTGTAAAGTGGACTGATATATCACCATTTGTCACTGACTAAGTGTGGAACACTTACACTAATGATTCCTAATTCTATGGTGTGATTCACTGATGTGGATTTATGTACATTGTGTGTTTTTACTTCTGATCTTTACGGTAACCATGTGATTATGGTATATTCCTCATAATCACAAATGATTATTTCATTCCTGGTACAAGCATATATGCCAGTTGTATGATTTTTTTGACTAGAATATCAACGCTACACCATTTATTATTTATTTGTTCATGCTATTTGTTAGTACATTAGTTGGTGTTAGCAGCTTTTATAGTGTATTTTTATCTGTCTAAGTGCAGGTGTTTTGTTATACATTCTTTAATACTATAGTATATGTAATTTTGACACAAGCCATGTGGTAATTTAATGTTAATAAAAATTACCTATCCTTTTCAGTCTGTAGCTTTGTAATTTTCTGTAAAATGCAATGCAATATGGCAACCTGGAGGCATTCTGTACACAGTTGGTGTCTGGAACGCCTCCAGAATTGTAATTTCCTGCTTGTGTGATTGGCTGACTGATTTCCCCAGAAGTCTGTACTAAGATTAAAGTCCGATTTTAGGCATCAACTGCATCAAAATTTAAATTTTTGTGAGATTCTCCTAAATGGTTAAACACTTCTAAAGGCATGCATACCTTGCAGCTTTCCTCATTAGGGCTCTGCAAGTGCATCATCTGATCAAATCACTCCCATTCAGAATCAGAATCCAAAAGACATAGAAGGACAAGCAGCTTTTTCAGGGCAGAGATAGGTAGGACTTTACTACAAAGATTGCTAAATTATATTGTAAAGCGCTGAGCAAACTGTTGGCTCTATATAAATCCTGTATAATAATAATAATAATAAATTCCTTGCAATGTTCATTGATCATCCAGAGGGGAGTGTCTTTTTTTCACAATAAAAGGGGAGTTACTCTTTTAATACTTAGAATTTTGTGATAAACTTGTCTTCCGAAATATTTGCAAATGCAACATTATGCTCAATCTCCTGCCAGCTCTCTATTATTTTGCAAGCCCATGCTGTTTGGATGATGGATGTGCTACTAGAGGCCTAGGGGGTTATTTACTAAAACTGAAGAGTGCAAAATCTGGTGCAACTCTACATAGAAATCAATCAGACCCTGCCACTTCCCTCATTAGAGCTCTGTGGGTGCAGCAGCTGATTGATAATTATGAAATCACTCCGATACAGATTCACTCTGCACATGGACATGGACAAACAAACAGCTATTTCTTCAGAATAACAAGAGGTAGGAATCTGCAACAAATCCCTGTAATGTACATAAATCACCCAGAGGGGAGTGTTTTTTTTCTTAACAAAAGTAGAGTTATTTTTTAAGCTCACTGTTGGCATAAGTATACATCACCAGGTACATTTAGTAGTCACTTAAAGTGTTACTAAACCCACAACAGTAAAATTAGTCTGTATATGCAGTAAAGCATGCTTGTTATACTCACTGTGGAACCTAATGGGTTAATCCTCTGCATTGTATAAAAATGCTGTTTGATCCTGTATTCTCTGATCCTTTCCTTCTTCTACTGTCTACAATCCATTTGCTGAAAGTACAGAGCCTTGGGGGCAAGCTGCACATGCTCAGTTTGGTGTGTATTGCTAGAGAGTTTTTTTTTTTTTATTGGGAGGTTCCATGTAATCAGCATAGGGCCAATCAGTGCTGTCCAGAAAGAGGGACATGGGTTCTGCAGTCTCATAGGACAGTGCAAGAAGAATGAAAACTCCTCCTATAACCTGTAACCAGTGCTCTGCTGGACTCTGACAGAAGTCACAAGACTGCTCTAACTGCTGATGAGAAAGGGGAATGTAGCAGTTTATATTTACTAAAATAATTGCATTTCCATGTACTGTGTGAGACCAGATATAGTGAATACAGGGTCCTGGGTTTAGTAACACTTTAATTTGATCTTGTCCTGTGTCACAGAAATATTGGCTGGTACCTTGGACTCATTTTACACTGCTGCTGAAAAAAAAAGTTGAAGATCTCTCAAATGGAATGTATCATGATCTCTTATATCCAGGAGCAGCCTTTTTCAACATTTGTTGCCTTGGAGGAACCCTTGAGAAAAGGTTTGAGATCTCAGGGAATCCCTTAAATTATCTTTTGATCTACAGCCTAATAAAACAATAAATAAAAATAAAAGAATACATCTTAAGACATACCTCTTTAATGTGAAACACATACACAATTCTTGGTATAGTGTGAGATAAGCACACAAAACACCACGTTGGACCATGAGACATGGTTGTAAAACACAGAGGCTAATAAAATATAAAGTAGAATGGCATACTGTAAATATATGAATTACAGAATAGCACTAAAAACATATTTTGCACTGGTAAAAAGTGGAGAATATGTGAGCGCACTAAAGTGAATAAATAATTATCAGCTATGCACAAAAGGCAACCAAATAAAACCCACAGTAAACAAACGCTATAAGCAGCGCTATAATAAAATAATTATGCCAAGTCCAAATAGTAAGAAAGAATAAATAGTTCATATATATGATATTGTATAAAATCCTGCGAATCCCAATCTGGCAGTCCCCCCTGATGACGCGCTAGTGCGTGAAATGCGTAGAAGGAGCCAATTACGCCATGACGTCACGCCGTCGGAGCATCGTGGAGCTCCGGCGGCCATATTTATTTGTGGACGGTCAGTCCCCTTTTGATTTTACCTGGATTTATGGTTTATGTTTTTACTGATGCATCTACAATAAATATATTATAATTTACTACAATATGGGCATTTTCCTGCTTCACTCCCTGGTGGAGTATTAATTCCCTAGACGCCCACCACCAGTCCCAGGATTCCAGAGAGGGAGCCATCCTGTTACTTCATGAGCGGCACCCATCCATCCCTTAAGGGGAACTCTGGATACCTTTGGATCATCGCCTAATTTTCCTGATATTATCCGTTCCCGATCCCATTTTGATGATCCTCTGACGATTCCTAGATGGCACCAGGAGATTATCCATAACGCGCATTACCGTAGCGCATCCGGTGAGTGTGCATTTCTTCTATTTTCTGATAAGCACAAGCACCGACCAGGATTTGCAGGATTTTATATAATATCATATATATGAACTATTTATTCTTTCTTACTATTTGTACTTGGCATAATTAGCGCTATATAAATACTGTATAATAATAATAATAGCACTGCACTTTATACGTATATATTGCACTGGTGCTCAGTGCAAAATAAGCTCCTCATTGGTGTTGCATGCCAACCCACTCTGCATTAGTGTTCAATGCAGGTCTGGCTGTAAACCACACTGCTATCAAAAATATTCTTGTTTTTTTTAATCCAACTGTTCCACAGAAGAAAATTCCCAAGGCAGGAGATGTTATTTGATCTTGAAGGATAACAACTGAGATATACTAACCTAGTAATTGGTAGGAGACCTCTATTTTCTTGGCAAGAGCATATAAAAAAGTCTAAATAATCTTTTTCCATTATTTTTGATTTTTTGTTGGAGTAAATATTGTTGCATTAATACAGTATATTGCACAAGTTCTAGGCTTCACATCCTTCAAACTTGGCAATACTAGTATTACTAAGTATGTTGGATGTGACACCTGGGACTTGTGCAATATTGTAATGCTACAATACTAGTAGTGTCAAGTATGCTAGATGTGATGCATAGGACTTGTGCAATATACTGGTGCTACAATAATGGCAAAGCCAAGTATGCACAGTATAGAGGAAACAAGAGCAGTCCTTCCATCCCACGCTGAGTGGAATTCTCCTCTCTTAATGCACTGCTTTTTGTTGACACCAGCACCTAAAACCTTAAAAATACAGTTGGGTGGTTATCAGTTTACCTAGTGATACTCAGCATGTCAGGCAAGAAGGGCATTGAAGCTATCATCTGCTGCAGTAATAGATCATGGCAGCCACCCTTGAAGACTTCTTGTAGAAATCTGGTTGAGAAAATATATACGGTATATATATATATATATATATATATATATACAGTTGCAAGAAAAAGTATGTGAACCCCTTGGGATTACGTGGAGTTTTGCATGAATTGGGCATAAAATGTGCTCTGAACGTCATCTAAGTCACAACAATAGAAGAACACAGTCTGCTGAACATAATACTACACAAACATTAGATGTTGCCATGGTTTAATTGCACATAACATGTAAACATTCACAGTGCAGGGAGGAAAAAGTATGTGAACCTTTGAACTTAATAACTGGTTGACCCTCCTTTGGCAGCAATAACCTCAACCAAACGTTTCCTGTAGTTGCAGATCAGACCTGCACAACAAACTGGAGTAATTTTGGACCACTCCTCTTCACAAAACTGTTTCAGTGTAGCAATATTCTTGGGATGTCTGGTGTGAATCGCTCTCTTAAGGTCATGCCACAGCATTTCAATCGGGTTGAGGTCAGGACTCTGACTGGGCCACTCCTGAAGGCGTATTCTGTGCTGTTGCAGCCATTGTTTTGTTGAATTACTTGTATGCTTTGGGTCATTGTCCTGTTACATCACCCATCCTCTGTGGAGCTTCAGTTGGCGGACAGATGGTCGTACGTTTTCCTGCAAAATGTCTTGATAAACTCTGGAATTCATTTTCCCATCAATGACAACAATCCGTCCAGGCCCTGAGGCAGCAAAGCAGCCCCAAACCATGATGCTCCCTCCGCCATGTTTTACAGTGGGGATGAGGTTTTGATGTTGGTGTGCTGTGCCTTGTTTTCTCCACACATAGTGTTGTGTGTTCTTCCCAAACAACTCAATCTTGGTTTCATCTGTCCACAGTATATTTTGCCAGTAGTGCTGTGGAACATCCAGGTGCTCTTTTGCAAACTTCAAATGTGCTGCAATATTCTTTTTGGACAGCAATGGCTTCCTCCGTGGTGTCCTCCCATGTACTCCATTCTTGTTTAATGTTTTCCTTATTGTAGATGTGTCAACAAAAATGTTAGCATGTGCCAGAGATTTCTGTAGGTCTTTAGCTGACACTCTGGGATTCTTCTTTACCTCATGCAGCATTCTGCGCTGCGCTCTTGTAGTCATTTTTACAGGACGACCATGCCTAGGGAGAGTAGCAACAGTGCTAAACTTTCTCCATTTGTAGACAGTCTGTCTTACCGTGGACACATGAACGTCAAGGCTTTTGTAGATACTTTTGTGACCCTTTTTAGCTTCATGCAAGTCAACAATTCTTGATCGTAGGTCTTCTGAGAGCTCTTTTCTGCGAGGCATGGTTCACATCAGACAGTGCTTCTTGAAACCAGTAAACCCAAAACAGGTGTGTGTTTTTTAAGAGCAGGACAGCTGTCAGCAACACATCCAATATTATCACACTGATTGGAGTCAAGGTTGGCTCACTCCTGGCTCCAATTAGCTCTGGGAGAAGTCATTAAGCTAGGGCCTCACATACTTTTTCCTCCCTGCACTGTGAATGTTGACATGTTATGTGCAATTAAACCATGGCAACATCTAATGTTTGTGTAGTATTATGTTCAGCAGACTGTGTTCTTCTATTGTTGTGACTTAGATGACGTTCAGAGCACATTTTATGCCCAATTCATGCAAAACTCCACGTAATCCCAAGGGGTTCACATACTTTTTCTTGCAACTGTATATATATATATACAATAAATATATATATTTATTTATTATACAAGCATATATAGGGCCACAAAACATTTGTTAGAGGTGTATGTGTGGGTAGGGAATATCTAGATCAGCTCACCAAAGCTTTGATCCAGCTCCTCTTTTTAAGTAAAATTTTGGTTAAAAACCTAAAAATCAACTATGAATACTGTTTGCTTTTTGGCCTGATAGACATTCCAGGAGTACAAAACTCTAAAGGTTATAAGCAATCATTAACTATAGCCTTTGTGGCGAGGAAAAACATTCTACATGATGTAAATGGATTTATCTCAAACCCCCTCTATTTCATTATTTTTGAATAAGCTGTCTTATGTTTTTAGATGGAATGGAATGGAATGGGTGAATGCCTCCTTACATAAGGAAATGCAGGTCCTAAAATTCTTTGACATTTGGGAGTCTTTCATCCAAACCTTTCCTACAATGTTTCCAATAGACTCAGTGGTATCAAACTAGATTGCTAATTAATGATCCCCCAATTGATGTTTTACCCCATGCCTAAACTAGATGTAGCATCCTCCTTTAGTTAGGCTGCTGGGCTAAATTTAGTTTTTGGCTTCACTGCAGTCAGTGAAGCAATAATCTATTGCTTTTCTGTGGCCAGGATTTTACTAGCTGGACATTTGATTTATTCCAGAATATAGGGCAGGGAGAGTCAAATGACCAGTACGTCTATTTATCATGCTGGTGGCTAGGGGGTAAATGTTTGGGAGGACTTTCTTGAGGATTCTTCCTTAGCCAGGAGGGGCTCCAGCTCACTTGGGCTGCTGCCCCTGGAGGCAACATTAGTGAGGAAAGGATTGCACTCTGGGCTTCAGCAGGAGTTGGACTGAGGGCCTAAAGAATTTTGAAAAGGAGGATTTTGGCTACACTCTAGGCTGCAGCAGGAGCTGATCTGAGGGCCTGGGGAAGACTGATGAAGGATTTGTGTGAAGGAGGGCCTTGTCTGAAGTCCTGGTCTTCTACTACTAAGGACCTTTTACTTTCCACACTGAGAATGGCATACTGAGTGGCGTACAGCTCTTGGGAAAGTGTGAGTAGGACCTGATTTGCGACTTGCCATGTGTGACTGTAGTTTAAAGAAGATTAGCAAGAAGTTGCCCTAGCAATATTGTTGCTATTGCTTGGAGTATCCTGATCACTAAACTCCTGTTAAAGGTTTTCAGCATTAAATAGTAAAAAGGCCATCCCCTAGATGCTAAACAGAGCCATTATAGTCAGTGTGCTTGAGACTGTGTGTGTCTCTGTACTATTGTGGGAGACTTGGACATATTCTAAGCTGTTCTTTTGGAGATGAGTGCTACATAAATACACTGCTCAAAAAAATTAAAGGAACACTTTGAAAACACATCAGATTTCAATGGGGAAAAATATCATGCTGGATACCTATACTGATATGGACTGGGTAATGTGTTAGGAACGTAAGGATGCCCCATCGTTTGATGGAAATGAAAATGATCAACCCCGAAAAAGTGAAAAAATTATGCAGCAGGCTAGTCCATTTTGCTGAAATGTCATTGCAGCAACTCAAAATGGTATTCAGTAGTTTGTATGGCCCCCACGTGCTTGTGTGCATGCCTGACAACATCGGAGCTTGCTCCTAATGAGATGATGGATGGTGTCCTGGGGTATTTCCTTCCAGGTCTGGACCAGGAAATCCCTGAGCTCCTGGACAGTCTGAGATGCAACCTGGCGGCATTGGATGGACTGAAATATGATATCCCAGAGGTGTCCTATTGGATTTAGGTCAGGCGAGCGTGGGGGACATTCAATGATATAAATTCCTTCATCCTTAAGGAACTGCCTGCATACTCTCGCCACATGAGGCCACGCATTGTCATGCACCAGGAGGAACCCAGGACCCACTGCACCAGTGTAGGGTTTGACAATTGGTCCAAGGATTTCATCCCGATACCTAATGGCAGTCAGGGTGCCATTGTCTAGTCTGTAGAGGTCTGTATGTCCCTCCATGGATATTCTTCCCCAGACCATCACTGACCCACCACCAAAACAGTCATGCTGAATGATGTTACAGGCAGCATAACTTTATCCATGGCTTCTCCAGACCCTTTTATGTCTGTCACATGTGCTCAGAGTGAATCTGCTCACATCTGTGAAAAGCACAGGGCACCAGTGGTGGACCTGCCAATTCTGATGTTCAATGGCAAATGCCAGTTGAGCTCTATGGTGCTGGGCAGTGAGCACAGGGCCCACTAGAGGATGCTGGGCCCTCAGGCCACCCTCATGAAGTCTGTTTCTGATTGTTATCTTTGAATTGTCTTGTTGGTCACATGTTCCGGCCATCCTTATTTCAACTGAATTCTCAGACTCCAATAATAAAGTTAAAAAAAGAAGTATGATTACGTTTGAAATCCATCAATTACACTTGTTGCTCTCTGGATGACATCAGATCTTTACATGAGCTTCAGATGTTCACCGTTGTCCCAATTCCTGTCAGCACTGATCTAGATTCAGGCCTTTTGCACTGCATTTAGGCATTTTTTTTTACTGGTCTTAATGCTTTATGAGCCTATACAAGAATAACACAGTACACAGAATACCTTTTCCAGCTGGTGTCATTCTTTCCATCTTCATTATTCCTTTATTTAACCTAGTGATCCTGCTAGTTTCCAGACCTCCAGTCCTGGGGTGACAACACTCCCTGACCAGCAACAACATTCAGCATTAGTGCAGAAACTGTAAGAGGCTGAGACAATTGGGTTGGTTACACATGGCATATGGGTTTCAAAAGCCAAAAGGATTAGATTAGGGAATTTTAATAAACTTCTACCAGATAGTAACATTCTTCAAATGGATATGGATAAGGAAAATTTAGGTTATGGTTATTTACACTTTAACTTTCATAACATCTTTAAAAGAGAAGTTCGGGAATTTAAAAAAACAAACAGTTATACTCACCTAGGTGGATACAGCATCGGTCCGATGTAGCACATCAACTCAGGCCAATGATACTTCTGCTTTCTCCTGTTGTGCCCAGCACTCACTTCAGGGGAGCACTCCCTTATCCAAACATTTTCACTTCCCTAAAATACATAGAGTATAAGTTAGTGGCAGGTACTTCATACCTTTGGCAACAACCTTATGTGTACAAATATGGTATGATGTTTTGGCACAATTGCAGCAGGGTGTGGTGAACCCTACAATATCCTTCAGTGGCTGTTCATGTTGACCAAAATTTTAATCCCTACATTTACCTTGTGCCTTGGCTGAAATATGAGCCTTTGCAGCTCTTTTTCCTTAGTTGAATACTTTTATGCGTTCTCTACATTAAAAACTGTTAAATACAGTATAAAATAATCTGGAAAATCTATCATAACATGAAGGATCCTGGGCAGCAAACATCTGATAAGGAGCTATTTTTCACCTTCTAATAACACCTCCTTCACATCTTAATAAATGCATGTTTGTTGACTTGTGTAAGCATTGCAGCAAATAGATGGGATCCATTGCACGAAGAGAGTACAGGAAGCATATGCTCTGTGAATAATGACTTTCTACTGCATAAGAAGGACGCAATTCATAATAATCCCTTGCTTTTCTCATTTTGCAGTGTACAAGGGCGATTAATCAATTTGCCGGTGTTCTGTCACCCGCAACAAATTTGCTAGAGCCGAGACAAATTTATTGCTTCATGATAAAAGAACTTGTTTAGAGGGAAAATAAATGAAATGGATTGCTGTGGTATTTGAATGGGATGCTCACATGTAGGGGCCAGGCTGAGGTGCCTATCCCCTATTATTACCCTTGTGCTTTGAGAATAGTTCAAGGAGAGACTGCAGTTCCTTGTCTTATTAATATGTTGGCATATTAGAATTGTGAGAGTAGAAAAGAATTCTTTTAACCCCTTGTTCTTTTTAAATGATGAGCGATTCAAGTTGTAATATCATCCAATGGTGCCCGAGCATGATGCCATTGAAATTACATTTTTGGAAAACTAGGTCTGCAAGATGGGGAAGTAGTGATCAAACAAGTTATAAAACTGATCCTGATGTCTATAAATCCCCATCTTATAAGCAGTGTCAGCAGTCTCTACTTTGCTTTCTACAACGCTTAGTGGAGATGGAAATTTTGTGGCATGTTTTCTAGTGCTGTTTAGAGTTTGTGTCATGGGGGTTAGTAAGCACATCTAAATGCCTGGAAACTACATGTGTTGTACAGTGGTGTAACTAAAATGTGACAAAATTTTTTAGGCAAATTTAGAACATTTTCTGGATGCCTATGTTAACCAGCTACTATCACTCTTGCTTTGCTGTGCTGGGGTCCTACGTTTCCATTAGGTATATTATCTAAATGTAGTTTGTATGTTCAACCCATACTTGTACATTTGTGTGCTCTGGTTTCCTGCCAGAAGCATATAGGTAGGTAAAGTGGCCACTAGCCAATTGATGCTAGAGTGTGTTTGTGTCCTGTGATGATGCCAGAGAAATTAGACTGTGTGTTCCTCCTGGGGCAAAGACTAGTGTTAATGGTTCTCTGTGTTCTTTGAAAAGCTGCATAATATATTTTGGTGCTATACAACTACAGGGAATAAAAAAGTTGTCTGAGACAGCAATTAACAGTTATATAAATAAGATCCTATTGTCTCACAAGAAAATATTCACAATTTGCATTTTGGGAACTGGTCATGGTAAAATACTTTCTTTCTAAGGATTCCATTGTTAGTTGTGGATCACTGTAGACAAACTAACATGGCAAGGAGCAAAATGTGAATATTTCCCAGTGGGTACAATAATATATCATAATTTGATGGAACAAAAAAGTACAATATTTAAGAAACTGATTCTTTTTCTGTAGAACACCTTAGGCCAGGGTGACATAGAAAGTGTTAATTCTTCATTAGCCCACATATCTGTAGTGATATACTGAGAGATTGAAGTATTCATGACGCAAAGGAAGAGTTGGATTGTGAAACGTGTCAGCTAAGTAGTGGAAATCCGGTCCTCAATATCTGGACATCATTCTTGTTCTTTGTGGGTGAGGCTCATTCTGCTGACACTCCGGAAAGATGAGAAACACATCAAACCATTGGAAACTTTATCTGAATGTTGTATTTTGTGTTCTCTCGCTTCTTCTAGTCTTAAGTGACACGCAAGGGCCACAACTGATCACAATCTCCGATGTGTGTTTCTCTAATGCACGCTCCATAACCACACGGACAGAGGAATCAAGGTCAAAGCTGCATCACTTGGGAGATGCATATCAACATTTGCCCCAATTTAAAAAATTAAGCTGATTTGATTAATCAGTACTGGTTAATAAGACCTATTTTCTGTTTCCTGATTAAGTGTTCTTTCTCAGGTCTATTATCAATTTTTGTGGCTAAAAGTTTTTTTTTTCCTTTGTGTTTGTACAATTATGGGAGCGTTCTATAATGATACCTTTTGTCTTTTGTACTGAAGAATAGTTTTGAACAAAATCACATCAAATCAGATGATTCTAACATGAATCTGTCCCCTTTTGATGGTATATCATGGCTTCCATGGCACGTGGCCTGTTTTGGGATTCTGACCTGTTATTTTTATACAAGATGTGCACATTCCATTCTCTTTTTTCATAGATTGACTGCATTTGCTATGTTAATGATGTTGTTGGGCAGTATATTTGAGAAAGAGATTACCTATGCTATCCTCAAATTCCCATGAGACTTTGGATATGTGGAAGGCTGGCATTCAGAGAGATTGCTGACATCACACATCACATGAACTTCTGAACATGAAGTCTTGGTTGTCTTATCAGTTTTCCATTTTCATTGTTGTACTGAAACAACAGGAAGTGGCTGCGGGCTCATCAGTTTACACCCAAAACATAAGGAAGGTAATGTTTTTATGTCTTTGGCCTAATGTTCAAATTTGAGTGTACACTTTAGATTACACTGTTAAGGATGCTGTTGTTTAATGCAAAGTTTGCTGCAGTTCCTGAAATCTCTTAATGTATGGGTGCTGTGGGTACCACACTATAGCAAGTGTACTTGATACCTAAAGAGAATTTAGCTGTGTGCATAATGTGAGGTGCAAGCGGTGAAGCAATGAAATGAATGCATCAGCAATCTTGCATTTCCTTTGTTAGTTTGTTTGTGGTTAGTATAGTGATGATGTGCTGATTGAACTTTTTTAGAATATTACCTTTTGTTCTACTTTCATTAGCTCATTAAAGTATCAATTTAAGTTTATAATTTTACTAGTTATGGAAATAATCTTCTATAAGCTAGTTTCTTCTGTGTTTTTTTTCTGAAGATATGGAAACCTACACAGTACTATGATGGGCCAGTCAAGCTATCAAGAGAAATGCATTATCAATCTGCAATAGTCAGGTCAGGTCTAATTCTACCTTTGAGCTAAATATTTGCAACTCTCTAAAATTGGTGCTGTCTGTTCTTGTAGGTTCTCTAAATTTTACCAACACAGTTATAGGAGACCTCTCATAACAATAGTACTGAAGCAAAAAAAAGTCTGTAATATAGAGCACGAACATATTCTGGAGTTTGTTTTTGACCACATTTCCTTCAGGTAATCAAGAATCACCAATTCTGCAGAGTATAGCACCATCTTATCTTTTCACCCTTGGTATTAAACAATAGAAACCTGGGATTTTTGGTCGGTTAACAAAACTCTTTAGACCAAATTAACAACTGAATTTTCATGTGTAGCTTCTTGTATAACAAACCCAACCCCTTTCATTGCTCACAGGCAAGCCTGTATCCTCCTTGATTCTCTGCAATAAGCCAGGTGCCAATGCCCCGGAGTCTTCTCTTGCTCCACTGTGGTCCACCATCCAAATAACGCGACTCACATAAAAGAAGTTCAACTCCAGTCAAGGTTTATTGCAATGATAACACACCGCAGCAGTGTGCTGTCATTGCAATAAACCTTGGCTGGAGCTGAATGTCTTCGGTTTGTGGCCTATTTGTTTGTAGTTAACTGCTCGTATGGCTATACAAGTGGCAATCAGTTTTAAGCTCCTTTAGAGCAGAACTTGGTTGGAATGACACCATGTATCCTGTAAAGTACTGTTGGATAATCTGTTGAAGCCATATTAATCTGGAAAACAGATATTAAAGTAGAACTACATTTAGGTGGGAGATATCATTTTAAACAGTATCACAAATTATGCAATTTTTCTATTGCATACCAATTTGTAAATCTGTTCTGATAATGGCTCATTACTTTCTAAACCTAATGCCATTTTTGGTACCTTGCATTATGAAACCAGCACCATCCTAATTACATTCTTAAATTCTATTCGTGATAAGTGAACCGTGCTCAATAGCTGTATTCAATTCTATTGAAAAGTCCAGTGTGAAAGTCCCAAGTGGTAAATCAGTATTAATGTGACTCCATATAATACGCGCTCTTTGTTTCAAGAATTAATAAGAAGTGCTTCCTAGTGAATCACACCACTCCTGCACTCACCAGAACTCCATGACCTATTAGCTGGCCTTATAACGCTTGTATCAACAATTTTTTCCTCCATGCCTCTGTTCTGATGAATCCTGTGCCAAGGTTCTTCAATGTCTCTCGCACAGATGTATAACCAAGACCATACAAAACAGCCGTCACTGTACTTAAATTCTGCTTCCTGACTATTCAGATCTGCCCAACACTGGAATCAAGATGTTATCTGCACATGTGCAATCAATGCCAGTGCACAGCTATCCTACCATGGTAGTCATTCAAAGGTGCAGTGTTGGGGAATCTTGTGCAGCTGCTAGGGAAGGGATAATGTCATCACCTTGACAGTGTATTGTCTGAATACCAGCATCTTCATCATGTAGAGAATGACTTTTGACTTAAGACAACCACGTTACTCCTGTCTAATTGCTGCTTTGCAGCTGGAAAAAAAGAAGGGTTATTTAAAGCTATATAATAGGTCCTGTATTAAACATCAGTAATGTACAGACATGGCCAAAAATATTGGCACCCTTGCATTTCTATCAGATAATGTACCACTTTGCCCAGAAAATTGTTGCAATTACAACTGTTTAGGTATTCTCATGTTTATTTCTTTTGTTTGTATCGGTATTACACAAAAAAGTGGAGAAAAAAAAAGCCAAATCTGACACATGCAAAACTCCAAAAAAATAACTGGACAAAATTATTGGCACCTTCTCAAAATTGTAAGCAATAATTGAATTCTAAGTTTGTGATGCTCCTGTAAACTCACCTGTATCAATTAACAGGTGCTGACAATATAGATAATGCACTGGCAACCAGTCAAAATGGTGAAAAATTGACTCAACCTTTCTGTTGTATGTCTTTGTGTGCCACATGGAGCATGGAGAAGAGAACGAGCAGCAACCAATTGTCTGAGGATTTGAGAACAAAAATTGTGGTAAAGCATGGACAATCTCAAGGTTACAAGTCCATCTCCAGAGATAATAATGTGCCTGTGTCCACTGTGCACAACATTGTCAAGAAATTTACAGCCCATGGCACTGTAGCTAATCTCCCTGGACATGGACGAAAGAGAAAAATTGATCAAAGATTGCATTGAAGGATTGTTCTAATGAAGGCATTTTGGCCATGACTCTATATTAGAAGATAATTAACCAGATACCATTGTAGAAAGACAACATATTTCCCCTATCCATATTTTCCACAAACCTGTCTCTTTAAAGTGACACTAAACAATATTTCTGTTCTCCAAAAACAATTCATACACATCCGCTAATTTAATGGCCCTGCAATCTATTTTTATGAAATTGTTTTGATGTGTTTTTGCCTCCTTGTAATGTCCTCTGTGAGCTCCTAAACCTCTTCTCTTTCACTTCACTTCCGTTTGTTTGGTATGAGTAGTGCATGTTAGTTGCAGTCATGTCTCTATGCACATAGTCCATAGGCCCTAGTCCATCTCGCTAGCGAGCAAGAGAGGGTGGCTATGATCTTACATGCAGTGGAACCATGGAAAATGAACGTAGTCACCAGGAAGTTGGATCACAGCAGCAAAAACAAAAAGGAATTTGGAGAACCGGAAGAGACTGAAAGTGATGAAAAGTACTTTTTATGTTAAGAATAGATATTTAAATATATATTTTGCATTAAGAGACCCTAAATCTTGGTTTAGGTCCATTTGGCCCATTTAACTTGGGATTTGTGTTGTTGTTTTTTTAAACATGTTTAATACTACTTAGATGATTTGCACACTTGCCTGTCTCACCCAGAGAAGAAATAAATCAACTCTGTTATTTTTACAGCCAATCAATATTTTGACAAATGTGGATATATATGCATGTTTACTTAAACACTGACGCGTCTCACGCGGATTTGGGCAGAGCTAACTGCTTGCAAGATGGACTTGCATTAACCTTCTAGACACCTAATGTAACACAGGCTGTGTGGCCAATTAATGTCTGACCGCTTGGCATTTATTGTAAACAGAGCACATTAGATTGCATTCTAAAGATATTGTATGAATAAGCTGAAAGTTCTGGCACCCACCCTTGTGAAAGTGGAGAAGGAGAAAGAAATTTCCAGGATGGAGCCAAATGGAAAAAGCATATTAAGAGGATGTTATTCATTCATTACTGTCAGTTTAATTTCTAAAAGGCCCAATTAGGGATAAATGATTAGTATTACGTTACCTTAGTTGAATCTACTTGGTACATGCATGTCTATGGTAGAACTATGCATAGATGTGGGGGCAGGATGCAAGAATTTACCTAATGTATTGGGCTTGTTGTTTATCAGGAAATTGGGGAGGTGTATCATTTTTGGAAATCAGAGTAAATGCTTAACTTCTTAGGAAGGGTTGGGGGTGCTTTTTTGGAAATGTTTCACTTCATGTTTGTCTGTCTTGCTATGGCCTGTAAACTCAAAATGCATGTTCTGACAAACAGTTGTTTTTTTTTTTTGTCAATCTGTACTGCTTTTTCTACTTCCCATTTACTCCTATATCAATAGTCCTGCTATTGCTTGCCTAGACTTGTGTGCTTCTTAAAGAAAACCTGTCACCAGCCTACTTTAACTACTGTTTTATTGTCATGAGTTCTCAGAAAAACATGCAGCTGTTGTGCTGGTTGACTTTCATTAGTTTTTAAAAATGGAGATCTGCCATTTATTTAATGTGGAACCAAACCCTCCTATCCTTTACAGCCTGTTTGATCTGCAGTTCCCATTGCGCTGTACATATGATTGGTTATGGCACCATTCTTTTGATGGAAGTTGAGAGCACAAGTAATCATAACAGTTATCATTCAGGGATGTGAAAGTGGAAAACCCAAATACTCCTGCACTTAGGGATGGACTCCATGTCATAGGGATCACACAATGAATGTCTTGGAATATGCACGCCTTGCTGCCCTCAAAGAACCGGGGAGTCCAAAAGTACTAATAGAGAAAAACAAAACAGAGGGCGCACCGGCCTTGTGCATTACCTTTAAAAGTATATTTATTAAATTTAAAGAAGGTATTCTACTCACAAAAGTACATGAATATAAGCACATCATATGAGACCGCCCTGTCCAATTCACAGTGCGTTTCTGAATGGTGATGAGAATGATGGACATCCAAAATTTCGGACGCGTTTCGAGGACTAGCCTCTTCCTCAGAGCCCCAGGAGCCGTTTACAGACCATAGGTTAAATCATTTCCTCCCAATGCTGGAGTCACTATTTAAGGAATTGTATATCATTATCATATCCCCTCTTAAGAGCCTCTTCTTCAGGGAAAATTTTTTTAATGTTGCATTCATACCTCCAGCCCCCTTATTAGCTTTGTGCCTCTTCTGCGACTCACTCCAGTTCAAGGACATTCTTCCTGAGGTTTGGTGACCAGAGCTTGCTGACATACTCAAGATGTGATCGAACTAGAGTATTGTAAAGTGGTAGAATTATAGAATTATCTCTTAAGTAAATACCCCTTTTAATGCATGCTAATAGTCTGCCAGCCTTGTTTGCTGCAGGCTGGCATTGCATGCTATTGCTAAACCTATGATCTACTTGGACCCTTAGATATTTTTCCATCCTTGATTCCCCCAGAGGTTCTCCCCCTAGTGAACAACTTGCATTCTTATTTTTAGTTCTTAAGTGGATTATTTTACATTTTTTAATATTGTACCTCATCTGTCATGTACAGTAGCTGCCCAACCCTCTATTTTATTGAGGTCCTCTGGTCAAGTTTCTGTATCCTGTTTGGAAGTTATTGCCCCGCTTAGGTTTGTATCGACAATGAACACTGAGATTGAACTATTCTATCCTCTGTATCATTTATGAATAAGTAAAACAGAATTTTTTTCTAGGACAGAGCCATGGGGTACCATGCTCACAACAATAATATGCCATTACTCACCACCCTCTTGATACGCTCCTGCAACCATTTTTCTGTCCGGGCACATAACAATATCAATTTGTAAATTAAGCGTTTATGGGGTACTTTATCAAATTCCCACAGGTCTTCCTTTATCCAAATTACAACTTGCTTTCTCATAGAATGTTAAAAAGGTTGGTCTGACAAGAACGGGCTTTCATAAATCCATGTTGCTTACTACTAATGATACTATTATCAGCAAATTCTTGGATATGGTCCCTTATCATGGCTTCCAATGGTTTACATACTATTGATGTTAGGCTGACTGGTCTGTAGTTTGCAGGTATACATCTCATCCCTCTTTTGAATATTAGTACCATGTTTGCTTTTCACCAATCTGCTAGTATCCAGTCAGTAAGCTGTGCTTTAAAAATTAGGAATAATAGTCTGGCTGTAACTTGGCCATGTTCCTTGAGAACTTTTGAGTGTAAGTCATCATGTGGACCTGGTGACTTATTCACATTAAGTTTTTATAGCCTTTTTTGAATACCGGTCTCTGTCAACCACATGGGTACATTCCATATAATGCTATTAACATTACTGTCTTGTTTATTATACCCCATCTTTTTATTTGTATAAATTGAGAAGAAGACAGTTGCCTTATTCCTGTCACTTGTAACCAACTTCCTCTAATCATCTTTTATAGGACTAGTACGTTCTGACCTAGCCTTTTTACTATTAATATATTCTACATTTGTGTCTCTGCTAATCTATTTGCCCTGATCACACTCTTGAATTTCTTTTTGCATTCTTTTTAGTTTTGGAATGCGAGACCCTTTAACCATATATTTTTAAGGAGCATTTTCTCTTGTTAATAATCCTTTATACCTTAGTATTTAGCCACCCAGATTTAACTTTTGTTTGTTTTTATTTGTTGCCCATTGGAATGCACTTATGAATGTCCTTGTTTAATATGTTCTTAAAGCGCTCCCACTTTTCTTCAGTGTTCTTATTTTCAAGAATTGGATCCCATTTAGTATCATGTAGTATGGAGCACAGCATAGTAAAGCTGGATGTTTTGAAATGTAATGTTCTTGTCCTGCCCTCTCATAAGGATATGGGTCTCTTCCACGTATGTATCTCACAAACTATAATAACATAGCTGTCAACACGATTGTTTAAGTTGTGTGACTTCATATACCCTTCTCTGATGCGTTTCAGAGACTTGTAGCTCTTTCTTTAAGGGTATTAAGGGTTTCACAGCTAAATTGACAGCGAATACATGAGAACAGGAAACCGTAAGAAGATTTCACCATTCCACAGAGATGGACCCAAACGGCATAAAGACCTGGACTATCCCATGAAAGGAGGGAGGAAAAGGCAGGATTCAAAAGAGACTGCAAAAGAGTATTTCGTGCATGTGCACATCACCACCGCAATCCGGACTGCCAGCCTGTGCTAAGAACCCATAAGCTAGCTTTATGTCTGTCTTCCTGAAATGCTCTTTTCAAGTCTCGTTGATTGCTTCTAAACTCTAGAAGACAGTTTATCAACAAGTGCCACACTATGGGGTCCATATTTCTGGCCCCAGTAGCTGTCACCTGCCTTTTCCTCCCTCCTTTCATGGGATGGTCTAGGTCTTTATGCCCTTTGGGTCCATTTCCACAGGATGGTGAAATCCTCACTCATTGTTTTTATTTTTATTCTTACAGCTCTTACAACTGTTCTCATGTATCACTGTCAATTTAGATGTGAAACCCTTAATACCCCAGAAGAAAGAGCTACAAGTCTCTGAAATGCGTCAGGTGTGTATGAAGTCACACAAATTATACAATTGTGTTGACAGCTATGTTATTATAGTTTATGAGATACATCCATTTGTAAGCTGAATATGTGTTCTTTTATAAAAATATATCTTTTTGTACTGTAATAAATTTGATGATTTTATTAAAAAGAATACTTTTTTGATTTGTTATGATATATATGCCTTTAAAATCCCATTAAGGGCTAAAAATTAGTCTGCTGTTTTTGAATATAATTATGTGGCATGTTTGAGTATACCCGCAATTCAATATTAATCAGGTCACTCAGTGCAGCTTCCCCAAACCTCTTGTTGGGAAGAGCACACACTCTGCACCAAATTACAAGGAACAGAGCAGTCGCTTGCAGCTGTCAATTAGTAACTTGGAGCAGGTAGGAGACAGGAACAGGGAGTTACTTGCCATCCTAGGCCATCAGGACTGTGTGCTTGAGTTGATCCACATAGCATTGGGTCTTTCCTGGCTGGGAGTGTGCACACAAGGGTGGCTCTATAGGACCTCTGCCATGGAAAGGAGCCACCCTGATATGGGAGACAACTTTATTGAAGCTCCTTATTACTCCTGTTTTGTAGATATTGAATAGGCCTTTCTAAAACTGACTGTTTGAGAGCCACCCTTCATTGTGATCCATTGATATGTCTAAAGATGGGCATAGATGAATAAAAATTCCCTGCTGAACCAGCCAAATTTTGATATCTGTGTGGCCCTCCCTGTTTGACAGACGTCAATTGTTAGATTGACTTCTGTCAAATGGACACACTGGAAATTTTTTGTCAATTAGCAGCCCCTTATCAGGGTATTCTAACAGCACTGGGAACCAATGTCAGAATAAAATGTCCTGGTGGGATAGATTCCTGCATCCAGCTCGCTTGTGTGAATGGAAGAATCAGTTTTTTTTGTAGCCTACTGGCTAAATGAAAAAAAAAAAATAAATAAATAACTGTCTATGTCCAGCTTAGTGTTGCATCCCCTAAGGCCCCATTCACACTGTGCATTCCTAGAAACGAGCAAAAAATGCATCAAAATGTGCATTGTTCTTGCAGTACCATTAATTCCTAATGGCACCCCAAACTCAGGTAGCAGTCACTCAAAAAATGTGCCAAAACGTGTATTGCAAAAACACGAGAGGGTCACTGTAAAAAAAAAAAAAAAAGTTCAATAACTACCTTGGGTCCTTAAGCACAAAAGTGCAAGACAAAATGAATATAAAATGTTTATTGAAGGGCATGCCTGTAAGTGACTCCATGCTGTGTGAAAAGCAGTGAGAGAATGACATGAGCAGTCGAATGCTTTCTGTACAGAGGAGTCGGGTGACCAATACACATATGTAATAACAGCTGACAACTAACTTTTTTCAGCTTTTTCCATTTGTCACTGAAAAACATTTTTTGTCTTTTAAATAATTGCTGACTGGTTGTTAAACTGAAATGACTTTCCACAATTATATAAAAATACATACTGTAATTTAGTATTCCAATGTACATTTACAAAAAAGTAAACGCACAAATACATATAGTAAATAAAATAACCAATCTGCTATAAAGGTCCACTACAGTCAAACTGAAATGAAAATGTAAAATTCATACAGGTAGCTCAGTTTACATGCTAAGCAGTCTATCAATCTATTTCACTCAATTCATTCAGTAATCTGGTGTGTTGTAATCGAGAACCATTGCTTGTGATGCACAGGTGCCCACTGTGGGCTGTTTGCAATCTTTCACATGCAAAAAGCCTGTAATACATAAAGGGATTGATTTACTAAAGGCAAAAAGTGCAGTTGCTCTAGATCTGAGGGGAATATGCAAGGAAAATAAAAAAAAAATTTGCTTTCACATGATTGGATGAAAGAAATCAGCAGAGCTTCACCTCATTTCAGAGCTTTCACTCGGATCTAAAGCCACTGCACTTGCAGTGCACTTGCGGTACACTGGCAGTGTACAGTATCTTTACCTTTAGTAAATCAACCCCAAAACTATTTTAGTATTATGGTTTCTACAGCTCCCAATCAAAATCAAACCTGCCTTGGAAGTTTGAATGTGATGGAAAAAAATTCCTATAGTGAGATTTGCTGATGTCACTACTGTGATACTTATTGCCAGGGGTGGACTGACCATTTGGAAACTCGGGCACTGCCCAAGGGCCCGGGGTCAGTAGGGGGCACCATGAGATCCCCCTGGTACTTTTTCATAGGCTTTTTTGAGTTTGGGCAAGGGCACAGGGGCCCCATGATCCCCTATTGCCCGGGGGCCCATGAGTTGTCAGTCCGCCCCTGCTTATTGCTATTCTTTCTGGAGGCTCTGGCATGAGGAAGCCCTGTCTTTAACAAGATGGCCACCTCCACAAAGAGACACAGTGCAAAACAAGGCATGGTCAGTGATGGTGAGAGATCAGCTACAGGGCTGCCACAGGCAAAACCTGTGACTAGTCCTTTGCCCTCTGCTTTTTTTAGGCACAGTCTCCAGAGTTCAGTTCTTCTTTAGTGCTTTTTGAACAATGTGGCCTTTTTTTTAATCTCTTTCATTTTTAAGTAAACATTTTTATTAATTACATACATGACTTGAGGAATAAAACAACAAAACATTCATAGATACAATACCATTAGAGTACATAGGGAGAGACTGTTAAAGAGGGGAGGGGGTGGCCTATCCGAGCTATTGGGTCCAAACCTCTTTAAAATTTTGTGGACAATTTCTACTAATAGAATTAGTTTATACAGAGGCAAAGAATTGGTATTAATTGATTTCCATGTGAAAAGCTAGGATGGGATTGAAGACTTTGATTTTAGAAAGATTTTCCATTTTGCATAATACAGGAGGTAAAATATCAAAAGTTTTAAGGGATAGGAAGGAGCTACATCAGTGTTGATACATAAATACAAGGGCTTGGCAGCAAGAAAGTATGTAATTTAGACAGTGGTTATTATTTGTTTTGGATCTTTGGTCAAGACCAAGAGATTTCAAAATGTGTACCAGTATCATCACTGTATTGAAGACATATGGAGGGAAGATTAGAATAGATCTTATTTAGTCTTTGTAGAGTGTAATAGATCCTATGCAGAAACTGAGTGTGGATCAACCTGACAGACTTCACAGTTCTTCACAACGTTTTTACATAGTTATGGGCTTTAGGGTCAGAGAGGTTCCTGAAAATTCCCTCTTAGCCTTTAGATACTTTGAATTCACAATTTCCAAGCATAGTATCACTGTGTAGTTCAGCCTGTTTATGAGTCACCAGGTATTGTGAATGGCTGTTCATATCCCAAGAAACGTTCACATATGGGTTTAAATATAGATTTCAATTAATTATGTTTTCCCTGGTGGGTCGTCTTATTTTGGTTGGATACTTCCCATAATGGAATGCAGGAGAATGGTCATCCAGCTTATCAGTGCTCTAGAATGTTGCCTCGTTCCTTTATGAAATGATGCCAAGTAGCAGCTCTCACTGATTCCGAGGGATTAAAATGATGATAAAAGTAATAGTCCATTACATTACCTACTTCAGCAGGATTGTAATGAACGCCATAAATTGCCGACTGGGCTTCTAACTACTCCCATCTATTTAAAATGAATTTGTGGGGTTACTTTCATTAACTGTGTTCAAAGACAGCATCCTTACATGTTTCTTTAAATGGCTTTGAAAACCGATTTAGAATTAAAATATGTCTCAGATACTGGAAGACTTAGAGAGGAGAAGAGGAATGTACTTGTACACGTGTACTGGGGATATCCTTTGTGAGATGAGGGGTATGCAGTCCCTGGAAATATTAAAATCTCTTAAACTGTCAGGATCCAAGTGACCATAAAAAACTTTTTGTGACATCACACTATAAAGTTTCAGTAAAGTTACTCTGAATTTTCAGCCTTGTTTAACTTACTTCTGTGTTGTCAAATTGTCATTGTTTAGTACAGTGCAGTACCTCTAACACCACAGTGCAGTATCCACTAATATGTTAGCATTTTAAACACCCAGAGCAATCCATATCAGCAGGTAAAATTAAAACCTAGAATTAGTTCAAGAAACAGAAGATTAGCTTAATTTAGGCCTGGCCCACTGAAGAAATATTTCATATCTTAAAGAGGAGCACATTTACTGTAGTTGACAACACATTTAGGCCTCATGCACACTGGGTGTTTTTACAGCTGCTCCTAGGGGCATCTGGTGGTTTTTTTTTTCCTGCCACTAAACTCCCCTGCATTTAGCCTATATGTCCATTCACACATAGGCTTTTAGCAGCATTTAGTGGCAGGAGAGTTTAGGGGCAGGAAAACAAAAACCACTGCCAGTGCGTCCAGGAGCAGCAGAGTATTGGCAATCGTTATTTTGGTGAAAAAAACGATTGACTCCACTAAACGTGCCTAAACACTAGGTATGTTTAGTACTTCAGCTTTTATTAATTTCATTAGCCTGGATAAAAAAAAAAATCTGGCCAATGAAATAACTAAATGCCCAAACACTGCTACACTGCTTTGAAAAAATTAAACTTAGGTGAGTTATTAATGAGTTATTAATGCTGATTTTGTTCTGTCAGGAGAAACATCATTTTACAAATAAAATGAGGTGTGCATGAGGCCTAAGGCTAGTAAGGATATAGAAATAATGGTCATAACTATGAAGTATTTCCTATTTCAGGGGTCTCCAGACTTTCCAGTACAAGGGTCACAGTTTTATAAATTAATGAATAAAATTTAAATGAATAAGTTTTACTTTAAGTTTCTTGTATTCAGTGTAATGTGATTTGCAAAAACATAAAATAAACTTCATTAAAACAAAGCAAAGAAATTCCAAATAAACCTAAAGCCCATCAGAGTCCCCTCTTACATCAGAGTCTTATCAAACTCCACCTTACATTATAGACCTTATCAGAGTTCCCCCTTACATCACAGTCCCCATTAAAGTCCCCTCTTACATCAGAGGGCTGGATAAAACCTTGCAGTGGGCCCAATTTGGCCCACGTGCTTCAGTTTAGAGACCTCTGTTCCAAAGAATAGAAAATGCTTTAAAGTTAGTGCATTTGCTTTGTAGCAGCATACCTAATAAGATACTAAGTTATAATTTATGGCAGCTGTGGTTATGCGCAGCATTGGAGCAAGTTCATAAGGTGACCACACATCTAAGAGGTCTAGACATGGCCTTTCTAAAACCTTTCTTTAAATTGTTTTACTTAATGTAAATAGGGCCCAGAGAAGAGCAAACTTCCAGAATGTACTCACATATCCAATGTTCTGCCTTAATTTCCCTGATGATATGAAATTGACCACCAGATGGAATATCAAGCAAGGGATAACACCATAGAATACTTTTTAGGGTTCTCTCTATCCATAAACATCTTGTCATGAGCCATAAGCATGTCATATAAATCATAAAGCAGTTGCATCATTCAGTTTACCATAATAGAACTGTATGTGTCTCTTGGGGTTCATTTTCACAGAGAACTTTCCAGTTTAACCAAACTTATAATAAAAATTATAAAACTTTTAAGCCCAGCTTCAGTTTCAAGTATTATAGATTTGTCATGTGTCTTTTTGTGCATAAAAGATGTTCCCACTTACACAGTTACATGGTTAATATAATTGATAAATGACTGACGTTCATACAATTCAGCCTACCAAAAAATGGTCATTTTCATTTATCTTATTATTTATTTTTTATTAGTTCACAGACAGGATTCAGCTCTGTGATAAGAGAAATAAGTAGGCTGCCACTGCTGACCTCTAGGTCAGTGCTGTTAGGAAGATCAAGCCAGCCCACATAGGCGTACACCAGTACGAGCACCTGCTTATGCATGTGTACATGCGCATAGTTCTGCTCACAGAATTATGCACGGTCGCATGTCTGTGCACAGGTGCATTTGGGTCTGTACATGCATCCTCAGACACAGGTGCATGTGTGCACTAATTGTATTGTGGCACACAAGTGGGCTATTTAAGGCTGGAAACTCAAGATCCCAGTGCTGAGATATCCTCAGCTGTACTCCAACATACGCACATTCCTAACTCCAGAAACCACAAAGCAACTCATTCACTCCCTTATCATATCACGACTTGACTACTGCAACTCCCTCCTCACTGGCCTACCCCAACACAGGCTATCCCTGCTTCAGTCTATCCTGAATTCTGCGGCCAGACTCATCTACCTCATCAACCGCTCCGTATCCACCTCCCCCCTCTGCCAATCCCTCCACTGGCTTCTGATTGCCCAACGCATAAAATTCAAAATATTAACATTGACGTACAAAGCTGTTCATAACACTGCCCCAAACTACATCACCGACCTGATATCCATCTACCACCCAAAACGCACTCTCCGCTCCTCACAAGACCTCCAACTCTCCAGTTCCCTGGTCTCCTCCTCCCATGCCCGTCCCAGGACTTCTCCTCTCCAGGGATTCCCCCAACCTCTGGAACTCACTACCCCAATCCATCAGACTGTCACCTACCCTCCTCACCTTTAGGCGCACCCTGAAAACCCATCTCTTCAGAGAAGCCTACCCAGCCCTCACCTAATTACTGATCTCCTCCGCTCTTCCCACCACTCCATCCCCCACAGCTATTTCCTCCTGTACCACTCTCCCCTCCCTCCTAGATTGTAAGCTCCAAGGAGCAGGGCCCTCGAACCCCTCGTGTATTGTATTGTATTGTTATTGTACTGTCTCATGTACTGTCTCCCTTTATAATGTACAGCTCTGAGCAAACTGTTGGCGCTATATAAATCCTGTATAATAATAATAATACTTTTGAGAGCCATGGGTCTGCATCTAATCATAATCTCCAGTAGCAACCCGGCTTGTTCCCTGACTAAACTTTGGGTCTCCTCTGTCTGTTGATCTGCTCCTTTACTGTACATGTTTGTAATCTGAACATGATTTTTGCTTCCCACTCTGGTATGTTTCTGCCCCCAAGTTGCTGACGTGGCCTGTTCCTGACTCTGTCTCTGCCTGCTGTATTGGTATCACCTTGCCTTACTGTTGCTTACCCTGACTTGTTCCTCTATTGTTCTCATCAGTGAACTGCATCCCCTGTCACCTCCAGCCACATGATGACAGTGCACATGATTCCTAGTGACATAAGGGGCACCAACATCCACTGGCATTCATTCAATTCCTTCATCTCTGCACTCCCTGTCCCACTACCTAGGGGTGTCTAGACTAAAGCCATAAGAGAGGCTGTCCTCATCATCTCAGGCTCAAGGTAGGTGACACCTGCTCAAATGCTTGCTTTATCTTCAGATATACTGTACAGTAGCTTTGAGATTTGGGGAATATTTGGGTGCTTTGAAGATAAAGTTAGCACTCAAGCAGGCACCTGCAGGATAGGTGAGCCAAAAGGTTTACTTTGCTAATGTGTTGGACAGTTACAAAAGTAATGCATAATGTAAAGGTTAAACAATTGTAGAAATGCATAACTACAACAAATGAGAAAATGTAGGAGGTTCTTTGTAATCAGGATTACTTAGAACTAAATATATACATGTGTATATATAAATATATACATATGTATGTGTCAGCAAAGGTTTACATTTGGTACAGTACTTTGGTTAAACTGACATGCACCATCGAGTATTTTATAAATACTTCATGTTATACAGAGATATTCATTGTAATACATAGCAGAAAACCGGTCTAGGACACCAAAAAAATGGAACAGCAGAATGTAAATAACACCAGATCAATATTCAGACCTCTGTGATCATTTGATGACAGCAATCAAGGCCTGAATTCAGCATGATGATATCACTATACATTTTCTATTACAGCTTCACAGGGGACTTGCTTATTGTATCAGACTATGATAATTAAAAGCATGAGGAGACCTAATCCATCATTTGTTACTTTCATAATTCGATTTTGCTGAAACACAATAAAAGCAAGACCAACTTTGTAGTAACAAAAATAAGTGGGAAGGCACATTTTAAATTATTGATTACTTGTAACAGACAGCTTTACATTAGTTTTCAGCACTTACGCATTTTGTATTCAAAATTACTGTATATAGTCTCTATATTTTAATTCCCGGGTAAAGTAGTTGATTCATAAAAAATATCAGTCCATGAAAAATTCCGTGTTTGCTTATATCTTGAATTAGGCTGATAATTAGTTTTTTCTTCTGAAATCAGCAGGTAGAGCAGCCATATCCAGCTCAAAACTGCCACTCGTATGATGGCCCAGTGTGATGTTTAAGTGACTGGATCAAGTTTTTGAGTACAATTTGATGACTAAATTAATAAACATTGTCTCACTGTGAAGCCACATAAGCATTAGCTGAGCAATATATATATATTGGATTTTACGAAGGTTGAGAGGTTTTGCCTTTATGCCAGCTGCTTTTTCCTGCATTACCTAGCGCTCGTATATTCTCTGTTATTAGCTGAGCAATGTTTAGGATAACCGGTGACCCACACACTTTGTACAGTCATCAGCTGCTCAGGTAGATTTCCTATTAGGTTCATATAGTTGACGGAAGTCCATGTAATGGAAAAACAGGTTCCTTTCTCTAGAAGGGTCTGTACAGTAATCACTGAAAAAAAAAATATTAGCATCTCGCCATCTTACTCCACAATCACACTACTGCTGTTACAGAGAAAGTACTGATTTCACTGAGATGCAGACTTTCGAAAATGGCTTTTATGTGATGCCAACAATCATGGCCTCATTGTGGCTGTAAGGATTTCTCTTGCTTTGCTATTCTTTGACTATTCCCACCCTGTCTAAGCCTTGTCCACAATATGGGAAGCTGAGGGTGAGCTGCTCCAAAATAAATCCAGACCTCTGGTGCTTACATTGATTCTGCCTGCTGAGTAGAGAGCCATTGAGTAGCAGCCATGGCTCAGACAGTAAGTATGTGGTATGGGTGGAAGAAAAAAGTGTCTAGGGTTCATAGGAATGTAATTTAAACAAATAAGCCCCTAAGTGCATCATACAATATTTATTTATTTATTTATTACAGGTACTTACAGTGCCATCAATTTATGCAGTACTTTACATATTTATTACAAATTCAAATTAGTTTCATTTACACAGGAGCATATTCTACCAGCAACCTACCAGTATGTCTTTGGAGTGTGGGAGGAAACTGGAGTACCCGGAGGAAACCCATGCAGGCACAGGGAGAACATGCAAACTCCAACCAGTACCGTGGTTGGGGTTTAAATAAGCGACCCTAGTGCTTCTTGGCGGAAGTGCTAACCACTTAGCCACTGTGCTGCCCATACAGTAAATACAGAATAAATTTACCTGGAAGTGGAATTCCAAGAAAAATGTATCTGTTTTCTCTTCCTTTAGTTCACACTAATACGTGAACTGCTGCTATGCAGTCCAAGAATTACATTGGTGCCCACTTCCTCTACTATGTTATACTGACTGACCAGGGGCGGACTGACCATTCGGGCCCTCGGGCACTGCCCAAGGGCCCGGGGCCAGTAGGGGGCCCCATGAATTGCCCCTGGTACTTTTTTTATAGGCTTTTTTGAGTTTGGGCAAGGACACAGGGGCCCCATGATCCCCTATTGCCCAGGGACCCCATGAGTTTTCAGTCCGCCCCTGTGACTGACAGCACAACTTTCTGCAGAACACTGTATGAGAACTTATTATATTACTTACTGGTAGCTGAGTTTTTTCCTAGGGCTGTTTCAATCTCCTGAGTAGATTTATTTACAGAAAGATGTAGTTATGATAACATTACAATTTTACAATTACATTATATAACATTTTGGATATAATCAATGCTTAGAGGTGCTCTTATTGATTTGATATTGATAAACATTTTAAATCTTATAATGTTAACCTGCAAAAAACACTGACTGAGCTCTTACTGTATGTCCTTGTACATAACAAGCTAGCAGGGGCTGGGCAGTGCTCGCCTACGTAATGTAGGATGAAGAGTCTGTTAAATGAAATAAAAGTTGTTGGTTTTTCACAGGCTTTTGTTCTAATGCAAGTTCTTGTCTCCCCCACAAATTAGTTCCTCTGTCTTTTTGTAAGGTGTTCTGAGTGGCAGGCATCATCTGAAAGGCTGAATGAAAGTGGAGCACTGTCTTTGAGACTGTCTCCCGGCTACAGTCTGCTGATGCAGCTTTTGCACTTGGTTAAAGATTAACAGAATGGCTTCTATTGGAGATAACTTTCTTCTTGAAAGGCAATCACTCTAATGGAAATGTGTTCTTTATTTTTTATTGCCAAACTTTCTGAGAAAGTCAAAACTTAAACTGGCCATACGCGGCTAGATTTTCCTTCAAACATTTGTACAGAAATTCTGAAAGTTGATAGCTAAAACACTCTTATTTGCCATTATTGAGTCAACTGGGCAGCACAGTGGCTAAATAATTAGCAATTCCGCCTGGCGGTACTAGGGTCCTTGATTCAAATCCCAGCCATGGCACCACCTGCCTGGAGTTTGCACGTTCTCCCTGTGCCTGCGTGGGGTTTCTCCCACACTCCAAAGACATGCTGGTTGGTTAATTGGATCCTGTCTAAATTGTCCCTAGTATGTATGAATGTGAGTTAGGGACCTTAGATTGTACGCCCCTTGAGGGTTAGGGACTGATGTGAATGTACAATATATATGTAAAGCACTGCATAAATTGATGGCGCTATATAAGCACCTGAAATAAATAACTATTTTGTTTAATCCTGCTATTTGAATGGAATTCCAGATGTTTTAGAATGTTACATTACAAGATGTACAATAAAAACTACATCCACAGTTAGTTTAATTTATTCAAGAAAAATGTTAATCCTTCAAATTTTCTCGATACTACAGTCAAAACAGAACATCGGTTTGATGCCTCTAACCATTAGAAAATGGAATAAAAGTTCCAAAGCCAAAAATTTGCAACAGAAATTCTACTGATATAGTCATGGCCAAAAATATTGGCACCCCTGCATTCCTATCAAATAATGCACCACTTCACCCTGAAAATTGTTACAATTACAAATGTTTAGGCATTCTCATTTTGTTTGTATTGGTATTGGACGCAAAAAAAGTGGAGAAAAAAACCCCCAAATCTGACACATTCTATGCAAAACTCCAAAAAAATGGACTGGACAAAATTATCGGCACCTTCTCAGAATTGTAAGAAATAATTCCATTCCAAGTTTGTGAGGCTCCTGTAATTTGTAATTAAACTCACCTGTATCAGTTACCAGGTGCTGACAATATAGAAATCACACCGGCAACCAGTTAAAATGGTGAAAAATTTACTTAGTGTTGGTTCATATATGTGCGAATTGGATACGGTTTGAACCGCATCCAATCCGCATGACATGTGAAAAAACATTGCTTCCTATGATGCCTGTTCACATATGTCTGGTGGACTGGAGGTGCAGATTCAGTGTGGATTCAGTGTGGTTTGAAAAAAAGTCATGTGCGATTTCTGAGCAGTGCTGTACAGTTCAGGTGCAGATTACAGGCTATTTACTTCTATGGGAAACGTTTCTAAACCACATATGTATGAACAGGATTATCCTGAGAGCTAATCCTGTCCTGAACCTGTTGTAAACATGACATGAACCGGTGAACAGCTACTGTAAAAATTAGCTGTGAAACTTGAGCTTCAATCCACAGCACACGTATGTGAATCAGCACTCATCCTTTCTGTTGTGTTTGCCACATGGAGCATGGAGAAGATAAAGAGCAGCACAGAATTGTCTGAGGATTTGAGAACAAAAATTGTGGAAAAGCATGGACAATATCAAGGTTACAAGTCTATCTCCAGAGATCTTAATGTTCTTGTGTCCGCTGTGCACAACATTGTCAAGAAAATAATAAAAAATAATAGGTCTGGTTGGTACATTCAGCCACCACATCACTGCATATGTAAAACCAATCAAATGAAAATTTAAAGAATTAGGGCTTTATAGGTGCTGATACCCTCTCTCAGAGAAATGACAACCATATTTAATAAAATATACAGCTTTTATTGTACAAATAGTTTAAAAATATTCTTGGGATATTAACATTCCCATAAAAGGGAATTCTGAAACAAAAGCATCACATTATTTTCTCAGTATCACAACCCCCATCATGCACTTCCCTTCCCACATGGACATTAGATGTTAAATGTTTGTATAAAAATTCTGCGCTGATACAACGAAAAGTGATAGCAGCTAGCACCAAGAGTGATGATACAAACTCTAAGACATAAATGTAAATACAAGTGCAACGCTTCTAATGAACAAATGATAAATAGTATAAAACTGTGCAATCTCATATGCAAACAAATATAATACAAATTAAAAGTCCACCATAAAAAGTGTAGATCCAGTGCCGTCCTCACAAAGAAGAGAAAATAAGTCTTCAAACTCAGGTGTCCGTTTGTGAACCAGCGGTAATAGATCGCTGCTCAGTTCTCCGGCATTCTCGGAGAACAAAGTTCTCCTGTGAATGCAGTTTATGAAGCAGTTCTCCGAACGAAGGAAGAATGGTTTCCAAACGCTGGAGAACGGTCTACAAACTCTGAAAAACGGCTCATTTTACTATAATCTCTCCACATTATAGAAAAAGACCAGTTTACTAAGCAGAGGTAAATTATCTCTGCTTAGTTTTCGGTCCCTCTGATTCTCCAGCTCTGGGCTGGAGAATCTGGACGGAGAACACAGATCTCCAGAGAAGGGCTGACATGTTCTCCTGAGTGTTATAAACTGTGAATGACCAGAGAATAGCTGAGATCCGTTGAATCGCAGCTATTCTCTGTGTCATAAAAGGACACCTCAATCTGAAGCAAAGCAAAAAAGCTAAACACTTCCTCCAATTCACCATTGTGCATGTGATTGGACCCTTACTGAGTGATACGACCACCGATTAGGGAATGGTCATAAAGGCTTCAAATCAATCCACACTTAGGATATGTATGTCTTGAATAGCAAAGTTCCTCCTGGCGTAGCATCTCAATGGTATCAACAAAGTTGAATAGAAACACCAGGGGCTCTCATAGTGTAGTATATTTAAACAGGACTGCTGTTAGAAACCATGAGGCCCCATACAGCCAACCTGACATGGTTCCCCCCCCAAAAAATAAAAACTTTGAGTGATTGGTACCGATCACTCATTGTGTTCATTCAGGATAGGAAAGATGTGCTTGCAGCTGCTGGTGGATCTGCTCGTGTCGGGCCATGGGATGTGACGTCATTACGCTGATCGAGACCTGGAAGTGGAGTTGTGCACGACACAAGCAGAGGAGGAAATATACTGTGAAGACTGTATGTTTACTGCTTGTCCATTATACACTCTGGTGAGTAGTTTTTTTAACTTTTAATAAATTTTGAGGTTTAAATGGTCTACACTATGAGAGTCCCTGGTGTTTCTATCCACTGTTATTGATACCTTTGAGATGCTATGCTAGGAGGAACGTTGCTATTCAAGATATGCATATCCTAAGTGTGGATTGATGATTGTTTGAAGCCTTTATGACCATACCCTAACCAGTGGTCGTATCATTCGGTAAGGGTCCAATCACATGCACGGTGGTGAATTGGAGGAAGTGTTTAGCTTATTTGCTTTGCTAAATATTGATTTTGAATATTTCTTTTCTCTTCTTTGTGAGGACGGCATTGGATCTACACTTTTTATGGTGGACTTTTCATGGGACTTTTCATTTGTATTACATTTGTTTGCATATGAGATTGCACAGATGTTAAATGTTGCTTGCCAAAATGTGTTAGCCCATGAAAGGGAGGATGTGCCAAATTCTGACGTGTTTGACACTTTAGCTTCTTCAGGGGTTCAGGGGCTGCGGTTGTGACTTGCTGCTAAGAGCATAAATATAACATAGTATATAATTACAAAAATATACAGCATGATGGGGGGGTTGTGATACAGAGAAAATAATGTGCTGCTGCTGTTTCAGAATTCTCTTTTATAGGAATGTTAATATCCCACAAATATTTTTAAACTATTTGTACATTAAAAGCTGTATGTTTTATTAAATATGGTTGTCATTTCTCTGAGAGAGGGTATCAGCACCTATAAAGTCACAATTCTTTAAGCTTTCTTTTGATTGGTTTAACTTTGTCAAGAAGTTTACAGCCCATGGCACTGTATCTAATCTCCCTGGACATGGACGAAAGAGGAAAATTGATCAAAGATTGCAACGAAGGATTGTTCGAATGGTGGATAAAGTACCTCGATCAACTTCCAGACAAATTGACCTTCAGGCACAGGGTACAACTGTGTCAGCTCACACTATACATGAAAAGGGACGCTATGGCAGGAGACCTGGCAGGACACCACTGCTGACACAGAAACATAAAAAAGCCAAAACTTACCTGAGGATGCCAAAATCCTTTTGGAATTATGTGCTGTGGACAGACAAAAGAAGAGTGGTCCAAAAGTATAAAAAATTAATTGATGGTTACAGGAAGCGATTGATTTCAGTTATTTTTTCCAAGGGGTGTGCTACCAAATATTAAATTGAGGGTGACAACTTTGTCCAGTCCATTTTTGGGGTTTTGCGTGGAATGTGTAAGATTTGGCTTTTTGTTTCCCCACTTTTTTGTGGTATACCTATACAAACAAAAGAAATAACCATGAGAATGCCTAAACATTTGTAATTGCAACAATTTTTTTTATTGGTGCAGGGGTGCATTATCTGAAAGAAATACAAGGGTGCCAATAATTTTGGCCATGACTGTATATGGCCAGCTTTACAATGGGCTATGAACATCCTCCCCATGCTCTCATGGACATGCTCAGGCTTAACTTTTAGTTGTTCAAGCACCAAACATTGTATCGCAGGAGCCAGGTGAGAATGTCATAGGTTCCCCTATACCCACCCATAAGTACTGTTTATTCCTTGGGGCTGTGGATTGATTGGCAGGTAAAGTATGCTTATTAATTCCACTTTGCCTATGAAGAGTTGGGGCTTAAAACCCGAAAGACATTTGCAGTGCATCCAGCATGGGGCAAATAAGGGCCTTAAAGAAACAAGACACGTAGGGGTTTATTTACTAAAGCTGGAGAGTGCAAAATCAGACTCACTTCTGCATAGAAACCAATCAGCTTCTAACCTCAGCTTGTTCAATGAAGCTTTGGCAATGAAACCTGGAAGCTGATTGGTTTCTATGCAGAAGTGAGTCTGATTTTGCACTCTCCAGCTTTAGTAAATAAACCCCATCATGTCTCCATAGGATATTACTGATAAAACGTGTAACTATTTTTAAAAAGGCCTATGTTTGAAAGCAGTCAGGGTCAGTGAATGTAACATTACCTGTAGTATAAACTTGGCAAATTATGCTGATGCTCAGGTTTACCATTGGAGAATGTGACTTGATTGAGCAAGTTTGGGGGCGGTAAATGTGTTCTACTAATACAACAAGCTTTCCATTGGACATTCAAGAGAAGATTAAAGTGGCCAGTGAGCAGCAAATTATTCGTACCCTTATACCAAGGCTCCCAAGTGACAATCTGAATATAGATTGCTAGGCAGGAGCTGTTAAAAGATTTAAAAGTTAGGCTGGTTTGGTTTCACACTTGTGCGGGCCAATAATGCAAAAAATCAGTGTAGTAGCCTGCATTACATACAGTGATAACTGCAGTCTTCTGGGTCCTGCTCAATTGGCTTCTCCACTGCACAATAAACACAGGGAGTCACTTGCTTGGCATTCATTTGGTTTCACTGTGCGTTTGTATCACCATTTTCTGTTTTATATTAGTTGCACTCTATGAATGTTTGCCACATTTATGGTATTTATATGGTCACTTATTAGTCATTTTACGTCACATGGCCTTTTGATGCACATTGTGTTATGATCCCTTAGTTGCATGCTCACATATTTTGGCCTCACTGTGCGTTGTTATTGCCATTCTTCTGTGATAAATGGTTTGTCCACTTTTAATATTTAGGCACTTCATTTTGTATTTTTCAGATTTTGCTCCACTTTCTCATTAGTTGTATTCACATTATTTAATTTATGTTATGACTGACTCATATGTCCCACTATTACTGTGATTTGGTTAATATTTTATTTTTCCCTGATCATTTCCGTGCATTTTGCCCAAGGTCACGGTTTATTGTCTGTGACACCTTTGGTCCTCATTTTGGACCTTTATTATTTCACCTTTCCCTTCACTCCCATAGTCCTTTCATTTACTGATTATGTTATTGTGTATTATCTATTGTCTTCTCATCTCATTATTTGTCTTGGAATGTCTGTGGTATTATTGTGATTAGCGCAACATCAATTTTTTGTTTGTTGTTTTTTGCTAGTGGTATAGCCAGGTGTGTGCTGCTGTCCCAATAGTCCCATCTTTTCTAGTAGCGGCGCAAAAAGTATTTTACATATTTTTTGCTTGGCACTATCACGATTCATAGAGTGCCTTGCATTTGTTCAGTGAATACAAGATATTCTCTGATTGGATGAGGTGGAGAGGAAGGATGGATAACGTCATTGTCCACCCTTGTCCAATCAGAGAATGCTTTGTATTCATTGAATAAATACAAGCCGTTCTCTGGATGGAAGCTATGCTGAGCGAGCAACCCTGTTTCAAAGTGCAGACGGGAAAGCCACTAAGTGGCAATACAGATAATTCCTGGAGTTTTGCTTTAAGAAGACATATAACAGCTAGCAACATACACTTTGTGAGGCACTGTTCAATCCCCTAGTGGCACCTGCAACCCTCCAGAGTGTACCCACTTGTTAAAAATGAAACCCCCCCAAAAAGTAATACCCTGTGACTAAACTACAGGCCCAAGCACTGTCCCATATGAGTGGGCCTAGCCACTTTGGGAGGGCTCTGAATGACCCCTGGAGTGACAAATTATGCCCTGTAAAGATATGTGCTAAGGGCTTAAATGTCGGTTGATTCTGCTTTTAGTGTAGTTCCATTTAAAGAGTGTGTCACTGTCTCAGAATAGTCATGAAGAGTTTTACAGTGATGCTGGCAGTGAAGAGGTTAAGCTTCCCAAAATGCAAAGCCCTCGAACACAGGGAAATGGTTGCAGCGCACAAGTGAAAATAAGCTGTATGCAGCCTCTTGTTGTGCCATGATTGATACTGCAGGGTGTAGGTGTAATGAAACCTCCGCTGTCTCCTCATCTACCTGTGATTTATTGACTACAAATTTAAGATGAGAAAAGGCCCCATACCAGGTCTTGTAACATCCCCCTCAAAGGAAGAGTGGTCATCCATCACTCGAGCCTGCACAGAGCTGCTGTGAAGACACTCACAGGATCAGCCAATAGTCTCCTTTGTTGCCATTCCTAACAAGTGTTTGATCAGCAAAAGTCTATTTTGGTTGGTGGACCTTTCAAGACCAATTGGCATTGGGTCACTGATTTCACTGCTGTATTATCTTCTTTACAAGACTCACCAGTTGGGCGAGAGGCAGAGATTAATGATGCCACCACAGAGCAGCAATCTTCAGCTTCTGCAATGCCAGATTAAGATTTTTTTTCTTCTCTCCTTCTGTGTCTTTTGGCTAGGTGGGTGACTGGCAAGAAAAATAAGATTGGGGCACTTATTAGTAATGAATTTCATGTTTCATTTGATTTAGGGAAAACACACTGACACTTAAAATGGACAGCTAAAATCAAATGTACTGCACCTTTCATTAAAGAAGAATGAAAGGCAAATCACAAACTTTAATGTTAAATTCCTAAAATGAAAAACTGCTTATAATTTTGGATGTCTTTTTTTGGAGAGAAAGTAATGTTCCAAAAATATATGATCATGTTTTAGGAAATAAAGCATAGTCTGTTTCAAAAGGGAAGTATGGCCTGTGACCCTGAGTTAGCTGATAGGCTGTTGCCCACTATCTGCTGACCAGGCAGAGCCGCTCAAGGCTCTGCAAGGATCCCAACAATATTGTCAGGATCCACCTAGCTGTCTGATTGACAGCTGCAGCTGCCCCCTCCCAGCTTTGTGCTCTAGCATGCGCTGGAGGAGCAGAGCAAAAGACTGCCAGTGACTGCTCTCCGTTCTAAGTAGAGCGAGAACTGAGCAACTGGCGGTCATGTGATCGCTCAGTTCTTGGTCTTAGAGCCAACATGGGACAGCTGCATCACACTGATGCAGCATAGAGGTGATTATGGATGTTTGATTTTTTTCATAACCCCATTCTAGGGTTATCAGTTTGAACACCAACCACAACACTACCTACATGAAATTTGCATGTCCTCCCTGTGCTTGAATGGATTTCCTCCCACACTCCAAAGATATTCTCGTAGGTGTATAAATGTGAGTCTGGGACCCTGAATTGTAAGCTCTTTTGAGGTCAAAGACTGATGCATAGGTACAATATAAATATGTAAAGTGCTGTGTAAATTGATGGCACTATATAAAAAATATATATAACCTGACAGTGAAAAAGGTAAATAGTGTTTATCGCCACTGCATTTCTCTTTGAGCACTGATGCTGTGCGGGAAACAGCGATTCCTGTGCATTTCCCATACTGCACAGCAATCGCACTGTGTTCATGCGATCTGCTGTGGGTGTCAATTAAAAGTTAACAACACCCCAAAAACAGCTTGCAAAATGCAGTGTGTTTGCCTGAACCGGATCGCATGGGTATAAACACCCAAGTGATCCAGTTCCAGTGCAAACAAAAAAAAGCTGCCTACACCTTTTTCATGTGGATGCAGTGTGATTTGAAGCATTCAAAAATGAATGGGCTCAAATCGCACTGCACAGAATTGCATGTCATTTCTGAGCAAATCACATGCAGTGTGAAATGAGTACCTAGGCTTAAAGCTGAACTCCAGAAATTATCTGCATTACATATTTACATTGGTCCAGCTTGGAAGCTGACAATCACTGTAGTAGTTGGTACCACTACAGTGATATCCGCAGTCTTCTGGGTCCTCTGTAAGTGCATTGGTGAAGGTGAGTATACCATATTCATTAATTTAATTTAAAAAAGTGCCTTTAAAACTGCCTAGAAAAAGAGGTATTTGCATGTCTCACTTTCATCACATTTCCAAAATGTAGGGGTTTATTCCACACTTTAAGACAGTGGGCAAAAACCAAGAAAATCATTCTTTCTGTTTTCTTTCAATTGTGCATCCATCACTGATATACAATTTAGATGCAGCTTAATATTTGACAACTATTTATTCCAGACTGCATACAGCTGTTTTAAGCTTGTGAGCCATCTTCAGTGAAGTGTATGATTGAAGTGAATAGAAAAAATGGTTTTAATGGAGTAGGGCTGGAGGACCAATAAATAAGTATAATCATATAGGTTATCTTAAGCTGGACTAAAAGGAACCGGAGGACCTGCAGCTATACCAGCGGAGCCCCTTAAAGCAAACCTGTCGCATATTAAAACATTTCAGCAAAGGACTTACCTGTAAAGAATAAACAAAATGCTTACCTCTCCTGCTTCACATAATGCTGAGTGAAAAAGAAATGTCCCCCCCAGTTCTGCTGGAAAACTGTTGGAAGTGTTGATCTTCTAATGACTTTAGTGTATTCTTAACCCCCCCGGCCATATTCCCAAGTGTAGCTCGGGGTAAAGTTTCAGTACCACAAGCGGTAACCCCAAGCTATACTCGGGCTTACCATGCGGAGCTTCTCTGCGATCCCTCGATCACTTACCTTGTCCTGCGCTCCCGCGATGTCCCTCCTGCAGTGTCCCCGGCAATGTCCTCCGGCGAATGCCGGCATCTGTCTTCTGGGTTCCGTTCCCTGCGAGCGTCAGGACGTACGGAGGATGGAACGGCGGGAAATTTGAAAATGACAAAAAGTGACATTCACTAAAATCACATAGTAAAACATTACTGTATCAACCCATTTCCCATACATTTTGTCCCGAGTGCTTTGTCCTGCGCCCTGCCTGCATTTTTACTGTTCTTATTGCCTGGAAACTGACAAACTTCAATGGCGTCCAAAAAGCATTCCTTTACGTCAAAAGCGGTTTTAGACCAGCTAGAGAACAGTGATAGTAAATCAGAACCACTTGCAGAATTGAGTGATAATGATTTGTGCGGAAATTCGTCATCAGACACTAAAAACGATTTTGCAACGTTGCTCAGTGATGTGCGAACTTGGCGCTATATTTGAAATTTCAGTGTTTTTGGTTTGATTATATTATTGAATTAAATTTATTATTATTATTATATTATTATTTTTTATGATTATTTATTACAGTCATAATTTATGATTTCGTGTTTCAAATTTTCTAGTTATTCCTAAATATTATTCCTGATGAAGCTACGAGAGGCGTGGTGTAACGTGTAGATGTGACATAGGGACGCGGGGATGCACTTCCGGTCCGGCGCCATCTTGGCACACCAGAGAACTCTCAGTACACCCATGTGAGGTGATTCTAAACGCATTGTATTTTCTAATGAAATGTGATTGTACACTTGGCGGTTTTTCTTATTAAATGTGTCATACAGTTTTACACTATGGAGGATCCTTTTGTGTTCTTATTCCATGACCTCTATAACCTCATGAGTATATAAATATATATACACTGGTACCTGCTCGTGGAGGATAAGTGGAAGGTGGAGGAGTGAGCATTGGAGTCTGTGGAGTAACCTCTAGCCTGGAGAGAGCGTGTAGGATCCTGGGGTGATCCACAAGGCATTTTGGCCCCTGTGGGTCGCAGGGGGAAGGTGAACGGATATGCTAGATATATAGGATTCTCACCTATCACCCGCAGTGGCAAGAGGAGCATGCTTTTTAGTTTTGTGGCTTTTTGTGTGTTAAACACTGAATTTTGTGGACATTAATATCACTACAGTTTTGTGTGTCATAAACACTGAATTTTGTGGATATTTTTTGCACTAATAGGTGTAGATATCACTTATATAGTGACTTATATCCCTTCACAGGGAATCACTGAGTGTTATAGTATAATCACTTAATATTTACGCTTGATTCATATTGCACCAGTTATCTATATATGTCATTTACCTGGTTCACAGTAATGTTTTGTACTCTGGATATGCCTTTTTATATTTCTATAGCGCTCCACCATTAACATACTAAATTCCTAAATATTACAGGCCTACAATAAAAAAAATACATATTTCCGTGCAAAAAAATGTACCGCTTTGAGCACAGAAATATGGACATAATCAGACCGCTAGGGAGGTTAATGAAGATATCTGTTTTTTGTTTTTTTGTTTTTTTTTTGCGGGGGGTGGCTGTCAGGCTGTACGGGGACCCTGTGATCTCTAATAGCAGCCATGACTACTCTTCAGTCTTCGAAGATATGTCACAGAGGGTCATGTGGCAGCAGACTCAGATATTGTAAAAAGGTCTTTGGAAGGGTGAGAGGAACAAAGGGAGGTTCAGAACTTGTCCAAAGATAGGTTTTAATAGTGTCAAGTGATCTGTATTAATTGTTAGGACCCAATCAAAAATGGTGTCTCCCCATTTTCATTTTATTTTAGAACGGCCTGTGTATTTTGGTGTTAATGTTATGCAGACAACGTAACTGTATGCATTATTCACAGCTCCGTTAGATAGCTGCAACCTGCCTTTATTATGCTCTGCTACTTTGCACTGTTTTATTTGTTTGTACATCAGCGTTCTTGAGACTTGCAGCTGCTCTTATTCAGCCGCAGCTAAGTATTTCTGCTGCCTGTATTATGGATGTTTGGGCACTCGGCATACAAACTGTACTAGCCTCATCATTTGTCACCACAAAGCCTTACCCAAATTCAACAATCAAACCTCAGACCATTAGCTCATAAATGGCTTGATTTCTTCTCAGGTGACCAGCGGGTACTAATCTAATCAAAGCCAGGATGGGGAACATCTTTTTCAAGAATGAAGACGCTGAGTAAGCTCAGAGCCTGGCAATTTTATACCCCATGCTTAGCCATAATGGAGCGTTCAAAGAGGAGGGGAGATGCTCTAATTAGATGCCAGGCCCTGTCATAAACATGCTTTTCTGCAATTTGCAAGGAGAGCAGCTCCTGTGTTGTCAGAACCCAACAACATGTCCCCAAGGAGAAGCTATTTAACTCAGATCAGAAACCACTCTGCTTTTCAAAGTTTTCCTGGTGGCTGTACATTTTTGACATTAAATGTGTTAATGCTGCAGGTTACGAACAAATGGAAAGAAGGGGGAGTAGGGGGGGGGAGAATAAGGGGCACTGTGGGTAAGGGCAGCCTTTTCCTGCTTATTTTCTGCTCCCTTGGGTCTTAGTTTGTTAAATTAAAAAGCAGAAAGGTGTAGTTGCAATGATGGATGAAGTCTATGTGGAGCTTGAGAATAGGATTTTATGGCTGTTTTGTGCTTATGCACATGAACGTCTTTTAAAGGTTTAATTCAGGCAAAATAGATACAGTTGTTGATAGATGTTAGAGACCTAAACATGATATATACACAATTGGTAAACTCTCTCTGCTGGATTTTTTCATGTATTTTCTATTATAGTATGAACATGCAAAATTCACAGGTGGGCAGGAACAGAATCAGAGCTGGTGCTGCTGGCCCCTCCCTCCTGCCAAGTGCCTCCACAGCAAACAGCATGCTATGGGGGCACCTGAGCAGGCTCACTCCCAAGTCACTGCTCTGTGTGTCCATTCAGGGCCCCCCCCCCTGCTCTCTCCTCATTGCCTGACTAACTGATTGGCTTTTGCTGCTGCTTCAGCCAATGTGGAGAGAGAGACCTGGGACAGCCGAGGCTCTTGTGCACATCACTGGATCGAGCGTGGTGCTCAGGTAAGTATTGGGGGGGGGGGCTGAGTGGGCCCCTGCATACTGCTAGTGTTTTTACCTTCTTGCATAGAATGCATGAAGGTAAAAAGAAACCTTGAGCCTTTACAGCCACTTTAAAGTGAATGCAATATACAGGGATATGGGCAGTGGTGTATCTTGGTTTTGTGCTGCCCTGGGCAAGACTAAAATTGGGCACCCCTCATCTAAATTCATCCCAACCCTTCCTGTTTAAGATCCACCCCTTCATCTGTAAACCCCACCCTTCCTCTTTAGGCTCCACTTCTTCCTATTAGAGCTCCACCTCTTATTTTATTCCATTATCGGTGTCAGTGGAAGGAATAATGCCCCATCATTGGTGTCAGTGGAAGAATAGTGCCCCATCACTGGTGTCAGTGGGAGGAATAGTGCCCTATCATTGGTGTCAGTGGGAGGAATGGTGCCCAATCATTGGTATCAGTGGAAGGAATAGTGCCCCATAATTGGTGTCAGTGGGAGGAATAGTGTCCCATCATTGGTGTCAGTGGGAGGAATAGAGCCCCATCACTGGTATCAGTGGGAGGAATAGTGTACCATCATTGGTGTCAGTGGGAGGAATAGTGCCCCATCATTGATGTCAGTGGGAGGAATAGTGAGGCTGATTGCAGGAGGTGTATTTAAGGAATGGCCAGACCTGCAGTCAGTGCCTTGTTGTACTGTTTCGCTTGGCCCCGGTATCCTGATCCTGCTTGCTTCTATCCTGATTCTGCATGAACTCTGCCTGTACTGACCTCGGCTAGTCCTGACCACTCTCCCGCCTGCTCCTGGTACCTTGTTTGCCCGTTTGCTACTGACCCGGCCTGCCCAACTACATTTAGTGTTGTATGTATGGTTGTTTGTTGGAGGTTTGGTTTGTTGCACTGTGTTATGTTTTGCACTGCGTTTATGTATTGTTAGTCTTTAATAAATTGTATTGTTTATACTATACCAGAAGCCTGCGTTTCCCTGTGTAAGTCCACACATTTCTGGTTATACCCAGATTCCTGACAGTCATCCTTCTCCGGCCGCTTTCCTTCTCTTCACCGACTCCGGCCGGTCCCTCACTTCAATCAGCTTCTTCAATCTTCACACTGCCATTCGACTCCTCCTCTCCAAGCTCTGCCTCCTCGGTGGTGATTGGCCGCCTGTGTGCTTTCCGTGAGCTACAGATCCGGCGGGCCAATCACCGGCGAGGAGGGTGAGCTTGGAGAGGAAGGGACAGGCTGCCATAAGCTGCACAGTGAACCTGGGGTGTGGCCAGATGAGAGGGATGGCATGTCACATTGCGATCCAAGATCCAGGGTGATGAAGACACCGGGCCGGACAACCTCTCTACCCCTCCTCCAGCAGCGCCTCATGGACCGGATCGAAGTGAGACACGGAGTCGCGGAGACAGGTAACACACAGCAGCCCCTGTCCCTTTTCCATGGAAGTGTCCCTTACCGTGCCGTGCCGCCCCCCTGAAAAATGCTGCCCTAGGCAAACGCCTTGTTTGCCTCACGGTAAATACGCCCCTGGATATGGGAAATAATATTGACATAAACACACACATACACACCCCTACACAGGTTGAACTAGATGGACTGGTGTCTTTGTTCAACCTTACCAACTATGTAACTATGTAAAAACTGTTTATTGCAGAAGAAACATGCTATGGGGTTGATTTACTAAAACTGAAGAGTGTGAAATCTGGTGCAGCTGTGCATGGTAGCCAATCAACTTCCAACTTCAGCTTGTTCAATTAAGCTATGACAAAAAAAACTGGAAGCTGATTGGTTTCTATACAGTGTTGCAGTTTTAGTAAATCAACCCCTATGTCTCTTCTGCAATAACAAATGCTTATCTGCCTGCTCACATTCTTCTATTGAATGTTCACTGAGCTATGCATGCACCGCTCAGTCTTCATTCCTGGCACTCTTTGGCTGTGATGGAATGACTGATTCCTGTGCACACGCATTGAATGACATCATTCCCCCACCAGCTAATCAAGAGGCTGAAAACCCAGCACCTGGAAGTGGGCAGAGAGAAGATAACAGTGAACAGCAAGGAATGTAACCACCAGATTGCTGGAAGGGGGAGGTAAGTATTCCTGGGGGTTTAGTTCTCCTTTAAGGAGTTCAAAATTGCTAACAATATTTTGAAAATATATAAATTCCACATACCTCGAATGCTCATACACTTGAACAATATTAAGGAAGTGATCATGTGGTCTCTGACAATATATTCTGGGGTACTGAAACTAAGGGTATGCCAGCCATTCAGGGTCTGAACAATTTGCTGATGTCACCCTAGAAGATTCCCCAAATTGACAGAGCCCATGTGACCAAACCCTGGGCAGTGGTCAAGTGGCCAGAGAGGGACAAGGGACCGTACATTATTGTAAAAAGTAAACTTTTCTTATTTGCCATATGTAACAACTGCAGTTTAAATAATTTTAACCATGCTTCCAATGTTAAATTTTAGTTTACTTTATGTATACTTATTTTGTTGGAAGGGACAAGTTTAAATTTAAGAACAAAGTCGACAAAGAGAAACACATTTAAGCACCACAGCTCCCAATGACAACCCAGTTGTGTCTGAAGTTGATACGTTTTTAAAACTAAGCTATAAACATTATGAACATGTTGTGTAGCTAAAGTGTATCCAAATCCATTTTTATTGGGTTTCGCTACCTTTGTTAGGGGTTTCTTGCTCTAACTATGCTGGAAAGGTTCACTCCCTCTATTCGTTCTGGTGACCATTGTCCTCAAGACAGTGATGAAAAGTGAAGGAAAAGTAAAACATTCTCAGACACAAAGTGCAAATAAAACCTGACAGGTGTTCTAACATTTTAATAAGCACAATATTCCCCATGCACACATTCATGAAAATAGCTGTAAATGTAAGTGGATGCTGCAGCAACCACCGGCTGGAAACTGAAGACATTCCAAGGATCTCCAGAATGGGCCCAAAACTTTATTCAGCGATCCCAGAAGCAATGATAATAATAACAGCAATAAGCAATTATATTTTTCTACTCCATGCTAAAGGAAAAAAAAAGTTTGGCACTTTAAAATATATGTACAGTAGGCATGTGGATAGTAGCTCTATTGCTTTAAATTTCTAAGCATGATATTTCAACAGTGAGGTCTGTCAAGCTGCATTAGGTGTGGGAAGGTCTGCCTCGTTATGTGACCACTGTAATTGTGTGTCACAGTGGTCACATAATCCAGACAGAGACACTATTTCCCAATTATTAGTAGAGACTAAGAGCTGTCTTTCACAGCTCGGTCTCTGTGAAAGGAGAACACAATGAACGTGCCATCAGCACAGAAACCTCTGCTGCCAATAGAGGCATATGTGCGGCACGTGGGCATTAAAACCTACCGTCTTTGCCTCCACACATATGCAATATATGGGCAGCAAGAGGTTAAAAGAAAAAATGGTAAAGAACAGAAAAAAACACTAAAAATACCCACCCTTGACAAAATGCAATCTACTGTATATGACTTTGTGTTACTCTATTGCTCTATAGTTGGAAGGAGCCACCAAGAATAACAGTAAAAGTCTTCTGTTGAATTACTGTACAGAAAATTAACTGTGCATTTAAAAGTGTTGATCCCATTATAGCTCATTCTTCTTTAAATACCTACTATTCTGTGAACAGCAACAATAGAATAGTAGAAAAAAACTGATTATAATGTATGTTTAGCAGTCCTTTAATATGCAAAATTAATCATAATTTGTCCTATTTTTTTAATAGGGTAATTTTACACCATCCGTATAATACACAGAAATGAAAGCTGTAATAAAACCACTTACTGTATCACTTAAATCATCTTAATAATTTAGAGGAACAGCCACTAAACCATTTGAGGAATAGGATAAAAAAAATGTTACAAATATACTTTATTATATTTTTATAGGGAGATTTGCCTTCCTATATTAAACATTTCTAAGGTCTTCCCAATCAACCCTTACATGAGAAGATGTCTAAAGAATTCCCCATTCAAATGTATACTGCTTCATCCTAAAAATTCACTTTGGTTTGGTGACATCTCTGAAAAATGAGGGGCAGTGTTTGAATATTATTTCAATGAGTAGGCTTTAATATAAACTTAAGGCGTTTACTGTGCCACCATGCCAGATTTAGCTGACCTTCCCTAATCATCTACTGGAGCAATTTCTTGGGTTCCACCTGGGATAAGAATAGACAGAGATGCTCATCATCAACACTAGTGATTTACAACCAGGGAAAACATGAAAGCAAGGGAAGTGTGTCCAGGGAGCAGAGTCTTCTGATTAACTGGGGCTCTCTTTGTGTTCTGCTGATAATATTTTGCCACACAAAATTTTGTCTCCCTCGTGAAATTTGCACTCATCTCCTCATTATTATCCACCTTTCCTGGTGGAATCTGGAAGGTTGAGATTGTGATGATGGAGCAGCTTTGCTAAAATCACAACTCCACTTAGTGGGACTTGTGTCTAGCATTTCAGAATTCCACTTTTCATGAATAATGCATAATTCTATGCATGATGGTCTGCTCCATGAGCTCAGTATGGAATGTGGTCTCTGAACCAGGTTATTCAGTCAGTTTTCTGCTGCGCAGTTCATTAGCCTGACATCCACTTGTTTTGTGAGGAACTATTGTCTGTGCTTTGATATTTGTAGTGGAGTCCTGATAGAAAACAATGGTTTTTGACACAACTAAGCCATTAGGCCATTTCCATTCTTGGGATTTCGCCTTTGGTTCAGAATACATACATTCGCACTGTTACCTGCATGATTTCCCCATGGCTTCAGCTTCAATCAAATGTATACCACTTAGAGTAAGAGCAGTATTTGCCACACCAGTGCAGGCCTAACAATAGGGAGGCTATGCAAAGATTCTGTTAAAGCAGAACCCTAGAAAAACAGATTTAATGCCTATGTTGAAACTTTTTTTTGTAAATCTGTTTAGCCATTCTTTTACTTCACACAGCTCTGTCTGTTATATATATTCAGTTTTGGAATTTTCCAGTGTTACCAATCTGCTGATTGGACAATGAATCCACAGTGTGATAACACTGATTACTTGTCCAGAGTGCAGACTAAGGGTGGAGATGTAACACTGGAAGTTGTGAAACTAAATCAGGAAATTGTTGAATCACATTTCTAGCAGACTGGCTAAACAGACTTACAAGTCCTTTAGCTTGGTATAGTAGGCGTGCATTTTGGTTGTGTATTTAGCTATTTTCCTGGAGTTGCGCTTCAGATGACATCTGCCACGGGAAATAACCCACCACCGCTGCAAACGATATGCTCCACTTTAGCTAATTGCCCTGGTAATTAATAAAAACTCATCTAAATGCCTAAAATACTCACCTGAATATGTGGCTTGTGATCCACAGAAGAAGATTTACTAAAATTGGAGAGTGCAAAATCTGATGCAGCTCTGCATAGAAACCAATCAGCTTTCAGGATTCATTGCCAAAGCTTGATTGAACAAGCTGATGTTAGAAGGTGATTGGCTACCATGCACAGTTGCACCAGGTTCTGAGTGCTCCAGCTTTAGTAAATCTTTCACAAAGTGTCCTGAGTCATCTCTCTTTTGATCAGCAGAGTGAATGGATTGTTCTTCAGGTGGCCATGGCACTGTTTGCTGACATGTACATTTCCTGGTGGTGTGGTCACGATAAGGGGCAGTGACCAGTTGGCGTTGGGTTCCAGCAGCAGCCATGTACCACCAGTTTTCAACCCTGAAAGAGGCACCATGGAAGGTCGCATAATACCAGATTCAGGTACAGAAAATTAGAACTTTTTTTCTCTTAAAGGTGAATGGGTGGTAAAAAATTGGATGGGAGTAATTGTGAGGGGGGGGGGGGGTCAGTTTTGTCCAGAGGCATATGATGAACTAACAATACTTTTATCACAGAAGTTGACATTGTCGGAATGGATGCAAAAAAGTAAGTGACAGTAACATGTTTTGCAGTCGTTTCATATCACTGATATGATTTGGTGTTATTATAGTGTTTGGTCATTATTTGCGCTGTATCCATGAATTGTAACTGCCTTATGCTTTTTCCTCCCTGGAGTCCCAAAGTGCTTATCAAATTGCTGGGTTGTGGCAAATAAGAGGGAAGACAGCCATCTGGGGCTCTTCCAATTAACCTACTAACATGACTTCTGAGTGTGGGAGAAAACTGTAGTACTAGGAGAAAACCCATGTAAGCAAAGTGAGAACATACAAACTCCAAGTCAGGATTTAAACTGAGGATCCCAGGTCATTGTCCTGCCCAGTGCCTTGTACTCTAAATGTACTCTAGTTCGCAGTTGGAGAAACATCCTATCCCAGTAACAGTGGTCACCAGAAGGGAAGTGAGGGGAAGTTTCTTCAGTGAAAGCACACAGCTATCCATAACTATAAAAAATATTTAGTTTAGAGTGTCATTACTCTAAATCAGCCTTTTACAGCCTTTTTAACACGGAGAAACCCTTAATGGTAATTACTATATCTACAGCTCAGGACACATTCCTATGATAGTCATTGGAAAGAATGCTCCTTACATTTGTGGTCATTGGTATAAATTCCCCCCTTACAAGTAGTTAATATAGCATTAAGCCCTTAGTGTTTTGTTTTGTTTTTTTGCATTTAAATGTTTATTGCTTTCAAGTGTAAAGCCATACAAAAATACATTTTAAGAGAGATTTGGGTATAAGGACGCCATGCAGAGCATGAGATACAAATATGGTATCAGAGAGGGGGGGGAGAAACAATTGAATAAGCAAACAAACAAGCAGTAAAAGAGAATCTGCTGCACCATTTGTTAACAGTAGAATTTAACGCAATATTCAGTGGTGTGTACCAAGCCAAGTGGACCAAGCGTTCCAATGATAGTCAAAGGAAGCTAAGGCACCTTGTCTACCAGCCAATATTCTTTGCCCTCAGTGGTTTACCACACTGAACCCAATAAAATAAACATACCCATGTAAACTATTTGCTAAAATGTCTACCCCAGTACTTGAATTTCCTATGCTGTTGTCTCCTGCTCTCTCAGTGCTGCTTGATTAAACTTCTGAGTTTCACAGCAAAGAATTAACATTGGGCAGTGCAGTCTGGAGCCAGGTTGTTAGCTTGAAGAAAGGGAGGAGAGGCGCTTAGGAGCGTTTTTGCTATCCTAGGCTATGGTGTTGAGTGTTTCTATTGATGCATACAGTGTACAGAGACACAACCCTAATCCCTAAATGCAAGGGTGGGCTCCATAGGATGTTGTAAGAGAAAGGAGCTTCTCTGAAACAGGAAACCTGGGGCAGTAGTCATGGCACCATATTAAACTAGAACACAGGCAAAGATTAAAATATAAAGAAGCTGCATACTGAGTAAGCTATTAAATCAGCTGCTGAAAGTGCTTTAAAAAGCTGAGGGTTTAATATCACTCTGTTGTCAGTGGTTACTTATCAGAGTAGCAGAAGTTGCTCACTACTCATGGAACCCCTAACGACTTCTTGAGGAACCCGAGGGTTCCTTAGAAACCCGTTGAGAATGTGAGAATGACTATCTAGACAGATAATTAAATACATAGACAGACAGGGGTTGAATTAATAAAGGAGTGCAAGGAAAATTAAATTGTACAGTGTTTTAACTTAAACATGGATAAAAGAGGGAGATGCAACATCCCTGCACTTTGCAGGTGAGAACTCTCTACACTTGAGTAAATGCGGAGGTATTCCATAAAGTAGAAGTTCAGGCTATTACTAACTAAGCTTAAACCTGCTCCCACCCCCTTCTAAATCCTATTCTAAGTACCCTGTGAAAAGAGGATGCTTATACTTACCTATTCACAGGGCACTCTGGTCCAGTCACATGATCAACTCCCAGTGGTGGCTGCAGGGTAGAGGAGGGACAGCCAACAATGGATGCCCCATAGTAAGCCTAGGAGTGATGTCACCGCACAGGCATTCCATCTGTTGTTGGTGATCTCTCCTCTTTCCTGAAGCTGGCTGCTAGGGAGATAATGTGACTGGACCAGAGCACTCTGTAGATAGGTAAGCATGTGCATCTTCCTTTTACAGGGTAGTTAGAATAGGATTTAGAATGGGGTGGGAGCATGTTTAAGTTTAGTTAGTAATAACCTGAAATTCGACTTAAAAAAAAACAGAACTTTATTTTTTGGGTATTTAATATTATTGTAAATTGTCAGGAAAGCCAGCAACACAGTAGTCTTCCATATACAAAAACTTTATTGGCTTACATGATAACATCCAGTATCAGAGGGCTTACGCGTTTCAGCAGCTAAGACTTATTCATAGCACATGGCGCATATTCATAGCATAGTGATATGAATAAAACTTGTTGAAATGCTTAAGTCCTCTGATACTTGATTTTATCATATGTGCCAATAAAGTTTTTATATATGGAAGACTGTACCGTGTTGCCAGTTTCCTTAGGATTTTTTGTTGAAGTAGTTAGCCAGATACTCTAGCCTGAGCATTGGTGTCACTTATGATTCAGCTAGGGGGTAGAGCGCTGCTTGTGTTTTCTGTGTTCACATTTAATTTTATGTACCGTATATATATGCTGCTTTAAGTGACACTAAAGCTTCATTTGTTTAATAACAAACATCCTATACTTACATGCTCTGCACAGTGATTTTAAGCAGAGCAGCCCTAATCCTTTTCTTTTTGGGTCCCTGCCAGAGCTCCTTGCTCCTCCCCCTTGAGCAGTGTCCCCCAAGGAAAGTCACTCGCCCTGGGGGCACTACTGCGTGCTCATCCCCAATCTGCTGCTCTATGCGTCCATAAGACACATAGAGCCACGGCTCGGCTCCACCCCCCTGATGTCTCCTCATTGGCCCACTGCTGTGATCAGGGGCAGACTGACAACTCATGGGGCCCCCGGGCAATAGGGGATCATGGGGCCCCTGTGTCCTTGCCCAAACTCAAAAAAGCCTATGCAAAAGGTACCAGGGGCATCTCATGGGGGCCCCCTACAGTGCCCGAGTTTACAAATGGTCAGTTCGCCCCTGGCTGTGATTGACAGCAGTGGGAGCCAATGGGCTCCTGCTGCTGCCCAATTAGGAAGAAGAGTCCCCAGACTCGAGAAGGTTGCTGGATCGGAGGGGTTCAGGTAAGGATTCGGGGGGGCTGCTGCACACTGAAGGTTTTTTTACCTTCATGCATACAATGCTTGAAGATAAAAACCTTGAGCCTTTACAACCACTTTAAAGTGATCCAAGTGCTCCAATCAGCATTATCTGATATGGCTGCCATGTTGAATATGTCCGTACTTGGTAACTAAAGTCAGATTAGTCAGAAAGATGTACATATCACAGTTTCCAGCAAATAGGGAAAGAACACAAATTCCTTAAACCTAATTAAGGTTAAGTCTTTTGCAGTAAGTGTACTTCACCTTTAATAATTATCCACTTACTTAGTCTTCTGTGTTGTACGTTTGCAGTAGCAGACACAGCTTTGTTGGTCAGGATAATGGTATGTCTATTTTGGATTACATTGATTTATTTCCCTGTCACCTTTGCTGGGGGTCTGTTCCTTGAAATGTAGACAAGTAGAAGTAATTGTACACCTTCAACACAAGCAAATGCTGTGCTCTTCAACAAAGCCCCAGCTGGCTGTCAAGTCATGGAGATCTGCTACTTTGTTCCATGTCACTTTTAAAATACATTTTAATTATCTCCTTCAGGTTTTATCAGTTTGTTAACAAGCATGGTATGCAAATTGAGCAACTTTGTGGTTATAACACTATCACTCATAAAGCTCTTGTACAGCAGTGTGGAGAGTGTATCCAAACAGTACAAATCTTTGATCAAAATAGGAAAAGCCACTTTAAGGAATAATTCTAACTTCATCTGTATTATATAGCCTGGTAGAGAACTCTTGTTCTTCTCCTTCACAGGCACTGTGCTGCTTACCCCTATTGACTACATACAGGGGTAAGCCTATAAACCCCTGGTACCCAACCTGCAGCCCGAGGGCCACATGTGGCCCTTTGGAACTTTTTGTGCAGCCCTGAGGGCCCCTGCAGACACTAATTTGTGTTTCCATATTGCCCTGTCATAGAATTGATTTCTAGCAGTCTCATGAACAGGGCTATGGATAAGGGGGTACCACTGATCCTCCTCTGCCATGCCAGCACGGGGGCCCAGGCAGTTAGGTGAATCGAATGTGGGCAGGGATGGTGATCGGCACGGCAGGGGGCAAATAGTGGCACTGATTCCCTATATGGCTCTCTTTGCAGCAGCTGAAAGCTGCCCTCCTCTCTACTCTCTCTCACTGTCTTTCAGCTGCTGCAGAGAGAGCCATACAGGGGATCGCAGATCAATAAATGACCACATTGCTGAGAATGGTTATAGGTGCAGTGCTTTTAAAACATAAAAGACATTAACAGGAGCGGACTGACAACTCATGGGGCCCCCGGACAATAGGGGATCATGGGGCCCCTGTGTCCTTGCCCAAACTCAAAAAAGCATATGAAAAAGGTACCAGGGGCATCTCATGGGGCCCCCTACTGACCCCGGGCCCTCGGGCAGTGCCCGAGTTTCCAAATGGTCAGTCCGCCCCTGGACATTAAAGAACTGCAGGTACAACAGAAAATGTAGTAATAAATACACAACATGAAAAAAATGAAAGAAGAGCAAGGCTAGTGCTAACCATATACCAGGGGTGGACTGACCATTTGGAAATTCGGGCACTGCCCGAGGGCCCGGGGTCAGTAGGGGGCCCTATGAGATGCCCCTGGTACCTTTTTCATAGGATTTTTGAATGTGGGCAAGGACACAGGGGCCCCATGATCCCCTATTGCCTGGGGGCCCCATGAGCTGTCAGTCCACCCCTGCCATATACTATACAATGTGATTGTACAGACTACCGTCAACTGTAGTGCCAGGATCTGCCTGATTTGATGTTAATTGAATAGATTGTTCAGGTGTGACTTCATATTGCATAGTTTTTGTAAACCTTAAGGAGATTATACAATCAGGTTGTATAATGTATGGCCAGCATTAGCCTTGATATTGAAGGCGATAGGTCTTCCAATGGGGACTTTGGTGCAATATGCTAATGGAGGAACAGACATGATTGATATGTTATAGGGCACATCAACACCACATCGCTGTAGTAAATCCTGAGTGCCAATTGAAGCTACTCATTCAGTACAAATTAAATATTAGGTGCCGTTCAGTGGCCTTGATATTCTTGTTCACAGCTGGGACAAACAACACTTCATAGATGTGATAGAATGTTACATAGAGCTTTGTACCAGGAAACAAAAGGGGTTATTTACTAAAACTGGAGAGTGCAAAATCTGGTTCAGCTCTGCATAGAAACCAATCAGCATCTTTTTTTTAACCTCTATTAGAAAACTGTTGTAATGAGAAGCAGGCAGTTGCAGATAGGGAGCCCTTCACATTTTTTTTACTGCTAGACAGTAACAACGTGTACCATATAACTTTGTATAATAACCTAAAGAAAAGCACCACTGCTAAGCCGATTTCCATAATCCTCTTTCCAGAGTCACTTCACTATAAAAATCTAGTTAGCTGCAAAATAATTTTATATATAGTCATCAGTTCACTAAGCTGTAAGAGTGTTTTTTTTACCATGTTTGATACTTTTCTTAACAATTGTGTTCTCATCAAAATGTTTGGTTCTTATACCTAAATATCAAAAAGGTGTGCAATTGATGTTTTTCTCATAGATTTTGGTTCTTTTATCGTTTTTTTTTTTTTTCAGATAGAATGCCTCAACCTTAGCGCTCTTTCACACGAGTGGTGGGGGTGATAAAAACACACTGTTGTACCTTCCCCTGGCTCCCCATCTGAACTGAAACAATACCCCTGGAAATGGTTGTACACTTGCCATGGCCGCAGCATTTTTAACTTGGGCTACAGAGTTTGACAGGTGACACCACCTGTCAAACTTGCCCATTGAGTTCAAATGGGCTGTACCTCAACCGTCAGTGTTCACGAGCGGGACTTGCTGATCGGCTATGTACAATCACAGCCCAGAGACCTGTGTTGACAAACAACACAGGGGTCTGCACAGAGGGAACAATCTCTCTGTCTCTCATCCCAGCAAAACTGGGACGAGAAACAAAGAGATCTATGAGTAAAAGCAGTACATAATACATACATTTAACCTCCCTGGCGGTATTCCCGAGTGTAGCTCGGGGTAAAATTTCAGTACCACAAGCGGTAACCCCGAGCTACACTCGGGAATACCATGCGGTGCTGCTCTGCGATCCCTCAATCACTTACCTTGTCCTGCTCTCCCGCGATGTCCCTCCTGCAGTGTCCCCGGCAATGTAATCCGGCGGATGCCGGCATCTGTCCTCTGGGTTCCGTCCCCTGCGAGTGTCGGGAGGTACGGGGATGGAATGGCGGGAAATTTGAAAATGACAAAAAGTGACATTTACTAAAATCACATAGTAAAACATTACTGTATCAAACCATTTCACATACATTTTGTCCCGAGTGCTTTGTCCTGTGCCCTGCCTGCATTTTTACTGTTCTTATTGCCTGGAAACTGAGAAACGTCCATGGCGTCCATGGCTAGAGAACAGCAATAGTAAATCAGAACCACTTGCAGAATTGAGTGATAATGATTTGTGGGGGAAATTCATCATCAGGCACTGAAAAGGATTTTGCGACTTTGCTCAGCGATGTGCGAACTTGGCGCTATATTTCAAATTTCAGTGTTTTTGGTTTGATTATATTATTGAATTAAATTTATTACTATTATATTATTATTTTTTATGATTATTTATTAAATTATAATTTATGATTTCATGTTTCAAGTTTTATCCTACCCGGGATGTTTACTAGACTCTTGTTCAGACAGATTTCAGTGAGTTATTCCTAAGAATTACAGGTCTACAATATAAAACGCCAAATTTCCATGCAAAAAAATTTACCGCTTTCAGCACCAAAAATCAGAAATAATCATACCTCCAGGGAGGTTAACCCCTAGATGTTAACCACTTCCCAGCCAGTGTCATTAGTACAGTATAATCACTGATGACTGTATTAGTGTCACTGGTGATGTCAGTGGCAGTTAGTCAGTTCCCCTCAGCATCAGTTAATGTCAGATTGTCCGCCACACTATTGCAGTCCCATTATAAGTCGCTGATCACTGCCATTAGTAGTGTAATAAATAAATACAAATTCCTATAAATATACCTTAATTCGCAAACGCTATAACTTTCAGGCAACCAGTCAATATACACTTATCGGGATTTACAGCGGGTAAAATAAGTATTGCACAAGTCACCATTTTTCTTAGTAAATATATTTCTAAAGGTGCAATTGACATGAAATTCTCACCACATGTCAGTAACAACCCGTACAATCCATACATACAAAATATCAGAATAAATCAATTCAGAGATTAAGTTATGTGTAGTAAAATGGAATGACACAGGGAAAAAGCATTGAACACATGAAGAAAGGGAGGTGCAACAAGGCATGGAAAGCCAAGACACCAGCTGAAATCTATCAGGCATTATAAAGCAATCCTGCCCCTTGTCAGTGCAAATTAATATCAGCTGATTCAGTCTCAACCTATAAAAATGTGTCTCATTATCAAAGTGTCACACAAGAAACATATCCCTCTATAGTGTGTCTTAATCCAGAGCACTAAGTGTAATTTCTATCTGCTTCCTCGTTCCTCTGCTATCTTCACGAGTCACTTCTTACAGGTATTGCTGAGAAAAGGTGATAGGAGGGACTTCCAGCGCACAGCCTGCAATTGACAGCCTCAGCTCTGTTCCTGTGTGCATTGTGAAGGGGATGTGTCTTGGCTTTATCACAGCAGGGAAAGGAGGGGGCAGGGGACATGCATAGTCTGGTGGCAGCCTGTACACTTGTTCTGGAGAGCAAGGAGGGAGGCTTACATTCCTATGGAATTCCCCAGTGTCCAGAGATGGTTTGAGGTAAATTCATCCTGATCCTGCAACTAAGAAGTTTGCTCTGTAGTGATTTAAATGTAATACTACAATCTGCCTGTTCTCTGTATGGTTGCCCTGTGTGAACTCAGCAAACAAGGAGAATTTCAGTTCACATATTTCTGCTGTTGGGTGCTGACCATTACATGTACAGTATGCACCCCTGAACTCACTCTGCACTTTGTGTGTAGCCCACTCCTGAACCCTGTTTTCTGTACGTAACGCTCTTCTGAACTTTGCACCTTGTGTGTAACGCACTCCTTAAACCTGCATTCTGTACACAGCACACTGAGTGCTACATTCTGTACGCAGCACACTCTTAATCCCTGCATTCTGTATGTAACTCACCCCTGAATGCAGCAATTTGTGTGTAATGCACTCCTGAACCCTGCATTCTGTATGTAATGTATTCTTGAACTCTGCATTCTGTATGTAACACACCACTGAACTCTGCACTTTGTGTGTAATACACTCCTGAACCCTGCATTCTGTATGTAATGCATTCTTGAACTCTGCATTCTGTATGTAACACACTCCTGAACCCTGCATTCTGTATGTAACACACTACTGAACCCTGCACCTTGTGTGTAACACACTCCTGAACCCTATATTCTATATGTAATGCACTTCTGAACCCTGCACTCTAAGTAGCACACTCCTGAACCCTGCATCCTGTGTAGAATGCTTTCTCATAGTTACATAGTTAGTATGGCTGAAAAAAAGACAAAAGTCCATCCAGTTCGACCAAAAACAAAAAGTTAAAATCCTATACCCACAGTTGATCCAGAGGAAGGCAAAAAAGCAAACAAAGCATGAACCAATTTGCTCCTGCAGGGGAAAAAAATTCCTTCCTGATCCCCCGAGAGGCAATCGGATATTCCCTGGATCAACTTTATCTATAAATGTTAGTGACCAGTTATATTCTGTGTATCTAAGAAAGAATCCAGGCCTTTTTTAGAGCAATCCACTGAGCTGGCCAGAACCAACTCTTGAGGGAGTCTATTCCGCATTTTCACAGCTCTTACTGTGAAGAAACCTTTCCGTATTTGGAGATTGCATTTATTTTCCTCCAGACATAAAGAGTGCCCCCTTGTTCTCTGTGATGACCTCAAGATGAATAAGTCTACACCAAGTTCAACGAAACGCTCTTCTGGTATTTAACAATGCCCTTTTAAGATTCTTCCTTAATTAGTGCAGTTTGGTCAGATCCACCTTTTGATGTGGTATGCTTTCCTGCTTAGGGGTGAGGGGGTCGTTCGTATTGTGGAGGGTGCGTAGTTTAGTTCCTGAACCTATTCTTTGAGCAAAGAAAAGCTCTGACCACCAGTATACAAGAGAACTGACCACCAGTAAACAGGGATACTCTGACCACTAGTATGCAGGGCCGCTGGCTATCAGTGTACAGAAGGCATACTGAAGGGAAATCTCACAGATGGCAAATAAAAAAATCTGACAGGGATTATAAACCCTCCCTTGCTCTAACCAATATGAAAAAATGTTTTTCCTATAGTTCTACGTTAAGTAATGAACCATGCCCTGGTTAATTACTGTACTGTGTTCTACCTTGGGTGACTTATTGTGGAGTTCTGAGAGATAATTATTTTGCTGTGATGGGGAGTTATGATTTCAGGCTGCAACTGGGTCTTTTTTATTCCCATAGTCTCTTCAGTTCACCCCATGCCTTATTTAGTCTATACAAAGGGAGGAAAGTGTCATACTATAAGCACTAGACTATGCAGAAATGCCCATTTTTGTGGCCACACCTACTTGTGGACCCCACCTACTTTTGGCCACACCCACAAATGTGAGGCAGCCAGCGTGCTCCGTGCGCCGTATAAGCTCCCGCACTCGCACTTCCAACACCAGCACAGCACCCCCCAATAAATTGTCTGCAGCCGCCCCTGTTTCAGCTCCCTGCCCCTTGCTTTCTGAAAGCTCAGATGAGCTGTATAAATTCTGCACTTTGAATGGCTGTAGAGGGGAGAGGGCGGAAAATAAACTGGTACAACTTATGTAGGAAGATTTATTTAATCCTTGTGTATCACATGAGGTTAGTCACTTCACTGGATATTTGTAAGGGTTTACAACCACTTTAAGGGCCACATCATTTTTGTCCATGCTATTCTAAATTGCTTTATTATTGAATCAAAGCAAAGTCTAATTTTATTAACTATGGAATAAACAATGATGGATGCCAGTTACTTTCAGTTTTTACTTCAGAGAAAATTGTTGGTTCTATTTTTTATGTAGAAGGGTAACAACAAATGTGCCATATTTCTATACAACGTTTAGAGTATATCAGATTTTGCATATGACCTCAGCTACTTACATCTCTGGAGCTACTTACCTTTTTGATGAGCAGTTTTCACTGAAAGGCGAGGCAATGAATCTTTAACCATATGCTAGGTTCTAATTCCTGGGTTTGTGAAGTTAGAGAAATACAAAGAAAAAGCATAATGCAGGTCCACTCAGTTGGCATATATTCTTAGTGAGTCATCCACAATATTACAACAGCACAAAGAAAAAATACACCTCCCCATTGCATCTGCAACAGGGGCGGACTGAGAACTCATGGGGCCCCCGGGCAATAGGGGATCATGGGGCCCCTGTGTCCTTGCCCAAACTCAAAAAAGCCTATGAAAAAGGTACCAGGGGCATCTCATGGGGCCCCCTACTGACCCCGGGCCCCTCGGGCAATGCCCGAGTTTCCAAATGGTCAGTCCACCCCTGGTCATGCAGGATGTTTGCACTGTTCTGGAAGCAATACATAAGGCCCCTTGTGCACTGGGCATCTAGCCCCTGTGAGTACAGTCCTGGCATTTTAGTTCATCTGGGAAGCAAAGGTGCAGCATTTAGCCACACTGCCTTCAGCCTATCAAAGTCTATGGTTGTCTGAAACATGCTGTTACTGGACAGGACTGAATGCTGAGTTTCCAAATGGTCAGTCCGCCCCTGGTATATGGTTAGCACTAGCCTTGCTCTTCTTTCATTTTTTTTTCATTTTGTGTATTTATTACTACATTTTCTGTTGTACCTGCAGTTCTTTAATGTCTTTTATGTTTTAAAAGCACTGCACCTATAACCATTCTCAGCAATGTGGTCATTTATTGACCTGCGATCCCCTGTATGGCTCTCTCTCCCAAACTCAAAAAAGCCTATGAAAAAGGTACCAGGGGCATCTCATGGGGCCCCCTACTGACCCCGGGCCCCTCGGGCAGTGCCCGAGTTTCCAAATGGTCAGTCCGCCCCTGGTCTGCAAATAAGTAAAACATACTCATGTTGATATTCTCCGGTGGACTTCATTTTCCAGTGGGACCATGCACATTTGTTGAGCTGTCCACCTCCTCCACCATCCTAAAAGGGGACAGCCTTTACAATTTTGGAGCAAAAGTGAAATAGGAGGCACTATATGCAGTAAAGGCCTAGCCACACCTATGGTGTATAGACTAAAGTATTCTTTAACCAAAAGCTAATTTGGTTGGCAGTTCCAAGTACCTCCATTGCCCAGGATAGCAGAGCAGACTTGTATTTAACCACTAATATCCATGCAAGATTGTTTTATAAGCAAGATACAAATATGACCCTATTTATTTTGTGCAGCACTTCTTTTTAGAAGTTCATATGTTAATTGCTGTTTATTGAGAGCTATTAAGCATTGTCAAATTTAAAATAAGATAGACTGCCATCTACTGGCAGCATGAAGGTACAATAATAGTTATAAGTATTTCTGAAAGAACTAAGAGGCCACTTTAAATTAAATGTATCTCTGGAAATGATTCATTATGCAGGGAAGAATTTTGAAAATCTGTGTATAATTTTTAACTGTGCTGAATGATAAGCATATAGTATGTAGCAGGTTTAAAGTACAGAAGACTATGTATAGAAAAGGAACAGTGGTTATCAGACGCTAAAGATTAGCAGACAAGGGGGGTGATTTACTAAAGGCAAATAGGCTGTTCACTTTTAAAGTGAATTGCCTCAGCTTAAGCTGATCATACATTATACAATTTTTTAATTCAATTTCTGTTAGATTTACCTTCAACTATGTAGTGCAAGGGCCTGCTTGTTTGCATACAAATTGAAAGTGTTTAAGTTTGACCTCATATTACATGGTTTTGGTAAATCTAAAGGAAAATCGTACGAGAAAATTGTATAATGTAAGGCCAGCCTTAGTGAAGTGAGTGAAAATTCACTTTGCAAAGAATGCCCAATCATATGCGAGGAGAATAAATAAAGCCATACTTTTGCTTACATGTGATGAATGATGGAAGTCAGCAAACCTTCAACCCATTCACTAAGATAAGGGAATATTCCCTTGAAAAGTGATCAGCCTACCCACCTTTAGTAAATCATCTTCATCATTTACAAATGCAACAATACTAAAAAAGCTGTTATTTTATGCCTATTGCAACCTACTACACCACATGCTATCACCAATACTATCATAATAACCACAGAGTTTTGGGACAACTTATAGTATATAATACAAGTAATAGGGCTAGTTAAAAAAGAGGAAGCAAAAGGTAGCGGCTTTGATCATGGCAACTTAAATCCAAATGACTTAAAAAATGCTGCTTCTTAGCTACCTGATGAGAAACCTGGGCAAAACATTAGATAAATGATTTAGTACATAGCACATTGAGCATTGTGGATGATTGACATCACTGAAGACTGCAATGTCTACTGTTTTTAAACAAATAAGCTCTAATGAGCAGGGCCCTCTGTTTCCTCTTGTACCAAGTTGTATTGCAACTGTAATGTCTACCTTCATTTTGTAAAGCGCTGCGCAAACTATTGGCGCTATATAAATCCTTTATAATAATAATAATAACAACAAATAACTCAGAATACTTGCAGTTATACACAGGAATAAATGAGACATAACCAGGATACAGAGCCTGCATATTTGACGAGAAAATATAGCTTCCCCTATATACTTATATAATTCTAAACAGTTAATAGAAACAAGGTTTTTGAAATATCAACCTAATACTAAGATTAATTAGATCCGGCGGATAGCTCCTATTTTGCATTAGGAGAGAAAAAAAAACAATAAAATGACTATAGTTCCTTTTTAACTTTAGAATGGGCCTAGGTATCCTTTGAATGAGGAACAATGTGTCTTTAAAGTGTAGCTCTCAGGATAAATCCTTTCCAACACACAATTTGATTAGGAAGATTGTGCAAGGTTTTTATACAGCCCCTTTAGTAATAAAGTTAGAAAAACTCATGTGCACAATGAAAATAAGTGACTGCTAACTGCATATGATTGTGCCTTATGTGTGTCCCTGCCTTCAGCTTTACTACCTAGTGCACTACTTTCACACATCATCACTTTATTTGGATAGAACAGGTTGAGCTTTAATACTAGCAGATTTATTTATTTTATTTATTACAAGTACATCAATGTACACAGCGCTTTACTGTATATTCACATCAGTCCCTGCCCTCAAGGAGCTTACAGTCTAAATTCTCTAACTCACATTCATACATATACATACTAGGGCCAATTTAGACTGGAGCCAATTAACCAACCAGCATGTCTTTAGAGTGTGGGAAGAAACTGGAGTACCCGGAGGAAACCCAAGCAGACACAGGGAGAACATGCAAACTCCAAGCAGGTAGTGCTATGGTTGGGATTCGAACCAACGACCCCACAGAATTTCTTAACACGAGAACTCTTTTTGTGGGTTTGTCTTGTAGGTTTGCAGGTCAATCTGGAAAATGCTGTTCCCCTACGTCCTTGTAAAGTCCCATGCCAAGCATTTCTAGTTCCATACTTCAAGGACTTGCACGTGTGTTTGTGTCTTTTCACTTGTTGCTATTGGTAAATGGATCAAGCAGCCTACCCATTTTTTCCTATCTGCGTCTGCTGTAATAGACCTTGTCCCACAGAAGTCTGTGGCTTATCTCCTACACCCAGGATGATAGAGTTGTAAGGAAACCAGAAATGAAATTGCTTCAAAAACTAAAACTCAGTCCCATTCAAACTCATCAAGTGGTCTTCACATTTAAAACTATCATCTACCAAGCAATATATATAGAAATGGTGTTTACGGTCTATTTAATTAACTTAGATATGCATGCTGTAACAGTTAAAATGGGCATTTTAAACAATTTCCTCAACAACCCAGAAAATTAAAAAAAAAAAAACAAAAAACAAGAAACTCCTGCATCCCAGACCCCACGCATATATGAAAAGGGAGATGCATATGTATAAAAAGTGTGTGTATATATATATATATATATATATATATATATATATGTGTGTGTGTTTGTGTATATGTATATATATATATACATATACAGAAACACACACACACACACATATATATATATATATATATATATATATATATATATTTATCATGCACAAAATAGAAGTTTTGATGTTTTACATTAATCTTTCATTCTGATGTTTAGGCTTTATAATATAATTTTCTCTCCAGGACTTTGTAGCTATAAAGTGCATGTTATCTGTACAATCCGACCATTGTAAAGTCAGTGTGGCATTTTAGCAGCGCACTGTTACACATACCACCAAAAGTCCCTATATTTCCCTAAATAACGTCTCACTTTATCCAATTCATAATCAATTCAGCAACGTGTTGTTTATGAAAACAAATATATATATATACACATACAGGTTTACACGGCTAGATACAATTGGGAGGATTAGTTGCAATGAACGAGACTTGCAGGCAATACGCAGAATGTGTTTCCCTAAAAGCGTCAATTACGTTTAACCCTTTAAGTAACCATCAGCCACCCAACCATGCAGAATCGGTATCCTCATACCTTACAATGGGTCAAAGTGTACAGGGTTTCAGTATATTGTAGGTGGGAGAAAGCTGCCTTCCCATCGTGATAAATTGCAATCATCTCACTGATTTAACACCCCATCATACAGAAACCGCTTTCCCATCTGCTAGCAGATCAGTATGGACCAAAAGAGGTGGCTGTAAGCATTTTACATCAAAAACATCAACCGGATAATAATACAAGCTTGTGCCACCAATTAATTATCAACAGAATAGCAACTGAAAAAGCTGTTTATGTTTTATCAGCTTATGTATTACAAAAGTATCAGAGAGACAAATACATTCATTGCACACACTTCATCATCCCCCCCCCCCCCAAAGTGCAGTCACATACAGCAATGAACCTACCAGCCAAACGTATTCTGTCTTTCAGTCTTCAGACCATGGCTATCTTTAACTATTTAATTCAGAGGGAATATTATGTAATCATCTGCTGCCATTACTCCTCTTGCAAAGAGGAACTGCTAGAGTGTGGAGGAAATATTTCAGTATTTAAGACCTTTTATTTAACCAGCAAAAAAAGAAACTGCAAGGTGTGAGATTTGGCTTTAGTAATTTCAAAAACTCGTGGGCTGCTTGTGCCATTAATTTGAAGCAGCAAGCATCAACACTTTTCTTTCTGTAGCCTGTAGTAGGTGGATAGATGATTAACTAGACTGAGGACCCTAAGCAGAGATCACTCTGCCCCCCTCTAATATAAACGATCCCGACAGAAAATTGGATCTTTTTTTTTTGGTCTTTTTCTATTTAACTCTTTGTGCTGTCTGCTTCCCGTATATTTTTTATCTCCAGGTTTAAGAGCCGCTTCCCTTTTTAAATGTACATATCAGCATCTGTATCTGTAATTTATTGCTGTACTCAAGTGGTCAAAAAAAAACTGTTTTAGATTCCACTTCCATTTTAATTGTCACTTGAAACTCTGCTCCTCATTGCATTCTGTAACTGCAGAAAAAATGCGTTTAAAATAACCTTAAGACTATATTACAGTAATGGCATGCTCTTTATAAATGGTATTTAATAATCAATAAACCATTTCACAGTGGCCACCATATATTAGAATATAAATATTTCGCGGAGATGAAAGTTAATATCCATTACCAACGCAGGCTGCCGCTATTTGTGTCAGGATTTTGCATCTTTTTTTTTTTTTAGACGTTGGCCGAAGCACACATGTATAGTTATTTAAAACAGCCCTTTAAAATTAATTTTGCGCCATCCACACTATTGTATCTGCTCCATTAGAGATGAGGAATGGCGTAATTCATTTATGCAGCGAAGACGGTAAATATTCCATTTGAAAAATGCGATGTATTCATGCTTGGAGATGTACACAATATTCATGATGTGTGACACTGGGGGGTGCGGGGGGGAGTGCCTCTGTAGAGGGGGGCCCAGTGTCCCCAACCTGGTGTCACACTCTGGCAGCAGCTCCCCCACCCTACCCCATGAATATTTGGGATGCCTCATCCCTGCATCTGCCCATTTATCCCCTGAAAAAGACACTTTGGAGGTTAAACTGCTGAGCTAAACACTTCTGCATTGTCTGTGAGCAAAAAGGGTTAAAGTTCCTACCCCCGGCAGGACCCTCATTCAAATCAGAATCGATTGGGAATTTTTATCGGCACTTTTCAGGAACTAAAGAAACCCCAATTATCTCCTTACCAGAGAGTAGTACAGGAATAGATAGATAGATAGATAGATAGATAGATAGATAGATAGATATGGGGCTAGATTATGGAAAGACAAGAAAGATGAGAGAGAAAGGTAGATAATGGAGAAATTGATAAAACATGAGAAAGAGACCAAGATAGATTGACTATAGAGAGAGAGAAAGAGAGAGAGGTAGATAATAGAGGGATCGATTATGGAGAGATAGATAAAATAGATTAGAGAGAGAGAGCAAGAAGATAGATAGATAGATAGATAGATAGATAGATGAGAGAGCAAGAGAGAGAGAGGGGAGAGAGAGAGAGAGAGAGAGAGAGAGAGAGAGAGAGAGAGAGAGAGAGAGAGATGGACAGATTATGGAGAGATAGATAAAACAGATTAGAGAGAGAGCAAGAATATAGACTGGAGAGAGGGAGGGAGAGAGGGGGGATAGATAGATGAGAGAGAGAGAGAGAGAGAGAGAGAGAGAGAGAGAGAGAGAGAGAGAGAGAGAGAGAGAGAGAGATTAGAGAGAGACAGAGAGATAATAGAGGGATAGATTATGGCGAGATAGATAAAATAGATTAGAGAGAGAGAGCAAAAAGATAGACTGATGAGACGAGAGAATAGATTATATAGAGATGGAGATATATTGATTATAGAGTGTGATAGATAGATAGATAGATAGATAGATAGATAGATAGATAGATAGATAGATAAAGATCAGTTCACACATATAAAGGTAGATAGATGGATACAGGGGACAATACATAGGTACATACAGAGATACACAGACGACTCACAGATCATAGATAGATAGGTGGATGATGAAAAGACTCAGAGATACAATCATACAGACATACTGGTAGTTGGATGCATAGATCGATCGATACATATACAGATAAATAGTAGGCAGATGGATGATGAGATTGATACATACAAAGGTAGATAGATGGATGAAGAGATCGATACGTGGATACATATAATGATATATAGATAAATATATGATGAGTAGACTCATAGATCATAAGTAGCCAGACAGATGTAGAAATATGGATGGTGAGATTGATACAAAAAAACATAAAAAGGTAGATAGAAACACAGGTAGATGGATGACGAGTACACTCACAGATACACATACATAGATCATAGGTAGCCAGACAGATGTAGATACATAGATTGTCAGATTGATACAAATACAATAAATAGATGTGCAGATAAATACATAGTAGATGGATGATGAGTAGACTCATAGATACACAACATACATAGGTAGTTGGGTGAATAGATCAATATACAGATACATAGATGGGTAGATGGATGATGAGGAGACTCAGATGCGTTCAGGTTGCTGGTGTTACTGAGTGTGAATGATGTGACTTCTCTTGTAATGTCATAGTGTGTCTGTAGAAGTTTTATTTAATTTGATGTGGTTTTCATCACTCTGTTCGGTTTCTCTACAAGTCAGAACTCTGAGCCATAGGAATGAACTCTGTGCAGTAATCTGCAGTTACAGTAGCAAGCTGTCACTGTGTCTGTGTTGTGATCAGTTGGGATGTCTGTACTATGATCAGGATCATTTGGGATGTCTATACTGTGATCGGTTGAGATGTCTTCATTGTGATTAGTTGGTATGTCTGTACTGTGATCAGGATCAGTTGGGATGTTTTTACTGTGATCAGGATCAGTTGGGATGTTTTTACTGTGATCAGGATCAGTTGGAATGTCTGAACTAATATCAGCTGGGATGTGTGCATAGCGATAGGTTGGGATATCTGTGTTGTTCTCGGTTGGGATGTCTGTGCTGGAATCGGTCGGGATGTCTGTGCTTTGATGGTTTGCTGCACTTTGCACTTTATTCTCTTTATTTTATGCTGTCCGGACTGTACTATGATCATCAGGAGGAGAACATGGCTCACATGTATTTCCAGGATACGGCCCCCCTTTTTATGCCCTATTAAATCGATGTTGGAGGAGGGGAGAGGATTGGGGATGTGTTGCCTAATGTGTTTCCATTTTTTCTGTGGTGGTCACATTTTCTATAACCTTCTGCTTTATTGACGTCATTGCTCCTTTTCTATGACGTTATTTCCGTTGCTGTGTGCATATTGTGTGTCTGCTGTATATTATGTGTATATAGTGTGTATGCTGTGTGTATATTGTGTGTCTGCTGTATATTATGTGTATATAGTGTGTATGCTGTGTGTATGCTGTGTGTATATTGTGTGTCTGTTGTATATTATGTGTATATTGTGTGTATGCTGTTTGGATATTGTGTGTATGCTGTGTGTATATTGTGTGTATGCTGTGTGTATAATATGTGCATATTGTGTGTATGCTGTGTGTATATTGTGTGTATGATGTTTGTATATTATGTGTATGCTGTGTGCATGTTGTGTGTATTCCGTGTGTATATTGTGTGTATGTTGTGTATATGTTGTGTGTATGCTGTGTGTATATTGTGTGTATTCCATGTGTATATTGTGTGTATATTATGTGTATGCTGTGTGTATATTGTGTGTATATTATGTGTATGCTGTGTGTATATTGTGTATATGTTGTGTGTAAGCTGTATGTATGCTGTGTGTATATTATGTGTATGCTGTGTGTATATTATGTGTATATTGTGTATATGTTGTGTGTATGCTGTATGTATGCTGTGTGTATATTGTGTATATGCTGTGTGTATATTATGTGCATATTGTGTATATGTTGTGTGTATGCTGTATGTATGCTGTGTGTATATTGTGTGTATGCTGTGTGTATATTATGTGTATATTATGTGTATGCTGTATGAATGCTGTGTGTATGCTGTATGTATGCTGTGTGTATATTGTGTGTATGCTGTGTGTATATTATGTGTATGCTGTGTGTATATTGTGTGTATGCTGTGTGTATGTTGTGTGTATGCTGTGTGTATGTTGTGTGCATACTGTGTGTATACTGTATGTATGTTGTGTGTATGTTGTGTGTATATTGTGTGTATGCTGTGTGTATGTTGTGTGTATGTTGTGTGTATGCTGTGTGTATGTTGTGTGTATGCTGTGTGTATGTTGTGTGTATGTTGTGTGTATGTTGTGTGTATGGTGTGGTTTATTGTGTGTATGCTGTGTGTATGCTGTGTGTATGTTGTGTGTATGTTGTGTGTATGGTGTGGTATATTGTGTGTATGCTGTGTGTATGCTGTGTGTATGTTGTGTGTATGGTGTGGTATATTGTGTGTATGCTGTGTGTATGCTGTGTGTATGTTGTGTGTATGTTGTGTGTATGCTGTGTGTATATTGTGTGTATGCTGTGTGTATGCTGTGTGTATATTGTGTGTATGCTGTGTGTATGCTGTGTGTATATTGTGTGTATGTTGTGTGTATATTGTGTGTATGCTGTGTGTATGTTGTGTGTATATTGTGTGTATGTTGTGTGTATGCTGTGTGTATGTTGTGTGTATGCTGTGTGTGTATGTTGTGTGTATGCTGTGTGTGTATGTTGTGTGTATGCTGTGTGTGTGTGTGTGTGTGTGTTGTGTGTATGCTGTGTGTATGCTGTGTGTATGCTGTGTGTGTGTTGTGTGTGTGTTTGTTGTGTGTATGCTGTTTGTATGCTGTGTGTATGCTGTGTGTGTGTTGTGTGTGTGTTGTGTGTATGTTGTGTGTATGCTGTTTGTATGCTGTGTGTATGCTGTGTGTATGCTGTGTGTGTGTTGTGTGTGTGTTGTGTGTATGTTGTGTGTATAGTGAATATTACAGTTCCTTGTAGTGGAGAACATTTCAGCTGTATTCCATCCTCCCGGCTGTGAGCACTGGGGGGCGCCCTCTCATATCTCTAGAACTGATTTGCTGGAAGTTCTCACTATTGTTGCAAACCCTGGATGACAAACAAGAGCTCTGCTTATTAAAACAAACAAAAGACCCATCAGATCTGCGGAGTACAATAAATCGGAGGCTGCCTCCTTTTCTGGCATCCTGGGCTGGGGGGAATGCCAGGCTCCAGCTAAGGGGTTTGCTTTTACACGATGCATGCATTTTTGCTGCAGTTGCTGAACAGTCATTGGGGGGTTATTTACTAAAGCTGGAGAGTGCAATATCTGGTGCAGTTTTGCATAGAAACCAATCAACTTCCAGGTTTTATGGTCAAAACTTCATTGAACAAGCTGATTGGCTACCATGCACAGCTGCAGCAGATTCTGTGTGCTCCAGTTTTAGTCAATCTCCCCCAGTATATACGATTTGGATTGAGATAGAGAAGGTGTGTATGGCCTGATCGGATTTCAGATGATTGTTAAAATGAAAAGGAACAAATGACATTTCAAGTTGTGAACATTTTCCAGCATCTAGGTCACGGGTTGGCTGGGATTGGGGGATGGGGGTCTTTACAGCAATCTGCACCAGTCCCTGCTCATCATACACAAAGCTGGCCTCTGCAGCTGTTCATCAGATCTCCCCATTCACATTAAAGTCTGAATGTACAATCTGATTGGATATTTTGGGCAGGTCCTCAGATTGGAAAACCTAAACCTGATTGTAAGGTGTGTGCGGTGACATGACATGGCCTTCATGAGATCCCAGTACATATATGTGTGTAAGGATAGTATTGCACCCTTCGTATTGCACGTACAGCGAGCCCAGAGGTGCAGCTTCCATTCAGCTGTGGCATTGCCTGGTCTTGTCGGCTCCTAGTCAGCTGACTTCTCTTCTAGCTGTCACTTTCCATTAGCCCCGCCCCTTCTGGGACAGCTTTATGCAAATCTTCGCAATTCCCTTTCCCTGGATTGGTTAGTGCTCCGGGGACACGCCTCCTCCCCTCGTGATTCGACTGTGGCATATAAGTACGGGACTTGCCTAGGAAGGCACAGACGATATGCAGAGCTGAGCTCTCAGCTAGAGGATCGATCCTCTACTCCCTGCCAGCGCTGACAACCTCCCGAGCCGCTGCAGCAGTTGGAAGTTACAAAGCAGATCCGGGGAGGGCTGAGTGTCCCCGGGACTGTGTTTGCGGTGAGAAGAAGGGCACGCTCCACCCGATTCCTGCTGTGGGTGACCCATCCTGAGCTCCTTCTGCCCTGGACTTCCTGGGTGTGCAGCCTAGGCACACTCAAGGTGCAGATCTGGAGTATGGCTGGAGAGCTGGCCATTGGAGCAGAGTTGCCGACCAGTCCCCTTGCCATGGAGTATGTCAACGACTTTGACTTGATGAAGTTTGATGTCAAGAAGGAGCCGCTGAATGGTAGAGTAGATCGCACCGTCAGACATTGCAACCGACTGCAGCCCTCCGGTTCCGTGTCCTCCACTCCCATCAGCACCCCGTGCAGCTCCGTGCCCTCCTCCCCCAGCTTCAGCCCTACAGAACAGAAGACCCACCTGGAAGACTTGTACTGGATGGCGGGCAGCTACCAGCAGATGAACCCAGAAGCTCTGAACCTCACCCCGGAGGACGCTGTAGAAGCCCTCATTGGCCCCCACCAGATGCCACCACAGCTTCAGGGCTACGATGGCTACAGGGGTCACCATCACCACCATCATAACCATCATCACCAAAACCACCACCAGTACCAAGGTGTCCCCCATGAGGAGATGGCTCATCCTCACCAGCACCCTCACCACCATCATCACCACCACCAGGGTTCTCCCAGCCAACCCGGCAATTCCACCCCACCCCAGCAACTCCAGAACAATCACCCAGCACACCAGGCCAACAACCAGATAGAAGACAGGTTCTCCGATGACCAGCTGGTCTCTATGTCTGTGCGGGAGCTCAACAGGCACCTGAGGGGCTTCACAAAGGACGATGTCATCCGCCTGAAACAGAAGAGGAGAACCCTTAAAAACAGAGGCTATGCCCAGTCCTGCAGGTTCAAGAGGGTGCAGCAGAAGCATCACCTAGAGAACGAGAAGACCCAACTCATCCAGCAGGTAGAGCAGTTGAAGCAAGAGGTCAATCGGTTGGCCAGAGAGCGAGATGCCTACAAAATGAAGTGCGAGAAACTGACCAACAACAGCTTTAGGGAGGCCGGCTCAACCAGTGACAACCCTTCCTCTCCAGAATTCTTCATGTGAGTTCCCTTGTCACATCTCCATCCAGAACTGTAGACAGGGAGGACAAGAGGGGGTGCCTCCTTGATAACTGAGGACTTTCTGTAGACTAGTCTGCAGGGGGTTATATGGGTGCACAGAAGCTAATGTTACACTGGTGGATGTTTTTTTTTATATTTTTTTTTCTGGGGGGTTGGGGGGATTTGAACTTGTTTAGGGGTCAGGTTAGAGGACTTTGGCTATGACTTCATTTTAAAACCACCAAGAACTGTATTGGACAATATCACTGCCACTTCGGAAGAAGAATGAACGTTATATGCAGCTTTTATTTTCCACAGACATTTACACATCCATTTTGGGTGATAGAAACCTAAAGAAAAAAAAACTGAACAGGTGGGACATTCAGTGCACCCTACCCCCCTTTGGTTTTATTGCCTGCTTATCTAGAAAATATAAAAAAAACGACATTAAATATTAATCCTGCATGCTGGACATGTATGGTAATACTCTCTATTTTGTACCATTATCTTGTTTAATCTGAGCATGCTTTTCCTTTGGCTCATCCCTCCAACTTTCATTTGTTCTGTTGCTCTCAATGTTCCTGACTGTTGCTGCTTTCTGTTTCAGTTCAGATCCCTGCTCTATCCTCCTAAATGCTTAATAACATGTAAATATTAAGAAACTTTCCAGCTCTTCCCGATATCTCACACGGTAGCTCAGTTTAATTTAGCGTAAGACGTTGTGGACATTTTTTCTTTCATTGTGCAAAGGAGAAAAAACAAGTTTTGTCCATGTAGTGCAGTTATCATATTGCCCCTTTTTGTTACTTTAATTCTGATTTCCATATTGCATTGGTGCCATTGTAGTAGGTAGTTACTGCTAAATACTATTGTTGCCTCTTGTGATAGTTCTATTTATCTGTATGTGTGTGTATGTCTGTTTATACATACATTCACACATTTACAAACCTCATTTTCTTCTTCTTTTCTCCCAGTGTTGGTATGAAATCAATAGATGACCCTTTTGGGCATCGCCAGAGCCCCTCCAGCTTTCCTAGGGGCTTGTGTGTTATTTTGTTTCCACAATAAGTAGGGACTGGATTACTACCCCTTAACATAAAACAAGTGGCATCTGAGTTTAATTTTTGCTGACACCAGGATTGTGCAGATCTGCAATAACATATTCTCCTAGGACAAAAGCCGGGCTATGTTGTGACAGCTTAAATGGTGACTTATATAGATACTAAATGCTTCCTATCAACTCTGCTACTAAGCGTTATGTTCTTCTGTTGATTTGCTACTACACCACCTAGCAAATGAATTTATTTCCTTTTCTTGCCCCTCTCCTGCTCAGTTAATTTATATATATATCTATATGTAGCAGTTATTTGCAGCTGGTTGCTGTGCAGTTTCATTTATTTTCTGCAGGTCAGTAAAAGTAAAGTGATGCTTTGGGATCGCAGCATACCAAAATAAGAGAAACATTTTTATATATATATGTGTATGATTTTTTTTTTATCTTTTTCCCATTTTTTTGCACTGCTGGTGCAGATGCATTTTAATTTTTTTTTTGTTTCGTCTATAAATAAGTTAATAGTTTAAAACAGGATTATGTGGACATCAATATGCTTGCAGTCTTGAAATATAGAGGGTTTCTGTTAATGTATTAGCAGTGATCTGTGAGGATTTTATTACTTTATTCATTTGCTGATTCAACTGTGTTGAAATCATGTCTCTGGCAACATGGTGTTTTTTTTTTAAATTTCATGTCGATTGTGAAGGGATAAAATTCAAACCCTGCTTACAAGACGAGCGTAAAGTTCAAACCTGGTCTATTGTAGTTTTTATTCAGACTGGTTTCTGTTTTTTTTTGTTTTTTTTGTTAACAAAATTGTTTCCTATTTTGCTTATTAAAATCATTGAAATGGCGCATGTTACATGGACTGGTCTTTTCTTTTCTACTGTGTGTTTTTCGTATGCAGTTTGACGTTTATATATTAAGAAAAAATAATAAAGCTGTACAGCGGCAAATGTGGTTTAACAAATATCTGCTGGGGTTTTAAATGCAATACAGGGAACCATAAACGAGCATAATTAGTTCTTACTTGAAGCTATTTGTATTTGTGCATTGTGTACTTAGTGTAAGTTCAGGGTCCACAGTCTTCTACCATAAACTAATCTGCTGGCCTTCGGACTGAATTTAAACAATCATTGACACACATCCTCCGGTAGGACATGCATTGAGGTGCATGCTTGTAGCACATGATGGCCACTTTCATTCATTCATGTTCATATTGTAACTGTTTCATCACCATAGGTCATATGTGGCTCAGAAAGAGTTTAAGGACTAAAAATGTTCACAGATTACTGAAACCATTTTTGATCCTAATAAGTGTAGTATCTGACGCCAAAGAATGATACAAAGCAATTGCATTGCAGCAACAGGTTGATATATTGTATAGTGTTCATTTTTTTTAATAGAATTTATATTGCGCTAACCTCTGACAACAGAAATGTATGGGCTGCCTTTGCCAACCTCTAACATCCTGCAAATGCTAGTTGCCTGGCTGTCATTCTAATTAAATGGCTTCAGTACTACCTAAGGTAGACCTGGAACAAGTATGTAGAGAATCTAAGAAGAAATCAGAGCTAATCTGCATACTTTTCCAGATCATTGACTCTGAAAGTAGTAAAGCCAGAAGGTCAGAAAACTAGCACTTTTTTGAAGCTGCATTCAGCTGCCCGTATTTCTATCTGCGGAGGTTTCTTTTATATAAATTGTCTTACAGGGTTACTTCAGAGTTCTGTGAGTTACTTTGTTAGACATTATAATAAAATGTGGTTCACTTAGGAAATAGGCTGTTACTACTATAAACAAGAGTAAACCGTTGACATGGGAGCAACCTGCAAATGCTAGTTGCCTGGCTGTCATTCTAATTATGAAAAGTGGTACAAGGCAAAATCAGCTCTTCTGGCTTGCTGCTTTTATAGTTCTGTTGGAACATATGGAATTTACAGTAGAGTAATAATATCACCGTATATGGTATTAGTATAAATAGGAACTATCTGAGAACATTCCAGTAGAATATATTTTCTACACATATTCAAGTCATCTGTCATTATTTTTAAAGAACTTGGGGTTCAGTTTAATTGATCCTATTGAACTGTATACAAAACTGCTTGGCGTTTGCACATCTCATTCACTTTTACTTAATTGTTGTCTTGGCCTTATAATATTGCTTTTTTTGACCGCCAAACATGGCAAGATACATTGCCATAGAGCGACATAACATGTTTTCTAATTTCCCCACCTATGTTTTATCATGCACTTGTTTGGAAGACTTTAGCTTGAACCAAAAGCTTCAATTTGCATTTGTAGAAGACCTAGAGACACTGCAACAACATGATATTATTAATATTATTATACAGGATTTAAATAGCGCCAACAGTTTGCACAGTGCTTTGCAATCTAAAGGGAGACAGTACTGCTACAATACAATACAAGAGGGTTAAGAGGGCCCTGATAATAAGAGCTTACAATCTAATAGGAAATCTGGTATTTAGTATATTTAAAAGCTAAACTACACAGGCAATATAAATCTGATGTACAGAATAATTTAAGCTATTGGTGGCAGTCACCTCATTGCTTTTCTAATATACTAAAATCAATATACAGCAAATGGCTATTGGCTACAGGTTGCTAAATCATGAATTTAGCTCTGCCCTTGTTCATCAAAAGTAGTTTTAAACACCTTTTCTGCCACTGTCATTGTCACGTTGCTCATCAGAGCGCAGCATTCTTCTTGTAGTTGCAGAGGGGTTAACGTGTCTGATTTGGCAGTGACTGAGGGATCTAGAGCAGAATATGGTGGGAACTGCCATAGCGTATTACCGTCCTCTCATGCATGCATTGAATAAATGGCTGGACTAATTAAACAACAAAAAAGACAAAAAAATAAAGAAATGTCCTTTCTTTGAGCAGCAATGGGATGTCTCTCTCTTAACATTTCTACAGATAAATGGGTTCAACAGTCCAATTCTGAAATTCAGGATAAAGAATAGATAATATGCTTCTATCCAGATGCAGGGAAACTACCCAAACTACCGACAGATCTGCAAAATAATCATTTTTCTAGTTCTGTACAGGTTAAAAAGCTGCAATCATTAATGTACACTTGGTTATAACAGGCACAGGTTCAGACTTGGAGCAAAAAGCTTACAGTCTGATTTGCTCTTGTTCCTTACCTGCATTTATTATTGACTGTATCTGTCATAACGTATGTGACAAAATAACTATAAAGCAACTTGATAACTGACAGGTACTGAGCAAAAAGCAAGCTACATGAGATAAGGAATACCCTGAAAGTACAGATAGGACTAAAATGGTTTGACCAGCTTTTTTTGGCTAGTTAAAAGTTCTACAAGGTCATCTTTAATGAAATGTTTGTATATTTTGCCCCTTGTTACAAAGGGTCTATATACTTACCAGGTACAAGCTAACTAGGTAAATTAACTGGTATTACCAGAGCTTCTTATATTATTCTTATCCTGCATACCCACGGTGTATTTTTCTTCACATTTTAGGATATTTAAAGTCTTAAAAGAAAAAAGCTTACATGAACAAACTGATTTTCTTACTGAATCAATAACTTTATTTGGTAATATCAATATCATAGTGATATCAAATGTTTCAGTAATTGAAAAAATAATAAAAAATACATTTCTATATATTTTATATTATAAAGCTTAATTTTGAAATGAAAGAACAATGCATGAATGTGTATGCATGTGTGTATAACTATACCCAAAAGTATGGCTAGCTGAATGTGCAACTATCAGGCTACCATCCCCCGGAGCAATAAAAGAAAAGGTTAGCGCTGTGATTTTATTAACCGTGTATTCGAGTTATTTGCACCGCTCTGTGTTGGTTGACTATCTGTATTTCCAGTGTGGGATAAATGTTCAGCAAAATACCTTACCGGGAATGATATACATGAAGAGAGCGGACTTTGCATCCTTACAGAGTAAAAAAAAAAGAGATTGGTTCAGCGGAAAAGTGGCAATAGAAAAACCTACAACTTTGCATTGCAGTAAAGTCTGCGGGAGCGAAATGTGAAATGGGCAGCCTTTGCAGATCAGTAGCCAGCAGTTGACAAGTGATGGGAGTCTGCCTTGTACATTCTTCTCATTTTGTAGTCTGCAGTATCTGTAAGCCTACCAGTTTAGATGAACCTGACTCTTAGTACTTCTGCTACTTTGAGCTTAACACGTCAGAAAAACAGGTTGAACTTGCTTGTCATGAATTTTGTGCAGAATAAAAATGTCCTGCAGATTTTCCTTGCTCATCATTCATGTTTTGCAAAATAAAAATTGTCCTGCAGATTTGGCTTGTTTGTCATGAATTTCATGCAGAATAAAAATTGTCCTGCAGATTTGGCTTGTTTGTCATGAATTTCATGCAGATTTCAGTTACTCTTCATGAATTTTGTACAGAATAAAAACATCCTGCAGATTTGACAGTAGGTGTGTTATATATGTTCACATTGCTGAATAAATAAAAAAATACATGCAATAGATTTTAGTATTTGGATGCTAAAGCAATGCATACAATTTTATCTTCGTACATAGCATTAAGGCGTAGTATATGAAGTTGCACTATATTATCCTAGATTCTCGCTTACCTGTCTGTTCATAGTCACCTCTCCTCTCTGGTATATTTTGAGTTGCATATTTAAACAGGTCATACATCAAGCAGGCATTTGTGACGTCAATAGCATCAACCTGCATATATGCTGTGGTCCTCAAAAGAGAACAATCTAACACTCTCATTCTCTCTCACTCGCTCTCTTTTTCTCTCTCACTTTCATAAAGCCTCACTTCCTGCAAACCAAAATAAAAAAATAAAACATTTAAATTAGTCATAGTGCAGCATCCAAATGGTTTATTAATGGGCTGGCAGGGAAACAGGCTTTTGAGGCCTGCTGTTAAAGAGAAAGGGTAAAAAAAATAGATGTATTCCTCCTGACACAAATCGTATCTTTCAACATATGTTCTTGGCCCTGTAATCAGACATTGCTGTTCTTTGTAGATGTCTGTATGGACAAGTCTCCCTCCAACTATTTCTGATCATACTTGCTCAAAGGCAGATGATAGTAATCTCAATTTCATTCTTTCAGCTAATCTCAACATCTCTGCATATGTTTTTAATGTCTTGAGTAATAACAGGTAAGTTTCCAATTATATGGACAAAATGGCAGGTTGTACTTTACGAAGAATATAACATCTCTAGTACAGTTATGCAGCCTATGTGTAGCTATTTTATACTCACGGCATTATGAAGTCAAATCTTTTTTGGTCACTTTGATTGTTAATGTTTTTGGTTTAAGATTACATACCATACTGTAAAGAGGTGTCAGATTTTTACAAAGCAATGAAGTGATATAGCAAGTCACTACATAGCAAAGAGCTAATCATTTTGTGAAGACTTTAATAAAAAAAAAAGAAGACTACCCTAATGAATACACCAACCGTTCTCTCTGTTGAAAATACCAAGATAGCCTCACCAACATACGCCGTGAGTGTCATGGTTTAAAGCACTGATGGTGTTGATTCATAAAGTGATTTTCTTTTTTGGGCGATGAAAGATTTGAATATTTCTGTTTTTTGGTTGCTTATGAGGCCTAGTTTTCCATTGGCAGAAGTATTGAGGTAAGCTAGCTCTTTAAAATTACCATGTATTGACCGTTTCAAACATCCCGGCGTTGTCTTGGTCTGAACGTGCATTAATAGTGCTAAGACCAAAGTCTCATTTGCCTCCCTAGATAGCAGCTAGCATTTTGCGTAACACGGTGGTTTGCCAAACCATAGAACTTAAGATATGGCTCAGAAATATATATGTCATGTGTGGTGTTACCGCAGCGTCTGGATCACACTGAGACAATAGTACAGGATGGAAGCAGAACGACCACAATTACACTTGCAGGAATATTATATGAAATCTGATGCGGGTTGGAGTGGTGTCTTCCATTACACTGGTTTTGGGCATCAAGACTTGAATTAACCACTTGATTGTAACCTCCCTGTGTACGTATTTATGTATTTCCATCTTGCTAGGTTGTATGCTATGTGAATATTAAAACACTTCATTATTTTTTTTTTTTTGGTACAAGGGATCCCTTTAATGTGAGTTTTTGTTGACTTATCCTTTGCACTAGTGGCTTGCAACCGCTTTTAGGCTGTGAGTTCTGTGGGACAAGCTCACATGGTGCTAGCAAGATTCTGTACAGTAGATTTAGTCTTAGCCTTGCAGATTCAGTAATATACAAGGCAACATCCGCATAATGCAAGTGGATATTATTCTTGCTTGATTAGTAGTAAAGACCGATATACTTAACTGTGAACTTCCGGACAGATAAGATTTTGTATAAACTAATTTTAAGCAGATTATATTTACGGCCTCAAGGCTTTCTATTATGTACATACCATATTATTTTTATATCTGTCTTTGGTGTGTATCCTGTTAGTGTATGAGCAAATCTGCGTTGTGGCACTGAGTTTTGGCATTTGCATCATGCAGCGGTGCAGAGATCCATTAAAAAGAAAGTCCAACATTTTATGTTTAATCAAGACACCCATATAATTATCAATCTGCTCTCCTGATACTTGCACCTTTTTTTGCTAAAAGACTAATCACATCCTCCCCTGCAATGTCTCCCACTGGCTTTCACAGATCTGGGCCCCTGTTCATGTGTGCTTGGCCAGGTGCACAGCTTAAGTGTAATTAGTGAATCTTCTACACATCCTCCAGAGATTTCTGTGCTAGTGAGTTTCAAATAATCGCTGATAGCACTAAAAATTATGAAGTGCTAATACATTTCCACCAGGAAAAGGAGCGAGAACATATTAACTGTTTCCTGCTGAGAAATCCCCAGCCGTCTGCGAATTCAGCACTGGCACGTAAGCAGGCACGGCACTGCAGAGCAGTATGGTATAGAAGTCCAGCAATACCCAATAAGGTGCGTTGTTACGTTTTATTTATCTAGGTAACTTTATTTAAGATGCAATATTATGAGAATAGCAGAAAAAAGTATTAAGCAAATTAGATTAATTCACTGTTTCAGAAATGGTGCACACTGCATAGTTTTCCTTTTTTTTTTTGTTAAAATTGGCCTTTTATAATGGTATAATTAGTTCAGTATATTTAGGCTGTGTCTGTGCTATAAACTGCCGTTTTGGAAGCGCAGGGTAGAGGAATGATTTGGGGATTTTGTTTTATTGCAGTGATATGTAAATGTCATCTGTTTCTACAAGGCAGTACTGTGCTTCATATGTTAAGGGTAATATACCTTGTGTGAAATCAATGTAACATTTTGAAGACCGCTTCCCTTGGTAAATATTTGTTTTGAATTTTTCGTTTCGACATTCTGTGAAAATCTGCTGTTGTAATATAAAGAATGGCCATAGACAGGCAGATCTCCATGATCTGTCTGTCGTCATCCTAGCATGAGGCCTGATGCAATTTAACTTTATAGATGGGAATGTTCTTTTCTGTGTTCCTCTGGCGTAGAGCAGCATGCTAATAAGTCTTTGTAAGTGCTAAAATATCTTGCAAATTTTGTGATTGTTTTTTATTACTTGTTATTAACCACTACATTGTTTGAATATTGGGAACAATGCAAATCATTCACATCCACTGTAATTATTGATTCTTTTGTAGACAAGCAAAAGTTCTGTTAAGTTGATGAAACACAAGCTATTTTGTTTGTAGAGTGTGATCTATGCTACAAATCGCTAATGCCAGATATTAGTTTTTAGCCAGCAATGTAATCACTAGAGTTGCAGGTGATTTGCTTCAGCTTTGGGTTGTGCTCAGCTACGATTCATCATTTGTACCCAAGTATAGCATTTGTTTCAACATTTCATAGGAAAGCATTAAGAGCGATTGTCTCTCTCTATCCTCGATTGATGAGTAATAAATCGCTTTAAAAATTTCACTGTTAGCTATCCCATAAAAATTAATTATGATTTTCTTAGCAACAAATTGCTGAACTAAATGGATGGGGGTTAAGGGTATCCACTGCAAGAAAAGTGGTCATCCATATTAGTTTTCTTCCCCATCAGTTCACAATGAAGGCCCTATTAATGTCCTGGGCATGTCCATAGGTCATTATGCCTGACATACAACTCTTAAAACAGAACTATAACTGTATCTGCACACAACAAACTGAAAACACTATTTATTATTTAATATTCAAAGCAAACTCACCCATCCATGTGTCCACGCACCCCCTACCATTTCTAGCTCTGGCCATCTTCAGTAAGGATAGATGATTGATGTAGCATTTACATCCTGGAATCCATCTGCGTTTAGCTCAGGCATGCAGACAGGAGATGGTTGCTGTGCTAAACAGCAAGTAGATCAGCTATTGATAACATATTGAATGCTATAGCACTAGAATTAATACATATGAATATATTGAAGGCATTTGTACTAACATGCATAAGCATGTCATGTATTTGGAAACTCTGTATGTAAAATCTGCAACATATCTATGAATAAAAATGACCCAAAAATAAAGAAATAGTATAGTAATTCTATGATAGACACCATCATATAATATATAATTAAGAGCAATGTAATAACAACATAGTAAGAACAGAACTGAAGGTAGTAATATACAAATAATAAATCAAATTACTCATAAGCTAAAACAAAAAGGCCAAGTATAATTTTTTATTCCATATATTTTGATGACTTCAGGAATCAAAGATAATTTTGACCTGAATGCATTCTGATTAGGCAACTAGGTGGCAAATGAGGTTTAATGTTGATAAATGTAAAGTTAAGAACTTGGAGCTAAAAACTTGCATGCATCAAACATTCTAGGATAACAGCTATGGAAGTCAATAGTTGAGAAGGATCTGGTAGATCATTGACTTAATAATAGCAAGCAATGCCAAGGTGCAGTTTCTAAAGCTTGCAAAATACTTTCTTGCATTAAAGCGGATTTTGGGTTGTCTGCGCCCCCCCCCAATCCCTCAACCCTCCTGGCCAGCTTACCAGACTGGGTGGTCCAGGTAGCACATACTCATCCTAGTAGATCTAGCTTTGTCCCGCTGAGATCCTCTTGCATTCTGTTACTTCTTGGACCTGTGCTGCGATGTTGATTGTGACATCAGCAAGAGGCCCGCAAGCTCTTCCTGGTTCAGCAGGCACAGCTCCTGATGATGTGGCACTAGGCCAACCCCCTTCTCCTTTTGAATGAAGTGCTATGCCTCCTGGGACATGCATATCCCAGGAGGCAAAGGGAGGACAGTGCAAATCATTCGCCTAGGCGAATAACGTGCAAGGGGGGGGGGGCTTGCCATATTTTAACATGACAAACAAAAAAGACAGCCCTATTCTGCCAGATGAGGGGCGGAGAGGAGGTAAGTCTCTCCTGAGGGTGAAGATCCATTTTAAAAGTGGTATAGACTCCAAAGAGAGGGGGAGACCTCGTTTTGCCCCTGTAAAAATCACTATTAAGACTTTGTCTAGAATTTTCGGTTCGGTTTTGGACACCAATTCACAAAAAAAATGTTGGGGAACTGGAGAAAGGACACCCAACTGATAAGAGGCATGGAGGACAACAGGCTGACCTTCTCCTTTGAGAGTTGTTTAAGTGGGACATGATTGCCACCCATAAACACATAAGTGGTAGATATAGTGAACTTGAAGCAAAGTTTGCCATTTGTGTCCCATTAGGGAGATTTGCCTTTACTTCTTGTCCCATAGCCAAAACAGGAAATGAGAGGAAATACCTCCAAAATGAGTGTCCCCAATAGAAGATTTCCCTTCTATTCTTGTTATGGTGACAACCCAAAAATTTGGATATTCTTTCACTTTTACTCTAATTTTTATTCATATATACCTTGTGGATTTTACATACAGAGTGTTTATGTCCAAATACATGAGATTCTTATATTCTTTAGTACATATTATATATTTATTATATTTTCATAGTGCACTATACCTTATAGGTTATGTACTTGCTGTTTTACATTTATGTATAGACTATTTGATATTGTTTAAAGCTGTTTTGTTCCTCAACCCTAATGAAAGGGGAGCTGTGAGCCCCTGAAACATGATGACTATATCCTGTGACCTCTTGTCAAGATAAACCTTTAGTGGACCTAGTACAAATGTGTGGCACTCTCATCCTTTTACATAGTAAGAATCCCGTGTCCCTCAATGAACTTCCAAGAAAAATATTTTACAGTTAGTACTATATATATAGAGCAGGGAAAATTTATAACTTCAGTAAAACAAAACATAAATTAAATCTTAACTCAATACAGGTTTTTTCAGCTTTAGATAGAGTGCGTAAGAGTTTAAATGTCTTTCTAATTTTGGCCACACTGGGAAAATGTTCCCTCACTTCCTGTCCTTCTGACCCTCACACCAGGACAGGAAGTGAGAGAACATCTTCCCAATGGCCACTTATACAGCAATATAAACCTAAAAGAGGTTGTAAACCAACCCCATTATATCCAAAACAACAAAGTTTAGGATGGATATCCATCTTACTATCAACATTTAAAGTGGTTCTAAAGCCAGAAAGGTTTTCACATCATGCATTCTCTGCATTAAAGTGAAAAAAACTTTCTGCATGCAGCTTTTCCTTACCAGCCTCCCCTTTATACTTACCTGAGCTTGATCTCGATCCAGTAATGTGCATGAGAGTAGAAGCTCTCGCAGCTCTCTGCCTTCTCATTGGCTCTAACACAGTACCAAAAGCCATTGGCTGCCGCTGCTGTCAGTCATAGCCAGTGAGGAGGGGATTGTGTTCTATGTACACACAGATCTGGCTAGGGAGTGAGCCTGCATGAGTGCTACCATAGCAAGTGGTTTGCTACGGAGGGCACTCAGTAGGGGCCAGGAGCATGGGGGAGGGACCCCAGAAGGGAAGGATTAGGGCTGCACAAACAGACAGCCATAAGAGTAGGCTGTGAAAAGAACGGTTCTAGATAAACCCATGCATCTAGATTACATACATGGATTACATACATGATCTTCAATATTTCCTATTTAAAGGATAACTGGAACTTTTGAGACTCCGGTTCCGATCATTATTATCCTTCATAATTATGGACATTTAATGATGTTGATGGTCATTCTTTGCCCTCTATACATAGCTACTTATTGAATTACTCTTACAACAGCGTTATATTCAGAGCATACCTGTGGTTATTGGCAATTATATCACATAACATTACTGACAGCCTGTTGATATTGCAATCCGGATTGCTGATTTTGAAATATCTGTGGTGTGTTTTTTCACCTTGCAAGGTTTCAATTTTTTGTAAAATTTGTAGTAAAGGACTTTTGGTACTTCAAACTACTCTGCATGGTTTTATCTAGAACCATTCTTTTCACAGCCTACACTTATGGCTGTCTCTTTGGGCAATAGTTTTGCTTGGTTATAACCCACATCTGTATTCATGATGAGACAAAGAGTAATTACGATGGAATGATCCTCCTACTTTTGTGGCATTTTTCTTCTTCTTCTTCTTAATATTATACAGTATTTATATAGCGCCAAAGGGTTTGCTCAGTGCTGTACAATAGCGAGGGGGACAGAACATGAGACAAGACAGTAACAATACAATACACGAGGGGTCCGAGGGCCCTGCTATTTCAAGCTTACAATCTAGGAGGGAGGGGAAAGTGGTACAGGAGGAAATGGCTGTGGGGAATGAAGTGGTGGGAGGAGTGGAGGTCAGCTGTTAGGTGAGGGCGGGGTAGGCTTCCCTGAAGAGGTGTGTCTTCAGGGTGCGCCTGAAGGTGATGAGGGTAGGTGACAGTCTGATGGATTGGAGTAGGGAATTCCAGAGGATGGGGGAAGTCCTGGAGAAATCCTGCAATCGGGCATGGGAGGAGGAGACCAGGGAGCTAGAGAGTAGGAGGTCCTGTGAGGAGCGAAGGGCACGGGTAGGGTAGTATTTGGGTATCAGGTCGGTTATGTAGTTTGGGGCGGCGTTGTGAATGGCTTTGTAGGTCAGGGTTAGCAGTTTGAATTTGATGCGCTGGGCAATCGGGAGCCAGTGAAGGGATTGGCAGAGGGGGGTGGCGGATGTGGAGCAGTTGGTGAGGTGGATGAGTCTGGCCGCTGAGTTCAGGATCGACTGGAGTGGGGATAGCGTACGTTTGGGTAGGCCAGTGAGAAGGGAGTTGCAATAGTCCAGGTGTGAGATGATGAGGGAGTGTACGAGTTGTTTAGTAGTGTCTGGGGTGAGGAATGTACGTATCTTGGAGATGTTGCGGAGGTGGAGCCTGCATGATCTTGATAGCAATTGGATGTGGGGTAGGAAGGAGAGGTGTGAGTCCAGGGTGACACCCAGGACTTTGGCATGTGGGGTGGGAGTGATGGTGGCATTGTTAGTAGTGATGGAGGGGATGGGGGGGGGGGGAGACCAGGAGCTCTGTTTTGGACAGGTTAAGTTTGAGGAAATGGAGTGACATCCAGTCTGATATGTCGTTCAGAAGGTGGGCGATGCGGGCGGTGAGTGAGGGGGTGAGGTGGGGGGTGGAGAGGTAAATTTGTGTGTCGTCGGCATAGAGGTGGTAATTGAAGCCGTGGGAGTGTATTAGTTTGCCAAGGGAGGAGGTGTAGATGGAAAAGAGGAGGGGTCCGAGGACAGAGCCTTGGGGGACTCCAAAGGGAGAATCAGGGCTGCTCTGTGCAAAACTATTGCACAGAGCAGGTAAGTATAACATGTTTTTGTTATTTTTTAAAAAAGAAAATGTTACTATTTACAATCACTTTAAATATCTTCTATACTATGACTTATACTGCAATGGTAAAATACATACTTTGCCTTTTTTTTTTAAAATGACACTAAATAATTCTAAAATATCGGCATACCATGGCTCTGCTTTTTTTTTTTTTTTTTTAAGTCTCTTATTGTTTTCAGGTTTCTTTTTTCATTGATGCTTCACAGCTACTATGGTTGTATGCTTGCTGTGTCTGTTCTACAGCTCCTATAGAACTGAATGTGTCTGCATGTAGATGTGTAGTCCATCTGAGCGGTGAGCAGGAAAGGGTGGCTACAGTCACATACACAAGAGGGGGGGGGGGCATGGAGAATTAATGTAGCCACCCTTGAACAGGAAGTCTGAGAATATCAGAAAAAGTTTGCATTTGAGATATGAAACAAAGCGCAAGATATTAGATACAGTCTACATACCGGCGAAACTCAAAAAATTTGAATATCGTGCAAAAGTTCATTTATTTCAGTAATGCAACTTAAAAGGTGAAACTAATATATGAGATAGACTCGTTACATGCAAAGCAAGATACAGTTGTGGCCAAAATTATTCAACCCCCACTGAAATTGAGTGTTTTGGCCAGTTTGACATTGCTTTTGATCATTCAGTCATCTTGCTTACATTTACATTAAAGAGGCACTTGTAGGTCAGACAAATATAACATAACAGTTATAATGAAATAACCACAAATGTCTTTTCTGTGCTCACAGCATTATCAGTTTTATTCAACCCCCAAGTGACATTCAATCTTAGTACTTAGTACAGCATCCTTTTACAGTTATAACAGCTTTTAAACGTGAAGCATAGCTTGACACAAGTGTCTTGCAGCGATCTACGGGTATCTTCGCCCATTCTTCATGGGCAAAGGCCTCCAGTTCAGTCACATTCTTAGGCTTGCGCACTGCAACTGCTTTCTTTAAGTCCCACCAGAGGTTCTCAATCGGATTTAAGTCTGGTGACTGCGATGGCCACTCCAAAATGTTCCAGCCTTTCCTCTGCAACCATGCTCTAGTGGACTTGGAGGTATGCTTGGGATCATTGTCCTGTTGAAAGGTCCAACGTCTCCCAAGCCTCAGGTGTGTGACGGACTGCATCACGTTTCCATCCAATATCTCCTGGTACTGAAGAGAATTCATGGTACCTTGCACACGCTGAAGCTTCCCTGTACCTGCAGAAGCAAAACAGCCCCAAAGCATGATTGACCCTCCACCATGCTTCACAGTAGGCAAGGTGTTCTTTTCATCATAGGCCTTGTTCTTCCTCCTCCAAACATAGCGTTGATCCATGGGCCCAAACAGTTCTAATTTTGTTTCATCAGTCCACAGAACACTATCCCACAACTTTTGTGGTTTGTCCACATGGCTTTTGGCATACTGCAGTCGACTCTTCTTATTCTTTGGAGACAGCAAGGGGGTACGCCTGGGAGTTCTGGCACGGAGGCCTTCATTACGCAGTGTGCGTCTTATTGTCTGGGCTGAAACTTCTGTACCCACATCTGACAAATCTTTTCTCAGTTCCTCAGCAGTCACACGGGGACTTCTCTCCACTCTACGCTTCAGGTAGCGCACAGCAGTCGAAGTCAGCATCTTCTTTCTGCCACGACCAGGTAGCGTTTCAACAGTGCCCTTTGCCTTGAATTTGCGAATGATGCTTCCTAAGGTGTCTCTTGGTATGTTTAACATCTTTGCAATCTTCTTATAGCCATTGCCCTTCCTGTGAAGAGAAATCACCTCTTCTCTTGTCTTCCTGGACCATTCTCTTGCCTTCACCATGTTTGTAACCACACCAGTAAATGTCTAGAAGGAGCTGAGTATCACAGTCATTTTAAAGCTGCCTAATTGGTGCTTATTATGCTTGATTGCTGCTCGGTGACATCCACAGGTGTTTTCAATACCTGATGGAAAGCACCTGTATGAACCTCTGTTCTTCAGAGTGGTAGTCTTTAAGGGGTTGAATAATTGTGGCAATGAAGAAACCACATAAGAACCATTTACTACTGTATTACATAAACAATTGATGTCATTTTAGTTGCATTTGGGTAGTTACAACGTCCTTGTAGGATTTGATTCTGAATACAATTCCAAATGTACACTATAGTCCCTAAACCCCTTTACAGCATTGGGGGTTGAATAATTTTGGCCACAACTGTAGTTCAAGCCGTGATTTGTCATAATTGTGATGATTATGGCTTACAGCTCATTCTCGGCATTCTCGGCTCAAAGTGTCCCACTCTAATCAGCTAATTAAGCCATAACACCTGCAAAGGGTTCCTGAGCCTTTAAATGGTCTCTCAGTCTGGTTCAGTTGGAATCACAATCATGGGAAAGACTGCTGACCTGACAGTTGTGCAGAAAACTATCATTGACACCCTCCATAAGGAGGGAACGCCTCAAAAGGTAATTGCAAAAGAAGTTGGATGTTCCCAAAGTGCTGTATCAAAGCACAATAATAGAAAGTTATGTGGAAGGGAAAAGTGTGGAAGAAAAAGGTGCACAAGCAGCAGGGATGACCGCAGCCTGGAGAGGATGGTCAGGAAAAGGCCATTCAAAAGTGTTGGGGACTTTCACAAGGAGTGGACTGAGGCTGGAGTCAGTGCATCAAGAGCCACCACACACAGACAGTTCCTGGACATGGGCTTCAAATGTCGTATTCCTCTTGTCAAGCCGCTCCTGAACAACAAACAATGTCAGAAGCGTCTTACCTGGGCTAAAGAAAAACAGACCTGGTCTGTTGCTCATTGGTCCATAGTCCTCTTTTCTGATGAGAGCAACTTTTGCATCTCATTTGGAAACCAAGGACCCAGAGTATGGAGGAAAAATGGAGAGGCACACACTGCAAGATGCTTGAAGTCCAGTGTGAAGTTTCCACAGTCTGTGTTGATTTGGGGAGCCATGTCATCTGCTGGTGTTGGTCCACTGTGCTTCATTAAGTCCAGGGTCAACGCAGCCGTCTACCAGGAGATTTTGGAGCACTTCATGCTTCCTTCCGCAGACGAGCTTTATGGGGATGCTGACTTCATTTTCCAGCAGGACTTGGCACCTGCCCACACTGTCAAAAGCACCAAAACCTGGTTCAATGACCGTGGCATTACTGTGCTTGATTGGCTAGCAAATGCGCCTGACCTGAACCCCATAGAGAATCTATGGGGCATTGCCAAGAGAAAGATGAGAGACATGAGAGCGATCAATGCAGAAGAGCTGAAGGCTGCTATTGAAGCATCCTGGTCTTCCATAACACCTCAGCAGTGCCACAGGCTGATAGCTTCCATGCCACGCCGCATCGAGGCAGTAATTGCTGCAAAAGGGGCCCAAACCAAGTACTGAGTACATATGCATGCTTATACTTTTCAGAGGTCCGATATTGTTCTATGTACAATCCTTGTTTTATTGATTGCATGTAATATTCTAATTTTCTGAGATTGTGGATTTGGGGTTTTCATGAGCTGTAAGCCATGATCATCACAATTATGACAAATCACGGCTTGAACTATCTTGCTTTGCATGTAATGAGTCTATCTCATATATTAGTTTTACCTTTTAAGTTGCATTACTGAAATAAATGAACTTTTGCACGATATTCAAATTTTTCGAGTTTTACCTGTATATTTAGACATATTGCATTTACTTTTATTAAAAATGTGAGTTTAGTGTCACTTTAATATCTGCATGTATTTGGGACATGCAATACATCCTTTCAGAAAGCACATTGGTTTTGAACTAGTAATAAAAATGTGGCACAAATATGCAACAGTTCAGCTCACAAAGTGCTGTATTCAGTCGTCCATGGGAAACAAACGATCTTCATGGGGGAACGTCATTTATAACCAAAAAGTGGATGAAGTGCTGCCAGCATGACAAGCCTTAGCAATAAGTTCAGAGACCTACATTGTGCAAGAGTTACATCAAGATCAAAAGGGTTGATGAGATAAACATTTTCAACTCATGGTGACTGGGCTGTTTAACTGGTAGAAATTAAGACTGAAGTTGTAACTGCTTCTCAGTGGTACTTGTATGCAAACTAGAAAACCAAGAAATATTTGGTAGTAGATAAAAACAAAGAATAAATATCCAGCTGACCAAGAACCTAAAGTCTTAGCAGTTGTAGTTTTTCTATATCGCAACCAAATTCATTCTTGCAGGGACAGTTTTCCCTAGTGGTAACCTGATTGGGCTTCCTTTCCATGGGTAATAGGGGTACCGGTTTTGGCCTCCTCTATCCTTGATGTCAGTGTGCTACTAGACTTTTATTTGTTCTTCTAACTGACATGTTGCTCTGTTTCAAATGCTGCTTTATGCATTGACATACCTCCATAGACCCACCATATGGTCACCTGCTAATTTGGCACTGTCCTCAGGCAGCTTAACTCTTCAGTTAGACACAGAAGTTGAATCTGATGCAATTTTACTTCAGTTAAAGCGGAACTAAACCCTCCTATGATTTTCAGCTAAGGAAGCTGCCATATCAGCCTCTGTTTGATCTGCAACTGCCATGATGTTGCACATGTGACCAGTTATGACACCAGCAATTTTCTCAGGCGTGCCGGAAATTTTAACTGTTTTTTTATAAACAGTGAGTTTAGTTCCGCATTAATTTAGCCAAGACCGTGGTAATTTTTGTTTCCAGGCTGCAAGGCATAGTCAATGCGCATGCTTTGGCACTTATTTACAGTGTTTATTTTCCTTCACGTGTGTTTTATTTTGCACTTATGTATGTGTTATTGTTCCTTTCACTCAGATGGATGGTGTGGGTCCTTGGGCCTACCCTGAAGTTTAGGGGGAGGATGTGTGGCCACTAGGTTTTTTCCTCCCCTGAACCAGGGGGGTCTCTCTTCAGGGGAGCTCCTCACCTAGTGGTTGGATTTGACTGACCATGAGGAGAGAGGTCTAACAGGCATTTTGACTAGGAGTGATCCTTGCCCCTGTCAGAAGCCTTGCACCCTGGATTGTCAGGGAAGGGCCCTATTTCCTTAAATGCCACACCCCTAAGTGGCAATTTTTTTTGTGTGTGTTTTTTTTTTTTTTTTTTAATGCACTTTTTTTGTTCAATTAAAAGTGTTTTGTTTTTGTGTACCACTGCAGGTTAAAAAAAAAATTGCAGTACAGAGGATGTTTTTCTAGTCCTTTTGAAGTATAAGAAGACAATGACTTCCCTAAGACCTCTAGACCCCTGATGTCTCCATAAAGAGGACTTGTTACCTGCCCAGTACTATCATATATAGGGTTTGTTAGCCCTCTTATGATAGCAATCAAGTTAAATGAAAGCAATAAAAAAAGTAAAAAAACCAAACTCCATCACCCTGCACGCAGGGTGTGCAGGTATATGTAAATTACAATTTCACCACGAAAGGTATTTATTGTCAGAGTGAGAGCAATAATTCTAGGCCCTTCATTTACAGATTACTCTAAACCGATGAGCTGTTTAAACCATTGCCTGTTTTGGGTACCATCACTTTTAAAGGATAAGTTCACCTTTTAGACAAAAATAATAAATGCGCATTTTTTCCAGGTAAAAAATGTATTATTTTTGTCTACAGGAGCCTGGAAGTCTCCTGCAGACCTGTCAGAATATCTGCTTGCCGTACGGGATGTATGAGGAAGCAGATATTCTGACAGGAAAACATAAAAATTGCTGCGCTGCCTCTCCCAAAAACTACTTTAATTAAATAAATGAACTCCCTACTACACAAAGGGTCCCCACAAATGTGCATGTGCTATAATACCCCGTGTGCTGGCAATTATATCTCTCCTCCCCAGTGACTAAATCCCAAATAAACCAATAAGTAAATACAAGGTGCTTAAACAACATAGTCATAAAAATAGCACATATACAATGCCATGAAACTGTGTATACATTGAAATTGTATAAAACAATATATATATATATTAAAGTTCCAATAATTGTGCAAACATATAATAGTTCCAAAAAAATTGAAAGTTCGGAAAAAACCCCCAAAGAAATCCGCATCCAGTGTGAATATTAAGTGATACAGTAGTAAATCTTCTTATCCATAGCAATTCTCTGTACGTAGTGCTCCCCCTCCAGAGCCCACTTGCCACAAATAATTGACCGCCTGGAATGGTAGGTCAAATATCGCATGAGATGTTGCAGCGCTCTCCTTCAGGAAAGTTGGCCATCTATGTGGTCTTGACAACTCTATACACTGATGACAGACTCCGTAGTAGAAACACCTCTATATCAATCGTTTGTCACACAAGATGCGGATGGGGGTTTCTTTGCGTCTTTTTTTTAACTTTTATATGTTTGCACAATTATTGGGACATATATAGTTTTATACAATTTCACTGTTCTCCCTTAATGGTCATTATTATCACATAGCCTTCTTCTCACAGGCACCTCTGATATGTTCGGGTTTTTCTTTTCCTGTATTCACCAACATTCTCAGCTTTTCTTCAGCAACATATAGGAAAATCCATTTTGGGTGCTTAAGTCTTCCAAGATCACTTATTCCAGGAGAGTCTGCACTGGTTCAGGGAGCCTACAGACATGCAATCTTCAGTTACCATAGGTGACTTGGTTCCATAAGGCTTGTTTTGGAGGACAGTGCAGATTAGAGACCAGCCATTTCAGAGCAGAAGTAAGGCAACCTTCTCGCGATGTCGCCGTACGGCAGCACTTTAGATGTGGAGGTGGTTTCCATGATTATGAAATCACAAGAGACTTTTAAAAATCCAAATAAAAAATCAACCAAATCTAAAAACTAGTAACATAAACAAAGTGTTGTACATTAGCTGTTTTCCAAAGTATATTGAATCCATAGTGTGCGTATATAGCAGACTGTGTTGAGTATATACATTACAGGTAGAGATGAGCGAAGTATTCAAAAATTCGATTCGACTGATTCGGCGAATTCGTGGAAAAATTTCGATTCGAGTTGAATATATTCGCTGCGAATTTAACTTATAAAAGGGTGTTTCTAGGCTTCAGAGAGCCTTTATATGAGTGCAGAACACTGTACCTTTAATTTAAATGCCCTTGGAGTCTGCTGGGGAAGAGAAATAATACTGTCAGTCAGAATGACATGCAGATGAGTGCCGTCGATCTTAGAATCACCGCACACTTCACTCATTTGGGCAGTCACGGGGCCAAAACCAGAGTGTGGAGCCACAGTGTGGCGGTGGAGGCAGCAGCAATGGGAGGCCATACAGCACCCTATGACAAAAATGGAAACCACCAGCAGTGTGAGGAGACCTGAAAGTGGCACATGGCAGAGTGTGGCGATGGAGACAGCAGCAATGGGAGGCCGTACAGGGACCCATGAGAGACTCTGGACCTGGCAGCAGCATGAGGAGGCGGTATAGGGGCCCATGGCAGATTAGGGGCCTGGCAGCAGCTATGGGAGGCCCGTAATCTGCCAGCACCCTATGACAAAAAATGGAACACACCAGCAGTGTGAGGAGACCTGAAAGTGGCACATGGCAGAGTGTGGCGATGGAGACAGCAGCAATGGGAGGCCGTACAGGGACCCATGAGAGACTCTGGACTTGGCAGCAGCATGAGGAGGTGGTATAGGGGCCCATGGCAGATTAGGGGCCTGGCAGCAGCTATGGGAGGCCCGTAATCTGCCAGCACCCTATGACAAAAAATGGAACACACCAGCAGTGTGAGGAGACCTGAAAGTGGCACATGTTTGGGGCATGATTCATGGCGGATTTAGTCAGTTGTGTCAGGAACTGGTGGTTTGAAATCCAGACTAATCCACGCCTGATTCATTTTCACAAACGTGAGTCTCTCCACACTTTGGGTGGACAGTCGTGTCCTCCGCGGAGTTGCAATACCTCCTGCCGCACTAAACACGCGCTCCGATGCCACGCTACTGGCCGGGCATGACAGTCTTTCAAGGGCAAATTCAGCTAGTTGGGGCCAAAGGTCAAGTTTTGTTGCCCAGTAGTCAAGGGGATTGTCTACCTCGGTTGGCAGGGTGCTGTCCAAGTAGGCCCAAGCCTGTTGTTTGAGGTCCTGCTCCAGGTCCACCTGATGCTGCTGCTGCTGCGGCTGGTTAGTAGTTTCCTCACTGCGCTGGAGAAGAAAGCTACTCATCATCGACTGCAGACTGAGGCAGCCTGTCAAGGTCCTACCTTTTCCCTGTGGTTATGTTACTTCATGTGCTGGTGTCCATCTTGGATTCTGCTGTGCATGATGGGAGCCCTTTTATGCCTTCAGGTTTCTGTGGTCCATCCTCCAGAGGGGTGTGGCTGATGACATATAAGCCTGTGGCCCGCACATGCTCTTTGCACTTGTGTCTTGTGTCTTTGTGTTGCTGTTACTCTGTTCTGACTCTCGTGACTCTCCTGGTATCTGATTCGGCTTGTCTTGACTATTCTTTGTATTCTCCTTTGATCTGACCCTCTGTTGCTGAACCCGGCTCGTGACCTGTGATTCTCGTCTGCTGTCCTGTACTGTTCTGTCCTGTTGTTGTTGACCCCGGCTTGTCTGACTACTCTTTTGTCTCTTCCACCAGCTACACGCCATTGGCGGCGGCCATTACCGCAGCTGAGGTGTCTCGGGGGCCACGACCTGGTTCCTGGCTGCGTCAAGTCCATCCCCACCATCAGGGGCCCTGGTGAAGGGCAGCCTGGGACTTAGACTCCGCGCCCTGAGGGACTTCGGTCTGTGGGTGGTGGTTGTCGTCTGCCAGTGCGTTACATTGTTAGGCCTGCCTGTCCGTTCCTCAGCTCCTGCCCTGACATTACACAAGTGCCATGAACCCTGACGGTGCAGGCACGCCTTCGCTCCCAATGCTAGTCGCCAGACTCGATCAACAGGATCACCTGTTGGATCAGTTCGCTCAGGCGTTGCAAACTCTGCTTGCACGCACCGCGCACCTTACTCCTGGTGTTATTAGGCCGGTTGTCGCTCCGGTGGTCGCTTCCGCTGCTGTTCCGCTTGCTGTGCCTACCGCCGCGGCTGATGCGGCACCCGCGGTGTCCAGAGGTATGACCGGTTCAGCCCCTCTTCCACAGCGCTTTGGGGGTGAGCCGAGTCAGTGTCGTGGGTTCCTCAACCAGGTGGGTATTTATTTTGAATTAATACCCCACGCCTTTCCGTCTGAGAGGTCAAAGGTGGGGTTCCTCATCTCACTACTCTCAGACAAGGCCTTGGCCTGGGCAAATCCCTTATGGGAGAGGAACGACCCGGTGATTCAAGATTTTTCTGGTTTTGTCGATGCCTTCCGTAGGGTATTCGACGTACCGGCTCGTTCCGCCTCGGCGGCCAAGCTGCTCATGACCATGCATCAGGGTTCACGGACCGTGGCCGAGTACGCTATAGAGTTTCGTACCCTGGCGGCAGAGGTCGGTTGGAACAATGAGGCTCTGGTGGCTGCGTTTTCCCATGGTCTTTCTGACTCATTGAAGGACGAGATTGCAGCTAAGGAACTGCCTGTGGTGTTGGAGGAGCTCATCTCTTTCCTGATCCTGATTGACACCAGGCTCAGGGAGAGGCCTTCACTCAAGGAACGCCTGCGGGGGCCTTCCAATCGACTGGCACCTGCGTTTTCTGTCCCACCCGTTCCTCCCTCTCCTCCCACGCCTCCTGGGGATAGCTTGTCTGGTGGGGAACCCATGCAGCTGGGGTTTGCTCGCCTTTCCGAGGGGGAGCGGGCCGCTCGGCGTCGGGAGGGTCGCTGCCTGTACTGTGGCCTCGGTGGGCACTTTCGGCAGTCTTGTCCGGTCCGTCCGGGAAACGCTTGCACCTGAGATCATGTCGGGGACAGATCTTGGGTGGAGTTTCCTCGTCCCCGGCGTTCCGCAAGGATAAGCCACTGATCACCGTGGTCCTTTCTTGGACAGGGGGCTCGGTGACGGCCCAGGCGTTGGTAGACTCTGGGGCCGGTGGGTTGTTCTTGGACAGCTCGTTTGCTGCGCAGCACTCCATTCCCCTGCAGGCTCGTGCTGCCCCATTGGTTCTCGAAGCAATAGATGGCAGGCCCCTGCAGCCGCCGCAGGTTACCCACGAGACCCTGCCAATAGAGGTAGCCATTGGGGCTGTTCACAGGGAGTTGGCCTGTTTTCAGGTGATTTCTTCCCCACACTATTCGGTGGTTTTGGGGTATCCCTGGCTCCAGAGGCACAATCCAACCTTCAATTGGCAAACAGCCGAGATTCTCTCATGGTCTCCACAGTGTGGGGCCGGGTGCATCCGGGGGCCGGTTAAGGTATTGTGTGCCTCCTCGGACTCTGCGTTGCCCACCGACTATGGGGAATACCGGGACGTGTTCGATAAGGTACGCGCTGGTACCTTACCACCGCATCGTCCTTACGACTGCGCCATATCCCTGCAACCCGGGGCCACTCCTCCACGTGGCAGGGTGTACCCTCTCTCGGTTGCGGAGAATAAGGCCATGGAGGAGTACGTGGTGGATGCGCTTTCCCGGGGGCACATTCGTAAGTCTACTTCCCCAGCAGGAGCGGGGTTTTTTTTCGTAAAGAAGAAAGGTGGGGAATTGAGGCCCTGCATCGATTATAGGGGTCTCAATCGGATTACCATTAAAAATGCATATCCAATTCCTTTGATTTCTGAGTTATTCGACCGCCTTAAGGGAGCAACGGTCTTTACCAAACTCGACCTTAGGGCGGCGTACAACCTCGTACGGATCAGACAGGGGGATGAGTGGAAGACCGCGTTTAACACCAGAACTGGGCACTACGAATACCTGGTGATGCCCTTCGGATTGTGTAACGCGCCCGCGGTCTTTCAGGAATTCATAAACGATGTCCTTCGTGATTTGTTGCAGCAATGCGTAGTGGTTTACCTGGATGACATCTTGGTTTACTCTACCTCCATGGAGTCCCATGTCCAGGATGTTAAGCAGGTGCTGCAACGATTGCGTGAGAACGGACTCTTTTGTAAACTCGAGAAGTGCGAGTTCCATCGATCCCAGGTTGCCTTTTTGGGCTACATAATTTCCGCGGAGGGATTTTCCATGGACCCTCAGAAGGTTGCGGCAGTTCTGCAGTGGCCTCGTCCCAATGGTCTTCGGCCCATTCAGCGCTTTCTGGGTTTTGCCAACTACTATCGGAAGTTCATCAGGAACTTCTCCACATTGGCAAAGCCTCTCTCTGACCTAACCAAGAAGGGGAGTAACCCTCACGAGTGGCCATCCGAGGCCATCAGAGCTTTCGAGGCTCTGAAAGCTGCCTTTGCTTCGGCTCCGATTCTTTCGCATCCCAATCCTGGGTTGCCCTTCGTCCTCGAAGTTGATGCTTCCGAGACGGGAGTAGGGGCTCTCCTGTCTCAGCGTCGGTCACCCGATGGACCCCTACTTCCCTGCGGGTTCTACTCCAGGAAGCTTTCCTCGGCTGAGTGCAACTACCAGATTGGAGATCGGGAGTTGTTGGTCATCATTCTGGCTCTCAAGGAATGGAGGCACCTGCTCGAGGGTTCCGCGGTTCCGGTCCTCATTCTTACCGATCACAAGAACCTGACTTATCTTTCGGAGGCCAAGAGATTGACACCCCGCCAGGCCAGATGGGCTCTGTTCTTGTCACGCTTCAACTATGTGGTTTCATATTTTCCTGGTTCCAAGAATGTCAGGGCTGATGCGTTATCACGGCAATACTCTGAGTTGTCCAGGGAGGACTCTGAGCCAATCTCACTTATACCTCCAGATCAGATCCTGGCTGCCATTCGCACCAGTCTGACCTCTCCCCTTGGGGAGCAGATTTTGGCGGCTCAAACTGATGCTCCTCCCGGGAGGCCGGAGGGTAGATGTTTCGTACCCGAGGGATTGCGCACCCGCCTGCTGCGTACCTACCATAACGCCAAAACTGCCGGGCATCCAGGGAAGAACCAGCTGTGTTGGGTCGTCTCTCGCTTATTCTGGTGGCCAACCCTCCGTGCCGACATTGCCTCTTATGTAGCGGCATGTTCGATCTGTGCCCAGAATAAGTCTCCACGGCATCTCCCTTTGGGTCTTCTGCAACCCATTCCCAATGGGGAGCGTCCTTGGTCACATCTAGGGATGGACTTTATTGTAGACCTCCCGGTGTCTCGGGGTCATACGGTCATCCTCATGATCGTCGATCGGTTTTCCAAGATGTGCCATTGCATTCCACTCAGGAAATTACCCACAGCGCAGGAACTGGCCACGGTCTTTTCCAGGGAGATTTTTCGCCTGCATGGGTTACCTAAGGTGATTGTCTCAGACCGCGGGAGTCAGTTCGTGTCCAGATTCTGGCGTGCCTTCTGCTCCCAGTTGGGTATTAGTCTCTCCTTTTCATCAGCCTACCACCCGCAGTCCAATGGGGCTGCGGAGCGTTCCAATCAGGCCTTAGAACAATTCCTTCGGTGTTATATTTCAGACCATCAGGATGATTGGGCCGATCTCCTGCCGTGGGCAGAGTTTGCCAGGAACTCGGCGGTCAACTCCTCCACCGGGATGTCTCCCTTCATGGCCAACTATGGGTTTCAACCCGCGGTATTACCTGAGAGGTTCTCACCACAGGACATTCCGGCTGTGGAGAACCATCTTGCTGCCCTGCGTTCTTCTTGGGGGCAGATCCAGAGGGCCTTGAGGGACTCAGCTCAGCGCCAGAAGTTCCAGGCTGATCGCAGACGGTTGCCCGCTCCTTCATACCAGGTCGGCGATCGGGTGTGGTTGTCTACTCGCAACCTCAATCTTCGGGTGCCCACACCCAAACTGGCTCCCCGTTTTGTCGGTCCTTTCCGCATTCTCCGCAAAGTGAATCCGGTGGCCTATGCACTTGCCCTTCCGTCTGGGATGCGGATCTCCAATATCTTTCATGTTTCCCTGTTGAAACCTCTGATCTGCAATCGCTTCACTACCTCTCTTCCTCGGCCCCGTCCTGTCCGGGTTGACGGTCATGAGGAGTATGAGGTGAGCCGGATCCTGGACTCTCGATTGGTGCGCGGTCAATTACAGTTCCTGGTTCATTGGCGCGGTTATGGTCCCGAGGAGCGTTCCTGGGTTCCTTCCGCGGATGTCCATGCTCCTGCCCTCCTCCGCGCTTTTCATACCCGCTTTCCTCAGAAACCTTTTGTTGAGCCGCGGAGGGGGAGGGGCCCTTGAGGGGGAGGTACTGTCAAGGTCCTACCTTTTCCCTGTGGTTATGTTACTTCATGTGCTGGTGTCCATCTTGGATTCTGCTGTGCATGATGGGAGCCCTTTTATGCCTTCAGGTTTCTGTGGTCCATCCTCCAGAGGGGTGTGGCTGATGACATATAAGCCTGTGGCCCGCACATGCTCTTTGCACTTGTGTCTTGTGTCTTTGTGTTGCTGTTACTCTGTTCTGACTCTCGTGACTCTCCTGGTATCTGATTCGGCTTGTCTTGACTATTCTTTGTATTCTCCTTTGATCTGACCCTCTGTTGCTGAACCCGGCTCGTGACCTGTGATTCTCGTCTGCTGTCCTGTACTGTTCTGTCCTGTTGTTGTTGACCCCGGCTTGTCTGACTACTCTTTTGTCTCTTCCACCAGCTACACGCCATTGGCGGCGGCCATTACCGCAGCTGAGGTGTCTCGGGGGCCGCGACCTGGTTCCTGGCTGCGTCAAGTCCATCCCCACCATCAGGGGCCCTGGTGAAGGGCAGCCTGGGACTTAGACTCCGCGCCCTGAGGGACTTCGGTCTGTGGGTGGTGGTTGTCGTCTGCCAGTGCGTTACATTGTTAGGCCTGCCTGTCCGTTCCTCAGCTCCTGCCCTGACACAGCCGCTGCTGGTGGAGCTACCACTGCTCCTACCACCCCACCCCTCCCCTGCTGCCATGGCAGCGGAACGCGAGCGCACAGGGCCCACAGTGTCTGAGGATGGACGTTGGCGCACAAAGGCAGAGACCAACTGACTACATAGGTGGTTTTTATAGTACGTTATTTTGGCCTCCCTCTCAGCAGGTGTGAAAAAGGCCACCATTTTTGAACGGTAGCGAGGGTCCAACAAGGTGGACAGCCAAAAGTCATCCCTCTGTCTGATGGTTATTATTCGGCTTTCGCTACGCAAGCAACCGAGCATGCTATGGGCCATTTGTGCCAAGGAATGCGAGGGACTCCCTGCCTCCATCTCCACAGCATACTGCCACGGTGCGTCTGGGTCCTCTGTCTCCTCTTCCTCCTCCTCTACCAGATGCTCCTGCTCCTCCACTCCTGTCCGCTGAGTGGAAAAACCACCCATTTCACTCAATAATTCCTGAGCACCAATGTCCTCCTCTACCTCCTCCTCGTCTTCCTGTCCTGCCCCCACAGGGGTCATGTGGCGTTGAGATCTGTGCGCCACGTCTACCGCACCCTGACCAGCCATTGTTAACAGCATTTGTTCCAGGACGTGCAACAGAGGAATGACGTCGTTCATCCCATAGTCCTGCCGACTCACGAATAGCGTGGCCTCCTCAAAGGGCCTGAGCAAGCGCAGGTGTCACGCATGAGCTGCCAATGGCTGACATCTAAGTTACACAGGGAGTACCTTTATCCGCTTTTAACATCAGGAAATCTGTGATGGCCTTTTGCTGTTCGTAAAGGCGGTCTAACATATGTAGGGTTGAATTCCACCTTGTTGCAACGTCACAGCATGAGGAGTCGGTACGGGGGCCCATGGCAGATTACGGGCCTGGCAGCAGCAATGGGAGGCCCGTAATCTGCCAGCACCCTATGAAAAAATGGAACCCACCAGCAGTGTGTGAGGAGACCTGAAAGTGGCACATGGCAGAGTGTGGCGATGGAGACAGCAGCAATGGGAGGCCGTACAGGGACCCATGAGAGACTCTGGACCTGGCAGCAGCATGAGGAGGCGGTATAGGGGCCCATGGCAGATTAGGGGCCTGGCAGCAGCTATAGGAGGCCCGTAATCTGCCAGCACCCTATGACAAAAAATGGAACACACCAGCAGTGTGAGGAGACCTGAAAGTGGCACATGGCATGAGACACTGTGGACCTGGCAGCAGCATGAGGAGGCGGTATAGGGGCCCATGGCAGATTAGGGGCCTGGCAGCAGCTATGGGAGGCCCGTAATCTGCCAGCACCCTATGTCAAAAAATTGAACACACCAGCAGTGTGTGAGGAGACCTGAAAGTGGCACATGGCAGAGTGTGGCGATGGAGACAGCAGCAATGGGAGGCCGTACAGGGACCCATGAGAGACTCTGGACCTGGCAGCAGCATGAGGAGGCGGTATAGGGGCCCATGGCAGATTAGGGGCCTGGCAGCAGCTATGGGAGGCCCGTAATCTGCCAGCACCCTATGTCAAAAAATTGAACACACCAGCAGTGTGTGAGGAGACCTGAAAGTGGCACATGGCAGAGTGTGGCGATGGAGACAGCAGCAATGGGAGGCCGTACAGGGACCCATGACAGACTCTGGACTTGGCAGCAGCATGAGGAGGCGGTATAGGGGCCCATGGCAGATTAGGGGCCTGGCAGCAGCTATAGGAGGCCCGTAATCTGCCAGCACCCTATGACAAAAAATGGAACACACCAGCAGTGTGAGGAGACCTGAAAGTGGCACATGGCAGAGTGTGGCGATGGAGACAGCAGCAATGGGAGGCCGTACAGGGACCCATGGCAGACTCTGGACTTGGCAGCAGCATGAGGAGGCGGTATAGGGGCCCATGGCAGATTAGGGGCCTGGCAGCAGCTATGGGAGGCCCGTAATCTGCCAGCACCCTATGTCCAAAAATTGAACACACCAGCAGTGTGAGGAGACCTGAAAGTGGCACATGGCATGAGACACTGTGGACCTGGCAGCAGCATGAGGAGGCGGTACAGGGGCCCATGGCAGATTAGGGGCCTGGCAGCAGCTATGGGAGACCCGTAATCTGCCAGCACCCTATGTCAAAAAATTGAACACACCAGCAGTGTGTGAGGAGACCTGAAAGTGGCACATGGCAGAGTGTGGCGATGGAGACAGCAGCAATGGGAGGCCGTACAGGGACCCATGAGAGACTCTGGACCTGGCAGCAGCATGAGGAGGCGGTATAGGGGCCCATGGCAGATTAGGGGCCTGGCAGCAGCTATAGGAGGCCCGTAATCTGCCAGCACCCTATGACAAAAAATGGAACACACCAGCAGTGTGAGGAGACCTGAAAGTGGCACATGGCAGAGTGTGGCGATGGAGACAGCAGCAATGGGAGGCCGTACAGGGACCCATGGCAGACTCTGGACTTGGCAGCAGCATGAGGAGGCGGTATAGGGGCCCATGGCAGATTAGGGGCCTGGCATCAGCTATGGGAGGCCCGTAATCTGCCAGCACCCTATGTCAAAAAATTGAACACACCAGCAGTGTGTGAGGAGACCTGAAAGTGGCACATGGCATGAGACACTGTGGACCTGGCAGCAGCATGAGGAGGCGGTACAGGGGCCCATGGCAGATTAGGGGCCTGGCAGCAGCTATGGGAGGCCCGTAATCTGCCAGCACCCTATGTCAAAAAATTGAACACACCAGCAGTGTGTGAGGAGACCTGAAAGTGGCACATGGCAGAGTGTGGCGATGGAGACAGCAGCAATGGGAGGCCGTACAGGGACCCATGAGAGACTCTGGACCTGGCAGCAGCATGAGGAGGCGGTATAGGGGCCCATGGCAGATTAGGGGCCTGGCAGCAGCTATAGGAGGCCCGTAATCTGCCAGCACCCTATGACAAAAAATGGAACACACCAGCAGTGTGAGGAGACCTGAAAGTGGCACATGGCAGAGTGTGGCGATGGAGACAGCAGCAATGGGAGGCCGTACAGGGACCCATGAGAGACTCTGGACCTGGCAGCAGCATGAGGAGGCGGTATAGGGGCCCATGGCAGATTAGGGGCCTGGCAGCAGCTATAGGAGGCCCGTAATCTGCCAGCACCCTATGACAAAAAATGGAACACACCAGCAGTGTGAGGAGACCTGAAAGTGGCACATGGCAGAGTGTGGCGATGGAGACAGCAGCAATGGGAGGCCGTACAGGGACCCATGACAGACTCTGGACTTGGCAGCAGCATGAGGAGGCGGTATAGGGGCCCATGGCAGATTAGGGGCCTGGCAGCAGCTATGGGAGGCCCGTAATCTGCCAGCACCCTTTGTCAAAAAATTGAACACACCAGCAGTGTGAGGAGACCTGAAAGTGGCACATGGCATGAGACACTGTGGACCTGGCAGCGGCATGAGGAGGCGGTACGGGGGCCCATGGCAGATTAGGGGCCTGGCAGCAGCTATGGGAGGCCCGTAATCTGCCAGCACCCTATGTCAAAAAATTGAACACACCAGCAGTGTGTGAGGAGACCTGAAAGTGGCACATGGCAGAGTGTGGCGATGGAGACAGCAGCAATGGGAGGCCGTACAGGGACCCATGGCAGACTCTGGACTTGGCAGCAGCATGAGGAGGCGGTATAGGGGCCCATGGCAGATTAGGGGCCTGGCAGCAGCTATAGGAGGCCCGTAATCTGCCAGCACCCTATGACAAAAAATGGAACACACCAGCAGTGTGAGGAGACCTGAAAGTGGCACATGGCAGAGTGTGGCGATGGAGACAGCAGCAATGGGAGGCCGTACAGGGACCCATGAGAGACTCTGGACCTGGCAGCAGCATGAGGAGGCGGTATAGGGGCCCATGGCAGATTAGGGGCCTGGCAGCAGCTATGGGAGGCCCGTAATCTGCCAGCACCCTATGTCAAAAAATTCAACACACCAGCAGTGTGTGAGGAGACCTGAAAGTGGCACATGGCAGAGTGTGGCGATGGAGACAGCAGCAATGGGAGGCCGTACAGGGACCCATGAGAGACTCTGGACCTGGCAGCAGCATGAGGAGGCGGTACAGGGGCCCATGGCAGATTAGGGGCCTGGCAGCAGCTATGGGAGGCCCGTAATCTGCCAGCACCCTATGACAAAAAATGGAACACACCAGCAGTGTGAGTAGACCTGAAAGTGGCACATGGCAGGGGCATGATTCATGGCGGATTTAGTCAGTTGTGTCAGGAACTGGTGGTTTGAAATCCAGACTAATCCACGCCTGATTCATTTTCACAAACGTGAGTCTCTCCACACTTTGGGTGGACAGTCGTGTCCTCCGCGGAGTTACAATACCTCCTGCCGCACTAAACACGCGCTCCGATGCCACGCTACTGGCCGGGCATGACAGCCTTTCAAGGGCAAATTCAACTAGTTGGGGCCAAAGGTCAAGTTTCGTTGCCCAGTAGTCAAGGGGATTGTCTACCTCGGTTGGCAGGGTGCTGTCCAAGTAGGCCCAAGCCTGTTGTTTGAGGTCCTGCTCCAGGTCCACCTGATGCTGCTGCTGCTGCGGCTGGTCAGTAGTTTCCTCACTGCGCTGGTGAAGAAAGCTACTCATCATCGACTGCAGACTGAGGCAGCCGCTGCTGGTGGAGCTACCACTGCTCCTACCACCCCACCCCTCCCCTGCTGCCATGGCAGCGGAACGTGAGCGCACAGGGCCCACAGTGTCTGAGGATGGACGTTGGTGCACAAAGGCAGAGACCAACTGACTACATAGGTGGTTTTTATAGTACGTTATTTTGGCCTCCCTCTCAGCAGGTGTGAAAAAGGCCACCATTGTTGAACGGTAGCGAGGGTCCAACAATGTGGACAGCCAAAAGTCATCCCTCTGTCTGACGGTTATTATTCGGCTGTCGCTACGCAAGCAACCGAGCATGCTATGGGCCATTTGTGCCAAGGAATGCGAGGGACTCCCTGCCTCCATCTCCACAGCATACTGCCACGGTGCGTCTGGGTCCTCTGTCTCCTCCTCCTCCTCCTCTACCACATGCTCCTGCTCCTCCACTCCTGTCTGCTGAGTGGAAAAACCACCCATTTCACTCAATAATTCCTGAGCACAAATGTCCTCCTCTACCTCCTCCTCTTCTTCCTGTTCTGCCCCCACAGGGGTCATGTGGCGTTGAGATCTGTGCGCCACGTCTACCGCACCCTGACCAGCCATTGTTAACAGCATTTGTTCCAGGACGTGCAACAGAGGAATGACGTCGTTCATCCCATAGTCCTGCCGACTCACGAATAGCGTGGCCTCCTCAAAGGGCCTGAGCAAGCGGCAGGTGTCACGCATGAGCTGCCAATGGCTGACATCGAAGTTACACAGGGGAGTACCTTTATACGCTTGTAACATCAGGAAATCGGTGATGGCCTTTCGCTGTTCGTAAAGGCGGTCTAACATGTGTAGGGTTGAATTCCACCTTGTTGCAACGTCGCAGATCAGGCGATGCTGTGGAATTCCGTTCTGCCGCTGCAGCTCAAGGAGGGTGTGCTTTGCGGTGTAGGAATGGCTGAAATGCATGCAAAGTTTACGTGACATTTTAAGGATGTCTTGCAGTGGGATGGTGGATTTTAGGAACCGCTTGACAACCAGATTGAACACGTGAGCCATGCATGGCGCATGGCACAACCTTCCTTGACGCAGAGCAGACACCATGTTCTTTCCGTTGTCGGTCAACATGGTTCCGATTTTGAGTTTGCACGGAGACAGCCACCTGTCGATTTCTCTGTTCATTACACTGAGAAGTTCCTCCCCTGTGTGACTACGTTCGCCAAGGCATACCAGGTGCAGCACAGCGTGACACCGTTGCGCCCTGCACATGTGATATGCCGGTCGGGTAATGGGACTTGGCACGGGGGTGGCGGCTGAGGACACGAAGGAAGAAGAGGTGGTAGAGGCGGACATCTTTTGTGCCCAAGGACGTGCAAACGTGGAGGCAAAAGCGGCGTGACCTGTCCAAGTTGCTGGTGCGGCTGTGACGGCACCACGTTCACCCAGTGGGCTGTAAATGACATGTACTGTCCCTGACCGTAGTTACAGCTCCACACGTCGGCGCTGCCGTGCACTTTGGCAGAGACCGACATGCTCAAAGACTGGCCCACCATCTCTTCTACATGTGAATGCAGGGCTGGCACTGCCTTTTTGGCGAAGAAATGACGGCTTGGCACTCTCCACCGCAACGCGGCACAAGCCATCATTTCTCGGAAAGGTGCTGAGTCCACCACTTGGAAAGGGAGGGACTGCAGCACCAGCAACTTGGACAGGAGGACGTTCAGCTTTTGCACCGTCGGGTGCGTGCTCGCAAACTGTTGTCTCTTGGAAACGGATTCCAAGAAAGACTGCTGACGGAATCCGTGAAGAGGAGTAGCAGGAGAAGGAGCATCTGAACGAGCGGAAGATGCCAACGAGCGACAACTCCCCTCAGCAGAGGTGTTGGAGCCTTGACTGGCTGATGGAGGGCGATTGACGTCGGGTGACGGAGCAAGTAACGGAGCGGGTGATGGAGCGGGGGCTGGGGCGGGCAGAACCGCCGTATCTTTATCACGGTTTTCCCAGGCCACCAAATGGCGACGCTGCATATGCTGCCGCAACGCTGTAGTCCCAACATGGCCACGCTTGACTTTCTGGCCACATAGTCGACATACGGCTACGTTTACTTCCTCGGGCGGCTTGACAAAAAATTGCCACACCGCCGAGTAGGAAACTTTGCCCCCGATACTCCTCACTGGCTGACTGCTGCTTCCTCCGTGCACACCGGCACCACTACTGGCCGTGGTGGTAGGCTGTAGTGGAGCTGGTGCTGTACTCCATTGTCGTTTGCCTCCACTGACACTGCTGCGACCCTGCTGCCTCCTGGGCAACCCACCGACTGTTTTGCTCGCTGCCAAGCTGCCACCCTCTTCTCCTGATGATGCGGAAGCAATAGCCTGATGACGACGAGGCTGCCAAGTGCGATCAGCCTCATCATCATCAATTAGGGTCTCCGCCTCACTACTAGCCCCCTCGGCTGTGTGTGGGTCAGGAGACAGACCTGTCTCTAGACCGGCTACCGAGCCACTCTCCTTGCCACTACTTCTTCGCCTGGCTGCTGAAGAGGCAGATGTCTCCCCCCGTTCCTGACCGCCCTCTGTTTGCTCTTCCTCACTGTACAGTGGGGCTGAGCCCACAGCATGCGATACTTCGCTTGGTGAGGGAACACCAAAGGACAGGGGCAGGTAGAGGACACGTGATTTCAGTGGGCTTGGTCCCGGGCCATGCCAACTAACGGTTGTGTCTGACGTACCCACCGACCGTTGGCTGTAGGTGTCAGAGGTGACCTGGGAAGAGGAAGACGACCGAGCCAACCAATCGATGACGGCAGGGTTGTCGGTGGAGACACGACCGCTGGATGACACCGGGAGCACTGGCCTCTGGCTGCGAATAGTGCTGCCTCGACCCCTTCCTCTGCTGCCACGTCTGCTCGCTCCTAAAACATTGCCTCCTCTGCCACTCCTCTGCATGTTGTCTGACATACTCTTTAATTAAACGATTCTGTGTCCCTGAGTAACAATTCTGTGTCTGTCCCTGAGTAACAATTCTGTGTCCCTGAGTAACGTTTCTGTGGCCCTAAGTAACAGTTCTGTGTCCCTCAGTAACAATTCTGTGTCCCTCAGTAACAATTCTGTGTCCCTCAGTAACAATTCTGTGTCTGTCCCTGAGTAACAATTCTGTGTCTGTCCCTGAGTAACAATTCTGTGTCTGTCCCTGAGTAACAATTCTGTGTCTGTCCCTCAGTAACAATTCTGTGTCCCTGAGTAACAATTCTGTGTCCCTGAGTAACAATTCTGTTTCCCTGAGTAACAATTCTGTGTCCCTCAGTAACAATTCTGTGTCTGTCCCTGAGTAACAATTCTGTGTCCCTGAATAACAATTTTTTGTCCCTCAGTAACAATTCTGTGTCCCTGAGTAACAATTCTGTGTCCCTGAGTAACAATTCTGTGTCCCTCAGTAACAATTCTGTGTCCCTCAGTAACAATTCTGTGTCCCTCAGTAACAATTCTGTGTCCCTCAGTAACAATTCTGTGTCCCTCAGTAACAATTCTGTGGCCCTAAGTAACGTTTCTGTGGCCCTAAGTAACGTTTCTGTGGCCCTAAGTAACGTTTCTGTGGCCCTAAGTAACGTTTCTGTGGCCCTCAGTAACAAATCTGTGGCCCTCAGTAACAATTCTGTGTCCCTCAGTAACAATTCTGTGTCTGTCCCTGAGTAACAATCCTGTGTCTGTCCCTGAGTAACAATTCTGTGTCTGTCCCTGAGTAACAATTCTGTGTCCCTCAGTAACAATTCTGTGTCCCTCAGTAACAATTCTGTGTCCCTGAGTAACAATTCTGTGTCCCAGAGTAACAATTCTGTGTCCCTCAGTAACAATTCTGTGTCCCTCAGTAACAATTCTGTGTCCCTCAGTAACAATTCTGTGTCTGTCCCTGAGTAACAATTCTGTGTCCCTAAGTAACGTTTCTGTGGCCCTAAGTAACAGTTCTGTGGCCCTCAGTAACAAATCTGTGTCCCTCAGTAACAATTCTGTGTCTGTCCCTGAGTAACAATTCTGTGTCCCTAAGTAACGTTTCTGTGGCCCTAAGTAACGATTCTGTGGCCCTAAGTAACGTTTCTGTGGCCCTCAGTAACAGTTCTGTGGCCCTCAGTAACAGTTCTGTGGCCTTCAGTAACAATTCTGTGTCTGTCCCTGAGTAACAATTCTGTGTCCCTAAGTAACGGTTCTGTGGCCCTAAGTAACGATTCTGTGGCCCTAAGTAACGTTTCTGTGGCCCTAAGTAACGTTTCTGTGGCCCTAAGTAACGTTTCTGTGGCCCTTAGTAACAATTCTGTGTCCCTCAATAACAATTCTGTGTCTGTCCCTAAGTAACAATTCTGTGGCCCTAAGTAACATTTCTGTGGCCCTAAGCAACGATTCTGTGGCCCTCAGTAACAAATCTGTGTCCCTCACTAACAATTCTGTGTCTGTCCCTAAGTAACAATTCTGTGGCCCTAAGTAACGATTCTGTGGCCCTCAGTAACAAATCTGTGTCCCTCAGTAACAATTCTGTGTATGTCCCTAAGTAACAATTCTTTAGCCCTAAGTAACAGTTCTGTGTCCCTGAGTAACAATTCTGTGTCCCTGAGTAACAATTCTGTGTCTGTCCCTGAGTAACAATTCTGTGTCTGTCCCTGAGTAACAATTCTGTGTCTGTCCCTCAGTAACAATTCTGTGTCCCTGAGTAACAATTCTGTGTCCCTGAGTAACAATTCTGTGTCCCTGAGTAACAATTCTGTTTCCCTGAGTAACAATTCTGCGTCCCTCAGTAACAATTCTGTGTCTGTCCCTGAGTAACAATTCTGTGTCCCTGAGTAACAATTTTTTGTCCCTCAGTAACAATTCTGTGTCCCTGAGTAACAATTCTGTGTCCCTCAGTAACAATTCTGTGTCCCTCAGTAACAATTCTGTGTCCCTCAGTAACAATTCTGTGTCCCTCAGTAACAATTCTGTGTCCCTCAGTAACAATTCTGTGTCTGTCCCTAAGTAACAATTCTGTGGCCCTAAGTAACGTTTCTGTGGCCCTAAGTAACGTTTCTGTGGCCCTAAGTAACGTTTCTGTGGCCCTCAGTAACAACTCTGTGTCTGTCCCTAAGTAACAATTCTGTGGCCCTAAGTAACGATTCTGTGGCCCTCAGTAACAATTCTGTATCCCTCAGTAACAATTCTGTCTGTCCCTGAGTAACAATTCTGTGTCCCTAAGTAACGTTTCTGTGGCCCTATGTAACGTTTCTATGGCCCTAAGTAACGATTCTGTGGCCCTAACTAACGTTTCTGTGTCCCTAAGTAACGTTTCTCTGTCCCTAACTCTCTCCCTGCATACAGCCAGGTCTGCCTCTGTTGAATGACTGGAGGCAAATGGAGAATTCTAAAATGGCCGCCATTTATAGCTCGACCATTACACTGTGCTGGCTGGCTGGCTGCTGATTGGCTAATGCGATCACATGTCATGAATGAATGCATTATGGGTCAGCGCGCCTTGTCTGCGCGCCTTCCCAGACATCCCCGCTCCGTCGCCGCACATGTTGCCGCCATTTTAGGAAAAATTTCGATTCGCGCATCCGAAGTCTGCTTATTTTCGGATTCGACGCGAATCGAAATTTTCCTAATATTCGAAACGAATTCCACTTCGCCTACTTCGCTCATCTCTAATTACAGGTCAAGCTCAACTTTTACAAAGAATAAATAATGTAAGCTGCCCATATCCCTGGATCTATTTATCTTTCTGATATGCAGTTTTTACTGAAAAAAATCTGCTTATGTACACGTTTTATCAAATTCTCTGTCTGAATTGCAAAGGTTTGTGGGGAGTTTAAATTGTTTCTTAAAGTGAATCCTGTGAAATCTGCTATAACTAAACTCCAGAGCAGGGGCGGACTGACAACTCATGGGGCCCCCGGGCAATAGGAGATCATGGGGCCACTGTGTCCTTGCCCTTACTCAAAAAAGCCTATGAAAAAGGAACCAGGGGCATCTCAAGGGGCCCCCTACTGACCCCGGGCCCTCGGGCAGTGCTCGACTTTCCAAATGGTCAGTCAGCCCCTGCTCCAGAGCATACCACACGTGTGGTAGGTTTTATCTGCTTCCTGAAGTCTGTGTGCACACCTCCCCTCTCCCTTGACCAGCTGTACCACCGCTCCAGAGCAAGTTTGAAATAGGTGCTTGTATTTTTAAACCCTTTCAGCAGCTGATTCAATCACAGAGTATCTAGCTTCTGCCCCAGGTTTCCTGCAGTGTTCTATGGAGCCACCATCGTGTAGCCCTCTTTTGGTGGGGTTATGAGTAATGGCCCTTCCCAAACAAGATATTGTGCTAAACCTGTAAGTAAATGAGAGAACCAGCACGTTCGCCAAGTAGAAGAGTGGGTTTGATAATAAAGGTGGCAGTTCCTCCACCCAGGAAAGGGCCTTTGTGAGCAGAGGGGATTCCCTTCTTGGGAAATTAAATAGGAACTACTGCAGTCAGCATATAGCATTAACCACAAGTATACAGATACACAGCACTAGAATTTTTGAAAAAAAAAAAACAGTGCCACATCCCTATAACCATTTCAAGACTAGAGAAATGTAGTAAAGTGGGATTTTTGAAGTACAGCATTTCACATTAAAATGCATCATTTATTCAGATTAAATACTCTTAGAAAATTGACTTTGTTGTACAACATAACAACAAAAAAACACAAAAAAAAACTTTATTACATCTGCACACGCAGCCAAATCCCCTCGTACCTGACATAGTGAGGCCCTGTAAATAGACCAAATAATCATATTTCATCCTAAGACAAAAGGGGGGGGGGGAGAAGAAGAAAAAAGGAGGGGGACAAATAAAATATGACACACTGTCTCTCTTTTGCCAGTGAGTTACATAATGTGAGTCATATTTGGGATTTTTTGTCCCCCTTCTTTTCTTCTCTTCTCCCCTCCCCCCCCCCTTTTTGTCTTAGGATGAAATATGATTATTTGGTCTATTTACGGGCCTCACTATGTGGGGTACAAGGGGATTTGGCCGTTCATTTATGACCATTTTAACCGCTGTGTTGATGTCGCTACCCTTTATTACTGCTCATGGTGACGTGAGTTTGTGGAGAAGGTTTCTTTTGGTAATGTTTGTGTAATAATTACAGTCATTTAACTAATGTTTGTATATATATATTCACATATGTATCTTCCAGCTAGGGCATTGGACTTCTTTGCCACCAACTTTTTCGGGGTCCTGAGGAAGCTAATTGCGAAACGAGTCGACCTCTGGAGGACTTTGATGTCATGATATATAATGTTGTAAACTATTGGGTTGGCTAGCTAAAATACTGTTTTTATGGTAAATTTTTGGAAGATATGTTTCAATAAACATGTTTTATACAAAGATATGAGGTTGTCTGTTTTCTGTTCCAGTAAAGTCCCAATTGTTTTTTTTTTGTGGTTCTTTATATGAAATATGAGGGATGAGGTACGTTTGCAGTCTGGTTTATATAATGAGTACATATTATTACAAAACTACTAATTCTTTATGGCCCGACACGTTTCTTGGACTGAACTGATGGCTCCTGAAGAAGTGGACTAAGTCCAAGAAATGCGGCAGGCCATAAAGAATCGTAGTTTTGTAATAGAGTGTACTGCCATGATAAAACAAGTTTGGTGCTTTTATGTTATGTTGTACAACAAAGTCAATTTTTTATGAGTATTTAATCCAAATTAAAGATGTATTTTAATGTAAAATGATGTGCCTCATAAGTCCCACTTTACTACATTTCTCTATTCTTTATATAAATGGAAACCAGTATGGAAATAATGCAAGCTTTATATATAAAGAGACTAATAATGATACATGCATCCAATGTACAGGTAACAGGTAACAGGTAATATCAGCAAAGGGCCTTACAGGAGTCCTAATGAAATTGTGCATATATCCTTGAATATAGTCATTAATAAGAGTACAACCAGATGAATGTTGCTGCAAAGTCCAGTTGCAGGGGCCCCTGAGGATAACCATGACGTGGCATCCATCTTGGTGTTGAATAGCTGAGGATAGGATCAATGGTGGTGTTAATTTTTCATACTGCATGATATTTGCACAAATGTTTATCAAATCAATATTTTTAGGAAAAAGAAAAAACCCTTAAATCAATTTTAGTGCACATGAACATTCGACTTACATAAACTCGTACTTACGAATGCAGGCAGTGTGACCTCACACTCCACACTTGTCCCAGAAACCACTGTGTGGCCATCTTACTGCTCATCACATGCTGTCACCTACTGTCCAGCGGACCTGTCAGCAATCCCACATCACTGCATGGCCAGAATCAGCCAGAACTTGTGGAATCTGTGAGATACGATTTATTATAACAATCCCAGCTATGTCTGTTGTTCCCCAGGCTGGAAGAACTCGTGGATTGCGGGCACTGTCTAAAACCATTACTCTGTGCCCACTACTATTGGGAGTATGCCCTTGTATCCACTTGTAACTTACTGTACTGTTTGTAGTTTGTCAATAAAGCTGCTGGGTTCTGAATGTAACTAGCCTTCTGGGTTTCGGTTTCTATTACAGAGGTGTTAAAGTGGTAGTAAACTTGTTTCTAAAAAAATAAAAAAATTCCTGCTGCAAAGTACTATCATAATGTCCTCGTGTGCATTGCATGCTAGCACATTATGAAAGAGTTACCTTAGAACAAAGCTCTCCAGTGGTGCTCTGTCACTGCTGCAGAGGCTTCCATCTTCACCAGTCTTCCATCAGGGTTTGCGGGCTGCGGCTGCTTGAAGGGCCAAGCCACTGATGACATCGCTCACACGCATGTGTGCAGGAGTCTTGTCCATGGCACAGCTTTGAAGGAATGGCATGGGTATGCCATTCCTTAAGGGAGCATGAGCTGGTGCTCTCACTGGCTGCTGCTCCGTATAATATCTCCTAAATAGTGAACATTTAGGAGATTCTAATTTTGCCTACTGGTAAGCTAGGTAAAAATTAACAAAGTGGCTTTCCTACCATGTTAACCCTACCCTATGCAATCCAAAACGTAATCATTTTTTTGGTTGGAATTAAGCTTAAAAAATATACCTATTCAAACTTTCTTATAAATTCAACTTGAGAACAAACTTGCAAAACCTATTTTGTTTGTAACCCGGGGGCTGCCTGTATAAGTAAAAGTTCTTTTCATGGAATCTTCAAGCGCTTGCAAATACCTTGAGCAATTTAAACCTAAAATATTCCAGATTTTCCTTGTTATAAAGTTAACAATTCTTATTAACATAAAAAAATGCATGTTACCATATGGTTAGATGTAAATAATGGGAGACAAGACACTGAAATTTGCCTTTACGTCTTTATTGCTTTGTATCAAAAATCTTGTCAGTCTTATGTTCACAAACATGGTTTCTACAGTAACCCTGTATAGTTAATGCAAATTATTTTACTAAAAAACATATTATTAAAAAAACAAAAGGGACAGCTTCATTAATGTATAAAGATTTCCACCATGGCCACTAATAGTTCTGGCCTTCCTTGATGTCACCTGCCCAGGCCTGCCAGAGATGGAAATGATGGGCTGAATTCAGCAGGATCAAAAACTACATTTTATCTTGCCTAGGGAGGGCGCTCCATAAAAAAATGCATGAGGCATGAAAAGACATAAAAAAGTGTCTAAAAATGTATAAAAAGGCACTGAAAAATGCATGATAATGCAGCAACACTATTGTGAACCTACTCTGAATATTTTTTTCCTGTGTGTGTGCTCACTTATGTGTATTTTTATAAATCATAAATATAACTATAAACCATAGCCTCTATCATTTTCATGTACTTCTTTCATCTGAAGTACCAAGTTGATCCACCTTTCTTCCTTGTTCTAAACCAACCCTTCTTGACCTTTTCAATAAAGAGAAACCCTTGAAAAAACATTCTGGTATCAGGGAACCCCTGCTAATAATTACTATATTTACAACTCATGATACATTAGAATGATGGTCAGTGGGAAGAATGCCCCCTACACTTGTGGTCATTTGGAAGAATCCCCACTTACAGATAGCATTGTTGTCAGTGAATACTCATCTCATAGGAGGAGGTTGCTCATTGCTTAAAGCGGAATACTCATCTCATAGGAGGAGGTTGCTCATTGCTTAAAGCAGAGCTTCACCCAAAATGGGAAGAATGCTCCTTACACTTGTGGTCATTTGGAAGCATTGTCCCCTTACAGATAACTAAAACTTGTGTCAGTGAGAACTTATCTGAGAGGCAGAAATTGTTCATTGCTCAAGAAACCACTAGCAACCTCTGGAGGAACCCTAGTTGAGAAACCTTTTTTTAAACGTAATACACAAAGCATAGAAGCTGACCTTTGTTGGAGTGGTCAGTTTTAATCTGACCATCCAGAGGTACAGGGCACTGTGCAGATACACAACATATCCATATTAGTTTATTCAGCCACCACGCTTCATGGCCAATCACAGCCTGTCCCTGGCACCCCCCCCCCAATCACAGTCTGCCTCTTGAACACTCCCCCTGCTCAAGCACAGCCTACATCTTGCTTCTCAACAGATTATGGAATACAGGCACAGTGTGGGTCAGCTCAGTGTCCTATAACCCCCCCCCCCCCCAGGAAGAAGAGATGTATGTTTGCATGACAGAATTTGTGAAAAAGAGAAGTAATATAATTTCTGAAACTAAGAAAATGTGGTTATGGTGCCTGCATAGTCTTGGCTGTCTTGGCAGCCAGCGCTGTTCTCTAGTCTGGGTTGTGGGCGGGTCCTGACTGTACTTACACACAAAGCCAAATTGCTGGTCCTGCACTGTAAGTGATAACATCATAAAGCCTGCAACCAGCAGGGCAGCAAAGGAAAGTGGTTTTGGGGGATCAAAGCTGCTGCATGGAGTAAGACTGCCAGAGTGGGGAATAAAGTAAGTATTGTAGCATATTTCTCTTACCCTAGACTTATCAAGTATTAAACCCTTGCAGTACTGGGAGGCCCCACTGCAAGGGTAATTTTTTCTTTCTGCTGGCCAGAGTGATATAGTATAGTATGTACCCTAAGCAGGGCCAGTGCTACCGCTAGGTGAACTAGGCAGCCGCCTAGGGTGCACTGCTGCCTATGGCGCAGCCATGGCATCTGGTTTCCCTACTCTCTGCTGAATTTCGGGGACCGGTAGGATGGTGGGCATCTACTGGTGGGAGCACTACTGGTCTCCTCCATTTCCTCTAACATCTAACTCTGCCTGCACCGAGTAGAGAAATCCTCCAAACACAGAGGGTGTCAGGAGATCTCTGGGGAGAGGGGGGAGGTGTCCATAGAGGAGAGATGAATAATGAGGACGGACACCGATCATCTGTACTCCGCTATGTACATGCCCATCTCTCCTCCCCCCAGCACAATGCCTCCCACTGTTCACACAGCTCCTAGAAAGGAATAGGTGGGAGGAGTCAACAGAGGACTGGACTTGAAATCACATAACCAAAGATGTAGGAAGAGTCTCCATTGTTGTAAAATTAGGATTTTGTGATGGCAAGACAAGGGACTGAGAACCAACTGTACAATCATAGACTTGGACTCCTTCCACTCAACTAATCAATCAACCAGTCCTTCCCATAACAAATATGGTAGCCTGAACGTTATGTCCCCAGCCCTTCAAAGCGCATGCGCCGAGAGAAGGAACAACGGAAAACAACAACATCCTCCACCAATCCAGACATCCACCATGACCCTGACTGAGGAACTGACAGGTACACTGTCTGACCTACCACCCTTCCCTCACCAACAGACCGACTGCCCACCCCTTCCCCCCCAGACCGAGGGGAGTGCAAGTAGCTGGTCTTGCCTAGGGTGCAAAATAGTCTAGCAGCGGCCCTCACTCTAATGCTTCCCTAACTCTGTGTTAAAACATTAAGTCATCAAAAGTTATATGTTTTCTGGAAAAATTTAGAGACATTCAAGTGAACTATCGGTAAAGCTTATTTGATTGTGAATGTGATCTGAGAGCAAAAGACATGGAAGATATTTAAAATTGGTCTCAGACACTACTGACCACGATATTTAAAGGACTTATTTCTATTTTCATAATGACTGTATCTACTGACACCCAATCTATCTGGCAGAGACTTACTGGAATTTGATCTTCAACTACCAGCAGCTAAGAAACTAAGATACCTCCACTAATAACAAACTAATAAATCTGATTGGAAAGTAATTAAGTGGTAACAAAACCCTGACAGATCAAAGTGTAATCACTGTTAGTGTGCAGGGCCTGGTTTTGTAACTGTGTCAAGGGGCTATCACTATTTACTTTAAACTTAAGCAGATTGTCGATTGTAAAATGATATACAAACAAGAAATTAAACTTTGCACTTAGCTTTTTGTTGGTCTTCTAAATAGAAACCATTGCACACCATGCAAGCGTTAAGAGAGTAGTAAATTGTAGGATGCAAATTGTAAAACGTAAGGGCTCATTCACATAGCCTTACACAGCCTGGATTATTATTATTATACAGGATTTATATAGTGCCGACAGTTTGCTCAGCGCTTTACATTATGGAGGGAGACAGTACAGTAACAATACAGTTCAATACAAGAGGGATTAGAGGGCCCTGCTCCTGGTATTTAGAGACAAGATCGGTGATGTAGTTTGGGGCAGTGTTATGCACGGCTTTATACATCAGTGTTAGTGTTTTGAATTTTATCCGTTGGGCAATTGGAAGCCAGAAGAGGGATTGGCAGAGAGGGGTGGCAGATACAGAACAGTTAGTAAGATGGATGAGTCTGGCAGCAGCATTCATGATGGACTGAAGTGGAGATAGCCTCCAATGAGGAGGGAGTTACAGTAGTCGAGGTGTGATATAAAAGGGAGTGAATGAGTTGCTTAGTGGTTTCCAAGGTTAGGAACGGTCGTATCTTGGAGATGTTGCGGAGGCGAAATCTACACGCGTTTGTCAGAGGTTGGACCTGGGGCTGAAAGGACAGATGGGAGTCTAGGATTACATCTAGTACCCTGGCATGAGGGGAGGGACTGATGGTAGTGTCGTTGATCTTGATGGAGAAGTCGGGGGGGGGGGGGGGCACGGGCTGGGAGGAATCTTTCCAAAACTGGACTAGGAGCTCAGTTTTGGAAAGATTGAGTTTGAGGAAGTGGAGTGACATCCAATCCGATATGTCACTTAGTAGGCTAGTGATACGAGTGGAGACTGAGGGGGTGAGGTGAGGGGTAGAGAGATTTGTGTGTCATCAGCATAGAGATGGTAATTGAAGCCGTGGGAGTTTATCAATTGGCCAAAGGAGGAGGTGTAGATGGAGAAGGGAAGGGGTCAGAGGACAGAACCTTGAGGGACCCCAACAGAGAGAGGGAGTGAAGGGGAGGTGGCAGCGTTATAGGTAACACTGAAGGAGCGTTGCGATAGATAGGAGGAGAACCAGGAGAGAGCGGAGTCTTTAAGGCCAAGAGAGTGTAGTTTTTTGAGAAGGAGGGGGTGGTCAACCATGTCAAAAGCCGCAGAGAGGTCGAAAAGTAAGAGTACTGTATAGTGGCCATTGGTTTTGGCGGTTAGTAAGTCATTGGATCAGCATATTTCTGTGGTGGGTATGGCCTGGTGCTTGCAATCAAGTGCCACAGCTCAGCCTGTATAAATCAATAACAGGCTAACAAGATTCACCGATGTGTACATGTACTTGCTCTTGGAGGGACAGATGAATGGCCCTAGACACAACGGGGTTTATTTACTAAAGCTGAAGAGTCCAAAATCAGACTCCCTTCTGCATAGAAACCAATCAGCTTCTAACCTCAGCTTGTTCAATGAAGCTTTGGCAATGAAACCTGGAAGCTGATTGGTTTCTTTGCAGAAGGGAGTCTGATTTTGGACTCTCCAGCCTTAGTAAATAAACCCCAACCTGTCTGTGTACAGGGCCCTCCATGGCGATTGCATGTGAACAACTATGGACAGCGTCAGCCTGTCATTGATTTATACAGTCTTCCCATCCACAGATGATTACAAAATACTGGCTGTGCCCACTGCAGAAATACACTGATCTGAGGGGGGGGGGGGGGGTGAACAGCCCTGGATGGCCAAGTGAATGAGCCTAGGTAGACAAAGTTCTTGCCCAACTCTTTTTCTCAAGTCATGTTCCTTTTTACCTGCTATAAAAACTTAACAGTGTATCATCCAATAGTTACTGATTGCATTAGGCTTATTTTTTTTCAATGCCTTTTAAAGTGACATTGGTCAATGTTTACATACAACTATATTGAGAGGAATATGGAGGCTGTCATTGTTGTCCTCTTTTCTGAAAGTTTTTAGTTTCTTTCTAGTTTCTTGGCTTTGCTATTTTAGGACAAACCAAATAGGAATGTTGGAATCCAAAACACTAGAAATTGTACCGCTCGAATGCTCCCCAAACCTGTGTCAGTCGGATCAGCATGTGAATAGACTGGTGTAAGACCGACAGGATCGGCTTGTCAGGCTTTAATAGACTTCAACAAAATGGCGGCTGTCTGCACATAGACATTGACTCCCTGTTGCATAAATGTGAATTTGATGGATTAAAGATGACTTCAGCTCCTGGATTCAGAACTTGGTGGTGTGATATTACACACACACGTTACTGTAACGTATGTAAGGCAGCCCATTCATTTTTAATGTGCTGCCAAACAATGCAAAAGATATTTTTACGCTGTATCTTCTATTTTTCCAGTGCACCACATTGCACAGATGGTTTACTTTTCTGCACTGTGGTGTGGTAAAACACAGGTCCGTTATAGTGCGTTGGGATTGCATTCAACGTGAATAGCAACCGCAGCACACTGCAGTTAGGAGGTTTTGATAAAACATTTCATTGCACATTACTGCAAAATGTGAATGTGGTCTAAGCAAAAACTTAGTATGTAATGATGCTTAAAGGATAAGTTCACCTTTTGATAAAAACTAACAAAATGCAAATTTTTTGCTAGTAAAAATAAAAGTGCATTTATTTATTCCTGCAGGAGCCTGGAAAGCATTGCACCAGCGATCAGCAGATTGTTTGTGCCATGCAGGTCTCCTGCACATCTGTCAATATATCTGCTTGCCCGTGCGGATGCTAAGGCTGTTTGAGACTTTTAGCATCTCATTTACAGAGGGGGGAGGTGGCTGGGTGCACAGAGCCCCACATGGCCACGTTTTTTTTTAATTTGACACCTTGGGTGGGGGAAATCCCCTACTAGTTGGCGGGGAGCGGGCGCCAGTGCATTCATAACATGTCATGTGTTACACCTTGAATATGTGAATAACGTGTAGTGCCACCCGCATGAGGGCCGCTTGTATTTTTGCCCAGGTTTTCCCCCTTCATCGCCTTGCAGCCAGACGCACAGTATTTCCACAGCCAGGTACACAAACACTTTCGCTCATTTTCTTCAATGACCAGTCTAAGGGATGTTTGTTTTTGGAGTTTTATTGTGGAATTGGGGTTAGGATTGGGGAATGGCTGAGCAGATAGACTTCTCTTTAATTTGTAGCAGCAAGTAGTTTAGGAGTGAGCAAAGTCCCTTTTTTCAGTAGTAGTAGTTACAGGGCTGAGCTACTCAGTTACAAGCCAGCTGGGACAGCCCAAAGGTAATGTAGCTAAGCAAAGTCCTTTGCAGTAGCAACAATTGGACAAGCTCCTCAGAACACTAGCCAGTGTTCCTATCAAGCACCAGAGGGCTAACAAGCACACAGAGTCCCCAAATTCCTTAATGTCTGTTCTCACAAGGTCCAAGGACAATATGGTTGCTTCCTTCCAATTGAATCCCTCCAGTGATACCAGACAGAGCTTTGACAGACAGCTCCCCTCAGTCCGCTTTCTGTAGAACCAGGGTCACTCTCTCTAGCTTCTGGCCCTCAGGTCAACCCACCTGAGGCCACATAGCAACCAGTGCCAGGCGAAGCAAGCCTGCCTCCAGCCTGGCTTGGTTCAATCCTATCCCAGGGAAGACACCGAACCCATGTGCTCCCAGAACATAGATAACACTCCGAGCATGCAATGGGATTTACCTCCCCTGCAATTGGCCATGGCTGTATGCATATTCATGCTGCTCTTTTGCCTAATTCCCTCCCAGGTTCTGGAAGTCTCTCATAGCTTCCGGAAGGTGGGCAGAACTCAAGTCAAACTCGGCAGCACCAGAGCATCACGAGCAGACCTGACTAATACATCACAGCACTCTGCAGAGCAGAGAGCCCAACAGCCTCTCTGTTAACCAGAGAAACACAGTTATACTAGACCTAACTATACAAATTCTAGCACCTATCTAGGAGGGTGCTAAACAAGTAACCTGTTATGAAAGGTGAACGTATCCTTTAAGGTAACAAATGATGGCTGGGTTCCTAATTTTGGACTACAGGTGCCCTGTAATACATTCTTCTCCTGTCTTATATTGTACCTTGTAGAGCCCATGTAACATACAAGATAGTATACCTTTTAGAGCCCATGTTACATGAGCTCTAAAAGGTATATGCAACATACCCTCTAGAGCCCATGTAGCATACAGGGTGTATGTAAACTCTATCAATACGTTTCTCTTATTTGCTTCCTTTTGGTCTGTTAAATATACCTTTTGTGAACTGATAACTTCCCGTGCTCTCTGTCCAAAAAACAATGCTCCCTGCTATTTCCATGGACTACAGAACATCTCTACCTGTTATAGAGAAGGGAGGGGTTATATAGTCCTAACACACTCCCTTTGGTAATGTGACAACACTGCTAAGTATGGTTGTCACTGCAGGACAGGAAATGTGTTACTTGCAGGATTATCTGATTTAAATATAGGAAAAAAGTGTTAAAAAAAATAAAAAGCGTAAACTATTGTAGCCACCACATCAAGGACCAGTAGCTTGTAATGCAGCAGTGTTTGTTCTTTTGGTTTAGATATGTCCCTGCTTCTTGTTTTCTTTTCTGCAGTCATTCACTATCAAGTACCATTCTAAGATTAGTTATACCTGACATAATAATGACATTATTGGCTGAATGAAACAAGTGGCTTTTCTTGACTTCCAATACTTGGAAAAGCAACTCATCACCACAACTGATAATTTTTTAAATATTTTTTTTATGAGATATACAAAAGTTTTAAGAATCTAATGAAATGTTAAGCCTGTCTTTACATGAGGTGTTACTTTCATATCTGTAATGTTCACTTGTCTACACAGAGTATAAGAACAGGTTCTCAGGCTAAATTCACTTTCCTTCCTTTTTGCTTTCATGTAAATAAGAAGCTCATCAAGCATTCTGTTTTATTGCAATAAAAAATGCATGACATCCTGGGTTGAGGACAATAGGGGATGCCTCATGCACTATGTACCGTTTACAGAACACAGACAACCTAAGTTACTAATCCCACTGTTTATTCACTACAGTACTTCCCAGACATAATTCCATTCTCCTCCACAACTCTCCCAAGGGTTTTCCAATGTAGAAAATATTTACTTCTTTTATATTCAGAACAGTACTCCTGTTCCACTGCAGAAATATTTAATTTATTTTTTTCCCAAAAAGCAATGTATGTACTGTATACTATTAGAACAGTGCTGAAATTCTATAATCTAAAGTGTACATATAGTTTTGGAGAAGCCTATAAGATTGGTTTACTAAAGCAGCAGAGCATGCTCATTTGCAAGAGAATTGATCACTTTGTACCGGGGCAGACTGACAACTCATGGGGCCCCTGGGCAATAGGGGATCATGGGGCCCCTGTGTCCTCACACACTCAAAAAAGCCTATGAAAGGTACTAGGTGCTTCTCATGGGGCCCCCTACTGACCCTGGGCCCTCAGGCAATGCCTGAGTGGGAAAATGTCAGTCCCTGCTTTGTACTGTAATTATTTTGCTAAGTAAACAAGGTGAACATTCAGTGAATATACAGTATAGAAAAATGGCCACTCTCCCCAAAATTTCAGTTCGAAGTCCCTATTACCAACAATAGAAATTCTGAAGACCCTCTGCACACTGGTATATACCCTTTCAAGCAGACTATGCAATAAATAGGGATATTTTGTTCACACATACAGTCATGGCCGAAATTGTTGGCACCCTTGATATTTTTCCTGAAAATCAAGTATTTCACACAAAAAAGGTATTGCATTAACACATGTTTTGCTATACACATGTTTATTCCCTTTGTATGTATTGGAACAAATATAAAACAGAGGCAGAAAAGCAAATATGACATAATGTCACACAAAACCCCAAAAATGGGCTGGACAAAAGTATTGGCACCCTTAACTTAATATTTGGTTGCACACCCTTTGGAAAACATAACTGAAATCAGTCGCTTCCTATAACCATCAATAAGCTTCTGACACCTCTCACCCGGAATTTTGGACCACTCTTCCTTTGCAAACAGCTCCAGGTCTCTCTTATTGGAAGGACACCTTTTCCCAACAGCAATTTTAAGATCTCTCCACAGGTGTTCAATGGGATTTAGATCTGGGCTCATTGCTGGCCACTTCAGAACTCTCCAGCGCTTCTTTGCCATCCATTTCTGAGTGCTTTTTGACGTATGTTTGGGGTCATTGTCCTGCTGGAAGACCCAGGATCTTGGACGCAAACCCAGCTTTCTGACACTGGGCCCTACAGTGCGACCCAAAATCCTTTGGTAATCCTCAGATTTCATGATGCCTTGCACACAGTCAAGGCACCCAGTGCCAGAGGCAGCAAAACAACCCCAAAACATCATTGAACCTCCACCATATTTTACCGTAGGTACTGTGTTTTGTTCTTTGTAGGCCTCATTCCGTTTTCGGTAAACAGTAGAATGATGTGCTTTACCGAAAAGCTCTATCTTGGTCTCATCTGTCCACAAGACGTTTTCCCAGAAGGCTTTTGGCTTACTCAAGTACATTTTGGCAAACTGTAGTCTTGCTTTTTTATGTCTCTGTGTCAGCAGTGGGGTCCTCCTGGGTCTCCTGCCATAGCGTTTCATTTCATTTAAATGTCGACGGATAGTTCGCGCTGACACTGATGCTCCCTGAGCCTGCAGGACAGCTTGAATGTCTTTGGAACATGTTTGGGGCTGCTTATCCACCATCCGGACTATTCTGCGTTGCAATCTTTCATCAATTTTCCTCATCCGTCCACGACCAGGGAGATTAGCTACAGTGCCATGGGTTGCAAACTTCTTGATAATGTTGCGCACTGTGGACAAAGGCAAATCTAGTTCTCTGGAGATGGACTTGTAACCTTGAGATTGTTGATATTTTGCCACAATTTTGGTTCTCAGGTCCTCAGACAGTTCTCGTCTCCTCTTTCTGTTGTCCATGCTTAGTGTGGCACAGACAGACACACAATGCAAAGGTTAAGTGAACGTCTCTCCTTTTTATCTGCTTTCAGGTGTGATTTCTATATTGCCCACACCTGTTACTTGCCCCAGGTGAGTTTACAGGAGCATCACATGCTTGTAACATTCTTATTTATCCGCAGTTGTGAAAGGGTGCCAATACTTTTGTCCAGCCCATTTTTGGAGGTTTGTGTGACATTATGTCGAATTTGCTTTCTTTCCTCCCTTTTTTTGTTTTGTCCCAATACACACAAAGGGAATAAACATGTGTATAGCAAAACATGTGTTAATGCAATATGTTTCGTGAGAAATACATGATTTCCTGGAGAAATATCAAGGGTGCCAACAATTTCGGCCATGACTGTATTGCAATACATGCTTAAGCTGGCCAACTGCGTCAAAGTAATCCCTCTATGGCCAGTCCTACTCTGCCCTGCCTACGCAGATGCTACTGTGGACACAATGCTAGCATAGGGGAAAAGACACAATGGGGAGAGCTACAAGGTTCAGGTCTGGCTACTGACCCAACAATACAACAAACAAGAGATCCCTGTGCTCAAATCCCAACAGCTAGTGCATACATTTATCCATCAGGTGCTAAAGGGGTGTAACCACATATTAACTATTACCAACAAATCCCACAAAAAAAGCTGTTTTTTGGACTGCCAGGGACTAAAAATTGCTCTTTTATAAGAAAGGATAAGAGAGAATTTTTCAGTTTGTGGCAGTCCAAAAAAATAGATTTTTTTTTTGTTAGCGTGGGAAAGAAATACGCTCTCAAATATAAATATAGTAATACTGTGCTACTATGTAACTGTTCAGTGTACATAAATACTTTATATGTGCTGCAAACCTTAAGTAAAGATATTAAAGTAACAACAAATAATTTTATGGCAACCCACATATTAATATGTACTTGTTTGCACATGTTTCCACAGAAAATAACTCAACCGATGGGTATCACTTAGTACTCCAGGTGCAATCCCATGATTTACTGGACTTAACCATCAGGATGACTATCTGTTTCAAGGTATGTAAAAATGCAGTTTACATAATCTCTTCTCTAACCTCCTATTTCACAGCACTATATTTGCTTCTGCAGAATATTTTGTTCACTAATATGCGTTCCCAATTTTAGGCAGAAAAGCCTTCTTTGTGCAGCCCTGTGATCCTGGTTTTTACTTAAAGCATCCTTATTGTCGTGTAAAACCAAACTCTATGATTTTAGCAGCTCCCAATCCCCTACCCTTCCCTCTAAGTAATCACTGGTATGAAAAAAAAAACCTATCCAAATGCTAATTTTACTTACCTAAAGCCACGGTCACATGACGATCATTCCCTCTTCTTCAGTTTATCTCTTGAAGTTGTTATTTGGGTGTTTGACATCACTGCCTGCACAATGTTCACATCTTCTATTGGTGGAGGTGACACTTGAAGTGGCCGGGTCCTCTTTATAGGCTCCAGAGGCAGAAGAACTCACGAGGGCAGTGAGGAAACGGTGCCCAAGAACATACCGAGTAGGGAAAAATAACTGGTCCCCAGGGCAAGATATTAGTTTGGCTCACAGATTAAACTGTAACTTTAACTCATTAAACTGCAGGATGGCTTAAAGTGGAACTTCACTCTCTCAATCAACAATGACTATTTTAAGTCCTTATACTGCTAGCATAAGTAAATAGATAGGAAAGTATATTTAATTTACTAGATTTAAACTTTTTTTGTTTTTGTTTTTACATTTCTTCAGTTATTTTCTGGTTCTTATGATTAGGCAAATTATGTCATACATCTCAAGGGGTCTTCAGGAGGGGGGGGGGGGTTCTCAGCTAAGCATGCCCTCCTGCCTGCATGGCTGAACTAAGGGCAGGTGGAATCATCTGCCCTTACTCAAGATGGCCACTGCCAGAAATGCCTGAGGAATATATTTCAAAGTTATTTCTCAGCAAAATAAAAGTATGGAGAAATGGACGGATGTGTTTGCTCTGAATACTATAAATAAATTAAATAGCGTTCTTGGTTTGTGGTGCTCAGATGCAGTTGTTCTATTTAGTTGTTATGTAGGTCTATTTTAAGAAGAGGTGTTTGGAATCAAGACTGAGAAGTAAGGTAATTGATCACAATGCACTATTTGAAATTTATTTTTGCCTGGAATTGGGCTTTAAAGTGTAATTTCACCTTTTCAGAAAAAATTAAAGGTGAACTAGGACTCTACACCTACCCCCCCCCCCCCCCCCCCCCACACACACACATCCCCACTGTACATTTCCCCATGGGTAATTAGCGGTCAGTGCCAATGCAGGCAGTGTAGTGTTCCGGAGATCTGACATTTTCTTTCTGTTGGGTTTCTGGAGTGGATCAGAGAGATTCTGATGACTGGTCAGCACCAGCAGAGAGCATTGCTTTGATCTGACCAAGAAGCCTTGCAAAGGGAAAGGGGAGAGGAGAAGGGATTAAAAATTCTTGGGCTGCTACACTGATTGCTTGGACACTGAGCACATCACCCACGGAGGTAGGTACAGCGGGGACCAGGGGGTGGGGAGAATGTAGGGTGTTACTTCAACTTTTCATTTTCTCTGAAATGGTGAACTAACCTTTTAACTGAAAAAGTGGATGGCTAGTACTCTTCTGCAAGGGCAGGGTTTAGCCCTAAATTCAGGGAAATTAATCCATATTAAAGGGAGCACAAAAAATTATCCTGTGGTCACCAGGAGTATGTGTGCCCCAGCAATAAACATTACTTTTGTGCAGTTGGGTCTTGTGACTGGCATCTCATGTCTACAGGCATCTTTAGTGTCGGGGTTGACAAGCTTTTGGCTTCTGTAGGTGACATCAATATGAGATCATTCAGGGCTTGTTCTGAGATCATTCAGGACTTGTTCACACCAGATGCTTTCGGTGTGGTTTATGAGTGCATCCCCAACACATGCACAATAAAATCAATGTATCCAGTCACCCTAGTTCATATCACAGCATTCAGTTCCAGGCAGGGGCAGACTGACAACTCATGGGGCCCCGGGCAATAGGGGATCATGGGGCCCCTGTGTCCTTGCCCAAACTCAAAAAAGCCTATGAAAAAGATACCAGGGGCATCCCATGGGGCCCCCTACTGACCCCAGACCCTCGGGCAGTGCCCGAGTTTCCAAATGGTCAGTCCGCCCCTGGTTCCAGGGCTTTAAAGAAAAAAGTACAGCGGCATGTATATTGTTGAACCAGAATGCATGTTAACGCACCAGAATGTACATAAACGTGAGGGGGATCCTTAGCACAAATATTTTTACAATAAAAAATGTGAAAAAACCTCACTGAAGCACATTACAAACATTTAAAAATGTATATAAATGCACATGTGGAAACAATGAATACGGTGATTATGGGATGAATTAGCCCTCACGTAGGAAACAATTTCCTGTTTGTATTTTTGTGTATTCTTTATTTCATCAGCTAACAAACATTATCAGCTGCCTGGGCAAAGTGAGAATTGTTTGGTTTTCTGAGGCTCCATGCACACTAGCATGTTTTTTAAGTAAAAAAAAAGCTTGAAAAAACACTGGATAAAAAAACGCTGGTAATAGTGTTTTTTAGTAGCGTTTTAGTAGTGTTTAGAAGCATTAGTGTTTTATTAGCATTTTTACAGTATATGTATGAGAAAAAAAAGCTAGAAAAAAAACTGTTTGGAGCCTTCTTCATAGCGATTAGGAGCGTTCAACATTTAGTCTGCTAGAAAAACGCTCCCATAAACTACAAAAACAATTTGTCTTCTGCTCCCAAAAGCTGAAGCTTGATCAAACGCTACTAGCCTAAAATTGTGTGCATGGACACATAGGATAACACTATTTATCTTCTAGGAGCAGAAAATAAAATCTGATAACAGCTTCTAGGAGCTTAAAAAAATGCTAGTGTGCATGGAGCCTGGAAAGTAATTTTCTAAAAATACCTAAAAAATCTATATTAAGAGGTTTTTTACTGTGCTGCAGGTTGTAAAACGTGGACAAAAGTTTGCTCCCAAGTCCTGTTTTATATCAAACAAAAAGCATTCTATGATCTAATCCTCCACAGACTTATTTAGGAATTGTGTATGTGATTGAATAGATAATTGTCTGTCATTTAGCTCAGGCATGGTTTAGGCACTACCTGTTTTCCTGGCTCTCTGCCTAGTATCACACACCATTCAAACAACATGAAGCTAAATAGATGTTTAGGATTATATTTTTGTTAGCTTGCCTTTCCTATGATTTTATCACATACACCGCTTTAATTGACTTTAGTATTATTGTATACTTTAGGCAGTGTAGTCAGTCTCATCAGAGAGCTACTGTTGGGATCAAATCACTTATAAAAAAAGCTAACTAAGTAATGTACTGCGTTCAGAAAGCTGTAAAAGAGTATATCTGCCATTCATGGAGCTGGGCCCAAACTGTCAGTTTATCAAGGCCTGCAGCCAATCAGCTGCAGGAACTATTTAGGTATTCTGACAGCCAGTGCTAGCAGCTGTCAAAATACAACAGTTTGGAAAGGAGAATTTGTCCATCAATGCTGCAGGCTGAATAAAAGACATCTATTAGCATACTGCAAGTTTAAGACAAGATGTGTATTACTGACCAAAACACCAGATAAAAAGGTAAAAAGCCTAAAAACGAATGCAGCCACCACATGGAGACCTCTTGCACACAGTACTGATGTTTGAGCATCAGCATTTCTGGAAGTAATTTCAGGCATTTGTTGTGCATCCATTTCTGCGCATGCAATATATTCCTAGGAAAAATCCATTATTTATGCTCATATGCGTGTATTTGCACGCACTGGTGCAAATTACTGACCAGGAACACACATTTTTAATTTTTTTTCCTTTTTCAAGAATATGCAGTGCCTGCTTACATGCCTGTGTGTACAGGCACATTGTAAACAATTGTGACCAAATAAATATTTTGAAAATCCCAAAATATACAGCGCTCTATAGACCATAAAATTTAATTATATAAATCGTATAATGATATATAAAAATTATAACCACTTCCTAATATTATAAATGTACAATCAACACCCCAAAGCACCAACAACACCTTCACCCCTGAAGACTTAACAATTGATAAACAGAAAGTGCTTTAAATGAATAAAATAAATAAAAAATGAATAAAAAATGAAAAATCCTCTTTAAACAACTACACAAGTAACGTCTAGACCCTAAAATGTTCTCAAAATAAAAGCTAATTTTCATAGCAATGAAGAAACAAGTGTCGAAAAGATTGTAGTTCTTCCATTATATTCCACAGCAATATACCCTCAAAAAAAAAGAGAAAATCACATAGTGCATTATCCTTTAAATATCATAAATATAGTGACTCAAGTGACATAAAACCAAACTATTATTTTGTGAAAAAAGTGAATAAAGTGAGAAAAAAACGGTGAATCCAAACAGTGACAAACACTGTATGTGAATCACTTTTCAGTGCTCATATTCACACTAACACTGTGACACTTCTAATAGTGGTAAGGAATGCATACCCTTACCAATAATCAAAACCAAAGGTGCTTTCAATATCATATATATGCTGGTGGGAGATGACCCTCTTGTAGAACTCCACAATATCTACATTCTCTTCATAGTGTATCCGATCCATTAATCATGATACTCCATGTATCCCCATATATCCGGTACCATATAGATGTAAACGATATGAGGGACAAAATAGTGTAATACCGCCAACAATGTTAAAATCCAATATACTTTAATATAGCTGCTCACATTAATAACACTTTAAAATCGCATAAATACCAAGTAGAAAACTGCTGCCATCCAGGAAAAACATCCAGAGATCTGAAGATATACTTTGCCCTTTTCCAAAATGGCCGCTGTGTGCGTCTTGACGTCACTTCCCTTGACGCGTTTCATCATCGACTTAATCATAAGGGATCTCTTTAATAATCTCAAGATAAGCCCAAAGATACATCTCGTTAACGTCTTGACGTCACTTCCCTTGATGCGTTTCATCATAGACTTAATCATAAGGGATCTCTTTAATAATCTCAAGATAAGCCCAAAGATATATCTCTTTAAATGCAGTGAAGGTCATGTCAGAGAGGGAAGACCGCACAACGCTCTCACCGCTGCCGATCCACACTCTCAAACAATGTGCCTCACTTACGGTTCCAAAGATCGTCCGTTCTGGTTTTCGCTCAACCAATCACTGACACGTTTCGTCACATCCGGACTTATTCAAGTTTGAGAGCGTGGATCGGCAGCGGTGAGAGCGTTGTGCGGTCTTCCCTCTCTGACATTACCTTCACTGCATGTAAAGAGATATATCTTTGGGCTTATCTTGAATTTTGTTCTTTTGAGTGAGTTTCTTTGAGCAGAGATTGAAGAGTTTTAAAGGATACTACACTATGTTGGGTCTCTATTTCCTCTCTTTCGCTTAATATGGAGAAACATCTCCAAGAAATTTAGGTCTGGAGTGTTGGAGCCATTCTGGGGAGATTATTGTGGAAAGTTTTTGGTACTGAGGCTGTTTATTTGAAGTGTTGGAATCATTCTGGAAGGAATCGATACATATGAGTGAATATCCTGATCTGGAGAAAAATATATGTCTAAACAAAAGCGCATTTTGCCAACCATGAGAGTGGGAGACAAATAAAGCTGGTGAGTGAACACCTAAAGGGGGAGCACAGCACAGGTTTGAAGATTTTTTTTTTTACAGTCACGTGGTGTTTTTATTTTGCATTATTCAATTCACATGGTGGATATAATGACTTTTTTGATGGACTTTTGTGTTTATTCATTTTTTAATATATGATGGTTCATTATATGATTTATATAATTAATTTTTATGGTCTATAGAGTGCTGTATATTTTGGGATTTTCAAAATTATTTATTTGGTCACAATGTTTTATAGAAGAAAGCAGCAGCTTTATATCACGTTATTCATTTATTATTACTTTATTTATTTTTTCACACTATTAGGAGCTCAGTTTATGTTCAGAGAGTGGACTATACATACATACCAGTACCGCATGTATATATTTTCCACTCAAGGATATACCGTTTGAGACATTGTAAACCATGCTCTGCATTTTAGATTAGTAAAAAAAAGGCTGCACTGAGCTTTTTTCAGACCTTAAAGTGATATTAAATGCTTAAATAAAAAAAAAAACAAGCACATCATACTTACCTGCTCACTGAAGTGGTTCTGCACAGAGCAGCCCAGATCTTCCTCTTTTCGGGACCCCGCTGGTGCTTCTGGCCCCTCCCTCCTGTCGGGTGCCCCCACAGCAAGCAGGTTGCTATTGGGGCACCTGTTGCTCCGTGTGTCCATTCACACATGGAGCCGTGGCTTGGCTCTGCCCCCTCTGTCTTCTCATTGACTCACTGGCTGTGATTGACAGCAGTGTGAGCCAATGGCTCCCGCTGCTGTCTCAGACAATGAGAGGAGTGAGTCCTGGGATAGCCGAGACTCTAGTGCACATCGCTGGATCGAGAGGGAGCTTAGGTGAGTATTGGGGGGGCTGGGGGAGCTGCTGCACAGAGAAGGTTTATACCTTCATGCATGGAATGTGCAAATGTAAAAAATCTTGAGCCTTTACAACCACTTTAAGGATTGGTAAGCTGCGATATTTTACATTTTGTTTTGGTTTAGATACGCTTTAAGTAGAGTTTCGACTGTCTTTAAGCAAACAACACTCCCCTAAACTATTAGACCTAAATTAAAGGTCTGTGTACTCTGGGATTATCCTATACTAATAGCACAAATTCATGATGATTCAGGAATATGATATGTATTGCTCATCTTCCTTCAGGCTTCTGAAAGTGTTGGTAAGCTGTACTTCTCAGGGATAGAGAACATCCAATGGATGGTGTTTGGCAAGAGGCTGCAGTCCCTTCCAAAGTTACTGTGACAGACCTGATAAATCTGGCTGCAGAGGATCATGGGAAGATTTAATTAGAATTATTAAAGTAAATTGTAGGACCATTATGACCTGCAAATAATGAAAATGTTTTCTAGATTGCATTATTTGTTCACGTAAAATAGAGAATCATACAATTGCTGAAAATGCTAGTTACCTGGCTGATCCTTTGGCTTGAGTACTTTCTGAAGCATTGAACAGGTTCAAGAATGCAAATCAAGAAAGCCAGAGAAAAGTAAGAAGTCTTTATTTGCACAAAATTTCCATGTGTGAAAATAGTGAAGTATGAAACCCAGACAACTAGCATTTGCAGTATGAGAAGTTTCACCTTCAGTAAGGGCCTTTTCATACTGATGCACTTTTGATGCGCTTTGTGCAGCTTAAGACTGGATTCACACCTATGTGTTTTTTTGTGCACTTTGCATTCTGCAGTCCACTAAACGATGATTTCCTATGGGACACGTTCATGTCAATGCATTTTTCAGTTGCTGCATTTTTGGAAAGGGTCAGGGACTTTTTGTAAACACAGCATGGGGAGTTTTTTTTGTTCAGTAGACTTCAATGGACATGCGGCAGAAACACATGTAGTGTATTTTTGATGCGTTTTTTTTTTTTTTTTACCAATAGGAAAGTATTGACTTTGATGTCACTTTGATGTGGCTTTTGATGAGTGCAACTTAGATGGGAATTTAATCAACTTTGGATGAATGTGACTGATGCAACTTTTTGCTAATAGGAAAGTATGACAGTTCTGTAGTGCAGCTTTGATGCAACTTTGATGTGACTTTAAACTGTCTGGCACTCAAGTCGCATCAAAGTCACATTTAAGTTGCACTCATCCAGAGCTGTATCCAAGTCACCCCCACCCAGAGTCGCATCCAAATCACACCCATCCACCAAAGTCGCACCAAAGTCAGTAATTTCCTATTGGCAAAAAAAAAGAAAAGCAAAACACATACACTCATGTTCAAAAATGGGAAACGTACCACAAAACACCCCGGAAAAACACATCAATCGCAACATAAAGAGGTGTGAACCTAGACCTAAGGGAACTTTCACATTGCACATTTGATGTATTTCTATTGACTTACAATGGAAGGTGCCTTTTGAACAACTGAACCAAAGATGCAGCATGCAGGACTTTTCAAAGCGCAGCGCACCTGCAGTGTGAACCTTAACATTTATTGTGCTTTTGTTGCCCTGGAAAAGCCATGCACCAGTATGAAAGGGGCCTAAATGTTTCTTTTAAAGTAGAATTCTAGGTTTAATTTTGCCTTAAATAGTTTGAGCCAAGTTGGCCCAAACAAACTATTTCCATTACAGAATGATGCGGCTGGCTGTATGCGCTGTAATATATTGTAGTAGCATTAGCTACCTGCAGTAGCAAAATGGTTCATTCTGGTAGATAAATTAAACCTGAAATTTTACTTTATTGGTTTAGCTTCTTGACTGGAATTATTAATAAAAGCACAGATTTTTCTCAGGCTGAACATAGTACAAACAAAACTTATCTGCAGCATCATCTAGAAGGTATAGTCTTGTTAAATTTCTGTGGTTGAGGCAGCCCCAGAGGCTTTTTGGCTGTGACATGCAAATTAGCACAGAGAGTGGGTCATCTTCAGTTTCCCAGCAATTTATAACCTGTGAATAGACTTTAAGCAGATGTCATTGATTCACTCAACATGCAGCAATTACCATGTTTAACATCATGCAAATTACAACATGCAGCCTACTGAGACAGGTTATATCTGGCAAGATGCATGACTACTTTTACTTTCATTTCCCTTAAATGGGTAGGAAATATATCAGAAATGTAATAAAGAAAAGGGTTCTTCAAGAATTTCCCGTATTTCTGTTATCACACCAGAAAATGAAAAAATTGTTCTGTCAGTGTGCAGATATTTTCTGTGAATGAGGACAGACTGATTTGCTAGTCACACCTCTATTACACATAATGAGTTGGGCAAGTAGGGCTCAAACAAATAATGCTTTATATGGAAACTTTTGGCTTTTTCCTCTTCCCATTAGGGGTCTTTCTCTGGGACAGCTCCCAGTAAGTACTTGGGGAACCAGCTATGGCATGTCATTAAGGAGCATGGCTCTCCTAGCCTCGGCCTGGGTGGACCAGAGTCCCTTGCCCCTATCAGGACCCTTGTGGCCCAGGTGGTCCAGAATTTCAGGCCCTTTCTGATCTGAGGCTGCCCATTCTGTACCCTCATGCATTTTTTTTCTGTATGCTGCAATTTCACAGTTCACTTTTTGTTTACAGGGATTAGATAAGCACTGCAGAACTCCATTAGTTTAAGAAAAATGTTCAGATTATTAAAGTGATATATACCCCAATTTTTTTGTTTTAGTTTTAAATAGAATGGGGGAAAGGTTGGAACCCCTGTCAGGTTTTACTGCTATCCAGAGCCCTGTTGGGGAGATTTTCCTTTACTTTCTGTCCTGGGGACAACCTTTTATCAGGAAAGACATGGTGGCATCTCTCTGACAGAGATCCAATGGCAATAGAATTGGACATGGGTTCTAATCCTTCCTCACTCTGTAGCACTACCCCCGCAGGAGCCACTTGATGTTTGTCTTGACCTTTCAAGCCTCCCAACACCTTTGACACTCTGGTTCCGGACATATTTCAGCAGTATAAACAATAATGCAAGAGACACGATTCTTTAGTAACACCTACAGTATGCATAAGGCCCATTCAAAAGAGTAGACCACAGAATGAAGGTTTAGGATATACAAATCCAATTAATGCATAAAAGCAAAACACTGATAAAATGGAAATAACCAAATCGCAACAGTTAATCATACGGTCACAAATGTTACGTTGTAACTATATAAGTGCAACACCAGCAGCAGGAGGGGGAGGAAAAGGCTTGCTGACATCCAGCTCCTTCTGGGCCAACAGCATCACAATAGGGAATGCAAATAAATAAATAAATATATATATATATATATATATATATATATATATATATATATATATATATATATACATACACACTCACATGCAACTTTATTCGGTACACCTGTTAAATTGCTTGGTAACACAAATTGCTAATCTGCCAATCACATGGCAGCAACTCAATGCATTTAGGCATGTAGACGTATAATATACAACTGCAGTGCTAAAATAAATATATATATAAAATATTGAGTGGAACAATCAAGTGCACCATATAAGTGAAAGAAATATTATAAAATATGGAAAGAAGATCAGTCCATGGAATAAATGTTATAATGATGTCCGTAGAACAACAAGACAAAGCATCCACAGTAATAATAATCAAATATGTGAAATAAATGAAATAAATATAATCATGTAGTCCATAAACATATATTAGTGTCTGTGGGATTACAAAGTGCAGCAATCACAGGAGAATAATAAACCGTGATGGTGATCAAGTGATGGAATCCACCACCTCTGCCAGATGTAAACTCACCAGAAAGCTATTGGTAAATAGCATGTATGAACATCCCATCAGGTATCCAAGAGACAGCCAGGGGATCAAACGTGAACTGCTCCGCCACAGGTAAAGAATTGGAGATGGACCCTTTCCTAGGAGAGATAGCAATGGCCGCCGCTCCGTCCTTCACCAGCGCCGGCGTGACATCAGCAAGTGTGGTTCCTACTGACGCGTTTTGTGCCCAGACTACTTTCATGGTTTATTCTCTACAGCTATGTGACTGCAGGTTGGTCTCTATTTTAATACGGTGCTATGGATTGGATGGGTAGTAGCACTATACGCTTTATCATAATATGGTAGTCTGCAGGCACATAAGCTATGGTCTAAATACTAATATTTTGCCCTGGGAAGCTGGTCGTACCACAAGCTTATCCGAATTGTCAAGGGTGCTGAAAGGGGGGCACAGGCAGCCCTCCTGTATGGAGTCTGGGCCCATTGGCTCACCAAGTGGGGCCTGGCAGTGCCTAGGCTGTGTTTCAGGTATTGGCATATAACAAAGAAGAGACTTTAACTAATCTTTGGTCCACTGAGTAATCCTGTGAATATTTATCACAAAAGCACTGTTGCTCAACATAAATGTGTGCTGTGCAGCCCTATCCTGCTGTCCTCAGCTTTGTATGTTTTTGATGACCCTGTATGTATATGAAAGTTATTAAAGTGGTTGTAAAGACTATGCATGAAGGTAAAACCTGCTGTGTGCAGTAGCGCCCCCAGCCCCCTCAATACTTACCTGAGCCCCATCGCTATCCATCGATGTGCACGACAGCCTCATCTGTCCCGGGTCTCTGCCTCCTCTTTGGCTGAGACTAGAAGCAGGAGCCATTGGCTCTCACTTCTTCCAGTCATAGTGAGCCAATGAGGAAAGAGCTGGGCCGAGGCCGAGCTGTGTCTGTGTAAGAATGGACACACAGAGCAGTGTCTGTTTTTTGTTTTCTTTATTTTGGTTTTGTGTCAATCACAGCCAGTCAGCCAAAGAGGAGAGAGGGGGGTGGGGCCAAACCATGGCTCCATGTGTGACTGGACACACGGAAAAGCGGCTTTGGAACAAGCCTGCTCGGGTACCCCCATAGCAAACTGCTTGCTATGGGGGCACCTGACAAAAAGGAAGAGCCAGGAGCTCTGGCAGGGAACCCAAGAAGAGGAGGATCAGGGCTGCACTGTGCAAAACCACTGCACAGAGCAGGTATAAGTATAACATGCTTGTTGAAAAAGCGAAATCTTTAGTATCGCTTTAAAGGAGATCTATAGACACAGCATACCCATTCATATAAAGTATAACTAAAGGTAAAACGTTTTTTAGCTTTGGATAGAGTGAAGAGGGATTCGAACACCTGTTAAGTTTTTATTGTTGTCTGTGCCCCCCGTTAGGGAGAATTATTCTTTTGTCCTTTTTACTGTTATCACCAAGGGTGAAAGTAAAAGAAAATCACAAATTTTGGATTGTCACCAGAACAGGAATAGAGGGGAAATCTTCCAATGGGTACACTAGTTCTGGTGACCCTGTTGATAACTAGGGATTTTCCTCTCACTTCCTACCTTCATCTTCAAAGTTTGTGGCATTTTAATGCTCCCCCTTGCCCCTTTTTATCAGAAGCTGACCATTCTTTGTTTTTTTGTTTTTTTTTAATTAACTTTTTTTCACTGCTTGAATTTTCTATCGTTTAGGCGAGAATGATGTTTTTATTCTCCTCCTGCAACCTTAGATTATACCAATGTCACATATCCCAGGAGGCTGCAGGAGGAGAATCTTTCCCATTTATGTAAACTGACCTGGTGCAGACACCCATGGGTGGATAGAGATCTAACCCCAAGATTGTTTACATACTATTCTAGAGATGTTAGTATTCTTGATTGATAGAACAGTATATACATTAATCAGTCATGGTACCAGATTCACAAAATCTGACGTTGTGTCATTGGGGGCCAGCTGAAGAAGCAAGAAGAGACTGCTGGCTCCCCATGATGTAAAGAAAGGACAGGAGATGTGTGAGGAAAGCAGGGCAAGAGAGGACAGAGCAAAATCAAATGGGCTTCTAAATATGCGATTACAGCAGAAAGCAAGCACCAAAGGTAAGACAGGGGAAAATCATTTGGGAAGGTGAAATTCCTTTTAATCTTTCTTATATTTATCCATGTATAATAATTAAAAAATGGTACTAGTCCATAGTCCTAGTACATACTAGTCCTAGTACAGAGTCCAGTGTTGTCTTCCTTTGCAGCTATGCTTCTCCTGGTCCCATGGCATGTTGCCTTCACTAGGATTGTAGTGATAATCACATGACCTGGTCTTTATTATTGATTGGAGCCTGGGCAAACATTTTCTTGGGCACAATCCACCGCCCATTTTCGGTAGCAGTTTTGTACTCCACCTGCTCTGGGACATACAATAAATAGCAGATAGACTCCAAATCACTTTACTGCAGCAGACCAGGCAGCAATTGTGAATGGTTGCCACAGGTTAGGTTGCTAGAGGTATCTGCATATCATTACCGCTCACCCATTGGTTGCTGGGGCTGGGGAGGGTAGAGTGTAATTAGTGGCAATGGTACTGGGGGAGGGGGGTAAATGGGATGAGTGGCAGTGCTGGGGGGATGGGGTGAGTGGCAGCGCTGGGGGGGATGGGATCAGTGACAATGATAGGGGGTTGATAAGATCAGTGTCAGTGCTGGGGGGATGGCATCAGTGGCAGTGCTTGGGGAGGATGGGATGAGTGTCAGTGCAGGCAGGAATGGGATGAGTGGCAGTGCTGCTGGTGGGGGGATGGCATCAGTGACTGCTTGTGGGGATGGGATGAGTGTCAGTGCTGTGGGAGGGGAAAGATGGGATGAGTGGCAATGCTGGTGGGGGATGGGATAAGTGGCATTGCTGGTGGGTGGATGAGATCAATGGCAGTACATGGTGGGAATGGGATCAGTGGCAGTGCTTGGGGAAGATAGGATCAGTGGCAGTGCTGGGTTGGAAATGGAACAGCGACACCCACTTGCTGTCATCTGTCAGTTAGTATCCACTCAGTTCCCCCTGCCTGTATGGGAGGGGGGAGAGAAAGAGAGTGAGAGGGGGAAATGCGAGAGTGAGAGGGGGATTAGAGAAAGGGGGGTGAGAGAGAGAAGGTGGTGAGAGAGACAGAAGTGGGGGGTGTGTGAGAGAGAGAGGGGTGGTGGGTAAGAGAGGAGAAAAATAAGAAAGGGTGAGAGAGACAGAAGGGGGTGAGAGAGGGGGGTGAGAGAGATGGAAGTGAGAGAGAGGGGGGAGAGGGGTGGGGGTGAAAGAGAAAGTTGAGTGAGAGAGAGGGAGGGCAGAGAGGGGGTGAAAGAGAGAGAGAGGGGGTGAGAGAGATGGGTGGGGGGGTGAGAGAGGAGGAGGATGATAGAGACCCCTAGCCCTGTTTGCAGTTCCTCCTGTGCCTCACTGTTGCAGTCTGCCAGTAGGTGTGCTTGCTTGATACCTGGCATGCCAGCAAGGGGCAGGGTCTGTTCTCATTCTGGGTGATGGGCTCCTTCCTCTGCTCTGTCTGCGCTCCCTCCCATCCCTATCCTCTGGGCCCATGGTCAGCTTGACCTCCAGGCAGGCTTTCCTGTTTTTTTCGGAGCTGCAAGCTGGGAGGTTCAAGAAGTCCATGCTTTGTCAGGCGCTGCCCCTGCCAGGGATGCTGGGCCCACTGCTGCTTGCCTCTCCAGGGGTCAGGGAGGTGGTGGAGGTCTTCTCCCTCCCGACCTTTCAATCCTAGCCACCCTTGATGCTCACCTTTCTCCTGCTCCTGCCACCACTGGGACTAGGAACGTCCAAGACAAGGGGCTCAAAGGGCAGCTGATTTGGGCCCCACAGCAAAGACTGGGCCCAGGGCAGCTGCCCCTAAGCAATAGACGTTTGCACAAATGGTAACATCATACAAGGAGAGTCCAGATTTAATGAGAATTATGTTTTAAAAATTATTTTATTGAAACATTTTACAATTCAACATTGTCTCCTTCAAAGTATGTACCTTGTGAGTGACCTAGTGAGTGAGATCAGAATTCCTAACCTGCACATGTGTTCCAGGCTCAGTGACTGATAAAGTACAGAAGTATTTAGATTCAGCCTGAGTTCTATTATTTTTACAATACCTCAACAATAATAGCGTCTATGCTCCTTCTGTACAAGTTCCAATTAACCACTTGCCATCCTGAGGATTTACCCCCCTTAATGACCAGGCCTCTTTTTGCTATTCGGCGCTGCACCATTTCAGCTGATAATTGCGCGGTCATACAATGCTGTAGCCAAACAAAATTTACATAATTTTTTTCACTGAAATAGAGATTTCTTTCGATGGTATTTTATCACTTGTGCATTTTTTTTTTTTGCACTGTAAACAAAAAAAAATTTTGAAGAAAAACTATATTTTTTTTTTTCCAAAAAACCAAAGTTTATTGAAAACAAGATACAAATTATCACACAAAAATGTACAGATGAAGTGTACATAGGATACAGCAAAGCATGTATCATACAAAGGCAAATGAGGTCCAACGCAAAACCAAACAGTGTGGATGAACTAGGCCACGACAGGGTTGTGCCTGTAATATTTAGGTATGCTTGTCAAGTGCTAAAAAGAAAGAGATGTTTGGCCTCCTACCATATTGTCTTGCGGTAAAAATCTGTAGGGGGGAGACAAGCAAATACGATGCCTAAGTAGAAGTCAATACTACAGAATACGATGATGGAATTGTGCGAATGTAGGAGTAATTGTCGTGGGAACCGCTGACGAATTGCGGGAGGTGATGCTGACCACCTACTCAGTGTTCTATTGGAAAAATTGTCCGAAACGTGTGTAAGCATATGAAAAGAAAAGAGAAGGCGAGAAAAAAGGGAAAGAAAGGGGAAGGGAAAGAAAGAAAGAGAGAAAAAAAAAAAAAGGGGGGGGGAGGGGGGGAGGGGGGGGAGGAAGGGAAGCAAATATGGAGGGTATAATAAGAGAGGGGACAACCGTCAAAAAAATATCTTATCCTCAATACAAACAGTAGCGGGAGTGGGTGGAACCTACGCTTTCATCGGCGTCGAGAGAATGCGCGTGTAACACAGGGGGGAGTATGATAGCACCCTTAGGTCAAATACTACTAAATAACACTATCGAGAAGTCCAAATCAGGTTCAGACGGGCTGGTCCATGAGGGATCGATACTCCGGGGTAGTCAGAAAATGGGTCCAACAGGCCCATACGTGAGAGAATTTCAAAGGAGTGTCGAGGGCAGTCGCAACCAGTTCATCCATGTCCGCCGTTTTACCCACTCGGGTGAGCCATTCACGTATAGAGGGAGAGCGAGTGGAGCCCCACAGAACCGGAATACAGAGTCTGGCTGCGTTGATCATGTGCAAGGCTAATGATTTAAAGTACTGAGCCCTGGGAAGGGAAGAAGGATGGAGGAGGAATTGAGCAGGAGAGAGAGCTAAGGGTAAGGTAGTTATAGACACTACTAACCTATGGACCTCCTGCCAAAATGGTTGAAGAATCGGGCAAGACCACCAAATGTGAAGAAAGGACCCATCCGGGGTCCCGCATCTCCAGCAGCTGTTGGGGAAGGCGGGGTTAAAATGATGAATTCTTGAGGGAGTTCGGTACCATCTAGAGGCTATTTTGTAGCTGTTTTCTTGTGTCGAGACATTGAGGGAACATTTATGAGAGTATTGGAAGACCAGGTCCCAGTCTGAGTCCGACAGCTCAGCATTAAGATCTCTCTTCCAAGCCCGACATGCGGGGAGGGAGTCATAAGACCGGCTCTCCACTAGAAGTGGGTAGATCTCCGAGATCAGATGTTTCCGCGGTTCAGCCTTCGCGCATGCAGATTCAAATGGGGTAAGAGAGCGATGCCAGTTATGAGGGGGTTTATGAGAGAGCAGATAATGTCTGATCTGGAAATATACCCAGAAAGGGAATTCGCGAATACCCAGGCTTTCTTGCAATTCTCGGAGTGTTTTCACCTTGCCCTTGTGGAGAAAATGTTTCACTAAGATCTGTTTGTGTGGCCAGTGTTTCATTAAAAAGTCTTTATGCATTCCAGGGGGAAAGTCAGGGTTGAGGCGTATGGGGGTCAGGGGGTTGGGTGTGCCAGAAATGGCTGCAGATCTACAAGCCGAACGGAAAATTTTTAACGTAGGTCCCACCAAAGGATGGGTGAGAAGAACTTGTGGCGTGTGTTTCGGCGAAAGCCAAGGAATCGATGCCAGGGGGAAGGGCGAGCAAGCATTCTCTATAGATATCCAGTCTTTAGAGGCAGTGTGAACGTGCCAATCAACTATCCGGGAAAGATGACACGCCCAATAGTAGCGGTAAAGATCAGGGAATCCTATACCCCCTTTAAGTTTAGAGAGGGTTAATTGGGAGTAGGCAATACGCGGACGTTTGTGGCTTCAAAGGAACAGTGAACACAGTCTTTTGCAAGAAGCAAAGAAAGCAAGAGGTAAGTGAATTGCTAATGTTTGGAAGAGATACAGGAGACGGGGAAGTACATTCATTTTAATGATCGCTGCCCTTCCAAACCACGAGAAACAAGGACGGTGCCATTTATTGAGGTCTTCTTGCATAGAGCGAAGAGCGGGAAGAAAGTTTTTCACGTAAAGGTCATCAAGGTTGCTGGTGAGCTGGATACCAAGATAAGTTAGGGAATCCCTTTCCCAGTAAAATAGGAATTGGGCCTCACAAGCAGAGACTAGCTCAGCAGACAAGGTAATGTTAAGGGCGGCAGATTTGGAAAAATTAATTTTAAAATTCGACAAATATCTGAAAAGGGCAAAGTCTTTCAGTAGGTTCGGAAGAGTGATGTGAGGGTCCGCCAGGAACAAAAGAATATCATCCGCATAAGCTGCAAGCTTATATTCCTTGTCTGCCACCGTGATTCCTTTAACATCAGGGTTTAAACGAATTTTCCGCAACAGGGGCTCAAGGGATAGGACAAACAAAAGTGGGGAGAGGGGGCATCCCTGACGTGTGCCGTTCCGTAAATGAAAGGAGTTTGACAGATGGCCGTTCACCCGGACCCGGGCAGTAGGGGCAGAATAGAGGGCCATTATAAAGTTGAGCATCTTCTCACCCAAACCCAGTGCCACCAAAGACGCGTTCAAGTAATCCCAGGCAATCCTGTCAAAGGCCTTTTCTGCATCCAAGGAGAGGAAAAAACCCGGCGTGTTAGACCTGCGAAGCCAGTGATGGAGATTAAGGGCCTTGATAGTGTTGTCCCTTGCTTCTCTACCAGGGATAAATCCTGCTTGGTCGAAATCGACCAGGGAGGGAAGCGAGGGAAGAAGACGATTAGCAATGATCTTCGCCAATAGTTTGACGTCCACGTTCAGCAAGGAAATGGGTCTATAATTGGAGACCTGGGTGTTGTCCTTCCCGTCTTTGGGGATAACTGTAATGTGAGCCTCCAACAGGTGGTTAGGCGGCCCTGAAGGTTGAGCGAGAGTGTTAAAAGCATCAAGAAATGGAGTACCCAGTATATCTAAAAAAGATTTGTAATAGGCTACTGAAAAACCATCAGGGCCCGGGCTCTTCCCCGGTTTCATCTGTTTTACTGCGGATTGCAGTTCAAGTAGGGTGAGATCATTTTCCATAGGGTGCACCAGATCCTCGGAGAGGGCGGGTGAACCGTAGAGATGGAGAAATTCAGAGATCAAGGTAGTTCTAGATTTGTCCGAATGTATGGGGGGACGTTCCGGAGGGAGGTTGTACAAAGATTTATAGTAGCGTTCAAAATGGGCGGCAATATCGGGGTTGGATGTAGCCTCAATGCCATCAGAGCCTCTGATTTTATGAACCATCATACTAGCCCGTTTCTCCCGAAGAGCTCTTGCTAGAAATTTCCCGCTCTTATTTGCGAACTCGTAATAGAGCTTATGTGTAAGAATGTATCTTTTTCTAACCACTTTACCCAGTTCCGTGAGAAGCTGTGTGCGTTCATGTGTGAGTTCCGAAAGGGTCGACGCAGCCAGAGTCCGTTTGTGTACTCTCTCGAAAGAGCGGATCCTATCCGAGAGGAGCTTCAGACGCTCCTGTTTGGCTTTCTTACGTCTCGTCGCAAGGGCTATGAGGCTACCCCGTATGACACACTTGTGGGCCTCCCATTGTGTGATGGGTGAGGTGTCTGACGAGCTATTCAAGGAAAAATATTCAGCCATATTAGAGTGGAGCTCTTGAACAATAGCGGCATCCGTAAGAAGGGAAGCATCCAAACGCCAGTATTTGGAGCGCGGGTGCGAGATGGGGAACCGTAGCGTCATGGAGATGATGATCGGAAAGGACCATCGGTTCAATGGTAGCAGCATGGAGGAGAGGGAGATCTGGTTGCGACAAAAAAAAGTAGTCTATCCTAGAATACTTATTGTGTGGTGGGGAAAAAAAAGTATAATCTTTAACAGTGGGGTAAAGTGTACGCCAGGTGTCATGTAATTGTAGAAGCTGTAATTGTATATGTATTTGCCTGAGAGCCTTGTAGGGTAGAAAAGAACTTCCCGAGGAGGAGTCTAGCAGAGGGCTCAAAGGGACATTCAGATCGCCTCCAAGTACCAGTAACCGTTCCTGGAAAGCGGCTAGGGCAGAGACGATTGAGCGCATGAAGGAGACCTGTTGAACATTGGGGGCATAGACATTGGCGAATGTGATAGGTCTGTTAGCGAATACTCCCTTTATAAACAGGTATCTACCCTCAGGATCCACCATGGAATCCGTTATATGAAACTGGAGGTGTCTGGCGAACAGTATTGCAACCCCCTTAGACTTAGCCAGGGGGTTGGCGGCGTGGAGGACCGTGGGGAAGTAGAAATTGTAAAGCTTTGGGATGGAGTCTTGGCGAAGATGCGTTTCTTGTAAAAAGACCACATCCGCTTTCTGTTGTGTAAGTAAGAGAGGAGCATGGAACGCTTTTCGGGTATATTCAAACCTTTGACATTAAGTGAAAGGAGTTTCAGAGACAGTTGTCCCGTCTGTGAGGCGGAAGAAAGCATGGCTGTTGGAATGCGGAGCCTGAGTCCAGGGCTTCGGTATGCCGAGGATCCGGGGGTTGGGAAAAAGGAGGGGGGAGGGGGAAAAAAAAAAAAAAAGGAGAAAAAGAAAAAAAAAAAAGGGGGGGGTGAAAATAAGAGAATATAGATAGTATACGGCTAGAGGAACAGACCCGCTGTTCCACGTGAGAGAAAGAAAACAGGAAGAGGGGAAAGGGTCGGGGAAAAGGAAGAGGAGCAGAAAGAAAGAAGAGAAGCTCAGAAAAAAGATACGGATAGAAGCCGAAAGAAAAGGGTCAGTGGAAGCTTGCCGAGCTCACTGTGTGGGGAACGAGGTCGGCGTGAAACCAGGAAGTGCGCATCCGCCGGTAGCCCCCTATGAGAAATTATAAAACAAAAGGCAAGAACAAGGGGGCGGGGTTCGAGAGAGGTAAGTGGTGTCAGAAGTCCGCAGGGGTGGGGCATATAAAGAGAAAAACTATATTTTTTACTTTCGACTATAAAAAATATATAGTAAGCTCAAAGTTAGTCATAAATTCAGGCCAAAAGGTATTCTGCTACATGTTTCTGGTACAAAAAATCCCAATAAGTGTATAATGATTGCTTTGTGTGAAAGTTATAGCGTCCAAAACAATGGTATAAATACTGCAATTTACGCCATTTTTTTGCTATACAGCGCTGCACTAGTTTAATTGACAATTGCGTGGTCATGCAATAAGGTACCCAAAAAATTATGTCCTTTTTTCACACAAATAGAGCTTTTTTTCAGTGGTATTTGATTACTTGTGCACTTTTTTTATTTTTGGCGCTATAAACAAAAAAATTTTTTAAAAAAAGGATATTTTCTCATTTCTGTCATAAAAAATATCCAAAAAACTCAAATTTTGTCATAAATTTAGGCCAAAATGTATTCTGCGACATGTTTTTGGTAAAAAATTCCAATAAGTGTATATTGATTGCTTTTGTATGAAAGTTATAGCGTCTACAAACTATGATATAGATAATGGAATTTTCACAGCTTTTACTTTCTGACTACCCATCACATTTCTTGAGGTGCTAAAATACTAGGACAGTAAAAACACCCCCAAATTACCCCTTTCAGGAAAGAAGGCATCCTAAGCTATCTGCTGAGAGGCATATTGAGTCCATGGAAGATTTATTTTTTTTCCACAAGTTTTTGGAAAATTACAAAATCTTTTGTTTTTTACACAAAGTTGCAATTTAAATGATATATTTCTCACACAAGCCATAGGTATATGTGGAATTACACCCCAAAATACATTCTGCTACTTCTACCGAATATAGGGATACCACATGTGTGAGACTTTTTGGGAACCTAGCCACATACAGGATTCTGAAATCCAATGACCACTTTGAAAGCCTGAAGGTGTGTAACTTTCTCATTTCACTTCCTCACTACCTCACAGTTTCAAAGGCCCTGAAATGCTAGGATAGAACCAAACCCCACCCAAATGACCCCTTTTTGGAAAGTAGACAACCCAAGGAATTTAAAAAGAGGCATGGTGAGTATTTTGCAGATCTAATTTTTTCTCACAAGGTCTTTAAATATAAAAAAAGAAATGAAAAAATGTTTTTGTTTTCTTTCTTCATTTTCCAAAAACTTGTGGCAACAAATGAGATCTGCAAAATATTCACCATGCTTCTTATGAAATACCTTGTGATACCAGGATGATGCCTGCAGCTGTAGGCATCACCCTGGTATAACCATTCAAAGTCCAGTGATGTACCAGTACGTCGCTGGTCTTTGTTGGGTATATATGCTATGTTCTTCTTTTTTTTTTTGTATACAGCCTGTGGGCTGAATGGGAAAAAAAGAGAAGGAATATCTGTCAGAAAAAGTGTGTGGTGTACCCACCATTAGAATATACCGCCCTGCATTCACCTACTTCAAATGGTGGGTACACATTAGGTCGCACGGTGCCACAGGCGCCAATTCCAAGATTGTACAAATGTCTAAATAGTGGCACACTTGAATAAAAATTGTCCACATATAAGTGGTACCCCATATGGAAAAGGGATGACACCAAGTCTCAAACTATCTTGCCACTGCTCCCCATGTAGTCTTGGCATCTGGGGGGTTCCACGTGACTATCTTTTCCCTCATAAATCCGAAACTTATATGTATAGCCTGTTGCCCTCTCACAGGTCTTCTACATCTTGACCCCCATATCTGGCACGTTTGCTGGGGAGAAATTGTTTGAATGCAAGGCAGCCAGAAAAATTAATGAGGGACTCATCAACGCAGATGTTTTTCTGGGAAGTATAGACATCTGCAAATTTTTGGTTAGGGTGATTTACGAGGGGCCGAATTTTGTGGAGCCGGTCAAATTCAGGGTCACCCAGAGGACGACAGAGTGTACTGTAGTTGAAATGCATAAAACACATTATGCTCTCATAACTATGCCTGGCCATGGCAGCAGAGAACCCGGGCATATGATGAATCGAGTCTGTGGACCAATACAACCGCAATTAATGTTTTTTAGTAATGCCCATGTTGAGGGTTAGCCCCTTAATGTTCCCATTGGAAGATTTCCCCTTTATTAATTTTCTGGAGACAACTCAAAATTCGGGATTTTCTTTACTTTCAATGATAATGGTAAACAGGACAAGCATCATGGTGAATCTCCCTAACGGGGACTCAGACAGCAATAACCTGAAATAAAGACACACAGACTCCTCTTACTGACTTTGATGAGCCATTATATCATAAATGGTCAAAGAGCGCTCATGGTTATCTTCCAATCCTATCCACTAGAGATAGTATTTTTAGCAGCATCCATGTGAAAAAACCGTGGGAAGACCTTAATTGCAATCAGAAGCCCCATAACCACCCCAATCCCGAAGGTCAAAACGCAAGTCTTGTACAGAATTAAGCCCAGGTTTTTTTCTTTAACTGTGAATTCACCCAGGCGGCGTAGGCCTGTAGTTGTGGTCAAGTGGCGGCGAATACCATAGGAACCAGAGGGGTCTGGCTTCCATGTGAAGACACGTTGCTCATTGCCGGTATAAATACTATCTCTGGTGGATCGGGATTGAAGGATAACCATGAGCACACTTTGACCATTTATAATATAATGGTCCATCGAAGTCAGTAAGAGACGTCTGTGTGTCTTTATTTCTGGTGGTGCACACCCTGTGGTGGAAGGGATTGCCTCCTATGTGGCTGGCCTTTCTCAGCGAAGGATTACCCATTATTACTTTTAAATTTTTTTGGCAAATATAAGGAATCTATTTTATTTTCTTGTATGCACAGGGCACTTTACGATTGATTGCTATTCACCATTGGGGTGATGATTATATAAAGTTAGTTACTTTTCTATCACCTATGATTGTACACTTTTAATCACTTATTTATTTTTGTGGCTTGTGTATATACACTCATATTTATTTATTTGGTTATTTGATTCCCTATAGCCTTCTATAAGGCTACTTTAGTGCTGCTGTCTTTTGGTTTTGTTGTAGTTTCAATTGGTATCACAGTTGTTTCAGTGGCTGCTTGAGCAGTGGAAATATTTGTTTGACCTAGTGCAGATATATATTTTTTTATAAGCAATAAAAACCTGACAGGTATTCTAATCCCTCTCCACTCTATCCAAAACTAAAATAAAGTTTTTGCTTTAAGCTAGCCATACACTCGGCGAATGATGGTCTGTTCCTGACAAATAGACCGAAATGCGCTGTCGGCACCCATCCTTCCGACATCCTTTGACTAAAATATCAAAGGCCTGGCCAAAAAATTGTTAGCAGAACATCAGCTACACCCAATCAGATGCAGCTACCCTTAGGGTATTCTGACAGCTGCTAGCACTAGCTGTCAGAATACAATAGCCAGCACTGTAGATGTGTCCATTTGTGCTATACAGCATGGATGGGGGAATCTGTTAGATCTCTTTCGTTCAGCCTGCAGGCTGAATGAAAAAGAAAGTCCTATCAGTGTGTGGCCAGATTTACCTTTGCTTGAAATGTTTCTTAATGGTGTCAATTGGGTGAAGGGCAGGGCCATGTGAAAATAGACTGGACTGCTGCTGGAAGCCTGACACATTAAGAAAATGTGCCCTGACATTCAAAAACAGCTGAGGAGTATACAATCTAACCTAATAAAAAAACTCTAGGCTGTCCAGAAAAATTTACTTTGGGTTTGAAGGAGTTTACTGTGTTTTTAGAATGACACCAAGGTCAGAGCACTCTTGCGTGCTTTTTTTTATACACCTGCTTCATAGGCCTTTTGGTTAAAGCTGGAGGACATCTTATACCTGCATACCTGCCGAAGGCCAGCCATTGACTTGAATTTTGGCAGAGAACACTTAATTATCTTATTATTCTATTATTACTTTTTGCACATGCATAGTGCTCTTTATTCACTTGATTAGTAGGGTTTAGGTTCTCAGACTTATCCCAAAAAGTCTTGGTTGGTGGGGAAGGGCACATGGCCAGGTTCTTTACCCACCCATGGAGTCTCCCTCTGAGGGACACCAAGTCTAATACTTGGGTGGACCATGCCTTGGCAGGTCCCCTGAAGAATGGGGTCCACCTGGCCAAGAGTACTCCCTGTCTGGAATTTTCCGTCCCAGGAATCAGAGTTAAGGTCCTTTCTCTTTGGAGGAAGATCATCTGCTGCACCCTGTGAACTTCCCTTTCAAGGCCTAGGTCCTGTCCCCTCATCAGTGTGGTCATATCTGCTCCACTAGACATCTGTGAAATGACTCATATCCTGAGCCACTGCAGTCTTTCTCCAGTGTGTGTAGGAGACAGGAGGTATTGCCTTTTGTCACCATAGGGAGTGCGTTTTGTAACACATGACTCACCTTGCCCTGTGGCAGGAATGGTCCTGTTCTTTTATATGAACTAACTTTCTTTTATATTTAGTGTTTTAGAAGAAAAAAAACACTTGAATGCTTCCTTTATGTGTTTGACAGCTGAGTATAAAAAGGAAAACTATTTTTCTGAAGAGAGGCTGGAATCATTTTCATATCCCTGCTGCTTTCTCCCTCCATCGCCACTTTTTGACAATATTATTATTATTATACAGTATTTATAAAGCGCCAATAGTTCACTCAGCGCTGTACATTACAAAGGGGGACAGAACATGTGACAGAACAATACCAATACAATGCAAAACATGGACAATATGCTAATTTTGGCTGCAAAAAGCAGTCTATATAGACAATAGGATGATGGTTGTCGGACCAGCTGTATTCTTTCTGCCAGTAAAGGATTTTACGGGGAACAAAGACTGGGTAGGTTAGCAAACTAGTATTGATCACTGTTGTGCATACCCTACACTGCTCACCCCCTGTACATTGACATTTTGTTTTCCATAGTATTATACAGCTGATATTTTATGTTGTGCTATACAGAATAGATAGAACTATTCACTTCAGTCTATGTCCCCAAGGAGCTTACAATCTATTGTTTCTACCACACATATACATACACAATTTTGTGGAGAAAACAACCTACCTAAATATTTTTAGATGGTAAGAGAAAGCCAACAAAAGTGTGGGAAAAATCTGATCCATAGTGTTTTTAAGGTAGCTAGTTGGCTACCATGCTACCAAATTGGTATGAATCTGCCTGGTTGTTAGAGCTCTCCTTGCACATTTTTGGCAAACCTTCTAGCTCCCAGGAGCTTTCCTGCCCTTTTAAAGAGGAACTCCACTTTCATGGAGAAAAAAAAAGCAAAAAAAAAAATATAGCATATACAATTGCTACATGCCATAGTGTAAGTGAATGTTTGTTTTTAAAAATGACCTTTCTCTCTCCATCTACAGTGCTGCTCTAAAATGCAATGCAATATGGCAAGCCTTGGTGTGTTTCAGGGCCAAACACCCACACAGATATCAGATTGTCAAGAGTGTCTGTGTCCATGCAGCAGCTGCATCCCAATTGACATCGATGGGACTAGCTGAACGGAGATGCAAGAAATACCTGTTCATGGATACAAAAAAAACAAACAGAGCACACCAACATAGTGCATCATCGTAAAAAATATTTATTAAAGGATAAAAAGTAAGTATCGTACTCACAATTGACTTACAGGACAAAAGCACGTCACACTAAACAGTGGTGTCCAATCCACACTGCATCTAAGTCCATAAATGGAACCCTGGACTTCCAACTGGCTAATGCATTTTGAGAACTCAGCCTCTTCTTCAGAGAATCCAGGAAACGCATTAGCCTTTTGGAAGTCCAGGGTTCCATTTATGGACTTGTATGCAGTGTGGATTGGACACCGCTGTTTAGTGTGATGTGCCTTTGTCTTGTATGTCAATTGTGAGTACGATACTTACTTTTTATCCTTTTAATAAATATTTTTTATGATAATGCACTAGGCCGGTGCACCCTCTGTTTGTTTTCTTTGTATCCAGTGACTTTGGACTACCCCGGTCTGTTGAGGGCAGCAAGGAGTGCATATTCCAGGACATCTGGATTGTTACCATAGCCTTTGCTGAGTCCATCCCCAGCGCAGGAGTACAGAGTTTGCTGTGTTTGAATATCTGTTCATCCCTGTGTGGGTAAACATGGTTATCCACAGGCGTACACTTGTGTACACCCCATTGTGAATGAGGCTTTAAAGTGGAACATCACCTATAAAAATGTTATAAAAAATGTCTCTTAGCAAGGAATATACTGTACATTCTACATTAATAATCATGCTACCAAAATTACAATGTGCCGTAAATTGCCTCCAGCACTGTTCCTGCTTCTTTTTGCTAGAGGCTGCCTTTTTGCTGAAGCCCAGAGCCCCTGAACAGCAGTAAATCTTTAGGCTGTCAGAAGATCAGCCTCTACATTTTTGTCAGTGTCAAAAAATAGAGCAACTGAGCATGTGCAGAGCAGAGTGAGACAGGGTATTACTGGATTTTAAACAGTATATTATTATTATTATACAGTATTTATAAAGCGCTGATAGTTTGCTCAGCGCTGTACATTACAAAGGGGGACAGAACATGTGACAGAACAATACCAATACAATGCAAAACAGGAGGGGATTGAGGGCCCTGTTCTTTCGAGCTTACAATCTAGGAGATTTCTTTTTAATGTTTTTAAAGCCTCTTTCTCATGAAGGGTCTGCCTGTCAGATTTTCAGGCAGACCTGATCGGATGGTCCATTTACCCCTATGGACTGGTGAGTGTAAATGGACTTGTGTCCATTTATACCTGCCTACCTCCGATCCAGTCCATTAACAAAAAAATGAAAGGAGATCTGTCCTCTGTCTAGGCAGATTGGTTTGGAGGGCAGGCAGGTGTAGACAGACAGGGGAGTTTTTTTACTCCCAGGTGCCCATAGAACAGAGGGGCCTTTGTTTGTGTCCGCTCTGCACAAACCGAGCAAGCATGGACCTGTCACCCTCCTGCTCTGCACTGATCAGCAGGGGATTAGCAGACAGATCCTCTGGTGATCAAATTGGAGTCTGCCTCGTGTGAAAGGGGCCTTACGTAACTATGGTGTCCGTGTATGAACCAGCGGTAATAGATCGCTGATCAGTTCTCCGGCATTCTCGGAGAACACAGTTCTCCTGTGAATGCAGTTTATGAAGCAGTTCTCCGAACAAAGGGAGAACGGTCTCCAAACGCTGGAGAACAGTCTCCAAACTCTGGAAAACGGCTCATTTTACTATAATCTCGCGAGATTACAGTAAAAGATCAGTTTACTAAGCAGAGGTAAATTATCTCTGCTTAGTTTTCGGTCCCTCCGATTCTCCAGCTCTGGGCTGGAGAATCTGGAGGGAGAACACAGATCTCCAGAGAAGGGCTGACATGATCTCCTGAGTGTCATAAACTGTGAATGATCAGAGAATAGCTGAGATCTGTTGAATCGCAGCTATTCTCTGTGTCATAAACGGACACCTATACCTGCAAAAGGGGCCAGCATGAAGTGATGTAGTAAGACTTAATTTTCTGACTAAAGTTCCACTTTTCATTGACTTTTGTCAAGCTTGGTGGTGCTGACAAGACCACACATTACCTCAAATTTCTGTCAATTTAGCGTGATTACTGAATGCACATTACTATATACTTCATCTAGGAAACTAGGAATGTCACTGAATTGTTGTGTAATTTGTAAAATAACCAGGAAATTACAAGCTTTCAGGTGAACAGAGTTAAAGTGGTTGTAAAGGCTTAAGGTTGTGTGCAGCAGCCCCCCCAATACTTACCTGAGCCCAATCCAGTGATATGCACAAGAGCCTTGGTTCCCCTAGGTCTCTCCCTCCTTATTGGCTGATTAGCCATTGGCTCCTGCTACTGTCAGTCACAGCCAGTGAGCCAATGAGGAGAGAACATGGGCAAGGCCAAGCCGCGCTCAGTGTGTGAATGGATATACAGAGCAGAAGCTCTGGATCAAGTCTGCTTAGGTGTCCCCATAGAAAGCTGCTTGCTATGGGGGCACCAGGCGGGAGGGAGGGGCCAGGAGCATTGGTGGGGGACCCAAGAAGAGGAGGATTGTGGCTACTCTGTGCAAAACCATTACACAGTGCAGGTAAGTATAACACATTTGTTTAAATGAAAAAAAAAAACAACAACAAGAAACTGCCTTTTTTAATATCACTTTAATGTAAAGCACAGATACTGACAGAACAAATCTGGACACTTCAGTAACTGAGCATTTTACACAAAACAAAAAAAAAATTGTCGTCATGCTTGCTCAATAATTAATGAAGCTTTTGGATCAGTGTTAAACAAACACACTTATGCTAGCATTGTGCTTTAGCTGGCGCAGTTACAGAAAACAGCCTTGAGATGGTCAGTGAATCATCCACTTCATACAAGTATATCCCATTTAAAATAACCAAATTTACACTTTTGAAATTGCCATGAATCTCCTGTTAAATGTAATCATCAAAGATCAATGATTCTACATAAATACCAGTGTGCAGTTTTTATAACCAGTCATAGCCAGGATACTAAAAGGCACATTTATAAAGAAGTGAATCTGACATTCAGAAAACATTCACTGCAGGTGAATCTACCAGGCTCATATGGTTCAAATGACTGTGATTCATCACCAGAGAATATTTGGTGAAAGTCACATTTAATACCTTTATAAATAGACTCCTAATAATTTATTTGTAATTAGGTCAGTAAAGCATCATTTTTAGGGTTAACAGATAAGTTCACCTTTTGTAACATGTTACATGTTACACCCATATTCAGCCCAGCCTTGTCACTCAATCAGTGAATGAGACACTACAAGTCCCGGCAGCCTTGCGGCTGTCAACTTGTAGTCCTCAATTAACTACCACAGTGCTGTGGAGCATCGTGGTAGTTCATTGATTCTTCCTGTCAGTATATCTGCTTGCTTTTACATCCCATATGAGCAAGCAGATATTCTGACAGATCTGCAGGTGACCTTCATGGCACCAGCGATCTTTTGATCGCTGGTGCAATGCTTTACAGGCACCTGCAGACAAAAATAATAAATGCACATTTTTTTACCTGCAAAAAAATGTAAATGTATTATCTTTTCGAAATGGCGAACTTCTCCTTTCAAATAAACATTTGCAACATATTGAAGGGTCACGTCCTCAAAAAGTGATATTTCACTTTTGTGATATTCTGGCTGCTTATATCTCCTGATTATACTAGTGGCAAGATCTCTCTGCCATAGTTCCTGGCATTATTTTGGCCCACCTAGGAGTGCTGGGTGTTCCCATCCAGGCTTAGGCTTACATTTGGGGTTGAGGGGCAGTAAAAACACTCCCCCCTAATCCACTTATACTTACCTGCTCTGTGCAATGGAACTGCACAGATCAGCCCAAACTTCCTCTTCTTGGGTCCCTGCCAACACTCCTGGCTCCTCCTCCCTTTGGTGTGCCTCCATAGGAAGTTGCTTCTTATCGTGGCACACCTGCGTTCTCAACCCAGAGCCATGCTACCAGTGTCTATTGACACGGACAGTGAGGCTCAGCCCCGCCTTTCCCCTGCTCCTTTGTCACAGAATTTGACTGACAGTGGTGGGAACCAATGGCTCCCATTGCTCTCAGCAAAGCCTGTAAGAGCAGGGAGAAGAGAGCCGCAGCAGATGGTTACTGTACTGGATCAAGTGAGGACTCCGGTAATTATAAGGGGGGTAAGGGTGTGATCGTTTAAAGGAATGCATTAAGGTAAAAAATATTTAGCCATTACAGCCACTTTAATATGGTGTTTGGCAGGGGTGTCTGGGATTAGGAACCTGGCTGTACAGCGTTACCTATTTTTGTCAGGTAACAAATAAAGTGTAAGGAATGCCATCAATTTAACATGCCAGGAATGCTAACTGTCACATTGCTTGTGCTTTCAACCAAACTGTTAATGGCTGGTGTTATAACTGATCACATGTGCAGCTCTGTGGCAGATCAAACAGAGGCTAGGATGGCAGCTACCTCGACTGAAAAGAATAGGAGGGTTTAGTTCCACTTTAAACATGTGTATGTCAACTTTGTATTAGCAGGCCCCCTTGCCAGTCTTATGGTCATGTGTCCCTGATCAAGTGAGAGTTCACCTTTAAGATTTCAGAGCTGCTTATCAAAGTCTTCTGAGCTGCCAAGGCATATGCTGAGTACTCTGCTTTCAGTCCTATGGGGGGTTCATACCCTGTGTTCTGTTGATAGCATTGAATTGAGAGTTCATAGCTCATGTGCTGGCCCAGATTAGAAGAGTTTGACAAGCAGGTCTGTGGTCTTGTCAGCAGTAAATTGCTTCTGCTGAGACAGGTGTGAGTATATGACTGCTAGGGGTTGGGGGGCAGAAGTTACAGCAGGGCTTTTTTTCAGCAGTAACATGGGGGAACACAGTTCCGGCACCTCCAGCACTGAATGTATGTAATGACAAGGGGTGCTGGGGTGTACTGGAGGGTCTGTTGATGCTGTTTGGTGATCTATTGTTGCTCGAGGGGTCTATTTTTAAGTGTGGGTCTATTGTTGCTGGGAGGAGGGATCTTATGATTCTGAAGGGTCAATTGTTACTTGGAGGGATCTAGTTTTGAGGGAGAGGTCTATTGATGCTGGCTGCTGGGAGATCTGTTGTTGGTGCTGGGGGTCTATTGTTGTTGGTGTAGATCTATTGTTGCTAGGGTGTTATTTTGTTGCAGAGGGTCCATTGTTGCTAGAGGAGTCTATTGTTGCTGGCTACAGGGGATTTATTTTACTACTTTTCTTGTCATTAGCAAATTCCATACAAAATGATTCTTGTTTCTGTATTCTCAAAAAGGTCAGTGCTGGGAGGTGGGTAGGGGATTGAACAAAGGGATGGTGCTTGGAGGTGGGTAGAGACAAGGGGGGACTCGGAGGAGGGGAGTTCCTGCACCTATTCACTGAGAAAAACACCCCCGAGCTACAGTATAAGTGTAACTGCACTAAAGGAGCAGTTAATCTTTTATTTGGATTGACATATGTGCTGCACTAATGCATGCATTGTAATGAATTAATGCAATGCACGGCAACTCACATACCATTTATTTTGAATGGCACCTCTGTGTACTAAACCAGCACACCTCCAACGCATCAGCCTTGCAGCACACTACAGCACAACACATGGTATCCTACAGGGGCGGACTGACAACTCATGGGGCCCCCGGGCAATAGGGGATCATGGGGCCCTTGTGTCCTTGCCCAAACTCAAAGCCTATGAAAAAGGTACCAGGGACATCTCATGGGGCCCCCTACTGACCCCGGGCCCTCGGGCAGTGCCCGAGTTTCCAAATGGTCAGTCCGCCCCTGGTATCCTAGTACTATGCTTTGTTGTGTGCTGTGTCGCTGAAAAGGGTGCAGGTGCGTTCTCATTGTGATGTCTTGCCAGTCTGTTGACATTAATGGGCTGCCTTATTGTAATGCACAATATACAGTAAGGCATGTTTTGATGCACTGCACTGGCCCATACATGTGTGAAAGAGGCCTTACACTTTAAACGAACCACACCATTCTGAATTAGTCGTTAAAGCGGAGTTTCAGTGAACGAAAAAAAAAATTAAAAGTCAGCAGCTACAAAAATGGTAGCTGCTGACTTTTAAAAAAATGGACACTTACCTGTCCTTTGATCCCACGGTGTCCCCCCGCAGCCTGTTTCACCTGCCACCCTGTGTTCCTGGTGCCAGCATATTCAGTGAGGGCACCCGGCTGTGACAGCTTGCGGCTTCAAAGCCAGGTGCTCAGTGCGCATGTGCGAGTAGCGCTGCACTTTGTGAGTGGTCCCGTAGTCTTCTGAGACCTGTCACATGTCCCAGAAGACCACGGGGAGGGAGGGGGGAGAACAACTTCCCCTTCTGACCGCCTAGGCGATTGCAGCGGAAGTGAGAGCGGATACCTGTCAATTTCAGGGTGAGCGGGGGGACCAGTCCTTAAAGCAGAACTTCCCCTTTAGGGTGGAGCTCTGCTTTAAAGGACTGCCAAACTTCCTAACTACTGTATATGTAAGGACCTGTTTGTATCTGTTTAATGACTGGTGTTTCAGGAAGAATTACAAGGTGATTGTGTTGGTTCCTTACATAGAGGCTAGGAATTGGAACTCTTGCCATTTGTTTCTGAGCTCAGTGAAAGCAAGAATCCCATAAAGCTCTTGTTCTGTAATCTCTTATGATCTCCTAACTAGAAATGTTACTTCCTAATATCCAGTTATACAGTGCCTTGAAAAAGTGTTCATACCCCTTGAAATTTTCCACATTTTGTCATGTTACAACCAAAAACATAAATGTACTTTATTGGGAATTTATGTGATAGACCAACACAAAGTGGCACATAATTGTGAAATGGAAGGAAAACGATACATGGTTTTCAAATTTTTTTACAAATAAATATCTGAAAAGTGTGGTGTGCATTTGTATTCAGCCCCCCTGAGTCCATACTTTGTAGAACCACCTTTCACTGCAATTACAGCTGCAAGTCTCTTTGGGGATGTCTCTACCAGCTTTGCACATCCAGACAGTGAATTGTTTGCCCATTTTTCTTTGCAAAATAGCTCACGTTCTGTCAGATTAGTTGGAGAGCATCTGTGAACAGCAATTTTCAAGTCTTGTGAGAAATTCTCAATTGGATTTGAGTCTGGACTTTGACTGGGCCATTCTAACACATGAATATGCTTTGATCTTCACCATTCCATTGTAGCTCTGGTTGTATGTTTAGGGTCGTTGTCCTGCTGGAAGGTGAACCTCTGCCCCAGGTTTTCATCTAAGATTGCCCTGTATTTTGCTCCATCCATCTTCCCATCAACTCTGACCAGCTTCTCTGTAAATGCTGAAAAAAAGCATCCCCACAACATGATGCTGCCACCACCATGTTTCACAGTGGGGATGGTGTGTTCAGGGTGATGTGCAGTGATAGTTTTCCGCCACACATAGCGTTTTGCTTTTAGGCCAAAAAGTTCAATTTTAGTCTCCTCTGACCAGAGCCCCTTCTTCCACATGTTTGCTGTATCCCCCACATGGCTTCTTGCAAACTGAAAATGGGAGCTTTTATGGCTTCTTTTCAACAATGGCTTTCTTCTTGCCACTCTTCCATAAAGGCCAGATTTGTGGAGTGCATGACTAGTAGTTGTCCTGTGGACAGATTCTCCCACCTGAGCTGTGGATCACTGCAGCTCTCCCAGAGTTACCATGGGCCTCTTGGCTGCTTCTCTGATTAATGCTCTCCTTGCTGTCAGTTTAGGTGGACGGCCATGTCTTGGTAGGTTTGCGGTTGTGCTATACTCTTTCCATTTTTGGATGGTAGGTTGAACAGTTCTCTGTGAGATGTTCAAAGCTTGGGATATTTTTTTAAAACCTAACCCTGCTTTAACCTTCTCCACAACTTTATCCTTGTCTGGTGTGTTCCTTGGCCTTCATGACGCTGTTTGTTCACTAATGTTCTCTAACAAACCTCTGAGGGCTTCACCGAACAGCTGTATTTATACTGAGATTAAATTACACACAGGTGGACTCTATTTACTAATTAGGTGACTTCTGAAGGCATTTGGTTCCACTAGATTTTAGTTAGGGATATCAGAGTAAAGGGGTCTGAATACAAATGCATGCTACACTTTTCAGATATTTATTTGTTAAAATTTTGAAAACCATTTATCATTTTCCTTCCATTTCACAATTATGTGCCACTTTCTGTTGTTTTATCACAAAACAATAAAATACATTTACGTTTTTGGTTGTAATATGACAAAATGTGGAACATTTCAAGGGGTATGAATACTTTTTCAAGGCACTGTATGCTTCTTTACTCTTTTGACTTCTTTGCGCAATTGACAATGCAGCCATCTGTCTTTAAAATGTTACTAAACCCACAACAGTAAAATCAGCCTGTATATGCAGTAAAGCATGCTTGTTATACTCACTATTGAACCTAAGGGATTAATCCTCTGTGTAAAAAGGCTGTTTGATCCTGTCTTCTTTGATTCTCCCCTTCCTCCACTGTTCCCAATCCATCTGCTGATAGTACAGAGCTCTAGGAGTGTAGTGAGCAGTTTAGTGTGTATTGCGAGAGAGTTGTTTTTTCTTTGGGAGGGTGCATGCGATCAGCACAGGGCCAATCAGCACTGTCCAGACAGAGGGTCAGGGGTTATGCAGCTTCATAGGACAGTCAGAGCAGAATGAAAACTCCTTCTATAAGATTAACCAGTGCTTAGCTGGGCACTGATAGAAGTCACAAGACTACTATATTCTTTTGATGACAAAAGGTATTTAGCAGTTTATTTACTAAAATACTTGCATTTCCATGTTCTATGTACTGTGGGAGATCAGATATAGTGAATGCAGGGTCCGGGGTTTAGTAACACTTTGAGGCTATCCATTCAAACAATTAGAAGAGGGTTTTAATTTGCATTTTTCTTAAAAAAAAAATTCTTGTTCAGGACATTTTAGGACAACTACAGATAGCTGTTGTCAGGCATATTGTTGTATACTTCATGCTAGATTACCCAAGAGAACTTGCATGTGCTTTCTGCTGATTAGATCTTTTTTAGGTATCTGTCTTGGAGTTAAGCCCAGCCCTGTGCTAAAGGAGGTGGAAAAGACGTCTTTCTTTTTATCAGTGGAGAGTGGCCTTACATGCGGCTGGTTTAATGGCTGCAGAGATCTGCTGTAGTCAGCTAACAAGGATTAAACATCTCTTCAGCAGAAACCTTCCCTAGTGCTCAGTATTGGGACCTGTCTGTGAATGTTGAGGAATTTCACCAGCTGACAGCTTTCAACCCTTCTGCATTCCAGTAGATGGCACTGTTAGCAGTTTGGCAGAGCATGCAAGGCAGCTAAGGAAAAATCTGTTGCAGGAGTTAACTCTTTCTGTACATTTATTTATTGTACGGAGCGCCATGTATAAAAAGCTAGTCACACGCTGCACTTGAATGTGGTCATTGTTCAAGATTTCTTGGTATAGTAAATGTCTAAGAGCTCATTCATACCATGGCACATGCGCTGACATGCATTTTTCTTTGCATTGTAGTATGTTTTCTTTGAATTTTTGGGTATTTTTTTCTTTATCTGCACTTGTTTGTTGAGCTGCGTAAAAAAAAAAAAAAAAGTGTCCTTTTTTTTTTTTTCGATATGATCTCATGCTATAGAAATATATGATATTTGATTTGTGCTTGCATTAGGACTGCATGTTTTCCACATTTATGCACTGACACAAAATTGCTGGGTGAATTTGAATAATGTATTACATGGTGTCATTTTTGGTTTTGCCTACCCAGGGTCTCTGTTTGCTTGGGAAGCAGGCAGGGCTGCTGTTAGAAACCATACAGCCAACCTGACAGAGCCCTGCCCCCCCATCTCCCTGAAAAAACAGTTTGCTATGCTTCAGTTGTGAATAAACACAGTGAGTGATTGGTACCGATTACTCATTGTGTTCATTCAGGAAAGAAAGGTGCTGGTAAATGTGACATATTTACTGGACCCAGGGGCGAACTGACCATTTGGAAACTCGGGCACTGCCCGAGGGCCCGGGGTGAGTAGGGGGCCCCATGAGATGCCCCTGGTACCTTTTTCATAGACTTTTTTGAGTTTGGGCAAGGAAACAGGGGCCCCATGATTCCCTATTGCCCGGGGGCCCCTTGAGTTGTCAGTCCACCCCTGACTGGACCCTTCCCCCACTCTCCATCCTGAAGGATCCTATGCAGCTGCTAGTGGGAAAGAGGGGATAAGCCAGTGGGAGGAAAAGGGGAAGAAGCCAGAAAGAGAGCCATACAGGGGATAGGTTCCAATAATTGCCCCCCCCACCATGCCAATCGCCCTCCCTGCCCACATCTGATTTTTTTGGGCTCTGAGGAAGAGGTTGTGTCCTCGAAATGCATTAGCCAGTTGGTCATCCAGGGTTCCATCGTATGGACTCAGATGTTGTTTGGATCATACATCTTGTTCAGATTGACATGCCTGTGTTAATATGTCCATTGTGAGTATGATACCTATTTTTGTTTCTTCAATAAATTATTTTAAATGATAATGCACTAGGTCGGTGCGCCCTTTTTCTGTTTCTCCATTTGTATCCACATCCGATTTACCCAGCTGCTTGGGCCCCCCTGCTGACCTGCGCCCCATGCAGGAACATTGGTGGTACCCCCCTATCCACAGCCCTGGAAGTAGGAGTCCAGGTGGCCATAAACAGATGGATAAAATCAAGTGATGTTTCTGATTCCTCAAGCTCCTTCTAACCTGGCAGAGGGTGATAATGTCCATTGTGCTCTAGCTCACATGTAGAGTTTTTCCATGTTGTTGGGTGTCAAGTTTAGTGGGTCTTACTACATGGTCCATATGTACAAGGACACCTCTTCCTCAGCTCAAGATTTGTCTATATAACTTTTCTTAAATGCACATTTATACCAGTTGATTCAAAACTAATGCAGTTATGACAAAGCATGTGTTTTATGTTGCTTTTAGTGAAAGTATACTGAAATAGAGATGTTTAAGATAAATTTAAAATGCTTTCACACTGCATTCCCATTGACTTGTCAAGGCAAGTTAAAACCACACATGTATTTTTGCCACAAATAAACAACTATTGCTAAATAGAAATGTCATATTTTTTTTATCTCACTTGTATGTATGTATGTGTGTGTGTGTATATATGTGTATGTATGTATATATATATATATATATATATATAATGTGTGTGTGTGTGTGTGTATATATATGTATGTATGTATGTATGTATGTATGTGTGTGTGTGCGTAATTTGACCTCTGCATTTCAGATTCATAAACGATGCTTCACCAACACATGACAGAATAAAAAACAAACTCCACCAGAAGTGAATTTGGTCAGAGAGCAAACAGATGTATATCGGACTATACGTTCAAGTCTATGGGTGGCCTCATAACGTACATGTAGAGGCCCACCCTTCAAGCCTCAAAACTAAGTCATGAGCTATTCAATACACACCAGCATTCAAGAAGGCAATTGGACAAAACTATGCCAGGCAACTTTTCTGATGTTCACAGTGGCACTGCTTTGTGAAGACAAGAACCATCCACATTGAAACCATGACCCATAGCAGCCAATTAAATGCCTTTTTTTCATGTAGTTTAGACAATGAAAGCTAGCATTGTTTTTATGCTCCAGTTATTCTAAATGATTCAGCCTAAAATGCTGTTTTTTATGTAGGAAAAAGAAAGATTTGAACATAAATGTCCATTAAGGCCTCTTAAACATCTGGCTAGTTGTAGTTACAGGTTTCCGTGTATTATTAGGCACCAGCCAAGGTGACTGGATGACGTCAGTTGGAATATTGCACATTTTGTTGATAAATGTAAGTTTATGCACTTGGGGGCTAAGAATATGCATGCATCATACATACTGGGGGGGGGGGTACAACTGGGGGAATCAATGGTGGAGAAGGATATGTGAGTTCTGGTAGATCACAAGCTTAATAATGGCATGCAATGCTAAGCTGCAGTTTCTAAAGCGAGCAAAATCCTCTCTTGTATTAAAAGAAGTATAGACTCCAGAGAGAGATATCATGTTACCCCTGTACAAATCATTAGTAAAACCTCATCTGGAATATGCAGTTCAGTTTTGGGCACCAATTCACAAGAACAACAGTGGGGAACTGGAGAAAGTACAGAGAAGAGCAACAAAACTGATAAGAGGCATGGAGGAGCTCAGCTATGAGGAAAGATTAGAGGAACTGAATTTATTCTCTCTTGGGAAGAGGAGATTAAGGGGGGTTATGAACAACATAATAAATACACCAGTGGTTCATATACAGTAGCTCTCTTGTTACTTCCTCCAATATTTGCCTCCAGGACTTTTCCAAAACATCTCCCATCCTCTGGAACTCCCTACCCCAGTATGTCTGGTCAGCCCCTACCCTGTCCACCTTTAGGCGATCCTTGAAAACAAATTTTATTCAGGGTAGCCCACCCTACCTCCACCTAAAATCTGTACTTGTGTCACCTCCATTAGATCATCCCCTGCAGCTATTACCTTTTGTATCACCTCCCCCTCTCTTTAGATTGTAAACTCCATGAGCAGCGCCCTCGTATTTCTTCTGTACTGAACTGTGTTATAATTGTACTGTCCCCCTTAATATTGTACAGTGCTGTGCAAACAGTTGGCGCTATATACATCCTGTATAATAATAATTATCATGTAGAACATTTGGATACAGCAACATTTTAATTTTCTGTGCCCATGAAAAATAGGTTTTCAGTAAGGTGGCCAATGCAAAACGAAATGTGCCTAAGGATAAATGATCAGCACTGAATTCATACATTACAAGCACGGGCGGACTGACCATTTGGGAACTCGGGCACTGCCCGAGGGCCTGGGGTCAGTAGGGGGCCCTTATGAGATGCCCCTGGTACCTTTCATAGGCTTTTTTGGGTGTGGTTTGAATGTGGGCGAGGATACAGGGACCCCATGATCCCCTATTGCCCGGGGACCCCATGAGTTGTCAGTCCGCCCCTGATTACAAGTCAGCTTGAGGAACCACTGTACTTTTGGGATATTCCAACCAAATGGTCTCGGGGAAGAATTGATCATTCTTCTAAATAGATTTTTCCAGATGATTGCTATAGTTTCTTCCAAGTAAAGCTGAGGAGACCAAGGGTGCCGCCACTGCAGTTTTCAGTTCCAATAGGTGAATTGTAAATGAGCACCAAAGATATTACACATTGTAATATTATTCATATTGCTATGATATTTATTGCTGATAATATAGTTTTAATTGCTGTGACAAAATACATTTTGGGTTAGTATTAGAGGTGAGATTAAGGGTATGGATGCACTGATACAAATTTTTTTTTTTACTGGCGAGTACGAGCACTGATCCTTTTAGTCAAGTACTTGCCGATACCTTTGTGGTGCAATTTGAGCTCATCAGCACTGATAGCAATACCGGTATCAGTGCAACTCTAGTTAAGGGTTAAAAAGAACCCATCACAGACATGAAGGAGCTGCCATCACTGACTTGTTTGTCAATGTACATGTTCTAGGGCACCTTTAATTTTGCTTAACAACTTAGTGAGTCAATGACCAGGGACAAGAGTGAGCATGTCTGGTGTCCTGACACAATTGATGGATTGTTCAAAGAAAAAATGGTTATTGTTCATAATGTTAAAATGTGTGTAAGTACCAAAAGAATATACATATCTAAACCTTTCTTCCTATATGCATGTATACTTCTTCAAGGTGCAAATCCATTAGTAAGGGAAAGTGAAGAAGTCATTTTCATCTATGTGATATAAAATGTTCTTTTTTTTCTATTGGTAGCAAATTATCCCAGGCAAAGTTTATCTTAAAGTATATGTCCCGGCATTAGCAAAATTGCCCCCACACTTCCCCCATGAGGATCATGTCCCAATATATATATTTTTTCTTTTTTTCTTGTTCCTATAGTTAGAACCAGCTTTTATTACTCCCTGAGCCATCATCACCAGGCTTGTAAAATTCTTGCAGGCTCAGCTGCTGGCAGATCAGTTCCTATTGATGTAAGCATGCCCCAGAACCACAGTGTATAGATAGCCTCTTGGGAAGTAGCAGCATTGTTTTGCAGGGAAAAAATAATGTATGCACATAAAGTGGGACAGAGAGGGGTAGGTGGTGTTTTGCAGTCTGGCAGGCAGGGCTGACAACAGTGGTTGGGGTTTCAGGGCAGTATAGGCACTGGGTTTTCAGCTCAAACAGGAAGTTGGGGTAACACTGGATTTCCAGCAGATGAATAGTTACTTTTCTGTACTTGCAGCAATTTTAGCCCTGGTTCGCACTGAATGGAGCTTTGAAGTCGTGCTACTTCACTTGAAGTAGCACAATTTCAAACCTGCAAATCAGCACTATTTGTACCTCCGATTTCACTGTGGTTTGCAACTTCATTTAACATAAGTCAATGTGAGTCGCAATGAAACCGGAAAAAAGTAGTGCAGGAACTATTTTTGAAATCGCACTACTTCAAATTGCAATGATTAAGACAGTGCCATAGAAATACATTAGATGCAATTTGTATATGGCACCTGAAGTGGCACTGGTGTGAACCAGGGCTTAGAGAGATAAGTGAAAATATTCATACACTGAATGAATGTTTTTCTCTTCTGACACATACTTTAAATCATATATAAACCCAAAACCACAATAAAATATGTATTTGTCTTTTCATTTTCATTTAGTTTACTAAAGGAAGATAAGATGGTTTGTGCTTTCAGTTCAACAGGTAGTTTATTTGCTGAAAATCTTCTGTCAGAGCCATTTTTTCACACACTTAAATGCCAATTTTTGGCCAGGGAAATACTTAAAATCTCCAAAGCATTAGATATTTTCTGAAAGCAGACAGCCTATAGAATAAGATAATGTTAACTGTAATTTTTATGTTGCACAATGTTAGCACAACTGTTTATCACATTTATATTTGCAGTTGCAATACACTCAAAATATAGTGGTTGTAAAGGTAAAACATTTTTTTACCTTAATGCATTTTCTGCATTAAGGTAAAAAATCTTTTAAGTGCAGCTCCTCCCTTGCAGCCCCCCCCCCCCCCAAATACTCATCCTGATGGTGGGTGCAGTGGGAGCCATTGGGGCTCCTGTTGCTGTATGTCAAAATCTGTGAGCAGAGGGTGGGGTCGAGATGAGCGGAGCCAGGCTGTGTGTCTTAATAGATGCAAACAGCTCGGCTTGGGTGTGAACCTGCATGAGTTACCACCATTGGAAGAGAGGAGGAGCCAGTAGCGCCACTGGAGGACCCAAGAAATGTAGGATCGAGACTGCTCTGTGCAAAACCAATGCACAGAACAGGTAAGTATGACATATTTCTTGTTTTAATGAATGCTTTTTAATACCTTATTATAATTAACTCTTTAATTTAGAAAAAACACATTTATGCAAAATTATATGTTAACTTGTTATGTGTATTCATGTATGCTTGTTTTTTAATTTATTATTTAATTTTTTGTTTGTTTTATACCTAACTGTATTGCTATGACAAGGAGACTGACAAGCACTCTATATAATAGCATAGTGCAGGTGATAGGTTCTCTTTAGGAGACATCAAGGGTCTTTTAGGCATCTAATGTCACCCCTGCACTCTCCCCAAGCAGAACTGTACTCAATCTACTACTTTACAGCGCTAGACCTGGAAGTGCTCAGGGCCAAGTGCTTCTAGGTTCATTGATTAGAGGGGAGATCAGCAAACTACCTTTGCTGGTCTCCTACTGCTCTCCATTCTGACATGTGCCATGGATGTCACAGGCACCCTGGGTGGTCAGGTAAGCCCAGGATACATCATGGTGCTGGTGGTTCAAACTGGGTGGGGGTGTGTGGGGGCGGCACCTTACAAATTGTAGAAGTAATTAGGCTACCCAAATCAATGGTAACAAACTTCCAGTTGCTATAGAGCAGTGGTTCTCAACCTGTGGGTCGCGACCCCTTTGGGGGTCAAACGACCCTTTCACAGTGGTCGCCTAAGACCATCGGAAAACACATATTTCCGATGTGTACAGAGCAGCTACTGTGTAGAAAGCAGCTGCTGTGTTGAAAGCAGCTACTGTGTTGAAAGCAGCCGTATTGAAGGTAAAACGACACATGAATTATAATTACTGGGTAAAGAATTTTATAGTTGGGGGGTCACCATAACATGAGGAACTGTATTAAAGGGTCGCGGCATTAGGAAGGTTGAGAACCACTGCTATAGAGTATATGCCACTACTTATGGCAGAGGCAGCTACAAGGTTAAGAGAACAAAAGCAGTTGGAGAAGGTTTTCTAATCTGTCCAGTAATTCAAATTAGCAATGTGTAGCTAACCATACGTGACTCGATTTTGCCATGTTCAGCCTGCAGGTAAGAAAGACCAGGAGCCTTTACCTTCATGATAAATGGCATCCCCATCTCTGTCTTCGTAAGCTTGTTTTAATCCTTCAGAACGGTATTGCAGGTTTGATTTCTCTTGAGTGTAAACTGCTGGAGTTTCAAAGTGGTCACAACAAGCATAAATTCATAACATTTACTGCTTTACCTATAAAACTGTGATGATGTTTTATTAATTTTAAACAGAACCACCATTTAAATTTTCTTTAATTTCTGTCGGCTTCTTTTTATAGACATAGCTGCAGGAACTACTTTAACTCTGGTCAATTTTTTTTTTTTAAATCTAGTGATGCTGTTGACCCCCAAAGCTTCACAGTGAGCCCTGCAGCTGGAGAAGTCTGAACCTGTGTATACACCACTGTGTGTGTTGCCTCAAGCTCTTTGTATGACCAAGGCATGCCTTGTGTATCTGTTACAGCCAAGCACTCATTAATTGCTATACAACGTCTCTTTTCTTTTTGTGTGTGGGGACTCAAACACTTGACGTGCAGTCCGGTCTCAGGTTCCAAAACAGATTGCATTAGATTTAAAAATTTAAAGAATAACTGTACTCTTAATACACATATCTCTGCATTGCTTTCTGCACTTTACCAGACAGGGATTGAAGGTGATAACTGCAAACTTGCTTGTTGTACCCGGATTTATCAAAATAGATTTTTTTTACAGTTATCCATGAAGTAGACATGTCAGACTCTTGTTTTCTCTATTAATATGTTCCAAAAAGCAAAAGCTAAACGGTGTGTATTTACTTGAATTCTTTTTTTATATTCAAATATAAGTGGACCAGTTAATATACCATACTTAAAATAAAAATTGCCATGTTGTTCTTTATATTAGATCAGGGGTCTCCAAACTTTCTAAACAAAGGGCCACTTTACTGTCCTACAGACTTTAGAGGGGCCAGACCAGGGGTGGACTGACCATTTGGAAACTCGGGCACTGCCCGAGGGCCCAGGGTCAGTAGGGGGCCCCATGAGATGCCCCTGGTACCTTTTTCATAGGCTTTTTTGAGTTTGGGCAAGGACACAGGGGCCCCATGAGCCCCTTTTGCCCGGGGGCCCCCTGGGCCAGACTGTGGTCAGTGGGAGTAGAAAATGTCCTGGCATCAGTGGGCGTGAGCAATGCCCTATTTTTGGTATTAGAGAACTAGTGTCCTATTGTTGGTGTCAGTAGGAGGAATATAGCCCCATCATTGGTGTCAGTGAAAGGAATAGTGCCCCATCATTCCTGTCAGTGGAAAAATATCCCATCATTCATGTCAATAGGAGGAATAGTGTCCCATCATTGGTGTCAGTGGAAGGAATAGTGCCCCATCATTCCTGTCAGTGGAAAGAATATCCCATCATTCATGTCAATAGGAGGAATAGTGTCCCATCATTGGTGTCAGTGGAAGGAATGGTGCCCCATCATTGGTGTCACTGACAGAAAGTATGTCCCATTGTTAATGTCAGTGGGAGGAACAATGTCTCAAGTGCCAGATAAAGACAAGCAAAGAACCACAGTTTAGAGACCACTGTATTAAAGTGATTCAATACCAGGTACCCTAATATAATGTTTTATATACAGCATGTTTGCTGAGAGAGAAGTGGAAAGGCTGCAATGTTTCAGAGTTCCTCAAAGGTGTTTTTGGGTGGTTCTGTGTCTTCAGATCACATGGTTCTGTGCTGTGTAACTTTCTATCTAACAGATAGTAGAGAACCTTAGAGATAATGAAAGCAGTAATAACTGGCATGCTGTTTAACATGCCTTATAGCACCTGTTGCTCCCAAAGGACCACATTACTGGCAACAAGATGATTTTAGGCAGTGCAATGACTTTGTGCACTCCATGTATTCTTTGATGGGAAATGGAAAATGTGCATTTGTATTTTCCACATAAGAATTTAAAAGCTTGGTTTTAAGCTTTAAAACAAATCTGTCTTCAGCAGAAGACAAAACTAAGCATGCATTGGTGTCTTAACTCATGAATAGTGCCTATCATTCTGCTTTGCTGCCACTCCTACAAAAATCTCCCCAAAAAAAGACTTTTCCTGAACATTATTTCTGGAAAAATGCTCCTGCAGCCCAGGATGTTCCACCATAATCACAGCATAACGTGAAACAAAAAAGTATCAATTCTATTTTAAATCAGTCAGAAGAATCTTTCTGCAATTGAATACTGACTTAAGTAGACCTGCAATGTAACATGGATATTAGTGGCAGTGCCCTACTGGGTTTATTAGTCACTTGGACTTCTTTAATAAAGGAAACTAGTAAGGTTTAAAGTTGTTTTTAATCTGCAAGCTCTAAGACTGTCAAGCTGATTCTGTCTTCACTACCTAAGTAGTTACTGACCTGGGACAAGCATGCAGCCAGTGAAGTCTAAAAACTCTGAACTGCCATGCTGCATGCTTGCTTTAGGGCAGTCCCCCACTCATGAACCCAAGAGAGGGTCTTTAGCAAAAGTCAGACACGACAGCTTCCATATTTCTAGAGTTTTATTTGAGAGGAAACCTACACTACACTACTGTGCAAAAGTTTTAGGCAGGTGCAAAAAAATTCTGTGAATTAACCACTTGGCAACCTCGCTAAAGCCAAATGACGGCTACAGCGCAGTTGTCCAGTTCTGGGAGGGCGTCATATGACATCCCCCAGTGGCATGCACCCAGCGATCTCCATGATCCTACGGACACAGCAGATCACGTGATGTGGTAAAAGGCCAATCCCAGCGACCTTTTACCACATGATCAGCTGTGTCCAATGATACAGCAGCTCACCGGGTAAATACAGTTGCCGGTTATCAGCTGCACTTTCCTCACGCTGTCACAACGAGAGGAAAGTACTGCTGATAACCGGCAATTGTTAGAGAACAGTTCGGCATTTGTCAGAGAACAGTTCGGCACTGATCATCAAGGCACTGATGATCAGTGCCCAGCAGTGCTGCCCACAAGTGCCACCCACCAGTTCCCAGCAGTGCTGCCCAGCAGTGCCCGACAGTGCCCCCCCATCAGTGCTGCCCAGCAGTGTGCCCATCAGTGCCACCCAGCAGTGCTGCCCATCAGTGCCCAGCAGTGCTGCCCATCACTGCTGCTCATCAGTGCCCATCATTGCTGCATATCAGTGCCACCTCATCAGTGCTGCCTATTGGTGCCCATCAGTGCTGCCTATCAGTGCAGCCTCATCAACCCACATCAGTGAAGGAGAAAAATTACCTGTTTGCAAAATTTTATAATAGAAACTTTTTCGGTTTTCAAATTTTTTTGCTCTTTTTTCTTGTTTATAGTGAAACAAATAAAACACCCAGTGGTGATCAAATACCACCAAAAGTAAGCTCTATTTGTGTGAAAAAAATGATAAACTTTCATATGGGTACAATATTGCATGACCGCACAATTGTCATTCAAAGTGCGACAGCACTGAAAGCTGAAAATTGGCCTGGGCAGGAAGGGGGTATAAGTGCCCAGTAGGCTAGTGGCTAAGAATGCTTTCAGAGATAGAAGTGTAAATAGTTTATCTTATCAATTAACAACATGAAAAGTAAATGAACAGATCAGAAATCAATATTTGGTGTGACCACCCATTGCCTTAAAAAAACAGCACCAATTCTTTAGGTACACTTGCACACACCACAGATTTTCAGTGGATGTAGGCTGCCTCAGATCCTTCTGTCTTTTTATGTAATCCCAAACAGACTCAATGCTGAAATCAGGGCTCTCTGGGGGACAAACTGCTACTTCCAGGATTCCTTGTTCTTTATGTTGAAGATAGTTCCTAATGACATTGGATGTATGTTTGGGGCTGTTGTCCTGCTGCAGAATGAATTTGTAGCCAATCACACAACTACCTGATGGTATGGCATGATGGATAAGTATCTCCCTGTATTTCTCAGCGTTGAGGACACCATTGATCTTGACCAAATCTCCAACACTATTTACTGACATGCAGTAGCAAACTTGCAAAGAAGCTCCACCATGCCTCGCTGTTGCCTGCAGACACCCATTATTGTACTCTCCAGCCCTTTTGCAAACAAACCGCTTCCTGATACAGCCAAATATTTCAGATTTTGACTCAGTTCAGAGCACCTGCTGCCATTTTTTCTGCACCCCAGTTCTTGTTTGTGTTCATAGTTGAGTCGCTTAGTCTTGTTTCAACATCAGAGGTATGTTTTTTGGCCACAATTCTTCTATGAAGATCACTTCTAGCCAGACTTCTCTGAGCAGTAGATGGGTGTACCTGGGTCCAACCGTTTTCCACCAGTTCTTTGCTGATGGCACTGTTGGACATCTTCGAGCATGGAAAGAAGTAAGCTTGAGTTGTCTTTCATCTGCTGTGTTACGTTTCCTTGGCCAACCACTGCATATACAATCCTCAAGGTTGCCCATTTCTTTATGCTTCTTCAAAAGAGTTTGAACAGCACATCTTGAAACCCCAGTATGCTTTGAAATATTTGTCTTGGAGAGACCTTGTTGATGCAGTATCTTGTGTCTTGTTGCTGTGTTTAGTCTTGCCATGGCACATGAGCTGTGACAGGAAAATGTCTTCCACAACCTCACCTTAGTAGCAGAGTTTGGCTGTTTCTCGCCTGTTTTAAGCCTCCTACACAGCTGTTTCGGTTTCATTTAATGATTGTGTTTCAACCTATGAACATATAAAATTGATGATCATTAGAATCTGCTTGGTATGATTGATTAACCATACACCTGACTCTAATCCTACAAAATCCCTGACATGCAAAGTATACAAAGTGTGCAAGTGTAAGAATTTATACTGGAAACCTTGAAACCAAAAGGTAGTCACACCAAATATTGATTTGATTGAGTTCTTACTTATATTTGCTCACCTTGTATTGTGTAAATTGCTAAAAATTATATATATATAATTCTGACTTTACAGCATTTCTTCACACCTGCCTAAAACGTTTGCACGGTACTGTATATCTGTTTGATACCTGCAAGAGAATGCTGTACCTGTTGGTCCTGTCATAAAACCAGTAGACTGGTAACTTTCTATACATTCAGCAGTGTTATCAACTCTATGCATCTCTCTCTCTGGACTAAAGAATACCTCCTTATGTTGTGGAGATGAAGGGGGGGGGGGTGTTCAGTAGCATAGCTACTTCCTGTCCTAATATTGTAATGCTTCTTTTCCATACATGCAGTGAACAATGAACTTTGTCTCCCTAAGACAAGAAGTGTGCTGATGGCAGGATCACCAGGTGAAAAGGAATGGCAAAAATCCTGAAAAAAACTAATGTAGCCACCGTATCAAAGGACAGGCACATTTCAATATATTACATTTTTGTTCTAGGGTTTATCTATGCTTTAAATAAAAAAACATTTAGTCACTATACTTCGAACAAGCAAGCAGATCAGGAAAGTCAAAGTGAAGTCAAAACTCTGCATATCTGGTCAGGGGACTAAAGTCAGTGTATCAGCATGATAACTAGATAATCAGTATTTTTAGAAGGATATATTTACAATGTCAGTCTCCATACTTCCTTGGTACAGGATTCCTTTAAGTATCTTTGTACTTGTGACTAATGGGAACAGGAGCTTTAGGGCAGCTTTGTGAGAGGGTGTGAAGTACTCTTGACTTGGCTTGATGACAGGTCATTGCGTGCACAGTGGTTCAGGATTCCACAGTGACAGAGGAGTCCTATTAAAAAAAGAAATAATCACTTTGCAGGCAAGTTCAACTTATAGCAGCAATGTGTTTTTTTTTTCCTTTTTAGGCAAAAAAAGGAAGCCATTCTGCATATTTTATCCCGTACTTTCCAAACGTCTATAGCGTGCTCTTTGAAGTATTGGTTCTTGTGTGGAAACCATACAGACTCGTTTGGAAAGGAATAAACTTCACTCTACATCTCCTCTTCCAAAATGCTGAGGATTAACCTCTCTGCCCAAAGTAAACAAATAAGTCCAAAAGCACTCATGCATTTTGATTCTATTACCCCCGCTTATTTGGAAAATCCTTTTTGTGGTTTGTCAGACACTGCGTTTCCACTAGGAAAATCTCTCAGGATAAAGGAATGCATAGATCAACAGGGGCTGTGATTGACAGAAAAAATAATGTTACACCAGAACTGTGCTTATAATATTTCACAAGTCAGACTAGCTCAGTAGCGAGCCAGAACAGTGAAAATTCGAATTAATAATGCATACTTAACCTCCCATCCTCCCATCCTTTTCTGAAGAACAGGAAGAAGGTAATGTGAAGGGATAAACTATTCTTAATATTGTACCTGTTGTTTGTTTCATATATGAAAGATTATTTTTTTGGAAAGTCATTTGATTAGAGGTGGACTCCAGAAAATAAAACTGTAAACATTTTCTAGCTAAAGCTCAAAAATGTTTAGATTCAGTCGGGAGACATGATGTGCCTGCTAAGCAAACTTAACAAACTTAACTTAATTTTTGCCAATTTTCTGAGATGCTAAAGGATCTGTTTTAACACAAAGCATGTAAGCAAAAAACCAGACCTCTATCCACACTCTTTTAATTGTACCACAAATGATTAAAAATAAAGGTTGAGTGGAGGACAGCTTAGAAGGAAAGTGGGACAGAGGGGTTTGGTTCCAAAAAAAAAATGTATTTTAATATAATCTTTCTTGTATAGATATTTTCCTAAAGCCTAATACACACGATCAGAAAATCGTACAAAAAATACCGCTTTCAAAGCGATTGTACAGTAATCTGATTGATAGTAAACAGCTTTCGGCTGAAATTATTGGAAGGGACAAGCACGAAAATGTTTCTTGTATGATACCATATTGTACGATTTTCATTTAATCAGTACAGTTTTCGTCTGAAAATACAATACAATACATTACATCACTTTCGAATTTTTATTCTGTCGTACAAGATTTTTCGTAGCTTTAGTAACCTCTTCACTTTCAATATGAGACTAGCATGCAAAACAAAAGGACAATATTCTCATCATGTGTTTGGGGCATTAGCCATTCATTTAACCAGTAAGTATCTCTGTGGCTGCCACCATTTTTTTCTGAATTGCCCTGAATCCGAGACAGTAAAGATGCAAGATGAGTTTTCCTTAGTCTTGAACAGTGTTTTCTGTAATTCTCAGAGGTTCCACGGCACCAGTCATATGACCATTGTTTTCAGCCCTCTTCATTAGCAGTGTGTCTGATATTGAGCAGTCTTTAACAGTATGGTGCCAAACCAGTATTGCATTAGTTGAAGACCACAGGGCTGTTGGATCACAATGTAGTCTACAAGAGGATTTGTATGCTACTAGTATAATCCCTCCCATTCCCAGCATACCTTATTTTTTGCTGGTATCCTCGGAGGTTGGATGCCTTTTCTCTACTGAGAAAAGTTTAACCCTTTTTGCTAGCTATGTTTCCTGTTTTCCAGAATTATTATTTTTTTTTTTCAGTCAACACTTCCCTATATGCTACTTAAGCTGGTGTCTTTATGCAAATATCCAAGACTCACTTGGAGCTACTTCCTTTATTAAAACCATTGGACACCATTAATGTAACTATTTTCCATTGGTTTGCAACAAAAAGGGGTTAAAACACTGAGGGAGTGCTGCGTAACTAGATTGTCGCATGTGCACACTCTGTACTCTTGTTCCTGCCATTCAGGTACCATCTTTCTTTCACTGCTCCTAATCTAAGTGACATACAGTTCAACCAGTTAGTCTTTGCCGCTGCATACAGTGAACAGGTCACCTCTAGCTGTTTGGAACTCTCCTGCTACCAGCAGCCAGTTCATGAGTACCCAAAGCTTTCCCTTGTATCCTGAGTTTACCTGTTCCTGCCTAAGGGAGCAGTCCCTCTTCACCATGTCCCTCCAGCTCAAGATTCATTAACAAGTGTCAGGGCAGCCTGCTTGGCTCCCTCTCAAAGACACTGACAGCCTGGAACACCATCCCCTGGTTGAGTCCCTACACTCTTCTTTAGCCCTGTCCAACATAACCTCTTCCTTGGTTCTATGCTGGGAGTATTTCACAGCAGTTATGCAGATTTTCCTGGGTTAAACTGCAACCTTGACTTCTGACTTTCACTGCTGAGGCTACAAGCAGTCCTCCAAGCCTCCCCCATCAGAATCATTTTCTAATCTGCCTGCGGTCTTAGTGGCCTTTGAGCCTTCTGCTGCGGAGGCTCAGTCTTGATGAGAACTTTTAGAAATCCATGATGATGTTGCCCCTGAGGAGTCACAGACAGCTGCCATTGCTCCTAGGTGGTGAGAAGTCTTAGGAAGCCACGATGATGTTGCCCCTGAGGAGTCAAACAGCTGCCATTGCTTCTAGGTGTAGAGAGACCATTTTAGGTCTTAGTGACATGATGCACACCCCTTAAAAATAGCTTGTAACTTGTATTATTGCTGCTACCTGTCTGAAATCCCTTTAGTGTTTCTAAAATTACTAAAACCTTTCCGATGCACCCACTAGACCCAGATATCCTACATGGAGACTGGGAGATTCCTAATAAACTTGCATCTCCCAAACAGTTTGCAATCCTATATCTGTTTAGCGAGACTCTTATTGAGAAGTTTTCCTGTGGCTGTCTTAATAAAATGCTGATGATTCCTGTCAGGGATGCTTTGATCATTAGGAATCTTATAAATAAATGTTTGGAGATTCTTTTCAAACCTTATTTTTTCTGCCTAGCCCTGCATTGCAATTTGTCCTGGCCTTCATGCTGTTATGTCAAACATTAGGGGAATGAACCAGCCTCCACACCGACTGTGTTACCTTCATGCAGTCCTTGCATATCTTCTGAAGCATGGGGATATTGCCCTAGTTCCTGTAGCACAAAGGTTGTAATGATCTTATTCCAACCTTTTCGCAGTTTCCCTCACCCAAAAGGTGACATTTTGCTGTCTTGGATGTCAAGACCCTCAATGTCTACATTCAGGCCCAGAAAATCCAAATGGAATTCACCAGGTTTGTCACAGTCTTACTCTATCAAGGATATTTTTTGGGCCTAGTGGACATCAGGCACTTTTTTCAACACATCATTCCTTAGCTGTGGGTTCCTGGCATTTCAAGCTCATGACCCTGCTGTTTGGTATGTCTTCTGCACCCTGTGTGGTCACCAAGGTTCTAGCCCCTGTGCTTACACTGTTACACTCCCAGGGCATTGTGGGATACCTAGATGACCTCCATGTTGAGAAAACAGTTGGCACAAGACCTGGTCAACAATATGGCAAATTTAGGTTTGGTTGCATCCAACAGCTCCAGAAGTCAGCGTTGGAGTATTTTGGCCTTATCCTAGACACGGCTCAAACCACGGCTTTTCTTTTCTAGGAAAAACTTCAAGCTTTCAACTCTCAGACCCGGACACTTCAGTCCAGGATTTTGACCAACTCTTTTCTCCTGCATGAGAGTCCTGGGGTTCATGGTAGCTTCATTTTGAGGCAATCCTGTTTCCAAGTTCCACTCCAGATCCCTACGGTTCAACATCCTATCAACAAGGGACAAATAGGTTCAATCTCTGGACAAGCTGATTTACCTTACACCAAGGACCAGTTGTCTCTGGCCTATTGGCTCCATAGAGCTTAGTGATCCAAAAAAGGCTTTGACTTCTGGTCCATTTGGGAGCACAAGTGTAGACTGTATATACTAGACTAGAAATTCTATTACCTGTCATAGGAAGAAGCAGAATTCCAACTGCCTTTTTGCCAAGAAAATGTAATTAGTTCATGGTAATTGATGGACACATCATTTTGCTAGTACCAGTTGCTTGCTAAAAGGCATAGGTTTACCAACACTGAAACAGAGCCCAGCAATTCAGGAATACTAACACAGCTGTTGATAGCAGCATTACTCAGAAATTCACAGCCATTAGGACTTGTACTGACAAGCCACTAGCTGCAGTATATATCATTGTGGAGAAGCTCTACAGAATTTACAGTACGGGAAATAAGTATACCTTGGCAAGATTTTATTAAATCTAAATTATTTCCTGTAAGTAAAACTCATTTTCTAGTACAGTCATTGTGTATACTTTTATGTGCAAATTTTAATGTTATTCAAACTTTGTATCAGACCCAGCTGTCCTATGTATTCATCGTTGCTACCTACCTTTTAGTAATATTCAGTCTACAAGTACCTAGATACAATCTTAGAAGGCGAGACAGCTTTTAAAATTGGAAACAATATTTTCAGGGATATTTGTATTTAATTGTTAGAAGATATCTGTGCATTAGATGGGAGGGTTGGGCTTTTCCTGTTCTCTTAAAAAAAGGAAAGGAAAGTGTTAACCTCACATGTACTGCTTCTGTCCATCAGACAAGTCACATACACACACACACACACACGCACCAAAGTTTACCTTCTGTGCAACTTTTACATGCCTGAGAACAGAATGAGGCACTGTCTGTGAATTTGGTGTTTTAGAAAAGCAAGCAGTTTGCATAATTTAAGGTGTGATTTTGTAGGCATTGCAATATGTTTTTGTTTGGTTAAAGCATGCACAAACTCAACTAATGGGCACCAGTGTATAAAATACACCACCAGATATAAAATACGGGCTTAGTTTTTAACTGAACCTGTGCACTGCAGTGCATAAAAAATTAAAAATCAATAATCTCAATACCCATATATGTAGGAGGGGCTTTTAAAGGCACATAGACAATGAATGTGGTAACCATGTGAACAAAAAATGATAAACATGCTTTCTTTATTACATCTTACTCATGATAAAAAACATGCATAGTGGTCAATTCATCATTGAAAGTCCATACAATATACCACCAGTGTTTTTTCCATGACATATAGATTGTAAATAGTTATCGCTAAGAAGTGACAGGCTTCACATAGGATCCAACGCGTTTCTAACACTTCAGGAGTACATGTTATATATACTGTAGGGACCCTAATGAACCTTAGTCATGTAAGTTAAAAGCTGTATGGACTGCAGGCCCAAACTGGCCATAGGGCACACCAAACATTTGCCCGGTGAGCCGGGGCCGCCGAGCTTAAGAAGAGTGGCCTGTTGATGACCGGGCCGCACAGCAGGAGATAATGGATGACTGCGGTCTAGACAAAGCTAACGCAGACCATGGCCGCCGCTCACCTCCCGCTGTGTGGCTATGCCCAAAGCAGGGCTGACAGGAGGAGTGGCAGTGATGGCTCCAGCGACAGGCAGGAAGCACCACCGAGGACACACACACCACCTCGGCCGGCCCCTCTCCTTCACCCACCAGCACACCATGATAGCTCGGCGGTGGATTGGGCTGTCTCTCTTCTAGGTGAGCTGTCCCTTTTCTGGGTCATCTGTCTTTTTGCTGGATGGGCTGTCTCTTTGCTGGATGGGCTGTCTCTTTGCTGGACGGGCTGTCTCTTTGATGAATGGGCTGTCTCTTTGTTAAATGGGCTTTCTGTTTGCTGGGCAGAATGTCTCTCTACGGGGCAGGATGTTGCTTTGCTGGATAGGAAGTCGCTTTGCTGGACGGGCTGTCTCTTTGCTGGGCAGGATGTCTCTTTGCTGGGCAGGATGTCTCTTTGCTGGATGGGCTGTCTGTTTGCTATATGGCGATGTCTGCTTGCTGGATTAGGCTGTCTCTTTGCTGGGCGGGATGTCACTTTGCTGGGCGGGATGTCGCTTTGCTGGGCGGAATGTCGCTTTGCTGGGCAGAATGTTGCTTTGCTGGGCGGGATGTCGCTTTGCTGGATGGGCTGTCTGTTTGCTATATGGGGATGTCTGTTTGCTGGATTGGGCAGTCTCTTTGCTATATTGGGATGTCTCTTTGCGGGATTGGGCCATCTCTTTAAATATATAGGGGGCACTGTGATTAGATCTCTAGGGGCACAGAAATGTAAAGGGACACTATGATATAAAGGGGACTGCGCTGTAAAAGGGCACTGTAATCAATTCAGTGCCCCTTTACAGTGCAGTCTCCTTTATATCACAGTGCTCTTTTACATTACAGAGCAGAGTACTGACTCCATGTGAATATTCCATCACCAACTGCCCCGCGAATGCCCCCCCTTCCCCCAGAAAAATTGGCTACTCAGCCTAAAATGCCCGGGCCTATTTTTTGTCCCAGTCTGGGCCTGATGGACTGTCACCCTAGTGATCCACCACGGGACCCACCAACCCTAGTACATGTATCCACATGGGAGGAGTAGCTACAAGCTCATATGGTTGGAATCAAGTACTAGTTCCCCCTGTCCACCTCACAAACATAGAAAAATGTTTTTTTAAAGTAAAGCGGTGCTTTGCCCATGAAGGGCATAGCAATAGGGCACTTAATTAACCCCCCCACATAACAGTATGTAGCACTGTTTTGTTTTGCCATCCAAGCACCCAGCAAGGCATTGTGGGGGGGGTGTAAACATATGCTCTCATGTGCCTAGAAGTAGCAGGTATGTTACTTCGCTCAGATGGGTGAACAAAGCAGCAGAGGAGTAAAGGGAAGGTAAGTAATCAGCAATTGAGTGAACCAATTACTGTCTGTGCCCTGTATAAGCAAAACATGGACAGGAGTGTGTTTCTTTCTTTCTTTGCAGAGTTTAAAGCAGTTGTAAAGTTTCTCTTTTTTACTGAAAATAATAAACATGTCATACATACCTGCTCTGCGAAATGGTTTTGCACTGAGCAGGCCTAAAACCTCCTCTTCTGAGGTTCCCCCACCGGTGCTATCTGCTCCTCCTCTTCTCGAGTGCCCCCCCCCCGCTTGCTATGGGGGCACTCATGCGGGTCGATCCCATGGGATTTAACTGGTAGCAACAGAAGCCAATGGCTCCCTCTGCTGCTGAGTCCCCTGTGAGAAGAGAGAGAGGGGAGAAGAGCTGCTGTAGATGGGCACAGCTCTGGATCAAGATCGACCTCTGGCAAGTGTTTAAGGGGGGCTGGAGGGAAGCAGCTTCTGAAATTTTTTTACCATAATGCATTCTATGCGTGAAGGTAAAATACCTTCTGAGTGCAGCTCCCCCCCAACATACACACCTGAGCCCAGTCTCAGTCCAGCAATGTGCACAAGAGCCAAGACTCTCTCACTTCTCAAAACCATTGCACAGAGCCAGTAAGCATAAATGCCGTTATTAAAAAAAATATATATAAACAAACTTTTAGAATCACTTCAAGGTAGTGAAACAAAGCAAAAAAACTTTTGCCTATACAACCACTTTAAGCTGGCCATAGATGAATCACATTTGAGTCATGGGTGCCATGGCCGATTTAAAATCAACTGAGCTGGGTGGAATATAATTTGGATGAACAGTGGCTGCATTCTACCAGATGTAACCAATGTACAGGGGCGGACTGACAACTCATGGGGCCCCCGGGCAATAGGGGATCATGGGGCCCCTGTGTCCTTGCCCAAACTCAAAAAAACCTATGAAAAAGGTACCAGGGGCATCTCATGGGGCCCCCTACTGACCTTGGGCCCTCGGGCAGTGACCGAGTTTCCAAATGGTCAGTCCGCCCCTGCCAATGTATTCAGGTAACTGATGCATCTAGTAGCTGGCACTGGAGATTTCTTCATCCTCACTGCTTTGAATGTGTTCTCAGTGTGAAATTCTAACAAAAACAACATAATAAATACAATAAGCTAAAGTGGACATATAATAGTTTTGCAGGTTATGTATTGCAGTGCAGAGCAGACATTGAGTTATCTGTTTGTTTTCTACTTTGCTTGACTTCATTGACCAGAGCAGTATACACCAGATAATGCTGGATGCTTAAATTGCAACTTTGCACGTTCAAAAAGAAATTGTGCATTAGTTAATAACAGCATGTTTCTAAATATATCTATTGTCATCTGCCAATGTGTAAGGCTGCTGCTCACTGGACACTCTGCCATGGATCACCACTTTGTGTCTGCTTTATTCTGGCCTGTTCTGGTTTCAGACCAAGGCTTCCGCACTGAGACAATTTAGATGTTTTGTAATAAAAGTGTCAGGCTGCTAGCTGTGTCCACCACAAAATCAGCTGATCTGAAGTTCTTTCCTTCTCTCCAGTCTCTAGACTGTGCTCATTGGCACAAAGCCCTGATTCACTCTCTATCTGCCTGTCCACATTCCGCATAGGAAACACTCGCAATAATCTTGTAATAAAATCCGATTATTGGGTTGTAGTTGTAGGGGGGACAGGATATCCAGTGGCAAAGGTTGCAGGACTGTTTCCTTTTTAGAGTTATCTTTCTTTTCATTTTTAACGGGCTGTGTGTGCGGTGAGTTTTACATGTTGTGTGAGAATTAGGCAGCCTCTAACTTTTAATTTCATTTAATGGACCGAAGAATAGCTTTGTTTAAACTCTGATATGAAAAAGGTAAAAAATCACCTTGGGGGCAGGCAACAACTAACATCAGTCAGGCTGTCCTAGCACATTCTAGCCAAAAGCCCTTCTATAAGTCGGCATGTCTACCAAATGTTCCTTTTATTTGTGTATACTATAATGACCTGAAGAAGGATGCATGCAACGGTGAGTTTAGCAAAACATTGGTGCTAGGATCAAGGGACTGGCCAAGTCATTTTCCACTGTCTCTGACTCAGCTGTTCAAAATAGTAACATATTGGGAATTTTAGGGGCAGCCAGGTGCAAAATAAAATATAATTCCAGGCAAAAAAAAAATCCTTGCAGTGGGGCCCCCCAACACTGCAAGGGTTAAATGTATATTAAGTCCAGAGAAATACAGAAGAGGATGTATTACTTAACTTTTACCTTGCTCCAGCAAGGACCCTGCAGTGGTATGACTAGTCTCCCACATCCCTGTCCCTATCCCACCTTAGGCTGGCCATACACTATACAATTTTCTTGCAGTTTTTTGCCCAATTTCCTTTAGATTTACCTTCAACTATGTAGTGCAAGAGCCTGCCTAATTGGATACAATTGAAAGTGTTGTTAGGTTTGACCTTCTATTATATGGTATTTGGTAAATCTAAACCAAAAATCTCAAGAAAATTGTATAATGTTTGGCCAGCCTTAGTCGAGGTTGCATGCTTGCCCACCCAACATACATACAGAGTTAATAGCCCTGCATTGTATGTGATGACGCCAAGGAAATGACCACAGACCAGAGTTTCAGGTAGAGGAGGACATCGCTGGAGCTGGCCAGAGCAGGGAGTCAAGTAAGTAATGCGGGGGGGGATTTATTGTTGGGACCAGAGTTGGGCCCTTATGCCCGGATGCAAATTGTACCACGTATAGCATATATTTAACTCATCTATGTATTTTTGCAAAGAAAAAAAAAGAAATGTATTGTAAAATACAGCAGTATAAGTACCTGAATCTGTCTTATTGTAATTCACTATATATATTATATATATATATATATATATATATATATATATATACACACATACAATGGATATAAAAAGCCTACAAACCCCTGTTAAAATGTCAGGTTTCTGTGATGTAAAAAAATGAGACAAGGATAAATCATTTCAGAACGTTTTCCACCTTTTAATGTGACCTATAAACTATACAACTCAATTTAAAAACAAACGGAAATTTTTTATGCGGGTGTAAACATAAAAAACTAAAATAATGTGATTGCATAAGTGTGCACACCCTCTTATAACTTGGGATGTAGCTGTGTTCAGAATTAAGCAATCACATTCAAAATCATTTTAAATAGGAGTCAGTACACACCTGCCAGCATTTAAAGTGCCTCTGAATAACCCCAAATAAAGTTCAGCTGTTTTAGTAGGTCTTTCCTGACATTTTCTTAGTCGCATCCTACAGCAAAAGCCATGGTCCGCAGAAAGCTTCCAAAGCATCAGAGGGATCTAATTGTTAAAAGGGATCAGTTAGGAGAAGTGTACAAAAGAATCTCCAAGGCATTAGATATACCATGGAACACAGTGAAGACAGTCATCCCCAAGTGGAGAAAATATGGTGCAACAGTGACATTACCAAGAACTGGATGTCCCTCCAAAATTCATGAAAAGATGAGAAGAAAACTGGTCTAGGAGGCTTACAACAGGCCTACAGCAACATTAAAGGAGCTGCAGTAATATCTAGCAAGTACTGGCTGTGTGGTACCAGTGACAACAATCTCCCATATTCTTCATATATCTGGGCTATGAGGTAGAGTTGCAAGACGGAAGCCTCTTCTTACGAAGAAAAACATCCAAGCCCAGCTAAATTTTGCAAAAACACATCTGAACTCTCCCAAAAGCATGTGGGAAAATGTGTTATGGTCTGATGAAACCAAAGTTGAACTTTTTTGCCATAATTCCAAAAAACATGTTTGGTGCAAAAACAACACTGCACATCACCAAAAGAACACCATACCCACAGTGAAGCATGGTGGTGACAGCATCATGCTTTGGGGCTGTTTTTTTTCAGTTGGAACTGGAGCCTTGGTCAAGGTGGAGGGAATTATGAACAATTTCAAATACCAGTCAATATTGGCACAAAACCTTCAGGCTTCTGTTAGAAAGCTGAATATGAAGATGAACTTCATCTTTCAGCATGACAACGGCCCAAAGCATACATCCAAATCAACAAAGGAATGGCTTCACCAGAGGATTAAAGTTTTGGAATGGCCCAGCCAGAGCCCAGACCTGAATCCAATTGAAAAATTTGTGGGGTGATCTGAAGAGGGCTGTGCACAGGAGATGCCCTCGCAATCTAACATATTTGGAGTGTTTTTGCAAGGAAGAGTGGGCAAATATTGCCAAATCAAGATGTGCCATGCTGATAAACTCATACCCAAAAAGACAGTGCTGTAATAAAATCAAAAGGTGCTTCAACAAAGTTTAAGGGTGTGGAGACTTATGCACTCATATTATTTTAGTTTTTCATTTTTACTTCCCTCCACCTAAAAGATTTCAGTTTATTTTCCAAGTGAGTTGTACAGTTTATAGGTTGCATTAAAGGTGGAAAAGGTTCTGAAATGGTTTATCTTTGCCTCATTTTTTTACATCACAGAAACCTGACATTCTAACAGGGGTGTGTAGACTTTTTATATCCACTGTGTGTGTATGTGTGTGTACAGTTGCACGAAAAAGTATGTGAACCCCTTGGGATTACGTGGAGTTTTGCATGAATTGGGCATAAAATGTGCTCTGAACGTCATCTAAGTCACAACAATAGAAGAACACAGTCTGCTGAACATAATACTACACAAACATTAGATGTTGCCATGGTTTAATTGCACATAACATGTAAATATGCACAGTGCAGGGAGGAAAAAGTATGTGAGGCCCTAGCTTAATGACTTCTCCCAGAGCTAATTGGAGCCAGGAGTGAGCCAACCTTGACTCCAATCAGTGTGATGATATTGGATGTGTTGCTGACAGCTGTCCGGCCCTTAAAAAACACACACCTGTTTTGGGTTTACTGGTTTCAAGAAGCACTGTCTGATGTGAACCATGCCTCGCAGAAAAGAGCTCTCAGAAGACCTACGATCAAGAATTGTTGACTTGCATGAAGCTGGAAAGGGTTACAAAAGTATCTCCAAAAGCCTTGATGTTCATGTGTCCACGGTAAGACAGACTGTCTACAAATGGAGAAAGTTTAGCACTGTTGCTACTCTCCCTAGGCGAGGTCGTCCTGTAAAAATGACTGCAAGAGCACAGCGCAGAATGCTGCATGAGGTAAAGAAGAATCCCAGAATGTCAGCTAAAGACCTACAGAAATCTCTGGCACATGCTAACATTTTTGTTGACACATCTACAATAAGGAAAACATTAAACAAGAATGGAGTACATGGGAGGACACCACGGAGGAAGCCATTGCTGTCCAAAAAGAATATTGCAGCACGTTTGAAGTTTGCAAAAGAGCACCTGGATGTTCCACAGCACTACTGGCAAAATATACTGTGGACAGATGAAACCAAGATTGAGTTGTTTGGGAAGAACACACAACACTATGTGTGGAGAAAAAAAGGCACAGCACACCAACATTAAAACCTCATCCCCACTGTAAAACATGGCGGAGGGAGCATCATGGTTTGGTGCTGCTTTGCTGCCTCAGGGCCTGGACGGATTGTTGTCATTGATGGGAAAATGAATTCCAGAGTTTATCAAGACATTTTGCAGGAAAACGTACGACCATCTGTCCGCCAACGGAGGCTCCGCAGAGGATGGGTGATGCAACAGGACAATGACCCAAATCATACAAGTAATTCAACAAAACAATGGCTGCAACAGCACAGAATACGCCTTCTGGAGTGGCCCAGTCAGAGTCCTGACCTCAACCCGATTGAAATGCTGTGAAATGCTGTCACACCAGACATCCCAAGAATATTGCTACACTGAAACAGTTTTGTGAAGAGGAGTAGTCCAAAATTACTCCAGATCGTTGTGCAGGTCTGATCTGCAACTACAGGAAACGTTTGGTTGAGGTTATTGCTGCCAAAGGAGGGTCAACCAGTTATTAAGTCAAAAAGGTTCACATACTTTTTCCTCCCTGCACTGTGAATGTTTACATGTTATGTGCAATTAAACCATGTCAACATATATATATATATAGATATATATATATATATATATATATATATATATATATATATATATATGTGTGTGTGTATATATATATATATATATATATATACTGTGTATATATATATTGTAGCAGAGCATCCCAGAGGGAGCCCGGGAAAGTCTTGTTTGGGATTTATAGGTCCCCCAGGTTCTTCTCATATACATTTAGGGATTTCTGATCCTTGGTCCGTTGCAAGGTTTACTCTCTCCACTGGGAATTTAATCTCACCTGGAACCTGTAGTCAGAGCTCACGGGCTGGCGATCCGACAAATCCTGCCTGAGAGAGCCGAAATGTTGGTAAAATCTAACAAACTGTATATTTGGAGGAAGATAATTTTGCCTTTTCTGAACCACTGTACAGCACCTGTCTTTTAAATATCACCAATAAGCACCGTACTGTTTGCCACCACCTTATTGGATTTGGTATCTGTACCTCAGAGACTGCTTACCCCAGGGGACTTATGTACTGGCTACTGATCTCCGGCGACTGTATATACACTATATTGCCAAAAGTATTGGGACACTCCTCCAAATCTTTGTATTCAGGTGTATAAAATCAAGCACCTAGGCATGCAGACTGCTTCTACAAACATTTGTGAAAGAATGGGTCCCTCTCAGGAGCTCAGTGAATTCAAGTGTGATACCGTGATAGGGTGCCACCTGTGCAATATTCCATCCGTGAAATTTCCCTACTACTAAATATTCCACGGTCAACTGTTAGTGGTATTATAACAAAGTAGAAGCAACTGGGAACAATAGCAACTCAGCCACGAAGTGGTAGGCCACGTAAAATGACAGAGCGGAGTCAGCGCATGGTGAAGCGCACAGTGCGCAGAAGTCGCCAACTTTCAATAGCTAAAGACCTCCAAACTTCATGTGGCCTTCAGGTTAGCACAACAACAGTGCATAGAGAGCTTCATGGAATGGGTTTCCATGGCCGAGCAGCTGCATCCAAGCCTTACATCACAAAGTGCAATGCAAAGCATCAGATGCCGGGGTGTAAAGAACGCCACCACTGGACTCTAGAGCAGTGGAGACGTGTTCTCTGGAGTGACAAATCACATTTCTCTGTCTGGCAATCTGATGGATGTGTCTAGGTTTAGTGGTTGCCAGGAGAACGGTACTTGCCTGACTGCATTGTGCCAAGTGTAAAGTTTGGTGGAGAGGGATTATGGTGTGGGGTTGTTTTTCAGGGGTTGGGCTTGGCCCCTTAGTTCCAGTGAAGGGAACTCTTAAGGTGACAATTTCATGCTCCCAACTTTGTGAGAACAGTTTGGGGATGGCCCCCTCCTGTTCCAACATGACTGCTCACCAGTGCACAAAGCAAGGTACATAAAGACATGGATGAGTGAATTTGGGGTGGAGGAACTTGGCTGGCCTGCACAGAGTCCTGAACTCAACCCGATAGAACATCTTTGGGATGAATTAGAGTGGAGACTGTGAGCCGGGCCTTCTCGTCCTACATTAGTGCCTGACGTCACAAATGCGCTTCTGGAAGAATGGTCAAACATTCCCATAGATACACTCCTAAACCTTCTTTTAAGGTACCACAATCATAATTTATTGTCGTAAATATTTCTTGGCTGTTTGGTATACTGGGGATGTGGTACATGATACAGTAGATGGTATCCATGTTTTTTAAACAGTGGGTGGGAAGGGCACTGCTGTAAGCCAGTTAAGATTCAGTTTCTATTGAACCTGCTTACAGAAGTTGAGAGCAGTGGTGTGACCTTCATCAATGGGGTAATGGTGCTTCACTGTCTAATCAGCAGATTAAGGATGGGTTTTCGACTAAACTGTACTACTTAACCGCAGTAGTGCCTGGATCAGAGAACTAGCTGAACAGAACTGTAGATCTTTTGTTAAGTAATGCATATGGTTTTTTATGATTTTTTTTTTTTGTTTACAAACGATTTTATTGCATAAAAGTAGACTGTAAAACAACAGCACATTGTCAAATAGAACGTTCAACAATAACAAGGCACTTTTGAATAGTACAATACAGAGAAGTATATTAATGTAAGAAAGAAAAAGAAAAGAAAAATTAAGATTGCAGAAACATGAAATGTGTAAATGATGAGGTAGATTAAATGATACATCTGTCAACAGTATATGCCATACAACATTCACTGGGAATGTTATTAATCATGCAATAGATGTCTACAATCCCTCCATGACTCCCACTTTTTATCAAATAAGTGCATCCTATCCAATAGGGTATAATGAATGCGTTCCATGAGCATTACAGTATCAATTCTGTGTAAGACAGAGGTCAAGGGTACAGCATTGGACTTCCAATGCAAGGCAATAGACCATAAAGTGGCAATACATATAGTATATCAATCTCATAATGGCATCAGAGACCCCAGGGATATGAGCCCCCAGTAAGCAGGTCTGCATAGACAATCGTACCTGGGTACCCGCCAGTGAGGTAGCCACCTCAGATAGCTTGCACCAAATCACAGATACCATCGGGCAATCCCAAAATATATGAACCAAAGTTCCCATAAGGCCACAGCCCCGGAAACAGAGGGGGGATGTTTGTGGGAACAGCACATGTAGTCATGATGGGGTATAATACCATCTGGTCAAAACCTTAAGGGCCGTCTCACGAAGAGAAAGGGATCTAGAGCACTTACATATGTTATCCACCGTGGAATCCCAATCCTCATCCGAAAAGGTGATGCCACTATCCACCTCCCATTTCTGTCTGTATAAAGGGGGTGTAGGAGAAAGGCAAGTCAAAGATTGATGATAAAGTTTAGAAATAAGGCCCCTTCCTCTGGGAGAGTCACGGCTGATATGGTTTTTCATGATTTTTAACTGTGTGTTTAACTGTCTTATAAGATAAATAGTGGTTTTGTAGGTAACAGGTACACTTCAAGGCACTGAGAACATTTTTAGTTGTGAGTTATGTGAAAAAAAAGCATTTCCTTTGCTGTAAAGTTGTACAATTAAAGTAAAGGCTATAGTTCTAAAAAAAACATGTATTCATTTGTACTTCCATATCCGATTTCAGTTTGTTTAGAAAAAGTCTTGACAACTCTGGCACCAATTGCCTTCCAGCGCAGGGGGGATTATGTCACCTTGCCCACTGCCCTGTGTAATGGCTCAGCTGTCTTCCATCTTACCTGGGAAGGTTAGAGATAATTGACCAATGTCCTTGCCTGCCCACTTTTTAGATACTTGCTATATACAGCAGCTAAGTGTGAAAGTTTTCACTTCTCCAGGAAGCCAAAACCTAATGTACTCCAGAAGCCTGGCAGCTGTGTATTGTGTTACTGCTTCAGTGCTTGTTTATGGCCTGTGATGTTATCTGATCCCTCTGCATCAGGCTACTTAGCAAATGGGCTTAAGAAATATACGGCTTACTAATACCTGCTGAGTAACCCACCACTTGCCTCTATTAACCCCATTTTCTACTTATCTCGTCATCTAAAAGGGTACTGATATATCATTCTACTATGAAAAGAGGTCTGTATTTCTTGCAAACCCTTTTCTTTTATTTCAGTACTGTAAAACTAAAAGGCCTTCTGCACTGAGCTTCTGAGCCCAGTGTAACATATATTCTGGTGTCCTACTCCACATGGTAGCCCAAGTGCAGCATGCAGTCTACCATAGAGATAAATGGCTGTGCACAGCTGTACTTGGGTATATGCCAGAGCTATCATAACCAGGGCTGTGGATAAGGGGGTACCACCAGACCTGCTGTACAGGGCCCAGGCCAGCAGGAGGGCACAGGCAGCTGGGTGAAATCGGCACAGCGCGGGGAGGTTGGGAATTACTAGATCCAATCCCCTGTATGGCTCTCTCTGCAGCAGCTGAAGACTGGCTTCTTCTCCTCCCCCCCACTAGCATTCAGCTGCTGCAGAGAGAGACATAGGGGATCAGTTTTAGTAATTTAATAGCCCCTTCCTTGAACACAATGAGTGTTTGGTACCAATCACTCACTGCTTTCATTCATAACTGAAGCATAGCAAACTGTGTTTTTGATAAGGATGGGGGTGGGGGGGGTGGGGGGGGGGGCGGAGCCCAGGCAGGGTTCCTGTTAGGTTGGCTGTATGGGGCCCTGTGGTTTCTAACAGCAGTCCTGATCATAACACAAGTCTAATGTATGGGCCAGTACAGTTGCATAAAGCCATTCATTTCTAGGAAAGGTGCCAGAATTTACATTGCATAGGAGTTCCGTGTGCAAAATGCCAAAGTGTATCTGTATTAAAAAAAATTAAAATCAGTAGCCCTCCCTTTCCCTTCTATGAAAGTTGCTATATAATACAGACCTCAGACGCAGACAAGTGGCATTTCATCTACCTGCAGTGCTCTACCATCCAGTGAAATGTTAGCCTCTAGTCACACCTGCCCATTTTATAGTGTTTTTCCTTATGCCAGACTACACTCAATATCCTGAATCCCATTGTTTGTAAAATGTGCCTGTTCACATTTCTACGTTCAGTGGCTTGTAGCTCGACATGCTATGCTCAAAGAAGTTTTCTTTTTTTTTATGCCCCACCAATTTAAATGGAAGCACCTTCAAATCCAGGACACAATGGTTTTGCATGCATTTTTGTGCTTATAGAACATCTCTCCTCTAGAACTGCTATCATCTCCTTTTCACAGCCCAGGAAACAAATGCCTGAAGCTTGATGCATGGGCAAAAACGTTTGCACAAAGCCTGCAAAAGGCACGTTTATGCGCACAAAAACTCTCTTTTTTGACAGAGCCATATAAAAAATTTAGCTCAATACACAACCCTGATACAGTCATTGTTTTTAGTGACCGGGACTGACATACATGACTTTTCAGAGCTGTCCAGAGCGTCACAGGTGGCCTAGAACCATCAGAAGCCCAAGGGTTTAAAGCTAGGATGCCTGTATTTTTGTACATAATTGAACTTCACTAAGCCCAATAGTACATTGAAATGGTTCTGCTGCTCAATCAGTAAAGCCTCAGGAACATTTATTAAAGTTGCTGGATGACCGTTCCTGGTCTGGATCCTACACTGTGAGTTTTTAAATTGCTTTTAAAGTAATTGTATTTTCACATACACAAAGCATGGTCTAAAACCACCAAATGTACAACATGTCAAAAATCAATATACAGAAGTTAAGACCCTAAATCCTAAAATAATTATTGCCTTGTATTTTATGTGGCCATTTTTATTTAGGTATAATGAAGTGGCTATTTATTTAGATATACTGTATTACGCAGATACGCAAGGACGCAGTATCCGGCTAGCGGTGACGTACTTCCGGTACGGCCGCCATCTTAGTTCACCCAGGAAATAGGCACTTTTTACCCATGCAGTACACCCATGCTTGGGGAGAAAACTGTGCAATATGACAACTGAAATGTAAGTGCCAGTTTGTTATGATTAAAGCACTTTTACTTTGGCATACTACACTATCAGAGTGTCTCCTTATATTTGCATTATCTGGATGAGTGGTGTACTCAGCGGAGATCAGGAGCCAGGAGGGATGATACACTAGATGTCCTGGCTCCTGATCTCTGCAGAGGCACCACCTGCACATATGTGAACCTAACCTTAACTTCAATTTTAATAACTTTAAAGTAAAACCTTTCCCACATTTTAAAAATATTTTGGGTGTAATAAGAATGGTTTTATTCTGTATGATGCCATGGTTACTGTCTGTTACCCCAGCAGTGAAATTGCGCTTTATCTGATCCTTCTATGACAGCTGGTGCTGAGCTGTTGTGAGCTACATCTCAGGCTTCACCCTTTCTGAAGTACACTTACCATATATAGTTCATATATAAACAGAAAATTTAGCATTAGGGCCCCTTTCACACGAGCGCACCAATGGGGTCCTCCTGCCCTTTTTTCAGGCGGACCCGATCTGTGCATCCATAGACTTCTATGGACTGGCAGGTGTCAGCGGACAATAGTCCGCTCACATCCACCAGCATCCGATCTGATCCTGTACACCAAAAATAGAAGGATTGGGATCCGTTCCCCCATCTGTCCAGCAGATCGGATGACAATCGGGTGGAAACATACAGGCGGTCCGTGTCCATCCGACATCCCATTGAAATCAGCAGGCAGTGTCTGTGTCCGCTCTGCAGCAGCAGAGCGGACAGAGACCTGTCATCCGCCTGCTCAGCGGGGATCAGCGGAGAAATCCCCTGCTGAGCAGGCAGATCACGCTGATGAATCCACCCCATCTAAAAGAGGCCTTATGATGTCACTAGCCCACTAGGAGATTGTCTTTGGGAATATATACGGTAGAGAACACACTCCAGAAAGATTTAAAGATGTTTTCATCACAGCAAGTCCTGGCTGTCCAAATAGAGTGGAGGGTGAGGGAAATCTCCCACTAGAGCTTAAGCTGGTAAAGACCTAATTCTGCTTTAAATATGAGACTTTGCGCAATAAGAAATAAGGGAAGAGAAACTTGACTTTTGTCTCACTGCATGTTTCTGCATTGCCATGTAATCTGTTGTTCTGTTCTGTAATGCCGTGATTATAAAGTACATGCATTTTTATCTTAAAGCTAGCCATACATAAGTACATTTTTTCAGTTCAAACATCAGGTTGAATGGAAAGAAAATGAGCCGATTCCCTCACACATACATTCAATGTGGATGGGGAAATCCTTCCCGCTGAGCTATTATCTGCTGACAGTGGGGGAATTTCCCCGCCACCAACTATAGCCGGTGGCGCTTATCGTTCAGAAAAACCCAACAGGCTGGTTGTACACAAATTGATTGATACCCATAAATGGATCAAAATTCGACTGGATACCCATACATAGCTGATTTTCAATCGATGTATGGTCAGCTTAATGGTTTTGCAAGAAAGTTAGGTCCCTTTCACACAATCTTTCTGATCTATGAGCTGCCAGATGTAAACAGACTTAGACCTGCATGGAACTTCTGATCAAGTCTACCTGTCAGTTTATCAGGCAGACCTGATTGGAAGCTACATGCAGGCCTACATTTGTCTACAGCTAGCAGTACATAGATCCAACTGAGGTCCGTGTCACGCTTACCCGTAATGCCGGTGGTCAGGCACTATAGCTAGCTTCTGTGTTCTTCACCTATAGCAGCTCCCTTTCCCATAAGGCAAAACAGGCCCACCAGTACTCAGTTGCCCCCAGATCTTATATACAATGCTGTAGTGCTTTGCTACAACACAAGAGCAGGCACTAGCTGAGCACAGCGAACAGATACTTGCGGTTGACACACAGGCAGAGTGGTTCAATGACAGTGCAGGTACAAGGCAGGCAAGGTCCAGAATAACCAGATCAAATCAAATCCATAGTCAAAAGGCAGGCAGAGTTCAGAGAGTAGTCGATATCCGATCCAAGGCTGTCAATGAGAGAATCAAAACTAAAATGCAGAGGAACAGGGCAAACAGGGAGCTTGAAGCATGTGTTACAATGCTATCACAAGCATGAGACTGCAGGCTTGGCTGGCTTCTTTCGTCAATCCCGGTGGACATCAAATGACATCCTCCCGGATTGCCACCACACTGCAGCAAGATCTGTCTACCATGTGACAAATCACAGAGGGTCACATGACAATTGTAAACAATAGATGACTTCCTTTCATGCCATCCTTTGTGTGTAATTGTGTTGGTAACTGTGATTGATCACAGTGATCACATGGTACAGACTGGGCCAATCACAGCCCATCTGTGTCATGTGATTAGCTGTGGCTAATCACATTCAGTAAAATGCTTGTTTATAGCAATGAAATTCATTGCTATAAGCAATCATAATGTGTATAAAAATAAAACTGGTCTCTTCCCCATAGTAGTACAATGTTACTATGGTAACATTATATTACTCTGCTCACTGTTTATTATATATAAAAAAAATCTGAATTTTTTTTGTAATAAAAAAATGTAAAAAATATTATTTTAAATTGAAAATAAATTTTTAAAAACATTTTTTTGTACTGTTGTGTCACCAGTCCGTGTCCCAGATCACCACCACACGAGTTATATGATGACACTTTAATGCACTGTAGCAAAAAGTATTAGCAGTAGTTAAAAAAAAAAAAAAAAAAAAAATAGTGAAAATGTTTTTTTTAATTTCTTAATTTTCCAAAAAATTATGGCAAAAAAAATTACAGCTACAATAAACTCGCCATGTCTCTTACTAAATATCTCAGACTGTCTACTTTCCAAAAAGGGGTAATTTGGGGATATCTGTACTGTCCTGGTCTTTGCGGCCTCAAGAAATTAGATTGGCTGTCAATTCAGCGGGATTGATTGATTTTTGGATATATAAAATAGTTTGTGGACTCTATAACTTTCCTACAGACTTAATAATATACACTGATTTGGGTTATTTTCACCAAATGAATGTAGCAGAATACATTTTGGCCAAAATTATGAACAATTCTTTATATGCAAAAATTTTTTAACAGAAGTGAAGAATGGGCAGCACAGTGGCTAAATGGTTAGCACTTCTGCCTGGCAGTACTAGGGTCGTTGGTTCGAATCCCAGCCACGGCACCTCCTGCCTGGAGTTTGCATATTCTCCCTGTGCCTGCGTGGGTTTCCTCCAGGTACTCCGGTTTCCTACCACACTCCAAAAGACATGCTGGTAGGTTAATTGGAACCTGTCTAAATTGGCCCTTGTATATGAATGTGAGTTAGGAAACTTAGATTGTACACCCCTTGAGGGTTAGGGACTGATGTGAATATACAATATATATATGTAAAGCACTGCGTACTATATAAGTACCTGAAATAAATAAAATAAGAAAAACTGTTTGTTTTTTTTTTGCAAAATGTTCAGTCTTTTTTCTTTATTCTAGCATCAAAGAATACCACCATAAGAAAACTCTATTTGTGTCAACAAAATTCTAAAAATTTAGTTTGGTTATAGTGTTGCATGAGAACAATCATTCAAAGTGCGACCGCGCTGAAAGCTGAAAATTGGCCTGGGCAGGAAGGTGGTAAAAATGCCCGGTATTAAAGTGGTTAAATCAGGTTTGGTCTCCACCCAGAGACTGGCCACATCAATTACCTTGCAGGTGGACAGACAGAAATGGAGAATGCATCATAGTCAAAACCAGGATGCTGGAAGACCACGAGCAACTGTGATGGAGCAGGAGTGCTACACAACCCTGACAGTCCGCCATAGTCTGCTGTCAAAATTCGGACAAATAAAAAATGGCATGGATGTCATAAAACTGACACATGTCCCATTCAGGTTCAAATCAGCCAGGGATCTGTTCATGGATCCCCTGCTGAGTAGCCCAGTGTGAAAGGACTCTCAAAGGTATAATTCAATCAGTTCAAAAATCTGAATTTCATGCAATTATAACAGCCACACATTAATTAAACTGTACATTTATTAATATACCATCAAATGTAATTTTAATGCATGCAGTGTAAGGACCTGAACCTGCCTTTTGTATTTGTCTCTTGCAATTCATTGTCTATAAGTATAGGAAAGGGAGTTGCAGCACAAAGAATCAGTTGCTGCAGTGCTCGTGATCTAATAAGGGGACATGCTGATAGGAGGAAAGTGCAGAGTAACAGATGAGCTCATTGGTCTGCTACTTCTCCATTGACTGTACAATCACAAATTGCCAGAGGAACAAGACCCGTTAGTGTTACGTAACTTCAGCAGAGAGAAATAAGTTATCCTGTCCTGCCAAATACATGTGTACTGTGTGGAGACGATTTGTAAATCTCAGGACTGGATGGACAGAAACACAGCAGGTAAAACCATATATGTATTTGTATCTCTGTGTTTAGCTGTCTGCTTAGAGTTTAGCTTTAAACCTTGAAATGCATAAAGGGTCCATCTATTTCAGCTTTTGATCTAGGCATTTGTTGTAACACTCCAGCCCACCCCTGTACCTGCTGACCCACCATCTCCCACTAAAGCAGTGGTTCTCAACCTGTGGGTCGTCACCCCTTTGGGGGTCGAACGACACTTTCACAGGGGTCACCTAAGACCATCTGGGAAAACACATATTTCTGATGTGTAAAGAGCAGCTACTCTGTAGAAAGCAGCTACTGTGTAGAAAGCAGCTACTGTGTTGAAAGCAGCTACTGTGTTGAAAGCAGCAGTATTGGAGGTAAAACGACACTTCATGAATATATAATTACTGGGTAAATAATTTTATGGTTGGGGGTCACCACAACATGAGGAACTGTATTAAAGGGTCACGGAATTAGGAAGGTTGAGAACCACTGCACTAAAGGCTCCTTGCTCTCTCTAACAGACACAATAGGTGACATATCAACATTAGCATGCTTTCTACATCCACCAGACTGATTCAGTATGTATGACTCTTTGTGAAATCTGGCGACACTGGGCTACCTAGAACTAAATGAAAGTAAACCTGTAATTTGCTAAATTTGTAGGATTCAACAACTGCTCTCTTTCTGACAAATTTAAGCTGCTTGACTGGTATGTTGACTTCAATACATTTTACTCACTAATCTAGAACAATCATTCAGAACAGGAGGTCAGAGTCAGACTTTTAGAATAGGAGGTCAGACTTTTTTTGCATATTGGGTCTAGATTAGTGGCTCCAATTGTTGAAGAAAGACAGTAAGCTTTGCTTGGCTGTCATGCTGACTAGTTTGCAAAACGAAGGAGAGCAGCAGTGACTATTTTTTATTACATGCATTCCTGTGTGGAGGCAGATACACATGGGGGTTAATTTACTAAAACTGAAGCGTGCAAAATCTGGTGCAGCTGTGCATAGAAACCAATCAGATTCCATGTATTTTGTCAAAGCTTATTTGAACAAGTTAAACTTAGAAGCTACCATAGACAGCTGCACCTGATTCTGCACACTCCAGTTTTAGTAAATCAGCCCCATGGATCTTGTATTCAAACAATATTTGTTTAGCCCGAATTTCAGCTTTAAACATGAACTGGAGTCTGCACTTGGCCTGCCTTTTTCTGGTGTGGTGTCCGAAAGATTAGTCACCAGTGGTCTCCTTGCAGCTGATCTTTTCCATTTTTTTTTCAATGCCTTACCATTGGATCAGGGGTGTCCTGACAACTCATGGGGCCCCCGGGCAATAGGGGATCATGGGGCCCCTGTGTCCTTGCCCAAACTCAAAAAAGCCCATGCAAAAGGTACCAGGGGCATCTCATGGGGCCCCCTACTGACCCTGGGCCCTTGGGCAGTGCCCGAGTTTCCAAATGGTCAGTCCGCCCCTGCATTTGATTCCTCATGTCAGTCTCCAGCAAGGAGAACACTGAGCTGTACAATAGTAATATCACCAGATCTCACTCCAATTCTCCCAGGACTAACAGTCAGACACAGCAGTGCCTTAGGTTTCACACTGCGGATGTACAGGTATGGGGCTTTAGGCACACTCACATACCAGGATGTTCACTATTTTTTAACTAGAAGTCAAACGGAAAGTCATTTTCAGGTTTTTGCTTAAGACAAGTAACATTTCTAAATATTCTCTACAACATAGCAAATCTTTTTCATTCAATTCTATTCAGGTAAGATGAAATTATATTTTTGATTTCAGCACAGTTGCAGTGCTTGTTGAACTTCAGTAGCATTTCAGTGACTGCCTTCACTTCTAGATTGTAAGCTCGAAAGAGCAGGGCCCTCAATCCCCTCATGTTTTGTATTGTATTGGTATTGTTCTGTCACATGTTCTGTCCCCCTTTGTAATGTACAGTGCTGAGCAAACTATTGGCGCTTTATAAATACTGTATAATAATAATAATAATAACTTCTAGAATTGGACTGGAACTTTAAAATTATTTTCAGACTCCAATCTCTAACTTCACAGTTGAAGCGTAGGGCAGTACGTTCAGTAGCAGCTCCCACATTCTTCAAACAGAAGTGTATTTAGCAGCGTTCTCACCCACTAAAGCACAGCATACAGCTGGATTCCAAGAACAGACCCAACAGATGTTACCAGTCACTCTCCCCATCTTTCTACCATGGCAGAGTCTCTGGCAGCTTTGACAAGCAGAGGCTGTGCCATCAAAACAAGACATTTTATTACTTGGAGAAGAGAGTGTGGGAATAATCTGCAAGGGATGTATAGAATAGGTGCAGAGTAGTGTGAGTCTAAATACGCTAGTCCTTGAAAAAGCACCCGAAGTGCTCTGAATCTGTCTGTTGTAACCCTTTCTGTTGAGCTTTTTTTTTTGTTTTGTTTTAGCACAGAGGATAGCATTGCTGGTTCTGCTTTCCAATTAGAGAGTTAACCAAGCACTTAAAGCTTGAATGTGTTTTGTTTTAGTTTTATCTTGCAGTGCAGTGCACAGTGGGGTGTGTTTTTTAAGCTGCACATATTTCCTCTGGCTGCTTCGAACAGAAACTGGGTCACAATCTTCTAGTGACAGTCACATACTTTGCAGAGCACTCACACCGAGATAACACAGATCTTCTGAAAGCCAGTCGAGAGAGTTCCAATATGTTCCCAGCTGCCCTATAGACAACCCAGACTTTTAGATGAGTTAGCAATTGTCTGATAAAAGTACGCTATTTACATTGAAGCCTACCATTGTAGAGTGAGCTTTGTAACAATAAAAATAATAGACAAGGCAAACGGTTTCCATCTGCATACAGATGCAAAGAGAAGTCTTAAATTTACCCTTTTGTGGCAAAAATCCTAGTAAAATGGTAGAAATAATGGAAAGCATCTCAAATGCTTCTAATTTTCTTAACTTTCAGACGTTCCCCAGAGCTTTAATGTGATGGGGGCTCTAATAAAGCGAACCTTGACTATTGATAAGAAAGCCAACGGCTGGCTTACCCAGCCTTCTGCAAGTCCTCTTTTTACATTGAGGCTGCCCAATAAGGAGTTGCATGAGGCAGAAGGTGACAAGCAGGGGCGGACTGACAACTCATGGGGCCCCTGGGCAATAGGGGATCATGGGGCCCCTGTGTCCTTGCCCAAACTCAAAAAAGCCTATGAAAAAGGTACCAGGGGCATCTCATGGGGCCCCCTACTGACCCCGGGCCCTCGGGCAGTGCCCGAGTTTGCAAATGGTCAGTCCGCCCCTGGTGACAAGTCAACCTTCAACTTTCTTTGGAAGAGTTAAAATGTTTATTTCAGTGTGCCTTGCGGTTTAGGGGTTTCCAAGACTTTTCTGAAGCTAAAGAAAGTTATGTATTTGCTGCCATTTACTCCCCGGTTACATCAAGCCCGACTTTAAAATCGTGCGACTTACAGTAAAGTTGCACGATTTCAAAGTTGGGGGACATGTTGATTTCAGGTGCAATTTGCAAGACATCTGACACTGATGTCTATGCAAATCGCATAAAAAGTAATGCATGTGCTACTTTAGAAATTGGTGCGGCTCTGACCAGGTCGAAACCGCATCGATTGACCGCTGTAATTGCGGACAATAGGGTGCGACTTGGCATACAATTTGCAAGTCTCATGGCATGCAAATCGCATGCCAAGTCGCATCCAGTGCAACCGGGGTGTTAAAGGTGTTTTTGAAATTAAAAATTTGTAAGATTTTGAGATGGTCATTCCTTCATTTAAGAAGAACTTGTAGGAAAGCTAGAGATTCCACAGTAGTGTGGGGCCTCAGCTATCTGTCTACTGGCCAAACAATCTCCCTTATTGTTGAATTTGTCTTGCAATTTTTCAGATTTAAACTCATCCATATAACCCTAGCCTTAGACATTGACAGGTAGATATTTCCTTGAGAACAATGTGGCAGGAAATATCTATCCTTCTTTATAGTTGTTCTAAAGTCAGAATGTTTTATAAAGACATTTTATACATTAAAGCGTAACTTTACCCATAACAACTTGATAAAAATAATGTTCTTTAGCAAGGAACATACATTCCACATAAATAATTATACTACCAAAATTAGTGGGTGCTGTAAATTGCCTCCAGCATTGTTCCTGTTTCTTCTTGCTGGAGGCTGCCATTTTGTTGAAGCCCAGAGCCTCTGAACAGCAGTTAATCATAAAGCGGAACTAAACCCATTAATATAATGGTTTCAAAAAAAGTTACGTTCCAGGGATGCTAACTGTCACATTTGCTTGTGTCCTCAATCAAGCTGTCAAACCATCAAATGGCTGATGTTATAACTGATCTCATGTGGAGCACCATGACAGTTGCAGATCAAACAGAAGCATCCTCCTTGGCTGTAAAGGATAGAAGGGTTTAATTTCACTTTAAGGCTGTCAGCAGATTGGCTTCTACAAATTTGGCAGTGCCTAAAAATATAGAGCAACTGAGCATGTGCAGAGCAGGGTGAGACAATGTATTACTGCTTTTTAAATCATATAAGCACTTAGAGTGCCCTGAAAAAGTATTCATACCCCTTGAAACTTTCCACATTTTGTCATGTTACAACCAAAAACGTAAATGTATTTTCTTGGGATTTCATGTGATAGACCAACACAAAGTGGCACATAATTGTGAAGTGGAAGAAAAATGATAAATGGTTTTCAAAATTTTTTACAAATAAATATCTGAAAAGTGTGGCGTGCATTTGTGGAGTACACGACTAATAGTTGTCCTGTGGGTAGATTCTCCCATCTGAGCTGTGGATCTCTGCAGCTCCTCCAGAGTTACCATGAGCCTCTTGGCTGCTTCTTGGATTAATGCTCTCCTTGCCTCGCCTGTCAGTTTAGGTGGATGGCCCTGTCTTGATAGGTTTGCTGTTTTGCCATACTCTTTCCATTTTGGGATGATGGATTGAACAGTGCTCCATGAGATGTTCAAAGCTTGGGATTTTTTTTAAAACCCTAACCCTGCTTTAAACTTCTCCACAATTTTATCCCTGACCCATCTGGTGTGTTCTTTGGCCTTGGAGGCAATTGGTTCCACTAGATTTTCGTTAGGGGTATCATAGTAAAGGGGTCTGAATACAAATGCATGCCACATTCTTCAGGTATTTATTTGTAATCATTTTTGAAAACCATTTATCATTTTCCTTCCACTTCACAATAATGGATCACTTTGTGTTGGCCTATCACATAAAATCCCAATAAAATAAATTTCTGTTTTTGGTTGTAACATGACAAAATGTGGAAAATCTCAAGGGGTATGAATAAGTTTTCAAGGCACTGTAGTTACACTGTACCATTTGTGACCATATAATCTGTTACATTTTGCTATTTGGTTATTTCCCTTTTATCAGTGTTTTGCTTTTATGCATTAACTGGACATAAATCCTCTAAACCAGTTGTGTCAAACTGGCGGCCCTCCAGCTGTTGTGAAACTACAAGTCCCATCATGCCTCTACCTTTTGGAGTCATGCTTGTAACTGTCAATCTTGCAATGTCTCATGGAACTTGTAGTTTGGCAACAGCTGGAGGGCTGCCAGTTTGACACCTGTGCTCTAAACCATCATTCTGTGGTCTACTCTTTTGAAGGAGCCTAATATAGAGGTGTTACTAATAAATCATGTCTCCTGAATTATTATTTTATGCTGTTGAAACGTGTCTGAACACAGAGTGTCACAGGTGTCGGGAGGCTTGCAAGGTCAAGGCAACCACTGGGGAAAAGTATGATCAAGCTGCCCCTGCAGGGGTAGCATTACACACGTATAGTTTAAACTGGACTTTAGGTAAGAAACAAGCAAATTAAAACCTAATTCCAGCTAAAGCTTTTCCTGTGGAGAAAGGTTTAAACAATATGAATTAAAGCAGACATTTGGAAGCAGCCCTAGGAGTGTTTTGTAGTTTTTCCCAACCCCTATAATAGTAATTTTTGCTGGATGGCTTCGTCTGTATATAAAAATTTAAAATAAAGTATGTGAATGAAAAAAAAAAGAATTAATATGCTGAATATTCTCATTACAGATATTAATGACATAACTTTGATGGAGAGTGTGATGAGGCTGAAGCATTATGGGTGGAACTGCACATGGGGGTGCGTACTACAAAGATAATCATTGGAGTTTGTTATAGACCTCCCAGTGTTAACGAAGAGGTGAAGACTCAGTTTCTTGCACAGATCGAATAGGCTGCAAGGGCTGGGACAGTGGTAATAATGGGGGATATTAACTACCCGGAAACTGACTGGAGTAATGGCACTGCAGGAACAGTTAAAGGGCAAAAATGTTTAAACCTACTACAGGACAATTTTATGGCACAGTTCATAGAGGCCCCAACTAGGAATGATGCTCTGCTGGACTAGGTAATCTCAAACCATTCAGAGCTTATTACGAATGTCCATATAAAAGAACATCTGGGTAGCAGTGACCATAACATGATTTCATTTATTGTTAGCTGTAAACAGCAAACACATACGGGAAAAATAAAACCGCTCAATTTTAAGAGAGCTAATTTTCCAAGGCTGAGAGCTGCCCCCTGCAGGAGCAAATTGGATCATGCTTTGCTGGGTTTTTTGCCTTCCTCTGGATCAACTGTGTGTGTAGGATTATAACTTTTTTATTTTTTTAAAGGTTGAACTGGGTGGACTTTTTTCAGCTGGACTAACTGTGTGTAACTGTGTAACTTTTCCATTTTATTATAATTATACAGGATATATGTAGTACCAACAGTTTATGCAGCGCTTTACAAAATGAAGGAAGACATTACAGTTACAAAACAATTTGGTACAAGAGGAAAAAGAGGGCCCTGCTCGTTAGAGCTTACAATTTACGAATAGTGGTCCTTTAATCGCTTTCTGACCGCCCTATAGCAGATATACTGCTGCAAGGCAGCACGGGTGCGCAAAATCACATGTATATATATACGTGATTTTGCATCTTCAGGTAGGGGGCGTGCGCGTGCCCTACCTGTGATGCCATTCTTGACCGCGGCTGTCAATCACCAGGTCCTGGCTGGTGATTACTCGCCAGCGCCCAGTGATTGCTGAGGATCTCCAAAGGGGAGGAGAACTGTATGTGAACAATACAGTTCTCCTCCCTGTCAGCTCATGCACACTGCTTTGGATGGAACCCTTTGATCGCCCCTCATATTAACCCCTTCCTGCCCAGTGCCATTAATACAGTGTCAGTGCTTTTTTTTAGCACTGATCACTGTATTGGTGTCACTGGGGATGTCAGTGACACCAACTCAGTTCCCCCCCAGTGTCAGAATGCCCGCCGCAGTCCCGCTATAAGTTGCTGATTGCCACCATTACTAGTAAAAAAAAAAAAAAAAATTCCAGCATGTATACCGCCAATTGTAAATGCTATAATTTCATGTAAATCAATTAATTGAAACGTATTGGGATTTTTCTTTTTAGCAAAGACATGTAGCAGAATACATTTTGGCCTGAATTTATGAAAATATTTGATTTTTTTTTAATTTTTTACTGGACATGTTTAATAGCACAAAGTCAAAAATATAGTTTTTTTCTCAAAATTGTTGGTCTTTTTTTTTTATAGCGCAACAAATAAAAGACGCACAGGCAATCAAATTCCACCAAAAGAAAGCTCAATTTGTGGGAAAGAGAGGACGTAAATTTAATTTGGTTGCAGCGTTGCATGACCGCGCAATTGTCAATTAAAATAACACAACGCCATAACACAAAAAATGGCCTGGTCAGGAAGGGGGGTAAATCCTAAGGGGGGCAAGTGGTTAACTTTGCCCCTTAAAACAGTTTACAAACAGCCATCACTTTAAAAAGTATGGTAGACAAACACATTGGCTTCCAGATGGTAGCCATTGGGTTTTGCCAGTGATTTATCTGACAAAGTAAATGTTACTGTCTCACCTCTGCAATGCTCCTGGTGATCTTGTGGCTAATAATAGAAGTCATACTAAAGAAGCTCTATGATTACAGCATACACTTTCATTTTATAACCTCTGCATTGTAATAGCAATACAAAAAAGTTATTTTTGATATCCCATTACAAGCTTACTTGAAAAATCTTCTTTCATGTTGTGAGTGTGTACGTAGGTCCAGCGTGATGTGGCTGGCAGAAGATAGAAATATATTATAACAGTAGTCCAGCAACCCGCAAACAGGCCTGCTGGAAAGGCAACCCAACAAGGGGCACTCATGAGCTGTAACAGCAAAGAAGTGGTAGAGCAGTGGACCAAAGGTGCCGACAACATCTGTCTAGAGGAGTGGAATGCAGCCTCGCCAGACCTTTCCCTGATGCTAAGCACTGTCCCTGACAGATGGATGCCATGTCCCCACTTTAGCCCACTTGCAAAATGTGTGCCATACCTGGAAGCCAGGGTCTTAAATAGACTCTGCCTGACCCAAGACTCAGGAAACCATAGAGGAACTATGTTCCTCTCGACTTCCTCCTCCACCTGCATTGCCATTATTATTATTATACAGGATTTATATAGCGCCAACAGTTTGCTCAGCGCTTTACAATATAGAGGGGGACAATACAGCTACGATACAGTTCAATACAAGAGGGTTAGGAGGGCCCTGCTCCTTGGAGCTTACAATCTAAGAGGGAGGGGCTGGTGGTACAAAAGATAATAACTGTGGGGGATGAACTGATAGGGGGAATAGAAAATTCTGTTATTAGCTGAAGGTGCGTAAGGTTTCCCTGAAGAGATAGGTTTTCAGAGATTGTCTAAAAGTGGACAGAGTAGGCGATAGTCGGATAGATTGGGGTAGAGAGTTCCAGAGGATGGTTCAGGCTCTGGAGAAGTCCTGGAGACGAGCATGGGAGGAGGAGACAAGGGAGCTAGAGAGCAGGAAGTCGTGCGAGGAACGGAGAGGACGGTTTGGGTGATATTTGGAGACAAGTTTGGTGATGTAATTTGGGGCAGAATTACAAATGGCTTTATATGTTATTGTTAATGTTTTGAATTTTATTAGTTGGGCATTGGGAAGCCAGTGGAGGGATTAGCAGAGAGGGAAGGCAGATATGGAAGGGAAGGCCATTGCAAATGAGCACCACCTGCAGTGGAGAAAGTAGACTGCATCTGCCTACAAGTGCGGTCTGTCTGCTGGCGATCTCTTTCCACAACTCCCTGGAATCCCAGCATGCCTTGCATCTGCTCCTCTGCTGTTTACTTTCAATTTTTATGGACAACATATCCCATGGTACCTTGCATGCAAGACGTGATTCCTATACTGACTCCACCTCCGTAAACTTTCTCTCTCAGCACCTCTGTAGTTCAGAAGGCAGGCTCTGTGAAATGTTTAACACAGCAGTGCCTACTCACAGTGCACAGTAAGCACATCTCAGAATTCAAGAAAGTAAATATGTGGAAGCCATCATAAAGTAAGCTTACAAACGTGAAGTACATTCAAATTAATAGGTAGGCTAGAAATAATCGATATACTATGCAGAAATGAATCTATGATTTTACGTTCTGACCAAAGAAATGCTTCAAAACCTTCTGACAAATACTGTATCTCCTCAGCCATAAACACCAGATACTCCTGATCGGGAGGATGTTATATTTAGATTTGTTTGGGGACACCAGAGACAGAGTTACACTTGGTGATAGAGACTAAAGTTACACGGCCACTAAACTGTACTGTAATTTTTCCTTTACACTCCAATTATTTTCAGATTAAACTTTTCTAAGGGAACCTAAAGTACAGTGTTTCTTTAGACTCAAACTGACTTTGAAAAGCTCAGAATGTGGTTCTTTTCCGTGCACTCCAGCTGCCTCTTCAGCCCCGTTTGCTGCTGAGCACTTTTTTTCCTGCTCTCTTTGATTCTCACTTATCAAGTTTTGCAACTTGTCTGCATTTTTTTTCTTTACATTTTTTTTACCAATATTGGGTATGTGTTTTCATGAAGAATTTTCCCAAAAGGCCTAGTTCCGAGCGCTCAAATCTTTTCAAAGTACACTTTAATTAATAGATTTATCTTTTGATATAGCCACAGGCAATTAGTTCCAACAAGAAAATGGATATATTGACATACCTTGTAGGCTCTAAACGTCTATGAGCATGAATATTGATAGGCCTCTCATTAATTAGGCAGGACTTAGAAAAAAAATGAAGCCTTCTGATGTAATAAGTGCTTCAGAAGCTCGCAATCACCTGAGACTCGCTCAGTGCCTGGAGCAGAGATTCAAAGTTAACACCTTGGCTGCGGGAGGGGTTAGCAGTCAGTCAAGAAACCAGAAAGACTAGCTGTGGGACAGCGGCCTTGGCTTTGATCATGAATTAAGCTCTGAACTCTCAAACCGTGCTGGTCTGGTCTCTGCGCTCTTAGAAGTCTCCCTCTCCAGTGAACACTGCTTGCTTTTCCATTAGACAGTTAGCCTAAGAAACATCTTATGGACAAGATATTTCAGGATAAGTGTGGAGTCCTGACGGCTTTCAGGACAACCACACCACAATAACTGGATATTTTCTTTAAGCTGAACACAAAGCAGATATAAAACAGAATTGAATCCTGTTCATTCAATGCAGCATATTTCTTAAAGCAGTGGTCTCCAAACTGTGGCCAGGGGGCCAGATGTGGCCCATTGCTTGGCTTTATTCCCCCCACCTACTTTCTGGGGCACTATTCCTACTTATACATAGAAATATTCCTCCTTCTGACTCCAACAATGGGGCATAATTCCACCCACTCACACCAACCACGGAGCACTGTCCTTCCACGCACACCAAAGATATGGTACTATTCCTCCCACTGACACCAACTATGTTTAACCCTTTACTACCTAGCCCCAGCATCCCTTTAGGGTCTTGTTCACATGAGCTTTGGTCTCTGAAGAGTGATCTGAATTCAGATCACTCTACAGAGAACAGTTGGCTGGCAGAGAGGAGATGCTGTATCGCCTCCTCACCACCTGCTTTAACCCCTAGAACCCCACACTAGTGCACTGCCATCTCCCTCCTTCTCTTCCCCCTCCATTTCCCTCCTTCTTCTCTCCCCCCTCCATCTCTGTTCTTCTTCTCTTCCCCCTCCATTTCCCTCCTTCTCTTCCCCCTCCATCTCCCTCCTTCTTCTCTTCCCCCTCCATCTCCCTCCTTCTTCTCTTCCCCCTCCATCTCCCTCCTTCTTCTCTCCCCCCTCCATCTCCCTCCTTCTTCTCTCCCTCCTCCATCTCCCTCCTTCTTCTCTCCCTCCTCCATCTCCCTACTCCTAAAACTCCATCTATCCAAAACTGAGCTCATAATATTTCCTCCCCCACGTGCCTCTTCCCCTGATCTCTTGGTCAGGATCAATAGCACCACTATCAACCCATCCATGCATGCCAGGGTGCTAGGGGTAACCCTTGTTTCTGAACTATCCTTTCAGGCCCACATCCAATTCCTGTCCAAATCATGCCGCTTCAGCCTCTGCAACATCTCCAGAATATGCCCTTTTTGAACCAATGATACCACAAAGCTCCTAATTCACTCCCTGGTTATATCTCACCTTGACTACTGCAATTCCCTCCTTATTTGCTTACCTTTACATAGGTTATCCCCCCTCCAGTCCATCATGAATACTGCTGCTGGGCTCATCCACCTTACCAATCGTCCAGTGTCTGCTACCCCTCTCTGCCAATCCCTTCACTGGCTTCCACTTGCCCAACAAATAAAATTCAAAATACTAACAACTTACAAAGCCATCCACAACTCTTGCCCCAGCTACATCACCAACCTGGCCTCAATATATCAACCAAACTGCTCTCTTCGATCCTTCCAAGACCTTCTGCTCATTAGTTCCCATGTCACCTCCTCCCATGCTCACCTCCAGGACTTCTCCCGAGCTTCTCTCATCCTATGGAACTCCCTGCCCCAATCTGTCCGGCTATCTCCTAATCTATCCACCTTTTAGACGATCCCTGAAAACCTTTCTCTTTAAAATAACCCTATCCTGCTTCTAACTAGTAAACTGCCTTTTATTTCCTCCATCAGCTCATCCCCCCACAGCTTTTACCTTTTGTATCCCTCAACCCTTCCTCCTAGATTGTAAGCTCTAAGGTGCAGGGCCCTCTGTTTCCTCTTGTACCAAATTGTATTGTGACTGTAATGTCTACCTTCATTTTGTAAAGTGCTGCGCAAACTGTTGTTGCTATATAAATCCTGTATTATAATAATACATTTAAAAAAAAGTATACATTTTTGTCAGTTTTATTTTAAATCATCTTTTATATATATATATTTTTTTACTTATACTACATATTGCACAAATAAATTTTTTTACACTCTGTTAGATGCCTGTGACTTAACAGCATTTCTGGTGGTGGGATTTAGCAAGAAAATCCACAAAGAACAATGGGCAGCCATGTTCAAGCACTATAGATAGCATTTGGGTCACCATGCTGCAATGCCCAACCTTCCAACCAAAAAGAGTGAAATGAGCACTTTCACTTGCACTTTCAGAACTTGTTTACACCAGATGTAGTCAAGTGCAGGGGCGGACTGACCATTTGGAAACTCAGGCACTGCCCGAGGGCCCGGGGTCAGTAGGGGGCCCCATGAGATGCCCCTGGTACCTGTTTCATAGGCTTTTTTTGAGTTTGGCAAGGACACAGGGGCCCCATGATTCCCTGTTGCCCGGGGGCCCCATGAGTTGTCAGTCCACCCCTGGCCAGGTGCTTTTTAAATGCAGTATGAATGCAGTACAAACACATATGTAAGAAAAATGAATGTAATGTAAACCTGGTTTACAACAATGCAGCACTTTCATGCACGTTTACAAAGGTACAGCATGCTGCATTTTTCTGCATTGAAACACACCACAGATGCATGTTTACGCAAGCAAACGCAAGTAAACTCAACTTAGTAAGATGCAAAAATGTTAAAAAATGCACTGCAAATGCATGTAATTGTACTGCGATTGAACCACACTTTTACCACTCCCCTTTTGCTGCAGAGGCAGCAGTGGAAGGTGTACACATGCCACTGCTGCGAAGCTTTGCTTTGCAGGCGCAACAGGAATTATACCCCTTGTTGCTTTCAGCAGGCATAGCGTCCGAGGAATGTTACCAAATCAAGTGAACAGGACTGCTCTGCAAGTGGCCCATTCACTTGCAATGCGTGCGGGTGTTATGTGCTAGTGTAAGTTTCAAAGGGTTAAAGCAGGCATGAGGAGGCTGTACAACACCTTGCACCCTCTATCAAATGCTCTGTGAAGTGCAGTCTGAACACAGATTGCTCTTCAGAGACCAAACTAGTGTGAACAAGACTTTAGTTTGTTAGCAGGACCAGAAACAATTGAGTACTGACGTGATACTTTTTTTTTTTGCACTAACATACAATTTTGGGGACAAGCTTTCGGGGTATGTCCCCTTCTTCAAGGTCCAGGCAGTACTGGGGACATACCCCGAAAGCTTGTCCTCAAAATTGCATGTTAGTGCAAATAAAAAAAGTATCACGTCAGTACTCAATTGTTTCTGTCGCAAGTGCACTAATACGGCTACAATCACCTTTAGCAGGAACAAGAATGCAGCCAAAGAAGTCAGAACTCTGGATGTCACTGAGTATTCACATCGACCTTTTTTGGCTGCATACTTGTTGCAGTCCAGCAACTCACTCTGTGTGACATTAGGAGTCACTCTCACATGACATGACAGTTTTTACTTTAATTCTGCAAGGAGATGCATGGATGCCTCACCCTCCCCTTTTATGAGTCATTTTGCATTGTGTGTAATCTGATTTCTCTGCTTTTCAAATCGATTTCAAAACATAGAGGTTACCTTAACCTGCAGAAAGCTGATGCTTTTGTTTAGAACTCGTCATATGCTGGTTGCAAGCTGTAAATATTTATTTTTACCTTTCTAAAAAAAAATATATATTTCTAAAAATGTTAGATATAAAGATATACCCTAACAAAACAGTGTATTCTTTAGCATACCAAGATGGTATGATAATCCTATTAATACACAGCAAATCGAACATTTTTTATGCTGGATTTTTCTACTAGCTTCTTAAAGAATGAACCACTGTAAATCTAATTATTTTAATATGGCTGTGTGCATGGCCATACACCCTTTGATAAATTATTGATTTCTTTTTCGATCGATCCCTTCCAATAGCAATAATCAATCTATAGTTGACAACCCATTCAGCTGATATGCCACACACTGGGAAGTGGATCTGGATCAATAGTTGGAAGATATGATTGCAAATGATCAATCGCATCTCTGTTGTCACCATGCAATATCACCATTTGATGGATCGAAATACAATATAACTCATGAACAAAGCATCTCAGTGCTACCATCGAGGTAACACAATTGATAATTTTCCACCCTGGCTCAGTTTGGTCAAATCCATCCTAAATCGAGTCTACATCAGTCAGAAGGGGAGTTATACCCAATATACCTGTCAGAGGCATAGCTACGGGGAGGCAGGGGGGTACATATGTACCTGGGCGCCAAGGTACAGGGGCACCAAAATGAGGCTTACAACCAGGGGCGTATTTGCCACGAGGCAAACAAGGCGTTTGCCTAGGGCGGCACTTTTTAGGGGAGCGGCGCGGTTCCAACGGAAGGGACACTTAGTACAGGGGTGGGTAGCGGGCTGCTGTGTCTTACCTGGCTCTGTGTCCCAGTCCCATGACGATCCAGTCCAGGAGGCGCTGCTGGAGGAGTGGTAGAGTGGTCCGCAGGTCCGGTGTCTTCTTTCCCCTGGATGCGATGTGTGGGTGGGATGACATGCCGCCCCTGTCATCTGGCCCCCCCCTCGGGATCACTGGACAGCCTATGGAAGCTTGTACCTCCCTCTGCAAGCTCCGCCTCCTCATCGGTGATTGGGCGCCAGAACTGTAGCTCAGGAAAGGCACACAGGCGGCCAATCACCTGCGAGGAGGCGGAGCTTGGAGAGGAGGAGCCGAGCGGCAGCACGAAGATCGAGTGGGGGAGCGGCCGGAGCAAGTGAAGAAGACAGCTGACCAGTAAGTATGCCGTGCAGATGGTGCTGCTGCAACCAGGTATGCTGGCTGTGGACGGGAGAGGGAAGGAGCCTAGGCTGGAGCAGGGGTCAGGAAGGTAAGTGTCATTGGTGTCAGTGGGAGGAATAGTGCCCCATCATTGGTGTCACTGATGTGATTAAACGGGGAGGGGGGCTGGGGTGCCAATTTTATAGTTCGTCCCCGGGCGCAATATATCCTAGCTACGCCTCTGATACCTGTTCAATTGTTTGCCAAATTTATTGTTTTAATCAAATCACATTGATTGGATAATAAAAATAAAACGGTTTATGGCCACCATAGGGGCATATTCACATTTTCTAATTGCACAGACTCTTGACAGCTCTGATCCTAACAAACTTCCAGCAAACAGACAATCTACAGCCCAAAAGCTCATTTCACACATTGCATTTTGGAATTGGTAGTCTTGTGGCACAGTGTGCTGTGTGGTAGCAAACTGTGGACTCCTATTACATGGGAAGTGCAGTTGGCAAATGTCACCCGAAAAAACATTACATTGCATGCTGTTCTGAGTTCAGTGCAGCGTGAATGAAGATCCATTTGCACAAGGCCACATAATAACCACTACAACAGCATATACAGTATGTACAGTATATGTAATACCCTAATGAACATGTAATGCATATAATAACTTGCATTGCATACAGTCAGGTCCATAAATATTGGGACATGGACACAATTCTAACATTTTTGGCTCTATACACCACCACAATGGATTTGAAATGAAACAAACAAGATGTGCTTTAACTGCAGACTGTCAGCTTTAATTCGAGGGTATTTACATCCAAATCAGGTGAACGGTGTAGGACGTACAACAGTTTGCATATGTGCCTCCCACTTGTTAAGGGACCAAAAGTAATGGGACAGAATAATAATCATAAATCAAATTTTCACTTTTTAATACTTGGTTGCAAATCCTTTGCAGTCATTTACAGCCTGAATTCTGGAACACATAGACATCACCAGACGCTGGGTTTCATCCCTGGTGATGCTCTGCCAGGCCTCTACTGCAACTGTCTTCAGTTCTTGCTTGTTCTTGGGGCATTTTTCCTCAGTTTTGTCTTCAGCAAGTGAAATGCATGCTCAATCGGATTCAGGTCAGGTGATTGACTTGGCCATTGCATAACATTCTACTTCTTTCCCTTAAAAAACTCTTTGGTTGCTTTTGCAGTATGCTTTGGGTCATTGTCCATCTGCACTGTGAAGCGTCCAATGAGTTCTGAAGCATTTGGCTGAATATGAGCAGATAATATTGCCCGAAACACTTCAGAATTCATCCTGCTGCTTTTGTCAGCAGTCACATCATCAATAAATACAAGAGAACCAGTTCCATTGGCAGCCATACATGCCCACGCCATGACACTACCACCACCATGCTTCACTGATGAGGTGGTATGCTTAGGATCATGAGCAGTTCCTTTCCTTCTCCATACTCTTCTCTTCCCATCACTCTGGTACAAGTTGATCTCGGTCTCATCTGTCCATAGGATGTTGTTCCAGAACTGTGAAGGCTTTTTTAGATATCGTTTGGCAAACTCTAATCTGGCCTTCCTGTTTTTGAGGCTCACCAATGGTTTCCATCTTGTGGTGAACCCTCTGTATTCTCTTGATTGTTGACTTTGACACACATACACCTACCTCCTGGAGAGTGTTCTTGATCTGGCCAACTGTTGTGAAGGGTGTTTTCTTCACCAGGGAAAGATTTCTTTGGTCATCCACCACAGTTGTTTTCCGTGGTCTTCCGGGTCTTTTGGTGTTGCTGAGCTCACCGGTGCGTTCCTTCTTTTTAAGAATGTTCCAAACGGTTGTTTTGGCCACGCCTAATGTTTTTGCTATCTCTCTGATTGGTTTGTTTTGTTTTTTCAGCCTAATGATGGCTTGCTTCACTGATAGTGACAGCTCTTTGGATCTCATCTTGAGAGTTGACAGCAACAGATTCCAAATGCAAATAGCACACTTGAAATGAACTCTGGACCTTTTATCTGCTCATTGTAATTGGGATAATGAGGGAATAACACGCACCTGGCCATGGAACAGCTGAGAAGCCAATCGTCCCATTACTTTTGGTCCCTTAACAAGTGGGAGGCACATATGCAAACTGTTGTAATTCCTACACCGTTCACCTGATTTGGATGTAAATACCCTCAAATTAAATCTGACAGTCTGCAGTTAAAGCACATCTTGTTCGTTATATTTCAAATCCATTGTGGTGGTGTATAGAGACAAAAATGTTAGAATTGTGTCGATGTCCCAATATTTATGGACCTGACTGTACACTGAAAATGTTCTGTCGTTTTTTTTCCAGTAATAGGTGAACTTGTTTATGTTCTCAATGGCGTGTGATAATTCTCTGTGTCGCAATTGAAGGCATCTAGACATCGGCTTTGTATTTTTGCCAAAACCACCTGTAGATTAGATATTTATCTGCAGGAGTTCTGGTTAAACATGGTTAATTAATTAAGCTTGTGTTCAAACTGCCTTCTAGCATATACGCCAGGAAAGATGTGAGAGTTGGAGGTGTATCCATCCCAAGGACTTTCAGTGTGAATAATGAATTCAGACACCCTGCTGATTTCATTAGAAGACTGCTGTCTTGTTTGGTTTATGTCATGCTGTTTTTCTAACACTTGATGGTCCCAAACCCTGACCTTTGACTCCACAGAATTTCAGTGGCTACCACTTTCTCTGGGATAATTCATTTTCTAGATAAGTGATGGCATAAAAAATACCAAGTAGAGCCTGCCTAATTTTGTATATACAGTGTGTGTGTATGTATGTGTGTATATATACAATATAATTTTTTTTGGGGAGCTTACATAATACTTTCAATTTCAGGAGCTTATATAGCGCCGTCAATTTACGCAGCGCTTTACATATATATTGTACATTCACATCAGTCCCTAACCCTCAAGGGGCGTACAATCTAAGGTCCCTAACTCACATTCATACATACACATACTAGGGCCAATTTAGACAGGATCCAATTAACCTAACAGCATGTCCTTGGAGTGTAGGAGGAAACCGGAGTACCCGGAGTAAACCCACACAGGCACAGGGAGAACATGCAAACTCGAGGCAGGTGGTGCCATGGTTGGGATACGAACCAATGACCCTAGTGCTGCCAGGCAGAAGTGATAACCATTTAGCCACTGTGCTGCCCATGACTTTTTTTTATATACGCCAAGAATCTGTTTATAAAATTACAAGAGTTAAAAGTGTACTTTTGTTGCATGTTTGTTCTTCAAGGGCTCTTTTAATCTGGTGGGTGATGCAGTAAAAACAGGTGGCTGAGCCATGGTTTTACCACTCCTGACCACCCATCAAAATTCTAATATTACAGCCTAAGAAGCTGCACACATGCCCCGTCCTCAATGCTTTGTTTCAGGCAGACAACCCCAATAGGTCCTCTCTAGGCTCTCCACTGACCGATGAGTGCTGCCTTCGGATGGTCCGTGATCCATGTACAATATTCCAACAAACAAAAAAGAAAAAGTTGCTCAGCTTTATAAAGCCGAAAGTGAACTTTAATGGATACTGGGGTTGATTTACTAAAGGCAAATAGACTGCACTGTGCAAAGTTCAGTTGCACTCTGCAAGTGCAATTTCTCCAGAGCTTCGTAAATGAGGTAAAGATTCACTTTGCAAAGAATACCCAATCACATGCAAGGAAAATAAAAACAAAAAAGCATTTTTGCTTGCACTTGATTGGATTATGGAGGTCAGCAGAGCATCTGCTCATTTACTAAGCTCTGGAGCAACTGCTCTTGCAGAGTACAAAGTGCAAATGTGCACAGTCTATTTGCCTTTAGTAAACCAACCCCATAGCATGGTACAAAGCTAATCCACCTGCTTCTCTAATGCGATTCACTCTGCTAGGAGCCTAATCATAGGCCACAGCAGTTTTAACTTGGCTGCAGAGTTTGACAAGTGGCACTGCCTATCAGACTTACCTGTGGTGCAGTTCAATAATATAAAATTGTTGTTCTGCAATAAAAAAAAAAGTAGAAAAAAACCTGGTGTGAGGAAGTGACACTAGCACCTCCTGAACGTCTGCCAGCCGCTGCTATAATCCCCTGCAGATCACTTTTCAGAAGGTCTGAAACAGACCTTATCAGGGGCGGACTGACCATTTGGAAACTCGGGCACTGCCTGAGGGCCCAGGATCAGTAGAGGGCCCCATGAGATGCCCCTGGTACCTTTTTCATAGGCTTTTTTGAGTTTGGGCAAGGACACAGGGGCTCCATGATCCCCTATTGCCCAGGGGCCCCATGAGTTGTGAGTCCGCCCCTGGACCTTATCCAGAAGTACTAAAATAGATATAGCCAGACAATTCGCATATTAGGAGGGAGATCAGCAATGGAAGACATTCTAAAGCAACTGTTAGTAGGTCCTGACATGTAGTCAAACATTTGGCCATTTTTCCCTTTTTGTAACAACAAACTTGTACACACTTGCACCTATGTTCTTAATATAAGCTTTGATGTCATGCAGACTAGGTGGGAACTTTTAATAAGTAAGATATACCTTAAAGCAGCACAGTGGCACAGTGGGCAGCACAGTGGCTAAATGGTTAGCACTTCTGCCTAGCAGTACTAGGGTTGTTGGTTCGAATCCCAGCCACGGCACCACCTGCCTGGAGTTTGCATGTTCTCCCTGTGCCTGTGTGGGTTTCCTTGGGGTACTCTGGTTTCCTCCCACACTCCAAAAGACATGCTGGTAGGTGAATTGGATCCTGTCTAAATTGGCCCTAGTATGTGTATGTATGAATGAGAGTTAGGGACCTTACATTGTACACCCCTTGATGTGAATGTACAATATATATGTAAAGCGCTGCGTAAATTGACAGCGCTATACAAGTACCTGATATAAATAAATAAGTAGATCTAAACCCAATCACTAATTTCTCATATATACTTTTATATGGTATTGTAAGTTCAGAAATGTTTTCCAGTCGTTGTAAATCTGAAGCTTTTATTTAAAAATATCTGGTGATTTTGCCATGAAATTCTTCTTTAGGGCTCATGTACAAGGGGCGTTTGGGAAAACTCTTCTGAACGATGGAAACTGACTGCAGGAAAACGTAGGTTAAGAAACGTCAGTTTAGCTGCATTTATGTGCGTTTGCGGTTAGCAACGTTTTTAAAAGATAACCTCAGGAGACCCTCCCAAATGCCCAGAATGCACTGAAAAGTAGTATATAACTATTTCAGTTGGCGCTATATAAATCCTGTATAATAATAATAATAATTTCAGACATTTTGAGAGAAATAGAGAGCAGAAGCAAAGGGAATAGTATGTGTTGAGATGACTTGTCTTTTCTGGTTGTATTCCCTATGGATCCCATCATGAGTATAATGCGGCACGTTCTACCATTTTTTCCTTCACGCAAAACCTGGAACTGACTGCGCTGGTGTACCGGGTCCATTTGAATACATGGAAAACGCTTTTCATGCATTTCTGATGATGAAAAAAAAGCTCTGGACAGCATCTGGACATGGAACAGTTAAAAAAACGCTTCTAAACACAAACGATTATAAATGCTATTAACCACATTTCCAAGCGTTTGGCATTTCAAACGCCGGTAAAATCTACTGAACGCATGTTTGGTGCGTTCAAAAAAAACAACTGTAAGCTCAACTGCCTGTAAACGACGATGTGTACATGGACACATAGGAAAACATTAGGGAGAGTTCAGTGGCTGCTGAAAAAAACTCTGAACAGCTCCTGAACGTCAGTTTAGCAGCTGCAGTGTACATGAGCCCTTAGGTTCTTCCTGTTATAAGAGTCTCCCATGTGTGTTCCTGTGCACATGCGCCCCTGGTGGAAACTACAAGCGACTGTTTGTGCACATATTGCACAGGTATGGTCCATTGTCACTATCAGGAAGCCATTTCAGGGAAAGAAGTGCAGATGACGTTTAGTGTAGTAATAAAGCTGAAGAACAACAGCAGAACAAAAAAAGAATAAAAAGGGTTAAAACAGTATATTATGACCAAAAATAGCCATGAGAATTGTTGATGACACACTGGGCTCTAGATAGCTAAATGTCCTCCAGTTGGAGCTGCTCTAACATCATCAGCAAATACTGAATTGCGCAGTGGTTCCCACTACTACTATTGTATGCAGTACACGCAAGGGAGCCTTGCTCTGTAATCACAACCCAGCTCCAGACACAGATCAGCTGAGGACAGGAGTGGCTTCAGAAAGCCTCCTCTCTGTATCTCACGCAGCCTCTGTCGGCATAGCTGAGTTATTTCTCATCAGCTTGTGGTTACTGCTGGAAAAAAATGCTCTCCAGACTTTAATCGTCCACATTTATACTTCTAATGACAGACACCAAAATCTTCTGCTCCAGCAACGTGAAATTATAGCTGTTACAAGACATTACATTTCTCTTCCAAAATATTAGAGCGACAAGCCTCGGATTCCTAGAAGGGCGGGAGCTTCGGTGACTATATGCCAGGGCTGTTCGGCTGGTTTTTCCATGCTTGGGATAATGGGGGGATTACCGAGATGACATGACCAGAGCTGTCAGTACCAGATCTGAGGAAAGTTTGAGCTTTTTGTTGGATTGTGATAACAAAACTTTCAGTGAACTGTGCAGAAATTTTAAAGGCAAAGGTGAATCTTTATTGTGGCCCATTAACTGATTTACAGCTTATGGAACAATGAAAGAGATGACCAAAGACCACATAGAAACCTAAATTAGTCTGAACAGCCGGCTTCAAATCTTTGTGAAATGCTGTATTTTGCAGCAGTGGACTGTAAAGTTTTACCAACATATCTGAAAGGACCTGTTGATGTGGTTCAGATTGAGGATTTTAAATTTAGCTGATCAACATCTACATGTATATAGAGAAAAAGACTGATCATGAAATTTATGTAATTGAGTTAAAGTGTTAAAGAAGAACTCCAGGCAACATTTTTATTTCCCCATACAGTAGGGCTGTGCCCCCTTGGGTGAACTGCACATTTGTGTCTAGGGTTTAGGAGAACAGAGATATACTTACCTAACCTGCCAATCCTCTGAGCGCAAGACCAGTCCCCGCTGCTCCTGGGCCCAGCCCGCTTGTGGTCTTGTCAATGGATTATTCCTGACATCAACACACCCATAGACCAACTCTGGATGTGAGGATGGCAGGAACAGTCCACCGCTGGACATGGGGGAGCAACGTTTTCAAGCAGATCGAAGGATTGGGTAAGTATAGCGTTTCCTTGCACCCCTCAACGAAATGAGCAGTTAACCCATGCAGTGCGGGCACAGCCCCACTGCATGGGAAAATAAAAATTTTGCCCGGAGTGCATTTTTAAAAAATATAAATCTAACCATATTTTGCATCCATGTTTCTTTAAAAAAAAAACAAAAAAAACTTGCATGTTATGTGTTTTCTCTCTTTAAAGTGCTGGTCATGTGATCACTGTATGCTCCCAAGCAATTCATAGACCTGCTGGTGGGCGTGTATGCTGTGGGGCATCTACATCACAGGAGGAAATTACATTGACTGCGGAGTGCACACGCCTTCAAGGCAATGAAATTGAAGTACAATCGGCAGTTACACAGGACGGGTGTAAGTGGCTGGAGAGGAGGAGCAGCTGAAAGGGAGGAGCAACTGAAGCGGAAGCCAGGATAGATGGGCGGGGGAGGGGCTGGCGCAGCTTTGTACTGACCATAGGAGGTACAGGCACACTATGCAAGTGCCTGTATAAATGGCGAGATGACACAAGATATACACAGACCATGCTAGCATGGATCGGCAGCCATGCTAGAGTGCTCAGTTTACTCTCAGGAGGAAGGACACAGGCAGGATCAACCAGGTATTTTTCAACACATGCTGCACTGAATAAAATGGCAACATTACAAAACATATTATTTTTCTTTAAAGAGGCAATATTGTCATTTTTTTTACACTTTAAATATAACTTACCAATGGTTAAATGAGATGGCTAAATTATTATTTTAAAAGCACATGACCTGTATAATAAAAAATTCTGCTACTGATTTCTTTCAGGCCCGCAATAGTTGCGCAAATATTTATCAATTCGCTATTTTCACTAAATATACACTAAAATCATTATTAGTGGATGCATACATGGCAAAACTTAAAAAAATTCTTCCTAAATCTCTACTAAATATAAAAGCTAAAACTGTATTGGGTGAATAAATAACAAATATTTGTACATTTTCAGTTACGTCTTTTTGTGAAATGGTGAAAATAGAAGGTGCACAAGACTGTGAATAAAAAAAATTTACTCTGAAAATCTGAGGTTCTCATTTTTCACATACAGCTTGCAGAATTTGTGAAAATACCCCCTAAACCATACGTTTTGTGAAAGCACATCATTTATAGAATTAAAACAAAATGTGCTACTGATTTTGTAGGCCCCACAATAGTTGAGCAAATGTTTAGCAAACAGCTATGTTCACTAAAAAAACCCACTAAAATTAATATTAGTGGACAAACACAACATAACTTACACAATTCCTGCTAAATTCCTAGGCCTCGTTCATATAGGGTGTACTATTTATTTATTTCAGGTACTTATATATAGCACCATCAATTTACGCAGCGCTTTACATACACATATATTTTACATTCACATCAGTCTCTAACCCTCAAGGAGTGTACAAACTAAAGCCCCTAACTCACATTCATACATTTACATACTAGGGCCAATTTAGACAGGAGCCAATTAACCTACCAGCATGTCTTTGGAGTGTTGAAGGAAACCGGAGTACCCCGAGGAAACCCACGCAGTCACAGGGAGAACATGCAAACTCCAGGCAGGTGGTGCCGGGGTTGGGATTCGAACCAGTGACCCTAGTACTGCCAGGCGGAAGTGCTTACCATTTGGCCACTGTGCTGTGTACTAAAGTGTTTACCCACATTGGGATGCCCAGGTGTTCCATGCATCCCCATGCAGGCAGTCCCATTCATGTCAATTGGGATGCATCGGCTGTTCCCAAACTGACATCTGTGTGGGTGCACAACTGAACTGAACGCAGACAGTGTGAGCTCAGGGATATGCACCTAGACCCACATGGATGTCAATTTGGGAGCAACGGCTGTGTTTATGCAGAAACTACATCCCAAATGACATCAATGGGACTGCGTGCACAGGGATGCATGGAACATCAGAGGAATACCAGAGGTCTAAACAGACCCCTGATGTCTCTTTTTGCTTTCTCTGCAGTCTGAGCTGCACTGTACTTGAATGAATAGGAGTCTGTATAGGGGCTCCTAATCACTCACAAAAGTGTAACATAGTAAACAATGTTTACTATTATCCAATGAAGAATGGACAAGCTGTACACATGTTTAACAACCCCCCTCCCCTTCCCCCCCACACCGCTCTCCATCCTGAAAGCTTTGGTTTGCCCCAGCAGAAGCTTCAGCCTGTGGGAGGGGGAGGAGGGAGAGCCGACTAGCAGCACAGCATGAAGGGGGGCGCCCAGGATCAAGTGGATCTCGCTGAGGCAAGACCCCCGCAGCCACTCTGCATAATACCCCAGGGATCCCAGGACTATTACCCACTGAGTACTCTGCATTATACTCAGGGAGACTCCAGATTATTACCCGCTGGCCCTCTGCATACTACTCCAGGGATACTAGGACTATTAACCACTGAGTACTCTGGATTATACCCAGGGAGACTCCAGATTATTACCCGCTGGCAATCTGCATACTATCCCAGGGATACTAGGACTATTACCCACTGAGTACTCTGCATTATACTAGGGGAGACTCCGGATTATTACCCGCTGGCCCTCTGCATACTACTCCAGGGATACTAGGACTAATAACCACTGAGTACTCTGCATTATACTCGGAGAGACACGGGATTATTACCCACTGGCCTTCTGCATAATACCCCAGTGATACTCAGGATTATTACCTGCTGAACACTCTGCTAATACTCAGGGCACAGGAGGAGTATCCGCTGTTACACTGCCTAATACTGTGGGGCCAGGATTGCTTGTGTTGCTGTGTGCTGGAGGGTCAGGACTAGTACCCGCTGTGTGGACCCTCTGCTGTGTGCTGAGAAGTATCGCCCCATGTTGTCGTCCACTATGAGCCAGGAAAACCCCTGCTGGAACTGAGTGTCTTGCCCCTATTTTTCCCCCTGTATGGACTGTCCATGAACTTTCCCCCCTTACTCTGCCCTGCCAGGATTACTTACCCGTTGCTGCTGTGTGTCAGAACTACCTGCTCTGGGTCCCACGATACTCTGTCTAATACTCTGGGGCCAGGGTTACCCATTGCTGCTGTGAACTACCTTCTGGGTGAATTATCTGCCGTGTACTGAGGGTTGTCATTGCCTGCTGCCGGTCGCTGGGAGCCAGAAGGGACCCCTGCCAGAACTGTGAGTGTCTATACTCCTGCTGCCCCTGCCTGGACTGTCTGTGACTTTCCCCCTTACTTTCCTCTGCCTGGACTGTCCGTGAGCCCCTCCATTGCCCTGCCTGGATTACAATTGTTTTGGGCTCCGCCCCCCTCTACTTCCCTTGTTTGGATACCCGGACGCTACCTTCCTACCCTGATTGAGTGTCTTCCATATGTCAATAAAGCTTTGTGTGTTTATCATCCTCTGTGTGTGTTCTGTTCTGCCTACACCCCCCGTCACAATGACAAAGAATGGTCATTGTGCGCATGTGACAACAATATTGCAAATTCTCCACCAATATGGCTTGCATGGGAGGGTTGCAAGAAAAAAGCCACTCCTCAAAAAAGGCCACATGTAGTCATGACTGAGCTTTGCCAAAATGCACCTTGCAAATTCTGAGGCTACATGGAGAAAGGTGTTATGGTCAGATGAGACTAAAATTGAATTATTTGGCCTCAATACTAAATGATATGTCTGGCAGAAACCCAATACAGCTCACCATCCAAATAACACCATTTCTACAGTAAAGCACGGAGGTGGTAATACCCTGTTATTGGGGAGTTTCTCTACAGCAGGGACTGGAGCACTTTTCAGGATAAAAGGAAAAATGGATGGGGCAAAATACCATCAAATTCTTGAGGAAAATCTGCTGCCCTCTGCCAGAAAGTTGTCAATGGAAAAAAGGTTTACCTTCCAACATGACAATGACCCAAAGCACACAGCAAATATGACCACACAGTGGTTGAAGGAGAATAAGGTGAATGTCCTTACATGGCCTAGTCAGCCCAGACCTAAACCCCAATGAAAATCTGTGGAATGACTGCAGTCCACAAATGGTCACCATTAAATTTAAGTGAACTTGAAGCAGCTCTGCAAAGAAGAGCGGGCAAATATAGCAAAGTGTAGATGTGCAAAGTTAGCAAAGACTATCTCAACAGACTAAAGGCTGGAATTCAAGCAAAAGGTGATTCAACAAAATACTGACTCAAGGGGGTGATCCCTTTTCCAACTCAGTAATTCAGTTTTTTTCCTGACATGATGGTATTCTGTTTCCACATGGATTGTTACAAGTTTCACTGAGTAAATACAGCTGCGTAAAACAAAAACTGTGATTATTTTAAAGGGGGGTGATTTTTTTCTATACCCACTGTATACATGATAAATAGTTAAGCCTGGAAGTTTAGTCAGACATTGACTAATATCATATTTTGTATGAGGACATGCCTGGAGACGCATGTATCTGTGTTACCCCTTTAATGTCAGCGTGGTCCCTTTTTTTTATTTGTGTACGAGTATTGTAAGTAACTGTTAACAACTAACTAAATTGCCTACTGGCTGCTCACAAATCTGTCACTCCACTGGTGAGATCTCACAACCATCGCTTTTGGCTCTGCTACTGCTTATCTTGAGGTTTTAGGTGTTCCCAGGCACCTTTTAAGTGTTCCCACTCCTCCTGTAGCATTCTGCACAATATATTGTAAACAAAACTAGAGAATACCTCATAACTGGAGCCATAAAACAATTGTTCAGCCCTGGAAATGCAAGCAAAGAGCTCTCTCCACTGGAGCCCTAAAACAAAGTTACCTTGCTTACTTACTCTTTCAACTAAAATAACCACATTGGGTGGGATGACTATCGTGTAGCACTGCTAATGAAAATTACAGTTGTTTGGTTGCTTTTGTACACTTCCATTGCTGAAGCTTAGTTTCCATCCCTCTTCTCTGCCTTGCTTTACAAGCTTTGAATATTGTCTTTAGGTGTCCTAATACCAGGCAAAAAAAGTATCCTGTGTAACACATAGGTAATAGGGGTATTGCATGCTGCACAATAATCTCAGCCTCTTGACTCTTTGTAACATAAAATAAAGGCTTGTAGAGAGCCAAGAGCCAAAACCTCCTCATTGTGCCGCAGGGGGATCTCTGTCACTTTTCTGAGTCTTCAGTAAATCGCAGGTGTTACAGCCGGCCCTGCTGAAAGGCATCCTGACACAGATAATTGATGGGAGAATATTTTTTATTATTATTGTTATTATTCCCTTGGGTCTTTTCTGTGGGTTTTTTTTTTTTGGAACCTCAAGTTTAAAGGTAAAAGCTCAACAACTGATTTAACTCCTTCAACCCTTAATGGAAGTATTATAGTAACTTCAGCATTGTTTCTGTACCTATTTACTGCATGGTACTATGTTTACACTGTGCAACGTACAGTATAGGTTCTGAATTCTGGTTACTATGAATGTCTGTACAGCTGCTAAGTATACTTGTACAAATTTGTTTGTATAATACAATTTAAAAAATGCAAAATGCAATATACGTGTTTATTAGCAAAGTGCAGTCTTTATGTTGCCTTTCTGGAATAATTCCACAATTTCTTTTCAGAATGAGATATTTGCTTTGGCATCCATTGATTAAATGCTAAATGGGCATCCATTACTTTTTCTTTGCTGTAGGCCTTTGACGTAGGTAGTTCATTAATCATTTTTGTCTTTTTTACTTCAGTTTAAATCAAATTATCTGGCCTTAAAAATGATCTAATTATTATTATTATACAGTATTTATAAAGTGCCAACAGTTCGCTCAGCGCTGTACATTACAATGGGAGACAATACATGCGACAGTACAATAACAATACAATGCGATACAAGAGGGGTTCGAGGGCCCTGCTCTTTTGAGCTTACAATCTAGGAGGGAGGGGATAGTGGTACAGGAGGAGATAGCTGTGGGGGATGGAGTGGTAAGAAGAGTGGAGGAAGAATGAAGCAATGGTTTATATCTCTAACTACAAGCTATTAACTGTTTTGTCTCAGTTTGTGAAGCTGGTAGGATGGCTAAAATGCTTACTAGCTGATCTCCTGTTGTCCTGCTCTTTTTTTGAATGGAACCTTTACCTGAAAGTAGGTTAGCTGAAAGCAGAACATATACAGACACCTAGAGGTATTTACAGGAACCATCAGGCATCTTTGAAATCACCTCATGAACAAAGCTTCTGTGGTGGAGAATTTGGGTCTATTTCGTTCAGCATCTTTCTATTGGTCATTGGGCCACCAGTTGGAACCCATGAAGGGTGACAAGAGGGCTCAAGTCAGAGCACTTGAATAGCGCTTAGCAAAATAGTGTAATAAGCCTTATGTACAATGTTTATAATCTTTTTTTTTTTTTTTTTTTTTTAATCCATCGTATACTGGCACAAAATGCTAAAGCTTGGTCTACCAATAAAGTATGTAAAATACACTAGATCTCAGTCATCTCATATCATTGTTGAACAACACAATGACGTGTACCAGAAGCTTGAAAGTGTTTTATTTTGTGCAACATCTTATTTGGCAAAACTGCTGTCTACTTTGTACCTGCTTTCTGCACCTCAATTTATTATTAATGCCAGATTTCTGATGATATGACTTTCTGCTGTGTGCTTGGAACATTCTAACTGTACATTGTAGGTTGCCCAGACATTTACTGAACTCACCCATTGCTCCTTGTATGGTGTCATTAAACAGCCCGCTTGTCTATAAGACACCCTACACTAGCAAAGACATTATGAATCAACGTGAATGATTTATAGATACAGATACTGTACAGTTTGCTCTACTGGATGCAACCAAACTGGCTCCATTTCATTCTAAAACAATAGAGACAGCAGAAGCGAGTACAACAGTACCTGTGGAGCGAGTGCAGAGACATAAATGAAGCACCTCTTTGTTATTGTTCAAATAAAGTTTAACAAAAAAGTAAACAAAGGATGCGCATCTCACTGCCCCCTCACGGAAACTAAAAACGAACAGCTGTCTTTGTGCTAAAATTGAGCAATTAGCATGCGGTTGGTGTGAACGAGCCCTTAAGATTGCAGCTCTTTATATTCTCCAGACTAAACCAAATTATACTGGCTACTTCTTGCAATACAGTTTTCAGCCTCACAAGTTATGTGAATAGAACCGGCGCTTGAATGGTCATGCATTACTGCCATCAATAGTTCTGAATTATCCCCAATTTTCTTCTTTTCTAACTGTTTTGGGGCACGATGAAGCAAGTGTCCACCAATATTAATAAGTGATCTTCTGTAGTTGTTGAATATCACATTGGCCAGCCATCAGACAAACCTATCTTATGGTACAAAACATTAGTTTTAAACAGGTGTGTGCAAACATATCAGCCAACATGGGGAATGTGCTATTGGCATATTTGAATATTAGATATGATTGCATGGTAAGTCACTTCTGTCGCTACATCTGCATAGTCTGTGCTTGTACAAAGTAATGCACACTGACAGGTTTACAATGAGAATAATAACTTGCTCTAGGTGCATATTTAGCTAGCAAAGTTCAGTGATGTGGAAAAGACCTGAACTTGTACCCACCCTGAAGCATTATTTCTCTTGTCCTCCCCTCCTTCCAGTGTGAAAGAGTTGTGCTTGCAGCAGCCATGGTGTTGCCCTCCAGCACAACAAGGGTTACAGCAGTAGCGCATCAGAAAGCTGGTTTGACAAGTTCTACGACAGCATCCAGACCAGAGTGCTGAGTGATGAGATGGTGATCGGCCCCAACCTGTCAGGCATAGCCTTACTCGCCTAGGGCACAAAGTACTGAAAAGGCAGGACGCGTTCATAACTATTTCATCACTGGAGAGATATACTCCCTGTCATCATACTTCAGTGCACTACAGATATATAGCAGTTTAGGGTTAACACTTAAGTAGTATTGTGCGTTGAGCGCAGTGAACAAAAAATATTTTGAAAAAGAATCTGACATTAGAAAAAGTTGTGGTGTTAATCAGGCCCTAATGCATATTTATTAGTGTTAAAAGGTAAATCTTTAAGGTTTGTGCCTCAGGTGGAACATTAGGGCAAGGAGGCCAATCTTGAAAATTTGAGGATCGCAGCTGGGCCAGGCAAAGGCATAGTAGGCAACTGGATTGGGTGGTGTTGTCCACTCAACCCTTTGGTGCTGACACTGATCGTCCTACCATATCTTGTATAGTTACATAGTTAATCTGATTGAAAAAAGACAAGTCCACCAGTTCAACCAACAGAAAAAAAAACACACACAAATAGAAAACCTCCTTATACACTATCCAATACTCACAGTTCTGTAGAAGGTTGCTTAGGCCAGTGCTAGCTGCTGCTCCAAAGTAATCACCAGTGATCTTCAACATTTCAATATCATGTACTCTTGTATGGTGAATTAGCTCAATATATGTTATTGTCCTTACATACCTGTATGCAATTGTGCGCCCTCTCTTTTCCAATCCCCTGGGTCCCTATGAGTCTGCTTTTCCTGTTCTGTGATTATTAAGGTGTACAAATGATGTCCATCAACTAGGTCAATCATGCCTTTTAGACCTCTTCCACATGGGCGTAAAAAATCCTGTGGTTGAAGCCATGTAGGACATATTACATTTAGATCAAAGTAATGGTTTCCTGGGGTCAACATTCCAAACATTTTTTCATAGGGATTTTTAAGATCCTTTCCCCAGGAAAACATTGGTCTGACTCTTCACACTTAGATGTGTGTTTTGGATCATTGTCATGTTGAAAAAGTGCACAACGACCAAGGGCACAGTGTAATGGTAGCATCATCTTTTTCAATATAGAGCAGTACAACTGTGGATTCATGATACCATCAATGAAATGCAGTTCCCTGACACCAGCAGCATTCATGCAGCCCCACAGAAGGACACTGCCACCACCATGTTTCACTGTAGGCACCATGCATTTTTCTTTGTACACCATACAGTTTTGAAGCCATCAGTTTCAAAAACATTTGTCTTGGTTTCATTACTCCAGAGTAAAGAGTCCCAGTTGTCTTCTTCTTTTTCAGCACGGGCCCTGGCAAATTCTAAGTGGGCTTTTTTGTGCATGGGTTTTAGGAGAGGCTTCCTTCATGGACGCCACCCACGGATGCCATTCCTCTGCAGTGTACATCATATTGTGTCATGAGAAACAGTCACCCCAGTTTGGTTTTCTACTTCTTTAGTTAATTATGCTACAGTATTCTGACTGATAAGTAAAGCTGTGCTGATCTTCTTGTAGCCTTCACCTTTCTTGTGTAATTAAATTATTTTCTTTCTTAGGCCTTGGGATATTTCTCTTCCATGTGGTGCCATTGCTGACAGCATGAAATGGGAAGGGGTTTTCTTTAAGTACAGTAATGCCCTTTTATATTCAACTGTCTGCTGGACACCTGTTTAATGTATAATTAGACTCACCTGTAGTTGAATTCTTCTTAATTAGGAATTTGTTGTCTAAAATATAGCTTTGCTTCTAAGACTTTCATTGGGGTGTATTAATTTGTGCAACATGGTCTTAAATTAATTTGCTAGGAAAAATACATTCTTGTGTGTGCAAATTACCAAATCTTGTTTGCAATCAATGGCCCGCATTTGTGGGAGTATTTTGTAGTATAGTGTCCCATAGAAAATGTGGATTCTGAAAGTAAAGTAAAGGTTTTCTGACAAATCTGTTGGGGTGTACTCATTTATGCTGAGCACTGTATATGGTGTGTGTGTGTGAGCCATCTGCACCCTCAGGCTATGGGGAAGCATCAGGGGACCAGGAGGGGGAGAACAGAGTACCTCTAAAAATAATTTATAAAGACAAATCTCCAAATATAACATCACATCAGATGGAAACCAGAAATACTTACCTGATTTTACTGTGTAAATACTGAAATACTGTGTAATGATTTTGCACAGAGAAGCCGCAATCTTCCTCTTCTCAGGTCCCCCGCTGGCGCTCCTGACTCCTTCCCCCTACTGACTGCCCCCAGAGCATGCTGCTTGCTCTGATGGTACTCATGCGTGCTCGCTATTAGACACACAGAGTGCAGCTCAGCCCTTCATCCCTCCTCACACGCTGTGATTGACAGCAGTGGGAGCCAATGAGGAAGGAGAGACTCTGGAGAGCCATTGCTTTTGTTCATATCGCTGGATTGAGATTGGTGGTAATTAGGGGGGCTGAGGGGGAGCTGCACACTGAAAGTTTTTTTCTATGCATGAAGGTAAAAAAAAACTTCAGCTTTTAGAACAACTTTAACTTGAAGAGATAAATCAACTGACAGAATGAATTGTTTAACATCAAAGGGCCACTGCAAATACATATCAGGAGTTAATTCCAATGTTTCCTAGTTATCCATACATAGCTATAACCTAGAGATCCATACCATGAAATAAAAACAGAAAATAAGTAAAAAAACACTATATCAATATTAGCAAGATACAAATAAGGATATCCAAAACCCAGGTAACCCAACATTGCAGCCTAAAAAGCACTGCACCACAATCAACAGATCACAGATGCAATGCCTTGCTCCTGCAGACACTCAGTATAGCTGTCTGGTCGTACCTCCCATATGGACATACAGTTCCCAATTGCAAGAAGAATCAGCGCCTTTTAAGTTCATTGAGAACTGCAAGCCATCTGCCGCTGTGGAAGACAGGACTTGTAGTTCATTCATTCACATAACTGAATGATGTAACTGTGTGGGCAGAGCTTCGCATGGCTGTGCTGTTTTTAAATTTGTGACAGCGGGGGTGGGGAGAGGATGGGTCGGGGGTGGAGACTGGAACACAGTATCACGGTACATACTAATATGGGTGTAACATGTACAAAAGGTGAACATGTTTGCCTGGACAAAAACAAGCATTCAACCCTTGCAGTACAGGGGGGAATTCCTCTGCATAGGTAGTTTTATGACCTTCCTGGGAGTTCAGCTGTAAATTGCATTATTCCAAAATGTCTGGGTTTAGCAAAATATTTTCTATAGTTTGTAATGGCAGAGCAGTTCTGATCTGTGTAAAAGATGGTATTTTTTTATGCTGTAATGCAGTGGTTCTCAACCTGTGGGTCGCGACCCCTTTGGGGGTCGAACAACCCTTTCACAGGGGTCGCCTAAGACCATCGGAAAACACATATTTCTGATGTGTAAAGAGCAGCTACTGTGTAGAAAGCAGCTGCTGTGTTGAAAGCGGCTACTCTGTTAAAAGCAGCTACTGTGTTGAAAGCAGCAGTATTGGAGGTAAAACGACACTTCATGAATTATAATTACTGGATAAATAATTTTATGGTTGGGGGTCACCATAACATGAGGAACTGTATTAAAGGGTCGCGGCATTAGGAAGGTTGAGTACCACTGCTGTAATGGCTAGTAACATAAAAATGGATTATCCTAGAATTAGGTGGTACAGGGTACCAACTCTTCTGCACTAGCTTACACCCTCTGCGTCAGAATGATTTTGGCGATGCCGTACGGAGGTTCTGTCCAGATATTCTTGATTACTGGCAGGTGACGGGTGAGTTGTTGGATTTTTTTCCAAACCAATATCTTCTGCACTATAACACACAAACGTTGCAGAACTACAAGAACTTTTTGGCGGTTCATATGAATAATGTGGCCAGGATGTGTATAGCTGCCCATTGGCTTGATACTCAGTCTCCGAGCCTATGGGAACGGAAGAGATGGAAGAATTGATCTATACATCTCAAGACAGAATGACAGCCTTTACCACGACTTGGGCTTGCTGTATCCACTTCAAGACTCCGGATCCATACAAACAGATCATGCTACAATAAATGGCAGGGAGAGCTGTTTGGGGAGTGGTAATATGCTCATGCTTAGGGCCTGATGAGTGTGGTGTTTGGGGTGAGGGGTGGGGATTGGAAACTGCAGTGCTCTGCCTCTGGAGATATGGAAGCTTAGGTCATAGGGCATGTCCTGGATTGTGCCTGACCTTATAGATTATAGACTTCTGTCAGTTTGGCATGGGGCCCTGGGTGACTGTCTCCTCGGAGAGAGGGGTTGCTTTTCTCTTTTTTCTGGTTAACTAGTTTTCTTGCCTCTGATTCGCCTTTGAGAGCTTTACTTCTTTTCCTTCCTTCTCTGTTGCCACCCTTACGCCCTTTTTTTTTTGCCTTCGGACAGTATATGCTTGAAATGGGGAAAAGGTTGAGCTATATCCGAAATTGGTTGAAGGGTTACAAGCGGTGTATGGGTTGGATTGCAAAGACACTAGAGTGTGGGTCGTAAATCATTAGAGAGGTGCAAAGGTGCTATGTACATTGGATAAAGTTTCTGGAAGGAAGGGTTTTTTTTTTCTTTTCTCTGGTCGTACGTCCAAAATATCTTTTAGCTTAGTATGTAGAGTCGATCTGCATAGGCTCCATGGGGGCAAGACACCCTTATTCATTTTTGTTTTTGCTTTTTCTTCTCCCTTACTCTTTGTAATTTTTGGTTGTATTGCATGCGTAGTATGTTTAATCACACATGACATCTTTTTGTACATGCTTGATTTTTTCCCGAATAAAAACATTATGGAATAAAGAAAATGGATTGTGCTTCTAAGCTAAACACCCAGAATATTATGTTGTCTGTATCCATCTGGCATTAAGATTATTAAGAGTCAGTCATATGTGTGCTGTGTCTTTTTTTCTCCCCCAGCTCTCAAACATTGACAGCAAAGACATTCTGAAGAGGAGGATTGGCCCTATGCAGATGCTGATTTTTGTTTTGTTTATATTTGTTTTCATTCTTCGCTTTGCAGTAAAAATGCTTAACAATTTCAAGGCATAATTTCCTGGCCAAAGTTTGTCTATAGACATTTATAGAATAACCATTTTCAAAGCATTTTGGAACTTTTCACAAGTTTAATGAGCATTTTAAAATGTTTGAAGCATTTTGTGGCAATTCGGGGTATTAAAAACCTGTTAAACGCATGTGTTGAGTGCTTACAAACATTTACAAGTGTTTCCATACACTGCTGCACAGTACACAGAATGTGTGCTTTTTGTCTTATAATTTTCCAACTTTCGCTGCTTTTCTTACATGTTATGTATATCCAAAACGGTGTTTTTTTTTTTTTTATTTCAGAAAGAGTGTGAAAGTGTTTAAAACCCCTGTCAGTGTTCCCACTGGAGAGATTCACTCTCCAGTCCTGGTGATTGCTATCAACAGGAGAGAAAGTAAATTTTTACAATTGTCCCCAGAACATAATATTCTAATAAAGCTTTTGGCTAAACTGTAGTATCTGTTCTTATCAGTGTCCAGTAACGGTGCGCCCCTGTCATTCTGTCCTTTTGGCTGGGATGGCTGGCTGTATGGTATCACTGCTGGTATGATAGGGGTCCTGTGGGACCTTCCCCATGGGAAAGAAAACAAATTAAATGCCCACTAGGTGTGGTGGGGGTCAGGAGTATTTCCTTGGTGTGGAGGATTTCCAGGGGCCTAGTACCTCCTGATTTGAGCGATGCTACTTTGTCTCACCAGGGGTCAGGAAGGCAGAGAGCCTGTGGTGTTAAGTGCCCCCTTTGAGTGGTGCCCCTAGGTGCTCCTAGATTTACTATGGGTTTGGGGCCCCACTGTGAGAACGAGGTCGCAACACAACTTGTGTTTTCTGCACTTTGCCTCATGGACTGGGGCACTTATTGTTACCAATCTGCAAGGCCTATTCATTGTATCCACACTGGCACCTTGTTTATTTATTACTCTTCACATGTGTGTCACTGCACTTTATATCTGTGATTTTTTTTTCACTCATAAGATGGTAAGGTGTGGGTCTTCAGACCTACTCTGAGGTCTCGGAAGGATATATTGGCTTTAGGTTCCTTTCTCCCTTGCCTTGGGGGTCTCTCTTTAGGAAAAAAATTGTTAACAATTTAAGAGATTTCCTGTCACATTGGAGAGACTTCCTTTTGCTTCCTGCTGTGTTTGTTTAACCTCTTGCCGTCCGCCTGCTGTTTATAAACGGCAGGGCGGTGGCAGTCCAGGGGCGGGTTGCCGTTCCTAAACGGCACCCGCCTTTTCTAGCTGTGCGCGCTCCCTGGGAGCGCGCACCACCGCGATCCGGTGCCCGCTGTGTCCTCCGGACACAGTGAAACACCGATCGTCGGACGGGACCTCTGTACGAGGTCCCGATCATGTGATCACTGATTGGCGAATCAGTGATCACATGTAAAGTAGTAAGCAAGATGTCACTTGTGACATCATTGCTTACTATGTGTGAAATCTGTGAATGATCACAGAGGTCACATGGTACAAGGCTATTCACAACAGCCTTGTACCATGTGACAAGCTGTGACCAATCACAGCTCACTCAGTACTTCTCAATGACTGCAAGAATGCAGACAGAGAGAAAGAGAAATGATTGCTTTTACATCCTATATGGGTGTAAAAGCAATCAGTGTAAAAAAAAAAAAAAAAAATTCTTCATCACCCCCCACAAGTACTACAGTGTCACCATGGTGACACTGTACTGCTAGGGTGACAGTATGTAAAAAAAAAATAAATAAATAAAAATAATATAAAAAAAATAAAATAAAAATGTAAAACAAAATGTTTAAAAATTATAATTTTTGGTTATAAACTAATTTGGATTTTTTTTTTTACTAAAAAAATAACTGAATACATTTTGGCCAAGATTTATGATGAAATATTATTTATTTGCAAAATTTTATTAAAAAAAAAACACTTTTTTTCAAAATTTGTGGACTTTTTCATTTACATAGTAAAAAAAATAAAAATCCCAGCGGTGAATAAATACCACCAAAATAAAGCTTTATCTGTCTCAAAAAAACGGTAAAAATTCATATGGGTACAGTATTGCATGACCGCGCAATTGTCATTCAAAGTGTAATAGCCCTGAAAGCTGAAAATTGCCCTGGACAGGAAGGGGGTAAAAGTGTCCGGACAGGAAGTGGTTAAACAAATGAAGGGGAATCTCTCCAGTGGGACATAGGCGGCTTTCCCTAACTTATCCAGACATACAAAATAAATTTTTGGCTTTGAATATGCTTAGTGTCTAGACTTTGTTTTTCTTTTGCTTTTATATGTTTATTCATGTAATTGTATTCTTATGTATTATTTATTGGCTGAAAGCTAAACTCTTTGCACCAAAATGTTCATTTAAGTATATTCCATAATAAATTGCAATCTATAGAGAACCACTTTGTGTGCACCAAATGCCGTTGCAATTGAGATATTACTCTTTAGAAGTAGCAGTGACCTCATCACTGTGCTGTACATAGCCTGTGAAGTGAGCAAAGCTGTGGGAGGGACCCAGCAGGCTCCACCCAGTACATGCTGCCTGCATAAAACTACAGGAGAGGGTAGACCACACCAGTCACCCTGCACAAGGAGAGAGAGCAGCAGTGACTTCATTACAGGAAGCTCCTGCACAGAGGCAAAGTTGTGTCATGCACAGGGGTGGACTGACAACTCATGGGGCCCCCAGGCAATAGGGGATCATGGGGCCCCTGTGTCCTTGCCCAAACTCAAAAAAGCCTATGAAAAAGGTACCAGGGGCATCTCGTGGGGCCCCTTACTGACCCCGGGCCCTCGGGCAGTGCCCGAGTTTCCAAATGGTCAGTCCGCCCCTGGTCATGCAGGATGGTTGCACTGTTCTGGAAGCAATACATAAGGCCCCTTGTGCACTGGGCATCTAGCCCCTGTGAGTACAGTCCTGGCATTTTAGTTCATCTGGGAAGCAAAGGTGCAGCATTTAGCCCCACTGCCTGCAGCCTATCAGAGTCTATGGTTGGCTGAAACATGCTGTGACTGGACAGGACTGAATGCTGTACTCACATTTTAGGGCCCTATGCGTTCAGGATGAAAGACCAGAATGCAAGTATTCTACCACTCAGTAGAGCAGAGAGCCTGTGACTGTCAGACTAAAGATTGAGAACTGAGTGGCCATCGGTGTCTGATTGCTCAGTTCTCGGTCTAAGAGCTAGCGGGGGGAAAGATGCAGCATAGATTGATGCTACATCCACTTAAACTTAGACTTTAATGTTGATGAAAGGCATATGCTGTAATCTCTGTATGTAAGGTGATAATTAGAAGCTTCTGAAACAAATGTGTTAGGGTGGCAGCTGAAGATATAGGTCCCAAATTATATTTATTAGATACTAAACCCAGTTTTGCATTATTCCACAAGGTGAACGCCATTTTTTATTTGAAGGTAATATCAGGTATTTGTCCTGATGACATACTAAGGTGACTCCTGTGAAGTGCAGAACACTAAATGTGTTGGGCAGAACGCTAAATGTGCTGGGCAGGGCTATAATAATTGTAACTTATTTCTCAGGCTGGCTAATTGCTGTGTGCGAAAGCCCTGTCTGAACCCTGCTGATTCACCGTCTGGCTCACAGTGTCACCCACACCTGTCTGGTGCGAGATGTGGGGAGAGAAGGCGGGACTTGTGGTGCAGCACAGGTACTTGTGATGTTGATCTTTGTCTGTCATTCTGGATTTCTTTTTGCCTTAGGTTTAATTTCATGGCAAAGATCATGATCTTGTCATAATACAGTCATATGAACAAATCAGCCAAGATAACCTTGCGTTCTGTTCATGTAGTAGCAACTGAATAATTGTTGTTAGGACTCGCCGATAATTATATTACTTAGTCATTAATCACATTTGATTTTCCAAACCTTGGAGTGAATAAAATGGGTCAGATATATAAACATTATTACATTTGTGGGAGTATTTAACAGTTAATGTTGACAGGAGGTTAGCACATTTTAACCTTGAAAAAATGTTCATTTTGTCTTGCGGCTCGTGGTAGACAAAGATTTTTTTTTTATGGATTTCATTTGATAATTTACTTAGGTCAGGAAATATGGAAATCTAGATCTTTACAGCTTAAACAGCTTCTTTCTGTAACATAATAGGGCTCATTCAGATACATTGTGCATTGTACCATTCTATAGTGTACCAAACTAACTTTGACTTTAAAGTAAAACTAAAGGCAAGTGTTTGGTTTTAGATAGGGTTGAGAAGGACTGAAGATAACATCTGTTTTTTTCTGCTGTCTGTGCCCCCATGAGGGAGATTCACTGTTTATATTTGTCCTGGTGACTATTATCACCCAAAGTGAGCATTAAAGAAAATTCCAAATTTTGGGTTGTCATCAGAACAGGGAATCTTTCAATCTTTTGCTCTTATGTGTGTGTTTTTCACGGATGGAGGGTGTGGGTCCTCGGGCCTACCCTGAAGTCTAGGGGGAGGATGTGTGGCCATACGGTTCCTTCCTCCCCTGATCCCTAGGGGACTCTTCTTCGGGAGAGTCCCCTTGCCTAGTACTGGATGTCCGGCTTCGGCTGGGCATAGGGAACGGTGGTCCACCAGGCCTTTTGGCCAGGAGGACCAATTGGGAACCTTGTCCCCGTCAGGAGCTTCGTGCCCCGGGGGATCAGGGTAAGCGGTCCAAGCCCCTTTAGGAGTAGGACACAGCACACCCCTAAGTGCACTTTTTCGTGTGGTGTTTTGCACTTGCACTTTTTTTGTGAACACTTACGGGTTTTTTTCGTTATAGTTGCACGTTTGCGGACTTAAAAAACAAAAAAAACAAAAAACAGGGAATCTTTCAATGGGGACACTAGTTCTGGTGACTCTGGTAAGTCCTCACTTCACAAGAATTTCTTCTCAGTTCCTGTTTTGGCTTTGAAACAGCAAGTGAAGGAAAATCTCCCAATCGGACACAGATGTAAAAAAAAAACAAAACAAAACTGACAGGGGTTATAACCCTCCTTTACTCTATTACAAATGAAAACAAAAATTGACTTTAGTTCTACTTTAGGGCTGATTCACACCAGCTGCAGTCCAAGGTGCTTTTATTTTGCATCAAAAATGCATGGACAGTGTTTCCCTTTTGCTGTCAGGTCCATACAGACCTGACATTGGGAGAGGTTTACACACAATCTGATGGCTGCAGCCTTGGGGATTGTGTGTAAAACTGACAAGCAGACTCCTACCTGTCAGGTGGCAACATTCCGGTGGCTGAGCTCCCACCCGATTGCTTCCACACACCCTCCGGTAATGGCGCTCCCCCTCCAATCCAGGTTCTGCTTGCCCATCTGTGGGCCTGGAACATGGCGGGTTCCGCTGGGTAGAGGGGAGGGAGGAGAGAAGTCACATGGCCACTCTCCTCCCCTTCTTGGTGACCCGGAAAGCGACATGTATGATATCACTTCTGGGTCACCATGTCCGTAGCTAGCATAGCCGGGATACAAAAGGTGATAAGTGCAGGGATGGTTTAGTTTATGTATGCCCTGAATTTAAAAAACGGCTGGTATTGGGCCTACAGGATTGTTGCTGTGAACATAGTAAGGCTTCATGCATACATTTGCATTTGCCTTGCACTGTATGTGCACATAATAGTGTGCTTTACTAGATTGTTATTGCTAAATCCATATAAATAAAATACAATGGTAAAACATTAAAATACATGTAAACACATTAAAGGCTATGTTTATCTTTTAGAACATGTTACACGTTCCAGCTCCTGCCCCCCTCTCCTCCTAACTGCTTTCCCTGTGACAGTGGGTGGGGGTTCTTCTCCCTGCGGACACTGTCACATTTTAGAATTGGTGCAGCTGTGTGGGGCTCCACACAGGAATCTTTGATTGAATAAACTACAAGTCCAGTCTTCCACTGCAGCAGACAGACTTTAGCTTTCAATAAACTGCGAGAATACTGATAAGTGCCCTCATTTTCCATTGACACTTCCTACAGCTCTGAAACTGACAGCCCATACAGAGGTACAGGCACAGAGCTGTAGGCAGTGTCTGTGGGAGCCTGACATTGCCGCCATGGTCCACTGATCATTTCTTCCTGCACAAATGTGATTTAATCTTTTATTTTTTTCATAAAGGTGATCCTTTAAAACACACAGCAATGCTCATCAAAACCACACACAAAGCACAACACCACCTAATTTTCTGCTTTTCAACATGCTAAAGGTTTAAAAAAAAATGTGGATGTCAAAGCAAGGCGTCATCGTGTAGCAAAATATAAGAAATCATTAAAAACATTGTTTTGCTTCCCAAGTTGTATGTTTTCAATCTGCTTCTTTTATTGTACATGGGCCTGGTCTCCTACCTAGTACAAAGCTAATATTTGCTGGTTAGGGACATCTAGAAAGTATGGTGGAGATTATCTTCTGAAGTGTTTTTTTTGGCAAGGAAAGAAATCATTTCAGCTTCTTAAAATTTTTCATTTTGCTGCAAGAGTTTTAACTATATTGTGCAACTATAGCTGCTTGTCATTATTTGTAGTGAAATATTTTATTACTAGGCCGTATTTATCAAGGTATCTGAAGGAAGAGCTGTTTTAGATGTAAAAAAGTTTCTTTGCATAAGCCTGATGGAGTAATAGTACTTTCAGCTTTCTTTTAAGGCACATATCTACATTGAGTTTACATTATTCTCTTTAGTAAAAACACTTTCCTTTTTGACCATGAATTAAAAAAAATAGCTGCCCCATGTGATCTAAAGCAGCCTTTTTGAACCAGGGTGCCTTCTGACTTCTTCAGGGGTGCATTGGCAAAATGCCTACAAATTGCAGCAAAATCCCCAAAAAGTGTCCACAGGCCAACAAGTGGATCAAGCCTGCCTTTTTCTTTCACAAGGCCACAGGTTTTATTGTGTAGCAATACAACTAGGCACCATTTGGGTCAGCCACTGGCATCCTAACAACCAATGTCATCAGTTGAAAAGGAGGACATTGGGCATTTGCACAGTATCTTTGTTTGCCCCTTCCTTGCCCCTTTGTCTCAGCACTGAGGTTGCAGTGAGGGCAAGAAAATGAGGGAGAAGAGAAACATTAGAATACTAATCAGTACCAGTTTGCAAAGTTGAAGGAATAAATCACCTATAATGTTGAGTGGCCCATGTGTGTGATGCTGCTGCAATATGTAAAACTATTATTTTAGTATTTTTACATTTTAACCTTGACTGAAAACAGGTTGAGAAACACTAATTTAAAGTATATGCAGCCCAGATATGGTACATGTTTAATTTGCAGTTAGATAGATTGTCTAAAGTTGGCCATATATTCCTTTAGATTGTAAGCTCCATGAGCAGGGCCCTCCTATTCCTTCTGCACTGAAATGTATTGTAATTGTACTGTCTCCCTTTATATTGTAAAGCGCTGCACAAACTGTTGGCCCTATATAAATCCTGTATAATAATAATAATAGTACAATGGACAGAACATTTAAGTGTTTACATACAGTATTCTTAACAAGCAGTACTTACACTTTAAAACGAGTCCACTCTGACATCTGTAGCTGCCAGCACTGTGGAGCAATTCATCCTCAAAATTCACATTAAAGCATTCAAATTGATGTCTAAGGCAGCTCAGCCCCCCTACCTGCTCCCTACTCTGTAGTGATTTAGGAACTTTCTAATCTCCAATGGAAACACAGAGAAGGAGCTCTGAAGAGGGGAGCGGAATGAACTATGCTGCTGAGAAAGCCAATTGTGTCTCTACAAAGCCGAACTCTGGGGAAAACAAAAAAATACCCTTGCAGCGGGGCTCCCCCCCTCCCAAGGGTTGAATTCCAAAGGCACCAGTAACAAAGACTTTTACTTACCTTATCCCTCGCACCCCCAGCGGCTAGAACTCAACTCATTGCCCTGATGCTCTAGCCTGTGGGTGGTTCCTCAGTGTCCTTACAATGCAGGGCTTTTGGCCCTGCCTCGTACTTGATGATGTCAGTGTTCCGGATACTGCTGGAGTGCCTAATAGAATAGGCTGTGGGGGCTGATCTTATAACATGGAGCAAGGGATTAGGTAAGTAAGGTTTTTTTTTTTTTTTCTGGTACACTAGGCATAAATGAGCAGTTAACCCTTACACTGCTGGAGAGCCCAGTGCAGGGGTATATTTTTTTCTTTGGCATTGAAGTGTTAAAGTATATCTTAGGACAAAATTAAACTATTATAATACAGGATGTACTGTTTTTTTTAGAGCCAACAGTTTTCACAGCTTTTTACAGTATGATGGAAACAGTACAGCTACAATACAATTCAATAGAAGAGGATTTGGAGGGCCCTGCTCATGGGAGCTTACAATTTAATCGTAAACTAACCTTTTAATTTGGGATCCATTACTGTGCTACTGCCCTTGGAAGCCCCTTCCCAACATCTCTACTTCCTCATAGTGGAGAAAAGTCATGCCCCTCTCCCCGTCCCTCAACACAATTCCTTATGCCCAAGTGACCTGTCAGCGGGTCACATCATTGCCACATGGGGGCTTTGGATATACCTGTTCAAATACCAACTTTGAGAGCACTATTTGCATAGACACCTTGGAAGAGATCCAAGCTGTGCTGTAGTAACAGATTCTATTAGAAAAAGTATGTTCTTCAACTGTCTCATACAGAGCCTAGTTCAATTACCCCCAGGTTCAACTTCAGCCATTATTGTTAACACTGTTACTGTTTTCTGTTGGTTTAATTAGTTTAGAATGCAGAAATAATCAAGACAGCCTTTTAAAATGAATGTAAATCCTATATTCTTTTCTGCTTTCCTCTGAGCCTGTTTGTACTCCTCAGTAATAAATAGAACAAAACTTAAAAAAAAAAATCATTCTGTGCCAGTGAGCAAGCCAGTTAATTATGGCATTCGATGCAGTAATGCTATCCCAGCATTAGTCTTTTTTAGCCCGGTAATGGAGTGTGATAAATATGCTTTATTACTTCTGTTTTGTTTCTCGTCTTAAACAGTTGTTTTTGGCAGCTGGAAAAAAAAAGGTTTATGTCTTTTATTTTGTATAGTTCTGCATGCCAGTCTGTTTCTATCCAATAATAGCAGTCTTCCTGCACAGAAAATAAATGAATTCAACAAAACACAGGTGGAAAGCATTTTCTGCATAGGCAGAAAGGGTCATTCATGACTGCGTTTGCACTTTATGGTAAGATCTGAGGATTTGGGCACCTAGATCAAGTTCACCTCTGGCCAGTGTAGTAGCTTATGTTATAATCACAGAGTATGAACTACAATGGACATTTATTGTTAAATCAAACTTTTTTGGTATTCACTTTCAAGTTTCAATTGAAGTCTTTAAACCAAATGTGCTAAGCAAGTAGCAAAAGGTGTCAGCAAGTACCATTGTAAAGTCCCAGATCATTCTGTGCCCAGTGGAAGCACATTCTTTAGACTGTGGGATGGCTGAGCTTGGAGATAGAGAGTGAAGTTGAGGCCTCCAAAACTCTTTTGTGACCAGGGGTAACTGAAACCTAGATGTCCAGACCAAACATTAGCAGCAATAGTATACATCTGTTAAAGCTGAAGTTTAGGTTTGGACATTTGTGTCATGTCTGTGCCATACCTGTGGGCAGGGGCGGACTGACCATTTGAAAACTCGGGCACTGCCCGAGGGCTCGGGGTCAGTAGGGTGCCCCATGAGATGCCCCTGGCATCTTCTTCATAGGCTTTTTTGAGTTTGGGCAAGGACACGGGCCCCATGATCCCCTATTGCCCAGGGGCCCCATGAGTTGTCAGTCCGCCCCTGCCTGTGGGATACTTGTGGAAGCTAGAAATAACCGTAGTAGGCAGCACTAGTATATTGATCTCCACTAGCTTCTGGGCCCCATGCCTAGTGGCTGCTCTGCTACTTGCATTTTTTCACTGAATGCAAAGTTCTCTCTATTTGGATAAGGTAGAGATTGTGACATCACAACATCTCATCCAATCAAAGCACATTTTGCATTCACTAAGAATATGCAAAGTTTACCCTTGATGCGACCACGATGAGCATGAAACCTTCTGTGTTCACTATGAAACACTATTAATGTTTTAACCTCTTCTTGACTGCGCTATAGCCAAAAAACTGCTACAGCACGGTCGGTTAGTTCTGGGAGGGCGTCCATGGATGTCCTCCCAGAACCACACCCCCCCCACCCTCGAACACAGCTGATCGTGTGTCTAAGTAAAGGGCCAATCAGATCTGCCTTTTACATATGACCAGCTGTGTCCAATCACAGCTGATCACAGTGTAAATGGGAAATACCTCTCGCTGACAACTTGTGAGGAGAGAAGAGCCAGCAAGCGACATTTCTCAGAGGGACATCTACACTGATAATCAGGGCACTGATCATCAGTGCCCTGATGATCAGTGTAGCCCCATCAGTGTGGCCAATAGTGCCCATCTGTGCTGGCTTTCAGTGCATATCAGTGCTGGCTATCAGTGCCTCCTCAGTGCTGCCTGTCAGTGCCCAGAAGTGCCGCCTATCAGCACAGCCTCATCAGTGCCTCCCTATCAGTGCCCATCAATGCAGCCTATCAGTGCAGCCTCATCAGCGCACATCAGTGAAGGAGAAAAATCACTTATTTACAAAACTTTATAACAGAAACTAAGAAAAACTTTTTTTCAACATTTTTTTTTGTTTGTTTAGCAAAACATAAAAAACCAAGTGGTGATTAAATACCACCAAAAGAAAGCTCCATTTTGTCTCAAACAAATGATAACAATTTAGTTTGAATGACAATTTTGCGGTCATGCAACATTGTACCCAAAGTGCGACAGCGCTGAAAGCTAAACATTGGCCTGGGCAGGAAGGGGGTAAAAGTGCCCGGTAGGCAAGTGGTTAATCCAGCAGGTCCCTGCAATGAAGCTATAGGAATATATGTTCATGTGCAGCCTAAGTGGCTACCATGGCTCACTCCATAGATACAGCGGGGTGTGTTAATGTAGCGACCCTAAAAAACAGGAAGTGTGTTATTTGCAGGATTATTAGGTAAACGTAAAGGGAAAACAGCCTGAGAAAAAACACCCAATGCAGTCACCTCAGCTAAGGACTGGTAAACTAAAATATACATTTTTTTTGTTTTTGACTTTAGATATGACAAATGGGCAACATGGGTGTATCCTGAAATTAAAAAAATATTTGGCAAAATACCACACTGTAGTATCTGTATCATTTAAAATGAGGACAGTCCCAATTGACACAAGGTTGGAGTAGACAGCAGCAAACCAAAAGCATATTGTACTTACATTGTTAGGCCAGGTTTGGACATTTGTGGATAAATCTTGTGAAACAACTGCACGGAAATAGGGGTCAGGGGCTATGAAAAGGAGTCATAAGAATTTCTGTGGCTCAGCCAACATGAAACCACTTCTCTTAGTTGACTGGAGGTCTGCACAGTCGTCAATTAGCTCCATATACTGTATAATGTAAACAGCGTGCTGCTCCAGACAGAACATTCTTTTTTTTCAGTTTTTGCAGAAATAGCTACAACGCATGGATTGGAAAAGTACAAACAGAGTAATAAGGCACGATGTTCAAACTTAGTGTGACACAGGGGCGGACTGACAACTCATGGGGCCCCCGGGCAATAGGGGATCATGGGGCCCCTGTGTCCTTGCCCAAACTCAAAAAACCCTATGAAGAAGATGCCAGGGGCATCTCATGGGGCCCCCTACTGACCCCGGGCCCTCGGGCAGTGCCCGAGTTTCCAAATGGTCAGTCCGCCCCTGGTGTGACATCACATTTGACAGAAGCATAGTAACCAAGATTTATTAAAAAGAGAACAGTGAAAATATTGTTCTGTCTGATCTAATCAGAATTTCTAAGATACTGAGAACACATGATTTTCTTTAGTAATTGAACAGGGGTGTGGATTTTTTTTTTAAAAGACTACTTGGGGTCCCAATCTATTTGTCCCCCATGACAATCTATTTGTTCTGATTAAAAAAACATTTTTTTTTCCCAGGATGTAAAATATGAAGGGTTGATGCTTTTTATTAGGCAAAGGTGCTTTTAGGAATGTTTGGGGCTTTTAAAAACAAAAGGGGCTTTATGGCAACTTAAACTATTAATGTTTTTTTATTTTTTGCTAGAAAATTCCTCAGAACCCCCAAACATATATTTTTTAACGCAGAGGCCCTATAGAATAAAGTGGTGGATGTTGCAATTTTTTATGTCACATGGTATTTGAACAGCAGTTTTTCAAACAAGATTTTTGGAAACAATATTTTTGAATTTTCATGCACAAAAACACAGTACATAAACCATTTTTTGGTAAAATATAGAAGATAATGTTATGCTGAGTAAGTAGATACCAAACATGTCATGTTTAAAATTTGCAGGCCCGTGCAATGGTAACAAACAACATAAATTTTACTATCCATAGGCAACGCTTTAAAAGCCTTTACAGGTTTCCACTTTAGACTTACACAGGGAATCTGGTGCTAGAATTACTGCCCATGATCTGATGTTTGTGGTAACACCTCTCATGTGTAGGATGATTGCTGTTTGCGTGCATGCAGGACTGATGCATACGTTTGCCTTTGCGCAGGAGTACGGGGAGATGGGGAGTGCTTTAAATAATTTTTATTTTTATGCTGTCGCTTTAATTTTTTTTTAATCACTTTTATTGATGTCACAAGGAATGTACATCCCTTGTGGCAGCAAAAGGCACAATGTAAACTATATGTAAACATACCTCTTGCTGCTTGTAAAAGTGATCCAGCGGCTAGTTATCTGCTTAGATTGCTTTTACAAGAGAGCCGACCACTAGCTCTAAACCCTGCTGCTTGCCTGCAGCAGGGATAAAGAGTATGTTGAGTTTTAAATTCTCCATATAATCGATCTACTGCATGCTACGATAGGAACTAAAGCCTATGCAAAGCAGCAGATAATATCCCAAGCTGTATACTGTATGCAATATTGTGCAGATCATGATAAAGTGCTATGATCACTTTTCAGAGTGTGAATAGCTTTTCCTAAGCATCCAGGGGAAGTGGCAGTGTTTACATCTGTTACAGCCTTTCCTGTCATTCCATGTGACAGCAAATAGACCATAAAATAACAGACAATCAGTGAAGACTGTTATGCCAGTCTATCCATGTGCCACTAGAACAGGGACCCTAATAGCTCTCAGAAGGTAACACTGTGTCCACAGTATTCATTAAGCAGTGATAGGGAATATGACTTTAAATTGACATCCAGCTCACACCCTCACAGTCACTTCTGCTGCCCTTAATGTGTCAAATGCACCACTGCTGAGTAGAATGGTGTTTACCCTTCCTGGGATGCAAGATGGCGTTCCTGCCTTTGTAGCTGTGGTCCGCTCACTGACAGTCATCTGCTGTCATTGCATAGGCTGATGGAGGTCACTTTCTGTTAGCTGTTGAGTTGAGCTAGACTTTGTGAGCTGCCAGCATACTGTTCAGTGCCCTCTGCATATAAAAACATTTGGTGTGTTTGGTGGGGATTAGAGTTGTTGATAATGGTTGCAGAACGACCATGTTAACTTGAATGGAACAGTTCTACAGCCTGTCAACTCAACATGCCGTGTTAAATTTGCCACAGCATGTGAACAGCCCCCTCCAGCTCTATTTTAGACTTTAGGTGGCAGGCCAGGGGGTGGTAAAACTGCAGCTCTGCCACCTGTTTTTTTACCACCCCCTGGCTGCCTGTATGAATGAGGATTTAAAGGATAAGTTCACCTTTCATAACATGTTACATCCATATTCAGGGTGTAACACGTAACATGTTATGAAATGACTGCATCCCCTGATCCCCTGCTTTGACAGCTAACTGGGGATCTTCTCCCTTGCTAGCTGTCAAGATTTTACAAAAATGCGGCCATGTGGGGCTCTGCCCATCCAACAGCGTCACTCATTCACAGTATTTTGTGAATGGAAAGATTACAACTCTCGAAAGCCTTAGTGGCTGTTGGCTTGATGGCTCTTTTGAGCGCTGTGGTAGTTCATTGATTCTTCCTGTCAGTAAATATATGCAGATTTACTGACAGATCTGCAGAAGACCTGCATGGCACCAGCAATCTGCTGATTGCTGGTGCAATGCTTTACAAGCTCCTACAACACAAAAATGCAAAAAAGTATTATTTTTTGTTGAAAGGTGAACTTATCCTATAAAAGAGGGCAAAATTATCTGTCTGCAATCGCTGATCATTTAAAGACAAATAGATGAGTGTGCATTTTGTTCTTTGCGCACTCCTGACCTCCTGAGCTCTGTAGAGTACATATCCCTGAACTCCACCTCACTTACTACTGACCCCAGTTTCCCACCCTTCTGACCCTCTGTACACTGCCCTACAAATTAATAGCCGCTGTACACTGCAGTACAAAATGCTTGCCCTATCCTCTGCCCTGTCAACCCCTGTACACTGCCCTGCTGACTTCCGATCCTGTGCCCCCCTGACATTTTTTACTGCACCCCCACATTAGACAGACTAGATCCGGCCCTGTATAATATCTGTAAATTTTTCAGTGAAGCTAGTAGCAGTTAGTGCCACTTTAAGTCGTGCCTTGGGTCACACAGTAGCAGAATGTGAAATGGCCTTTTTACTATGGTGGAGAGAACTGGGAAGAGATACAATGTGATACTGCATCCTATCTCTGACCACACTTGGAGAGTTTAGAGAGATTGAAAGAAGAATGTCAACAAGTGGTGAAAGATTAGTTGACCACTCCTCATCTTCTAGACTCTAGACACAAACACTGTATGCTAATATCTTTATGTACTTTGATGCTTTTTTTCTTATCAGCATTGATAAGAAGGCCAAGTTTGGGTGGATTCCAAGACAACACTTGGAGCTGTGTGCCCTTTTTTTTATCCACCAGACCATACATGATAACTGAGCAGATACTCATCACAGAAGAAGTCTAACATCCTGGAGACTGCAGTAATTCATGGCTACTGTGAGATGTAGCATTGCAGATAGAACGCAATGCTTGTAAATATTGTACCACATCTGGAGCTACTGCTATCTTATATTGAAGTCAGATGATAAGATTGTAAGACCCTTGTAGGCCTTTCATCTTATGAAGCTAGCATCCTTATTTCCAGGCATGACATGATCTTTGCCAATGTGAGGAACATTGTTTAAAATGAGATGCTGACTGGCTAATTCCACATGATAGTCAGCACCCCAGAATTATTTTCTCAGTTAACTAGTCAGGTATGGGAATGTACAAATTTACAGGAAATCTTTAACATGTACTTACAGTGTGGCAGTGTGCGTGTGTATATATATATATATATATATATATATATATATATATATGTGCATGTGTATATATATATATATATATATATATATATATACATACACGTATTATAGTAGGTGTATGCACTTTTGCAGGCCTTTGTTTTCTAGTCTGGCACATATAAGGGTTGATTTTCTAAAGGCAAATATGTTGCTCAATTTGCAAGGGAATTTTTCCACAGGCACTGTGGCTCTTTTTTTTAAAGCTCACAATGAAAAAGTTCTATAAGTTGCACCTTAGCTCCTTGTAATATTAATTATAGCTATTGCAAACCTACTGTTTTTTTTCTTTTAGATTTCAGTCTGTTTATTCAGTTTTATAAAGGGAAGTACAAAACACAATTGAGAAGCGAAATGTACAAAGTGTACACAATAAAAAACACAAGTTCAGCACGATCAAAATATTTATGGGCAATATGAGGTAAATGAGGCCATAGCGAGTCAAAGTAGTTAAATATCCTGCAAAGGCAATATTTTAATGGGGTAAAGAAAAAAAAACCCAAAACAACCCCATATGTTGACTCCTAGGACAAAATGTCCCTTATGGAGGCCAGCAGCTTACAAGATGCAATTTTGTTCAATATGTTACATATGGAAGGTAATGAAAAGAAGGAGGAAAGGAAGCAGTCCAAGAAGGCGTTCCCGAGTAGTGTGGAGGGTGTTCTCAAGGTCTCTTTAGTTTGTAGACAGGTATCAGATCTATGGATCCCACGTCTTACCAAATTTGGCTTGGTTGTTGTGGAGGGTGCATGTGAGCTTGTCATTGATCATGATCCCGTCAAGTTTGTGTTTGACATAGTGGAGTGTCACCGTATTCTTGTTCCAGCATCTCACAATGGTGATTCTCACTTCCAGAATCATGTAGGAGATTAATTTCTTGGCTGCCAGCCTCTCTTGCCAGTTTCCTCCTGGCTCTTTCATCCAGTTTGGAGAAGCCTCCTGATCCAGGGAGGGTCTGTGTTGTACCAAATACCTTCCACTTCTTAATAATAGGCTTTACTGTGCTTCTAGGCATTGATAAAGCCCTTTATATTTTTTTTTGTATCCATCTCCTGACTTGTGCCTGTCCCCACTTTATCCTTAAGATAGTTTGACAGTGCCTTGCCACCCATAGTTGATTGTTTGCTTCAGTTGCTCTATCAGGGATTGAAATGCTCCAGGAAAGCTTTTTTCATGCTGAGATAATAAAAATTACCACAGCTGATCACAGTTGAAAGTCAAATGGCTTTGTGCAGGCTTTGTGCTTTGAGCAGGTGATTACCTACACCTGGATTTACAAGTCATTTTCGGAGGGAGATGGTGATCCAGCACTAGGTCTGCTTTAAAATCTGGGATACCTTGACTCATTACTCATCAGTGAACTAGTGCTGGTGATATATTTTTATTTACAAGCATACCCTTATAAATAGTTCCTTCCATCAGAATGTTTCTTGCATTACAACACAGACAATTGGCTCCTGGTGCTGGAGCAAGGGAGCAATCAGTGCGCCAAAAATAGAAAATGAGAAACACACTGCTACATCAAGTAAAACAAATTCCAATTTCTTTTTCAAATACATCCATAGTAAAAAAGAATATGAAAGAATAGATAGGCCCTATAACAGATTAGCACAGGAAGCTGGTCAAAATCACGGGGAAAAGGCAGATGTATAAAATGATTATCTCTTCAGTTTTTACAGATGAAACAAATGGGTTTGATAGTCTTAACAGCACTAACATGATATTTCACAAAAGGTACCTCTGTGTTTGACTGAAAACCAGGTACAAAAAAGACTAAATCACAAGGTCCAGATGGCGTACACCTGGGAGTCCTTAAGGAACTTAGCTTAGTTATTGACAAACTATTTTTAATTTTTAAACAAACCTTACTGATCAGAATGATCAGTAACTGACTGATGTAGAGCAAATGTGGTACCAATTTACAAAAATGGATGGAAATGTATACAAGGAAACTACAGACCTGTCAGCCCAATAGCATGTAAGGTATTTGAAGGAATGGTAAGGGACTCTATACAGAAATGTGTCTGCAGTAAAGGTATCTTAAGTGACAACCAATATGGGATTATGAAAGCTTGTTCTTGTTAGTCCAACCTGATATCCTTGTATATTAAAAGAGAGGTATGGCCAAAGCTTTTTTGGCCATACTTCTTTTCTGGGTCACAGGAGTGCCCTTATTTCTGCACTCCTGTGAGCAAGATTCAGCCAACAGTGGGCTGCTGGTTGACATCACAGAGCTTGCCGAGGCTCTGGAAGGATCCCAACTTTCACTGCTTGCTGCCCACCCCCAGTACATGTACTGCACAGCCAGGCTGGATGCCACACATATACATCTTCCAGCTTCTTCTGGGTCCGGGGGGCACACACGCTGACCCACGCTGTCACAGGCTCCAGTGCAATTTTGTCAACAGATCCCAACCAATGATTTTGTCCATGGACCTGCTTATTGGCTGTAGCCAGACACAGAAAAGAGTCCTGTGTTTAAAAATACACAGGACTCTTTACACAGGCTGCGATCAGGCTGTTTCTTTTTCCTAAAAAGCAGGGAGTAAAAGAAGTACATATTACACACAATGCACTTGTTGAATACACAGTGTCATTAGTACAGTGAAAGTGTACAGTATTTTATCTGATCACTGTATTAGTGGTTCCTAGTGATGCCAGTGTCAGTCAGTTGGTGTACTTCCCATGGAGAGTCTGTTACAGGGGCGGACTGACCTTTTGGAAACTCGGGCACTGCCCGAGGGCCCGGGGTCAATAGGGGGCCCCATGTGATGCCCCTGGTACCTTTTTCATAGGCTTTTTTTGAGTTTGGGCAAGGACACAGGGGCCCCATGATCCCCTATTGCCCGGGGGCCCCATGAGTTGTCAGTCTGCCCCTGGTCTGTTAGCACCAGATTGCCAACCACACTATCACAGTCTCAATAAAAGCCGCAGATCGCTGCCATTACTAGTATACAGTAGAATCATAGCTCTGTAAATTCCAGTATATATACCATTGTTTGTAGATGCTATCATTTTCACACAAACCAATTATTTTTATTCTTCTTATTATTATTATACGGGATTTATATAGCACCAACAGTTTGCTCAGCGCTTTACAATATAACGGGAGACAATACAGCAACAATACAGTTCAATACAAGAGGGATAGGAGGGCCCTGCTCCTTGGAGTTTACAATCTAGGAGATTAATTTACACTTCTTGGGATTTTTATTTTACCAAAGACATATAGTAGAATACAGTTTGATTAAGTATAAAATATTGTTTTTCTTTTTGTCTTTTCATTTATATAATACATAAAAAACCCCGTTGTGATCAAATACCACCAATAAAGCTACATTTGTGTTAAAAAATTATATAAATTTCATTTGGGTACAGTGCTGTATGACTGCTCAATTGCACAGTGCTGAATAGTAAACAAATTCTGAAGGGGGTAAACCCTTCTGGAGGTCAAGTAGTTAAGGTCGGGATCTACCCGGATGCCTGCCTAACAGCCAGCTTAGCCTCTCTGCATGCCACTGACAACCTGAGCCAGCCTGTCATGCCCTCTCCACAGCCCAGCTCTCTAGTGAGTTCTGGATGGGCAGAGCACAAAGCTGGTGACTGACAGTCACCAGCAGGAGCGGACTGACCATTTGGAAACTTGGGCACTGCCCGGGGTCAGTAGGGGGCCTCATGAGATGCCCCTGGTACCTTTTTCATAGGCTTTTTTTGAGTTTGGGCAAGGACATGGGCCCCATGATCCCCTATTGCCTGGGGGCCCCATGAGTTGTCAGTTCGCCCCTGGTCACCACTCAATGCTCAGTGAAGACTGAGAACTGAGCGATCAGTGGTCATGTCTTACAGCTGGGGGGGGGATAGCTGCAGCATCCAACCAATGCCGCAGCCACATAAGTGAGTATGTGTGTTTTTTTTTGATAACCCACACTTCTCCTTTAATCTAGACTTTGCTAAGGTATTTAATACTGCAATGTGTGCAATTAATAGAGCATACTGCACATGTGCGAGAGACATCAGCTAGCTACTAAACAATGCACGTTTAGGCTGTGTTCAAGGTACGTGCAGGTAAGACTTCTCATAAACTTACCCGTAGGGCAGACTTTAACATTTTTTCTAGTGGCCTGACAGTAGCAGCTAATACTTTGTTGGTGTACAGATTATAGACCTTTACCAGGTCACAGCACATATACATTACTAGCTACTGTGTATATATACTGCACACAGATTTATTTTTGTAAATGTTTATATACAGAAGAAGAACATTTTTGGCAGAAGACAATTCTGACATTTCAGGATATACAACAGAAACAACACATTCAAGTTCAATGCAGTGAGCAACACATGGCCAGATTGTAAGAGTTTATTATTCTGCACAGAGAATCCTATTTGTTAATGTATTTTACTTGGTGCATTCCAAGTTTTCTCATCAGAATCCTGTTCCAATTTATTTTTAACCCAAACCTGGAGGGATTTAGGATCTAGCCTTTATGCTTAAGATATGTCACTTATAGGATTACCTCGAGATCTCCAGATAAGATCTGACATAAACTTGGCAAATTTGTAAAGCACTCATAACACTGAAGGCTCAATTATCTCATTTTTAAAACATTACATATTTTTATCTTGGCCAAATGGTTTTCAAAAATAGGTACACACAGACCGAAGATCCTGGAACAGGAAGAAAAGCTGTATTTGTCTTGCATTTTTTTTTACAAATGCAACGTAATGCATTTACTATTCTCATAAAAATTGTTGTTTTTGGATTGTCTGTAGCAGAGTTTTCCATTAGACATGCTTTTAAACATAGTGACTAATATATGGCCAGTCCACCTAAAAGTGCAAATTCAGTTACAGGTGAATCTGGGTTATATAGTCAGTCCCTGGCTTGGTACAACCCTTGGTGCCATCTCCCTGCTGTAGTTTATGGCTCGGTTACTGTCAATCTCAAGGGCTTGAGGCTTTCCAGACACCTGGGGGGGGGGGGGGGTTCCCACTCCTCCAAATGATAAAATAAACTTAACATGTTACTAAACCCACAACAGCAAAATCAGTCTGTATATGCAGTAAAACATGCTTGTTATACTCACTGTGGAACCTAAGGGATTAATCCTCCACATTGTGTAAAAAGGCTGTTTGATCATGTATTCTCTGATCTTCCCCTTCTTTTACTGTCCCCAATCTATCTCCTTATAGAACAGAGCCTTCGGGGCAAGCTGCACATGCTCAGTTTGGTGTGAATTGCTAGAGAGTTTTTTTTTTCTTGGGAGCGTGCATGTGATCAGTACAGGGCCAATCAGCACTGTCCAGACAGAGGGTTAGGGGTCCTGCAATCCGAGGAGAACAAAAACGCCTCCTAGAAGCTTTAACCAGTCCTCTGCTGGACACTGATAGAAGTCACAAGACTGCTCTAACTGCTGATGAGAAAAGGTATTGGGCAGTTTATATTTAATAAAATAATTGCATTTCCATGTTCTGTGTACTGTGGGAGACCAGATATAGTGAATGCAGGGTCCTGGGTTTAGAAACACTTTAACCACTTGCCGTCCGCCTGCTGTTTTTAAACGGCAGGGTGGTGGCACTCCAGTGGCGGGTTGCCGTTCATAAACGGCACCCGCTATTTCTAGTTGTGCGCGCTCCCTGGGAGCGCGCAGCACCGCGATCCGGTGCCCGCTGTGTCCTCCGGACACAGTGAAACACCGATTGTCGGATGGGACCTCTGTACGAGGTACCGATCATGTGATCACTGATTGGCCAATCAGTGATCACATGCAAAATAGTAAGCAAGATCTCACTTCTGACATCATTGCTTACTACGTGTGAAATCTGTGAATGATCACAGAGGTCACATGGTACAAGGCTATTCACAACAGCCTTGTACCATGTACCAAGCTCTGACCAATCACAGCTCACACAGTATTTCTCAATGGCTGCAAGAATGCAGACAGAGAAAAAGAGAAATGATTGCTTTTACATCCTATATGGGTGTAAAAGCAGTCACCGTAAAAAAAAAAAAAAAAAATCTTCATCACCCCCCACAAGTAGTACAGTGTCACCATGGTGACACTGTACTGCTAGGGTGACGGTATGTAAAAAAAACCAAAAACATAAATAAATAATAATATAAAAAAAAACAAAATAAAAATGTAAAAAATTTTTTAAAAATTATAATTTTTGGTTATAAACTAATTTGGCGTATCTTTTTTTTTTTTTTTACTAAAAAGATAACGGAATAAATTTTGGCCAAGATTTATGATGAAATATTATTTATTTGCAAAATTTTATAAGAAAAACACTTTTTTCAAAATTTTTTTACTTTTTCATTTACAGTTGCAAGAAAAAGTATGTGAACCCCTTGGGATTACGTGGAGTTTTGCATGAATTGGGCATAAAATGTGCTCTGAACATCATCTAAGTCACAACAATAGAAGAACACAGTCTGCTGAACATAATACTACACAAACATTAGATGTTGCCATGGTTTAATTGCACATAACATGTAAACATTCACAGTGCAGGGAGGAAAAAGTATGTGAACCTTTGGACTTAATAACTGGTTGACCCTCCTTTGGCAGCAATAACCTCAACCAAACGTTTCCTGTAGTTGCAGATCAGACCTGCACAACGATCTGGAGTAATTTTGGACCACTCCTCTTCACAAAACTGTTTCAGTGTAGCAATATTCTTGGGATGTCTGGTGTGAATCGCTCTCTTAAGGTCATGCCACAGCATTTCAATCGGGTTGAGGTCAGGACTCTGACTGGGCCACTCCAGAAGGCGTATTCTGTGCTGTTGCAGCCATTGTTTTGTTGAATTACTTGTATGCTTTGGGTCATTGTCCTGTTGCATCACCCATACTCTGCGGAGCTTCAGTTGGCGGACAGATGGTCATACGTTTTCCTGCAAAATGTCTTGATAAACTCTGGAATTCATTTTCCCATCAATGACAACAATCCGTCCAGGCCCTGAGGCAGCAAAGCAGCCCCAAACAATGATGCTCCCTCCGCCATGTTTTACAGTGGGGATGAGGTTTTGATGTTGGTGTGCTGTGCCTTTTTTTCTCCACACATAGTGTTGTGTGTTCTTCCCAAACAACTCAATCTTGGTTTCATCTGTCCACAGTATATTTTGCCAGTAGTGCTGTGGAACATCCAGGTGCTCTTTCGCAAACTTCAAACGTGCTGCAATATTCTTTTTGGACAGCAATGGCTTCCTCCGTGGTGTCCTCCCATGTACTCCATTCTTGTTTAATGTTTTCCTTATTGTAGATGTGTCAACAAAAATGTTAGCATGTGCCAGAGATTTCTGTAGGTCTTTAGCTGACACTCTGGGATTCTTCTTTACCTCATGCAGCATTCTGCGTTGTGCTCTTGCAGTCATTTTTACAGGACGACCCCGCCTAGGGAGAGTAGCAACAGTGCTAAACTTTCTCCAATTGTAGACAGTCTGTCTTATCGTGGACTCATGAACATCAAGGCTTTTGGAGATACTTTTGTAACTCTTTCCAGCTTCATGCAAGTCAACAATTCTTGATTGTAGGTCTTCTGAGAGCTCTTTTCTGCGAGGCATGGTTCACATCAGACAGTGCTTCTTGAAACCAGTAAACCCAAAACAGGTTTGTGTTTTTTAAGGGCAGGACAGCTGTCAGCAACACATCCAATATCATCACACTGATTGGAGTCAAGGTTGGCTCACTCCTGGCTCCAATTAGCTCTGGGAGAAGTCATTAAGCTAGGGCCTCACATACTTTTTCCTCCCTGCACTGTGAATGTTTACATGTTATGTGCAATTAAACCATGGCAACATCTAATGTTTGTGTAGTATTATGTTCAGCAGACTGTGTTCTTCTATTGTTGTGACTTCGATGACGTTCAAAGCACATTTTATGCCCAATTCATGCAAAACTCCACGTAATCCCAAGGGGTTCACATACTTTTTCTTGCAACTGTATATAGCAAAAAAAATAAAAATCCCAGCGGTGAATAAATACCACCAAAAAATGGTAAAAAATTCATATGGGTACAGTGTTGCATGACCGCGCAATTGTCATTCAAAGTGTGATAGCGCTGAAAGCTGAAAATTGCCCTGGACAGGAAGGGGGTGAAAGTGTCCGGACAGGAAGTGGTTAAAAACTAACAGGGAGAGTGGGACTCCCCAGGGCAAAGCATGTTTACGCCGAGAACCCCAAGCACACAGATTTAATTTGCAGAATCCCTGACAAAAACCCCACTGAGTTGTGATTTAAGCATGCATCAAATCTGAAATGTCAGTTTTAAAGAAGCCGTGTGCAAGACAACTCATTGCAACATAAATATTACCTTAAGAATATATCTGTGTTTTAAAGTAGACTTCCAACCTAAACCTAACTAGTCTTAAAAATGTCCCCTCCCCCACCTAACACCTCCTAACCTGTGTGAAAAAAAAAAAAAGATGTATACACTTTCCTATTTTCAGCCTGCTGTGTTCCAGTTGCATGATCCAACTCCTCTGTGTCAGCCAGCAGCAGCTGGAGGTACGAGGAGAGAGTGCCGACAATGGATGGGACATAGGAGCCTGTGGGTGACATCACTGCTTCAGACTTTACCAGTCGTTGTCAAGTGCTCTCTCCTCTCCCTTGCAGCTGCCGCTGGCTGACACAGATGATCAAGTGAAAGGACCAGACCAGGCTGAAAATAGGTAAGTATATACATCTTTTTTACACAGGTTAGTCAGCATAGGTGTCAGGAGGGGGAAGGGGAGATTTTTGAGACTAGTTCCAGTAGGTTTAGGCTGGAATTCTACCATAACATATTTTATGCATGTTATTTTCATGTAAAAGCTCCCTTGTGTAGACTGCAGCTTGGTGCCGCCATCTTGGATGTGATGTCAGTATTATTATTATTATACAGTATTTATATAGCGCCAAAAAGTTTGCTCAGCGCTGAACATTATAGAATGTCAGTAGGACTAGCAGGCTCAGAGATGTCACTCTGTCTATAGTATTCCCCTTCATGCCTTCAACAACAGCCAAATAAATTGTCATGTAGAAAGGTGAGGCGAGGGACAGAGGAACTGGACCAGCACATTTCCAGAAGAAGAAAAAACTACGATGTGAAAGAGGGAGTGAGGCTGTGCTAGGGAATTGATAACTCAAATGCTCTATCAATTCCATGGGCAAATTTTAAGTGAATAAAAATAATTAATGAGAATTAAAAACACTGCAAGCAGACATGTAAAATACTTGGGTTTCTGCTCTTTTACTTGCAGTTTTTTAATTTGCATTTTTTTAAGTTTGTGACAGGGTCTCTTTAAGTGAATGCAAATCTGTCAAATGTGAAATACGATCACACTATTGAACATATGAATTGTTCAGGAACATGTCAACAGAACTTATCATTTGCCCTGAATAGGCAAAATGGCAAATTTTCTTTAAACAGTTATGAACATATTCATAAATTAATGATTGTGAATCACTGTAATTTAAAGCACGTGCACCTAGAAGATCGACCTGCAATAAATATTTGCTGAATGTCAGATTAAATACATTTTAAAATGTACATTACATCTCTTTTCTTTTTAAAAATCATTTGAATTTCTAGGCTTCACAGCTCAGGTGGGAGAATCTATCCACAGGACAACTAGTAGTCATGCACTTCACAAATCTGCCCTTTATGGAAGAATGGCTGAAAGAAAGCCATAAGAAGTCCCGTTTGCAAGAAACCATGTGGGGGACACAGCAAACGTGGAAGAAGGTGCTCTGGTCAGATGAGACCAAAATCTTACTTTTTGGCCTAAAAGCAAAATGCTATGTGTGGAGGAAAACTAACATTGCACATCACCCTGAACACACCACCCCCACAGTGAAACATGGTGGTGGCAGTATCGTGTTGTAGGGATGCTTTTCTTCAGCAGGGACAGGGAAGCTGGTCAGAGTTGATGGGAAGATGAATGGAGCCAAATACAGGGCAATCTTAGAAGAAAATCTGTTACAGTCAAAAGACTTGAGACTAGGTCGGAGGTTCACCTTCCAGCAGGACAACGACCCTAAACATACAGCCAGAGCTACAATGGAATGGTTTAGATCAAAGCATATTCATGTGTTAGAATGGCCCAGTCAAAGTCCAGACCTAAATTAAATTGAGAATCTGTGGCAAGACTTGAAAATTGCTGTTCACAGACACTCTGCATCCAATCTGACAGAGTTTGAGCTATTCTGCAAAGAAGAATGGGCAAAAAGTTTCACTCTCTAGATGTGCAAAGCTGGTAGAGACATCCCCAAAAAGACTTGCAGCTGTAATTGCAGTGAAAGGTGGTTCTACAAAGTATTGACTCAGGGCGGCTGAATACAAATGCATGGCACACTTTTCAGATATTTATTTGTAACAAATTTTGAAAAACATTTATCGTTTTCCTTCCATTTCACAATTTTGTGCCACTTTTGTGTTGGTCTATCACATAAAATCCCAATAAACTACAATTACGCTTTTGGTTGTAACACGACAAAATCTGGAAAATTTCAAGGGTTATGAATACTTTTTCAAGGCACTATACTTAAGCATCTTGAGCATGCTGTTAATTTCTGGTCACCTATCTTTAGAAAGGATGTGCTTAAACTGGAGAGAGAACAAAGCTAATAAGTTGCCGGAGGACCTTCGTTATGAAGAAGGTCTATAAAAATTAAACTTATTCTCCCTGGAGAAGAAATAATTAGGAAGGGATGCGATCATAAAATACAAATCTTTGAATGGTGACTCAAACATTGGGAGGAAACTATTTAACCTAAGGTCTCCAAAGAAGACACCCAGCCAAACCATGACATTGGACAATAAGTGGTTTAAACTGTGTAAGGGGTTCTTTACTGTTAGAGGGGTAGGGATGTAGAACTCCCTTCCACAGTTGTGGTGTCAACAGGGATAAATTCAAAAACTTTTAGATGTGTCGTAGCGAGCCCAATGTGCAAGGATATGGAATCTGTAGACACACACTCAGTTTAAACTGGATGGACTGGTGTCTTTATTCAACCTTACCAACTATTATTATTATTATTTATTATTATACAGTATTTATAAAGCGCCAATGGTTCGCTCAGTGCTGTACATTACAAAGGGGGACAGAACATGTGACAGAACAATACCAATACAATGCAAAACATGAGGGGATCGAGGGCCCTGCTCTTTCGAGCTTACAATCTAGGAGGGAGGGGATGGTGGTACAGGAGGTGATAGCTGTGGGGGATGGAGTGGTAGGAAGAGTGGAGGAGGTCGGCAGGTTAGCAGGGGGTGGGGTAGGCTTCCCTGAAGAGATGGGTTTTCAGGGTGTGCCTAAAGGAGAGGAGAGTAGGTGATAATCTGATGGGTTGGGGCAGGGAGTTCCAGAGAATGGGTGACACCCTGAAGAAGTCCTGGAAGCGGGCATGGGAGGAGGAGACCAGGGAACTAGAGAGAAGGAGGTCTTGTGAGGAGCGGAGTGTGCGTGCTGGGCGGTACTTGGATATTAGGTCAGTGATGTAGATCGGGGCAGTATGGTGGACAGCTTTGTACGTCAGTGTTAGGATTTTGAATTTGATCCTTTGCGCAATCGGAAGCCAGTGGAGGGATTGGCAGAGGGGGGTGGCGGAGATGGAGCGGTTGGAAAGGTGAATGAGTCTGGCAGCCGTATTCAGGATCGACTGAAGCGGGGATAGCCAGCGGCGAGGCAGGCCAGTGAGGAGGGAGTTGCAGCAGTCGAGTCGTGATATGATGAGGGAGTGGATGAGCTGTTTAGTGGTTTCTGGGGTTAGGAACGTACGTATTTTGGCGATGTTGCGGAGGTGGAGTCTGCACGAGTTTGTTAAAGATTGGACTTGGGGCTGGAAGGATAGGTTGGAGTCCAGAATGACACCAAGTACTCTGGCCTGCGGGGCGGGTTTGTGTTACATAGCGCTGATGCAGGGCTTGACATATTGTGTAGTCACATTAGTCCCTGACCTCAAGCTTACAATGCAAGGTCCCTACTTGGATATTTGTATAAATGCCATATATCAAAAAGACAGTAAGCATTTGTAGGCCAAAGCAACAACACAGAATTCTTGTCCTAGGCTATTTTTACTGCCTTGTTGGACCAAGTTCAGGCATTCAAGCGTATAGTGCAGTTTTATTATAAAAGACCCAAAACCTGTTTCTTTACAAGGCACTGATAAAATATGTTCTAGTCTTGAGAGAATGGCAGGACATTAGGGGAACGTTTACTGTTCTTTGATGAGGTGTCACAAGAAGAGGTCTACTTTTAGTGTAAAAAATGCAAAAGATTTCCGTCTATCAGTTGTACACTTCCCTATGATTGAAATCCCTATTTCTATTCACACAACTATTTTATGTCTATGGTATGCTTTGCAGATACTTCACTTAACTTACTGCCAAGCCTGTCTTTTTGGGTCCTGATTCTGGTATAATTATTTGAACTATGTTTTTCATTAAGCCTTTCAAGACTGTGGTTTTTGTGGCTTCTGTAATAATGTACCTTTGGTCATTAGTGTAATAACTGGTTTTATGTTGGTTTATGCCATAGTGCAATACAGTATATTTATAGCTGTCTCATAAGGAAAAAGTGTGTCAGATGTCAAATATCCCTCTGGCCATTAAAAATTAGGATATTTGAAACCTCCGTTTTAGTACCTTACCAATTATGCAATGCTGCCTCTTTATGTTGGCTATAGCACAGTTCTTGCACAGGGGAGTGAAAAAAAGAGAAGAGCAAATGTAAAAACAATACAAAAAGTAATAGAAATTTCCCTTAAATTTGTATACTAAGAACTGTTAGAAAATACATATTTTGTAATGATAATACACAATCTTCCTATTACAACAACCACTACATTCAATAAATGTTTTATATTGGTTGTAGATTAGGCAGATGGAGCATGCTATCTGACCTGGTGTATTTGAGACAGAGAGAGGGATAAGTGAGACAGGTGTTCTTGTTCTGTTAATCTTCAAAGGTGTTTGTGGATTTTGTATTTCCTATAGCTACAGAAGTTCTGGAAACAGAAGAAGTAGATATTGAGATTGATTTTGGATTTTGCATTTTCCTTTAGTAAGGATCCAAGATTTATCATATTATTTTGGGGCCTAAGGCTACGTTCACACTAGCCTTGTTAACAAGCGGCAGACAGGCGTTTGGGAAGTGTTTTTACTGTTTCCCAAACACCTGGGAAAATTCTGTTCAAACGGGAGCGGCACAACGGACGCCTCTGGTCGAGTCGGGAGGAGTTGAAGCCTCCTATTCAAGTCTATGGTGCCGCTCCACAAATGCCCGTCCGGTGTTTGCGGTACGGTTGCAACGCGGTTGCGGGGCATTTGCGGAGCGTTAACACCATTCAAACTTCATTATAGGCGTTTGTGGGGCATTTTTAATGCAACCTAGCAACCGCTGCTGAACCGCACATGCTGCATTTGAGGAGCGTTAAAAACACTCCGCAAATACCAGACCGACGCTTGTCAAACGCTATAGGGGCGTTTGGCAAGAGTTGGAAAAACAGTGTGAACGAGCCCTAATACATATAGCACTGGATTTATAATACATTTTTATGAGAAAGATAGTTTATTTATAAGTTGGTATAGACCTCATGTGCATTGGGGTAAAGTGGTTGTAAACTTCAAACATTAAATATGAACAAAGCATATCCCCCTATAGTGTACACTTATTTCAATTAAGAGTACTACGTGTCTTTTCTGTCTGCTGCTTTGTTCCTCTGTTATCAGAATGCATCACCTTTGACAGATTTTCGTGACACCGAAGAAAAACATGGTGACAGGAAGGGACCTCCAGTAGATTGACAGCCTCAGCTCTATTCCTGGGTGCGGTGTGGAGGGGGGGAGGGGAGGGGTGTCACTTCCCTCCAATCAGCTCTCGGAGCTCTCCTCACTGAGCTCTGCAGTGTGTAATTTCAGCTCTCCACCCCATTTCTGCACTCTCAGACAAGCTTTATGAACTCAGCATTTTGAACGGATGTAGAGAAGACTGCAGATACCGTAGGATAGGAAGCGTTATTCAAAGGATTACCAAGTAAAATTAAAGGGAAAAAAAGCCTTTAACAAGAAAACTAATGCAGCCACCATATCTAAGGAATAGTAAGCAATATATATATATATATACACACACACACACTTTTGGTTCTGGGTTTGGCTATGCTTTAAGGTTTCTTATATACAGTATATATGTCCTAAAAAGACTAATGTTTATCTGTGGGCAAAATAAAACAAATTGCAAAATAAACACACACACACACCTGTACCTCTCTGCAATACATCCATATAACCCTATCTTTTATTCCTTATAAATTCAGAAAACTGCCTTGTGGTTTGACAGTGATGCCTTTGCTGTGCTACAGAATTACACCTATCACCACCTCCACGGGCATGCAGTGACTTCTTTCCCAGAAAAAAAAATACGGCTGCCTTGACTCATTAGGACCTGCCAAACACTGTGTGTATGGAAAAGGGCAGTTGGGAGTATTAAAAGTTGTTTCTTGCTACAGGATCAAGAGTAAAAAGAGGGAGATGTTGGTTTTGGGGGAATATTTGGGTCTTGCCCGGAGATCACCTTTAAAAACATGCATGATTAGTTTATTGTCTAGTGAAGTGAGAGGTTGCCTAGATGTTCAAGGTAAATTAGCAAATAACTACGGACTGGGTGTTTTTTTTATCACCATTAGTAAAATAATGTGTCGGAAGACCCCACTCTAAAGACTGTCCATTATAAGTCTGCTGTCTTCTGAATCCATAGAATTCAGGTTGTAGAATTCTTCCCGCCTGCAAATATTCAACAATGCTTTTTCTGGTTGTTTCATTGCCTCTGTCATCTTTTCAAAAGGTCCTTCAATTAATCGCAGCAGGTAATTGCTTGTCAAACTGACTGGCATTTTGGAGAGATGTCTCCTCTGTGAAATATTAACTTCTTAAAGAAAAGGACTGTTTGATTTGAAAGTTTTGTTCCTTTTGATTAGAGCTCTAAGTACATAAATACTCTTGTTTAAAATGATTGGCGTTAAATTTAAAAAAATCAAGTACTGTTTTTTTGAAGACCAACACAGAAACGTGTCTTTATAAATGATTCGAGATTAGGACATATGAGAACAAATTAACTATCATTCAAAACAGGCTTATGTCACTTCAGGATATATCGTTGTGGCGTTATAAGATCCAACCTCCACTGGTAGTGAAAGTGTACAATTAATTATGGATCCTAAAAACTAAAGAACAATAAATTTTCCAGTTCTATAAAAAATGGAGATGTTGCCTACCTACATGTTAGGGTGTAGCATGTGGGAATATTTAAAGGTCACAGGTGTAGTTATTAATGGGTTTTGTGTTGTAATCATTTTTAGGACCAGCTGATTATTCATGTTCTTCCCAACAGCACTCCTTCTGTTAAGACCACTGCCATTTTAATTGCTAGATAACTCTACTTTATTGCAGTGTGGAAAGTGTCTGATTTTTGTATTCATATCTATGGGTATTTTTCTAAAAAGACACTGTCACTTTCCACATTCAGGGCAAAGTGACAGTGACAAAAAGCTAAAAGCTTGCAGTTCAGCACACTCCATGTAGCATGTAGACCTTTTGATAAGAAGAGTGCTGTAGTGACAATGACGAATGGTGCTGTCATAGACGGAGAAATCCAGGATAAGGTATGTCACACCAGTCTTATCCTCATCAGAAGTATTTGTTGTTGTCACAGTAAAAGAAATGCAATGCTTCTGGGCCTCCCGATTTCTTGAAGACATCCCGATTTCTTGAATGTTGCATTTTCTCAATATGTGACAAAAAGAAATTCTTCCAGTAGGGATAATGCTGGTATGTTTTTGATATACAGTTGTGGCCAAAATTATTCAACCCCCAATGCTGTAAAGGGGTTTAGGGACTATAGTGTACATTTGGAATTGTATTCAGAATCAAATCCTACAAGGACGTTGTAACTACCCAAATGCAACTAAAATGACATCAATTGTTTATGTAATACAGTAGTAAATGGTTCTTATGTGGTTTCTTCATTGCCACAATTATTCAACCCCTTAAAGACTACCACTCTGAAGAACAGAGGTTCATACAGGTGCTTTCCATCAGGTATTGAAAACACCTGTGGATGTCACCGAGCAGCAATCAAGCATAATAAGCACCAATTAGGCAGCTTTAAAATGACTGTGATACTCAGCTCCTTCTAGACATTTACTGGTGTGGTTACAAACATGGTGAAGGCAAGAGAATGGTCCAGGAAGACAAGAGAAGAGGTGATTTCTCTTCACAGGAAGGGCAATGGCTATAAGAAGATTGCAAAGATGTTAAACATACCAAGAGACACCTTAGGAAGCATCATTCGCAAATTCAAGGCAAAGGGCACTGTTGAAACGCTACCTGGTCGTGGCAGAAAGAAGATGCTGACTTCGACTGCTGTGCGCTACCTGAAGCGTAGAGTGGAGAGAAGTCCCCGTGTGACTGCTGAGGAACTGAGAAAAGATTTGTCAGATGTGGGTACAGAAGTTTCAGCCCAGACAATAAGACGCACACTGCGTAATGAAGGCCTCCGTGCCAGAACTCCCAGGCGTACCCCCTTGCTGTCTCCAAAGAATAAGAAGAGTCGACTGCAGTATGCCAAAAGCCATGTGGACAAACCACAAAAGTTGTGGGATAGTGTTCTGTGGACTGATGAAACAAAATTAGAACTGTTTGGGCCCATGGATCAACGCTATGTTTGGAGGAGGAAGAACAAGGCCTATGATGAAAAGAACACCTTGCCTACTGTGAAGCATGGTGGAGGGTCAATCATGCTTTGGGGCTGTTTTGCTTCTGCAGGTACAGGGAAGCTTCAGCGTGTGCAAGGTACCATGAATTCTCTTCAGTACCAGGAGATATTGGATGGAAACGTGATGCAGTCCGTCACACACCTGAGGCTTGGGAGACGTTGGACCTTTCAACAGGACAATGATCCCAAGCATACCTCCAAGTCCACTAGAGCATGGTTGCAGAGGAAAGGCTGGAACATTTTGGAGTGGCCATCGCAGTCACCAGACTTAAATCCGATTGAGAACCTCTGGTGGGACTTAAAGAAAGCAGTTGCAGTGCGCAAGCCTAAGAATGTGACTGAACTGGAGGCCTTTGCCCATGAAGAATGGGCGAAGATACCCGTAGATCGCTGCAAGACACTTGTGTCAAGCTATGCTTCACGTTTAAAAGCTGTTATAACTGTAAAAGGATGCTGTACTAAGTACTAAGATTGAATGTCACTTGGGGGTTGAATAAAACTGATAATGCTGTGAGCACAGAAAAGACATTTGTGGTTATTTCATTATAACTGTTATGTTATATTTGTCTGACCTACAAGTGCCTCTTTAATGTAAATGTAAGCAAGATGACTGAATGATCAAAAGCAATGTCAAACTGGCCAAAACACTCAATTTCAGTGGGGGTTGAATAATTTTGGCCACAACTGTACCTTAACTTGAATGTTGGTGATAAAGGCCTTTCACCTCCCTGGCTATCTCCTTCAGCCCATCGCTCTTCCTCAGAAAACACAATACACTCATTGCTTCAGTCTAGTGTCCAATCACCAAGCCCAACCACTTTTTACATGATGGAGGTGTAAATGTCATCACTGCGCTCCCTCCACTCCCTCACACCAGCCAACATCAGGTATTTTGGTGCCTTCTTTAATGGAGGAAGGAGCAGCAGAGGATCACAAAGAAGGTGAGTATTGGTGGGTGGGGATGGGGCCTTTTCACAGACTTTGTCATATGCCCTGAATAAACAATGTGAAAATGACACTTTAAACTGATAATGTCAGATATGTTAAGGTTTTGAAAATAGGAGTTCTGGCTAAGCACAGGTAAAACAAAAAAGCCTGCCTTGTAGTCCCCTCTGGATCTGATTCCACTTTTTTACTAAAGATGCACAGCAACTACTGCTACTTTAGAGCTAAGCCCTGCCCTTGGAGCAAAGTTTTGTCCACCATGAATAATCTATCAGGGGTGTCAAACTGGTGGCCCTCCTGCTGTTGTGAAACTACAAGTTCCATCATGCCTTTGCCTTTCGGAGTCATGCTTGTAACCGTCAGTTGTGCAGTGCCCCATGGGACTTGTAGTTTGGCAACAGCTGGAGAGCTGCCAGTTTGACACCTGTGATCTAAGTGCAGTAATAAATAGCAAAAGGTACATTCCTTTATACATGTCTGAGTATTTGAAAATATGCATCTCAAAGCACAATTTTTATTTCAGCTGGAGTGAACTCTAAATTTCTAACATGATACCTAGATAATCATCCATATACTATACAAACTTTGGACTTACCCTGAGCTGACCAACCTCAGAACAAATGGTTCCCTAGGTCAAGTTCAGATTGGCAAAAATCAGCTCATGCCTACTGCATGTAAGACCTGTTTACTGCATAAGCGCTAAGTGTCAAGCTGACATACAGTGGAAGTGATCATAGTGAACCTTCAGGTCAAGTCCTGTGTCATTGCTATCTATAGTCAAATCCTTAGGCACCTGCTTAGCAACAAACTGTATTATGAAAATGTTCTGAGATGTTAATTGCTAAGTCAGCTTCTCTGTTCTAACCATGTAACCATTGCAGTGTTGATTCATGGTGTGATCTGGTATTTTTTAGATCTGCACTGTGTCGCCTTCCTCTTTCCTGTCCTAACCTACCTCTTCTCCAGCTGTGGTTTTTGACTCTTTCTGATGAGCTTTGCTTCTTATGCTGTTCTGTGTTCTAATTAACTGCTTAGTTATTGGGCTGTAGGGATGGGCTTCAGCTCCCACAGTGCATGTTATCATGCTCACATACTGAAAATGGGTGCTAGTAGCATTAATATTGCCTAGTTTTTATTGAATTAATAAGATTAATATTTAATTAGACATTAAGCAGCTGCTATGAATAGGTTTGTACATAATAGTCAATTTTAATGATCCTTAAAGGCTAAAGCTTGCCATACATTAATCATTTTCTTTCGTTCAACCAGGAGGTTGAAGGAAAAAAATGACCCAGTTCCCCCGTCCATGCATTTGAGGTGAATGGGGGGAATCACTCCCTCTGTGCTATTATGTCCTGATGGCAGGAAGCCTTCCCCATTGTCAGAGCACAGTGATCGGTGTTGCTGGCAATAGCAGTGCACATGACCACAACTACCGTGTACTGATCATTCCAAACAAATGAAAATGAGAGGTTCTGGAGCTCATGAAAGATGTTACAAGGATTCAGAAAAGCACAGTAAGAAACAGTTTCATGATAAATGGATTACAGGGCCATTAGGTAGTGAGTGTGTATGAGATATTTTTGTAGAATAAGAATGTCGTCACTTAAAGGATAAATTTACTTTATGTAACATGTTACACTTATATTCAGGGTGTAACATGTTACAAATGCACCCCCCCCCCCCGAGTCCCCATTTTGACAGCAAGTGGGGGATTGTCTCCCCCTGCTCACTGTCACAATCTAAAAGTAACGTGGCCTTGCAGGGCTCCACCCACCTGGCCATGTCATTCATTCACAGTGTTCTATGAATGGGAAAACTACAAGTCCCAACAGGCTTTGCGACTGTCGGTTTGTAGTTCTCGATGAACTACCAGGCAGCGTCACCAACCCCCCCCAAATGAATTTTACTGACAGGATGCCCAATATTTACAAACAGCACCAAATTTTTTTTGCTGAGAAAAATCACAAAGTTTACTGACTGAGCCACAATTTTTACATATAACCCAACACAGGGTTCTCCTTTACAGTGTAAGGGGAACTCTGTGGACCCTGATATAAAAGGGAACATTGTGGACCCTGATGTAAAGGAGAACTCTGAGGACTCTGATGTAAGGGGGACTGCTGCAGACTCTGATTTAAGGGGGTCTCTGGTCACCATAGCCCCCTCTTTATACAAGAGCCCAAAGAGCTCCCCCTTACATTACAGTCCACAGAGACTGCAGACATGCTACAGAAGTCAGTCAGAGACTTCAGACATACTACAGGAGATGGTCAGAGATGGCAGACATACTAAAGGAGATGGTCAGAGATGGCAGACATACTACAGGAGATGGTCAGAGACTGCAAACATAGCACAAGGGATGGTCAGAGACTGCATACATGGCACAAGAGATGATCAGAGATTAGGTACATGGCACAATAGATGGTCAAGAGACTGTGGACATGGCCCAAGAGACGATCAGAGACTGCAGACGTGGCACAAGGGATGGCTGGAAACTAGTGTAGCAGACCATGCCCTGTTTACTCACCCTGTCTATGTTGTATTTCTCTTCTCAGCGTGGTGGTGTGTGTCCTCTCTCAGTGCTCAGCCGGCACCATACTTCTGCTTTGGTGTCATCCTTTTGGCTCCGAGACTGCACTGGAGGGCACATAGGTTAGGGAGACCGCAGGCAGAGACAGACTGGCAGAGGATGGAGCAGCATCCCTATTGTGGCTGGGGAGAGCGGCAGCAAGATGCCAGCACCAGTGAAGTAGATCTGATTCCATCCTTTCTCTCATGCCACGCTCAACCTCGCCTCCTCCAAGTTATTTGTAAAAGGGGCAGAGTGGCGCTGTCACATCACTGGCTGTGTGGTGAGCCCGCTTCCCTTGGCCGAGTTAAAGTGAGTCCAGCCGGGCAGCTTCAGAACTGTGCATGTGCGCAGTTCTGAAGCTTTACAGACGGTTGGTGACCCTGCTACCAGAGTGCTGTTGAGCACTCTAGGTAGTTCAATGAGCTTCCTGTCAGTGTGTAACTGCCTGCCCATATTGGAGGTACTGGCAGACAGATACACAGACAGTCTGTAGGACCATGACATTACACCTGGAGCAGTGGGCCCCACTATAAGGTTTTTTTTTTAACCTTTTTTTTTGTTTGTTTGTTTTGTTGTTTGACTATCTCTGGATACAGCAAAGTCATCTACTTAGAAAAGTAGTTTATAAAGGTGATAAGGTTAAAGCAGAACTTTACCCATAACAATTTGATAAAAAAAATAATGTTCCTTAGCAAGGAACATACATATGTTTCCCAGTAATAGTTATGCTACCAAAATATGTCTATGCTGTAAATTGCCTCCAGCGTTGTTCCTGTTTCTTTTTACTGGAGGCTGCCATTTTGCTGAAGATCAGAGCCCCTGAGCAGCAGTAAATCTTTAGGCTCTCTGAAGATCGGCCTCTATATTTTCAGCACATTTCTGAAAAATAGAGAGCACTGAGCATGTGCAAAGCAGGAGGAGACGGTGTATTACTGGATTTTAAACAGTATAGGCACTTATTTTTTATGTTTTACATAGCTATTCCTGCATAAGGAGCCAGCCTGAAGTTATCTAGCAGGACTTTATTTCCTGACTAAAGTTCCACTTTATGCTCAAGTGTTCCTTGTCTAAGGTAGGTTGTGGTTTAATAGAGTGTGTGTGGTTAAATCTACTTGGTTTGGATTTTTTGATTATTCAATATGAGTTTAGTTGCCAACCTTTCAAAATAATTTGCAGGGACACACCACATGTAGAAACACAGCTACTGTGCCACTTGCATCCTACTTTGGGTGTAGCTACCATATTGGCATGGCTTCAAGAGGCATATTTTATAATGACATAACTTTCCCCTCTAAATGTTATACAATCAGTGGATTTTATGCAAAGATGACAGCAATTTGTGACTGGTTACTATCAATGCATACAGAATAATAGGAGCTATCGAGGATTACATATAGAAGATCTGAAGTGCTACTGTGTCAGGTTTCCAAAGAAAAAGGCAAAAACAGATTTACTGTATATCTAGTATGTACACCTAAAGAAGTACTAATATGCAAAGTCTATTATTATGCAACCTGGAAAAGGTCTGGGTCAGGTCTCCATGGAGTGAGAGGACACAAGGGAGATTTATACACCATGTAAGGGGAGACCTGATGAGTTGTAGGCAACTGGGAGTTTCCCTTAAATTTTGGAATGCTTCCTAAACTGTTAGAATAATTATATCATTTAAAATGTAATTACATTCACACAGTAAGTTATCAGGGGCCTTAGAATTCTCCCAACAATATGGGTCTGCTTGAAGGTGCAGCCATATATTGCCCATCCTTTTGCCATGACGTTTGTGCCTTTTCCCCTTTTATTTAGCTGATTCTTAAAAATTAAATTAAACCGTCATTTTTAAGCACTCTTATCAGCTTATTTAATCACTAACTTAGTATGCAGCTTCTATATCTTTTAATACTTGCCTATGTTCCTGTCTACCTCTGGTGCCATGATCACTGCCACAGGTTTGCTGTTTCAAGGTGACTGCTTTCTCTTGCAGTGTCCTATGGAGCCACTCTTGGATGCAGGGACTAGAGTTGTGTCTCCCCACACTGTGTGCATCAATACAAACACTCTGTCCCATAGCCAAGGATAGCAAGGCACTCCGCTGCTTCACCCTTCCCGCTTCTCCAAGTTATCAGACTGCCTGAAGACTGCACTGTCCACTGTTAAGTCTTTCTTCTGAAGATGGGACATTCAGGGAAGCAGCAATGAAAGAGCAGGAGCCAGCAGCACTGAAAGTTTTAAACTGTAAGTGCTGGTGTAAGAATTTTAACAAATTGTTTATTGGGGATTATTTACTTTATTGTGTTAAGCGTAAAAACGCTGAGGCTTTAATACTACTTTAAAACTTCCATCTTGCTCTAATCATCCTGTTTTTTTTTTAATCTTTTTTTTTTTTATTTTCCTTTATTGACTGTTTTTATTTACTTCCACTATTATTTAAAAAAAATTCCTGGCCATAAATGAAATTGAGGCTATGCAATGCTGTTGATATAGAGAGAACCAGGGATATCGTTGTGTGAGGGGACCTCCAGTCCTCCTTCTGCCACCTTCCGCACATCTAAGCAATCTTGATGTTTGCAGTGATATCACTCCTGGGTCGGTGCTTGCAGCTACAATGCAATGCAGCTACATATTTTACAAATATTTTAACCCTTCAAAGCTACAAATATTCATTTTATAATAGTTTTTTTTATTACCTAAATCGTGTCCTTCTCGTTTACTGTATATTCCAGGTTTTAAAGATTATATACAATTTTGATACAAATGCTAGATCAGACCATTCTTTAGGTTGCTGGTGCAATCTTTTTTTGACCCATTTCCTTTAATTTGGGAACACAGAGGCCAGCGGACAGCAGAGTTTTATTTATTATGAGCTAGAGACCAGTGCCGTATGTTCCACAAAAGCAGCATTGTTTGTGTCGGAATTATGGCAAGGACCACATAATAATTATCTGGCCATATTTAGTCCATTATTCTGGGGGTTTTTTCAGAGGCTCTTAACTATTGCCTTACTTGAGATCAGTTATGTCAATAAAGATTACTGGGACCTTCAACAACTGACATAAAAAACCCCACTTTTTCAATAAACGACTGCAAGTGGCAGGGTAATTTGAAAGTAAATGAGAGAAATACGTGGGGTGACTCTTACTGGTCTGGAATTCAACTATACTGTAAGCATGTAAGTCAAGTGCTGCCTTTACTGACTGCATGCTTGTTACAGTTTACTTGTTAAAATTTATAAGCCAGAGATTGTGTAGAAATTTTACTTTTCATAAGAAAATTATCAATAGAAATCTGTGTATTTCTATTATGATGGCAGGTGCTATTTAAGGCTACACCGTGTATAAGGAGTGTCTGCGCCCAGCCAGCATTCACCTTCAAGTAGAGTTGTTCTATAGCTCTGTACAGATTATACTGACTGCACTAGTGCCTTGGCCAAGGGCATGTTGGTGTCACCTTTCTGACCAGGTTTATGTTATAAAATTAAAAATCAATCCTATAATGTGTGGAGGGAGCACAGTGAATCTGTTAATATTTTTCATCCAGACATTGCTATAATGCATTAGGCCTTGTTCACATGAGGCTTATCAATGTGTACACCTGTGTGAGGGCCAACTTTGCTCATAGAGGATGCACAGGTGTTCCATAAATCTGTGCACATGCAGTCCCATATATGTCAATTGGGGCACATAGGCTGCACAGACGCACCGTATGGATGTCAAATTGGGAGCCTGTAGCCTCTGCATTCCAATTGACACGAATGAGACTCCCTGCACGTGGATGCACAAAAAACTGGCGCATTCCGTGCAAGCAAAGACAACACTCATTTAGGTGTGTGCATTGATACACCCTGAGCCCAGCCAGCATTCACCTTCAAGCAGAGTTGTTCCATAGCTCTGTACAGATTATACTGACTGCACTAGTGCCTTGGCCAAGGGCATGTTGGTGTCACCTTTCTGACAAGTTTTTATGTTAAACTCATATTTAGGATGTAACAGGAAACATGGTGACAGTCTACCCCAATCTTAAGGAATCTGGGGGTTCTTCTTTCCTCAGGCTTCTGCCAATTTTTAAAATTTGCATGGCTGTGCTACGGAGCTATGTGAATGCCGCCCACTATGGTAAGCAGACTTGTAGATATCAATGAAACACAAGTGTGGTGACATCACCACACTTGTATTTCAATGATTCTACCTCCAAACCTGTAACTGTAGGTCTATACCTCAGTACAGACATGTGGCTGGAAATATAATTTACAAGAGCCTGTATGTTGCCAAAGCCGAGCTGGTGAACATGAAGAGAAAGTGCTATACACTGACGCTCATTTTGGCAACACCTGTGTACTCGATCAATTTAAAGTCAAAAGTGAGGGATTGGGCCCTTCATGAAAACCCATGTACCCTGAAAAAAAAACTAGTCTGGCTAAATATGTACGAGTACCTGTGTTGAGTTGTTAGTCTTGATCTGTCTTTGTTATGTCTATTTAAATATTTATTATTACATAAAGGGGGAAAGGGTTACAAAATAACAAAATCAAACGACTAGGAGCTAATGTCCTCAACCAGCACCGGGTAAAAAGAGTGAAAAAAAGACAGGCAATCCCACAGCTGCTCCAATGACCATAGGCCAACACATTTATTTCATGCTATTATTTTTCTAGAAAACAGTTGTATTATCAGTATTGAATGGGGATCGAGGGTTGTAAATCATGCTGAATTTGTTTATTTATGAACTATAAAACCAAACCCTTCTCCTTCCAATAGTTGAGTGTGTCAAGTATATGAAGTGATGTGGACATTTAAAGGAAGGGACAGGAATTTGTTGTAATAAATACATGAAACAATAGAGAAATAAAGCCTTTAAACGGATATCCTAGTTGCATACAGTGAGAAGAAGGGAATGTGGTGGAAATAGGTCATAGAGATTAAATCTTCCAGCTGGTGGAAAGGCCAGGGCCCCTGACCCTAGGATAAAGCTAATGCGTTGACCAGTAGGACACAGGCCAGTCCGGTTTATCTCTCCTATGCACATGTGCCTCTGAATCCTTACTCGTTCATCACCAGGACATCTTGCAGGAAAACAGGGTCTGCCTCACTTCTTACAGTTCAAAGGTGAATCATAAGAGCCCAAGCAGAAGCCAGGAAGCCCACAGCTCAGGAGCAAGATTGTCTTTTAGCTAAGCAATTCTTCAAGAGTGGCAAAGGAAAGAAAGCGGATCCAGTGTGTTTGTTTGAAAGTTCTGGCCTTGAAGAGGATTGTCTGTGTTTGTGTATGTGGGACTCTGTGTCTTCCTGCAGCTTGGCAGTGCAGAGAGGGACACACACAGCAAGTCCTGAACACAGTCTGGAAACATCTGGAATTTTATGTTTCCATCTCCAGGGAGATTCTCCGTTTATCGTCTGTGCCAATAAATCAGGTCCATTTTGGTGATATGTAGCGGGAGCAGGAAACATATCACAGAGGTTAAGTGTTCTCTACTCCTGCGTCCCTGATTATGAGCAGTGAGCAACTGTTTGAAAAGAATTAAAATCAGACCATATCATTCTTCACAACTTGGTGTTTGATAATATCACTAAAATATTAGTACATTATTTACCTAATACAGATCATTGTTTTAAGTTGTTCATAGGTTTTATCTGTTTTTGTGTTAAGTCCAATGATTCCTTGAGACGGAAGTATTTCAGTTTACGTCCACGTTTCTGGCTTTGTTTTACGTAACACCCAAAGAGAGAAGTTTATAAACTGTTCTTTTCATAAAGGGTGCCACTAGAAATCCATGTATTTTTCTTTCTCAAGAAATCTTCAGTATGTACCTCTCTCTGACAGGTGTTTTTTAAGGCTACACAGTGTATAAGGAGTGTCTGAGCCCAGCCAGCATTCACCTTCAAGCAGGATTGTTCCATAGCTCTGTACAAATTATATTGACTGCACAAGTACACTGGCCAAAGGCAAGTTGGCAGTCAACTTTCTGACCAGGTTTTATTCTATACCCATATTTAGGGTATAACATAAATCATGGTCACAGTTCACCTCCCCAACTCTTGGAGTTCTTCTCTCCCCAGGTTCCTGTCAATTTTTTGAACTTGCATGGCTGTGTGCTGGAGCTATGTGAATGGAGAGAATAAAAGTCCTATCTGCCACTGTAGAACAGAGACTTATAGATGTCAATGGAGCACAAGTGTAGTGGCATTATTGTAGTCTAATAATACTACCTCCAGCCCCAGGACTGTACCTCAGTAGAGGAATGTGGCTGGAGGAATGGTTAACAGGAACCTGTGCATTGCACCCGCAGTCAACTTAACGTGGTTACAATGCTTTGTAGACGCCAATGCAAAAAATTAATGCATGCACATCGGTGTGGGTGCATTATTAATTTTTTGCAAAAGGTGGAACATGCCATTAAATTTCTGTCAAAGCACAAAATCAAAAAATCAATCCTATAATGTGTGGAGGGAGCACAGTGAATCTGTTGATATTTTTCATCCAGACATTGCTATAATGCATTAGGCCTTGTTCACATGAGGCTTATCAATGTGGCACCTGTGTGAGGGCCACCTTTGCCCATAGAGGATGCACAGGTGTTCCATAAATCTGTGCACAGGCAGTCCCATTTATGTCAATTGGGGCACATAGGCTGCACGGACACACCGTATGGATGTGATGTCAAATTGGGAGCCTGTAGCCTCTGTATCCCAATTGACATGAATGGGACACCCTGCACATGGATGCACAAAACTCTGGTGCATCCCGTGCAAGCAAAGATGGCCCTCACATGGGTGTGTGCATTGATACGCCCTGTGTGAATGAGGCCTTAGTTCTTGTTCATTTCCTTTCATCAGTAATCCAGGGATTGGAGAACCTCTGCTTGTGTACAGGATAGGAATTCACAAACACACACACTGCAGGATCCTTGCTTTCCCTTCCACAGAGAAAGCCTTATATTAAAAAAACAATGTAAGTACTAAAAACAATTTCCTCCAGGCTCTAGATAGATTTAGGACTACCTTGAATGATTAAATGTGATTGGCTATGCAGGAAACAGGATAGAGAGAATGTTACACAACTCAGCCTAAAGTGTTACTAAATCCACAACAGTAAAATCAGTCTGTATATGCAGTGAAGCATGCTTGTTGTACTCACTGTGGAACCTAAGGGGTTAATCCTCCGCATTGTGTAGAGAGGATGTTTGATCCTCTCCTCTCTAATCCTCCCCTTCTTCTATTGTCCCCAATATATCTCCTGTTAGAACAGAGGCTTGGAGTCACTTTGCACATGCTGAGTTTGCTGAGTTTTTTTTTTTGGGGAGAGTGCATGTGATCAGCACAGGCCCAATCAGCACTGCCCACACAGAAGGTCAGGGGTCCTGCAGCCTCATAGGGGAGAATAAAAACTCTACCTACTAGGTTTAATCCATGCTCTGCTAGACACTGATAGAAGTCACAAGACTGCTCTAGCTGCTGATGAGAAAAGGTATTTATCAGTTTATATCTACTAAAATAATTGCATTTCCATGCACTGTGTACTGTAGGAGAGCAGATATAGTAAATGCAGGGTCCTGGGTTTAGTAACACTTAAAAAAAAAACAAAAAAAACAACAAATTCTACCATTGACCCTGTGATGTCCTCTCTGGATGCTGACTCCATAGTCCCTAGTGAGTACAGGTGAATTGCAGAATATAAATCATAATGTACTGCATTTCTCCTAGCACTAAAGACAAAAAAAAAAAAATCAAAAAGGCATGTGAAGCAGATGCCTTCCTTCTTGTCAGTCCTTGTATGCTGTTATAACTTAGATGCAGACACAACTAATATAAATAAGCAACTGTTAAACTAGCTTGGCTCAGTGATGACAGCGTAATAATGCAGAGGTAAAAGGTTATATTTGCAGATTTTTCTTGTCCATGGATGTGTTAAAGAGCTGATGTGTTTTAAAAGTAGTTATTTTTTAATGCATTTTCTCATGACCTCAAAATACACGTTCCATAATCACATTCTTTCCTTGGAGGATGAATTGACAATTTTTCTGTAGATAAAAATAATAAACCAAAATCGTAACATAATTGCTTATATTACAGGAAAAAAAAGCCCAGCATAAGGAATAATTTATAAGGCAGAAATGACATGTATTTATGGAGCGGTTTATATCCGTGTATTTAACAGGGATCATTTCTGCCTGAACATGGCAATTCTGTAATTCCTCATTGTTGTTCCCTAGGCACATGTGAATGAGGACACCTATATACCTTATGTTTCATGATTATTTTGCAAAAATAGAGCTGTGTTGTTGGAGGAATCATATTGTCTGCTTGACTAGGGTAATAAAAATGGCTTGTCTGCTATCTGCTTGACCATCACTCAACCACTTGTACCCCCCTTCATTAACCACGAATGACATTAACAGATTGGAGTTTAATGGTCACAGAAGCCCTTTATTAACAAAATTCTATAAATAACATGTAAATAACACGTCAACAATAACACAGAATGAATGGAGCGCCCAAGGTCCTAGTAGGCCCCAATTAGGTTAATACCTGGATCACTTAATGGTAGGCCTCCAGCCCCAAAACCACCGACTCAGAGACAACGACAAACTGCAGGTACACCATACCAAGTACTGGAAGTCATACCTCAGACGAGTACATACAATGTACTTTTTGTCCCCCATAATAACCTACAAGGACCTTGTACCCCACCAGCTGCCATGACTCAACCACATTAACTCCGTTCCTAAGCGTAAAATAAATCTAAATGACTAAGCACAATTTTGCAACTTTGACATGTGTTAGTAGAAACATACAAATCATCACAACTACTTTGTGCATCCAGGTAGATTGCACGTTTTTTCAGGACGAATTGGGCTTTTATTTGGTGGTGAGTGGTAATGGATAGCTCCTGGCCCAAAATAGTAAACAAAATTATTTTTTTTAATTTAGCTGTATATTTCTTGTTACTACCATAACCTACCACCAAACAACAACTTACAATAAATTCTCCTGCTCCTAATGAGCGCAGCAATACCACATACCGTATTTTTCGCTCCATAAGACGCACCTAGGTTTTAGAGGTGAAAAACAAGAAAAAAAAATATATTCTGAACCAATGGACTGCAGACACAGTACAGGGGATGACCAGAGACTGCGGACACAGTACAGGAGATGACCAGAGACTGCGGACACAGTACAGGAGATGACCAGAGACTGCAGACATAGTAGAGGAGATGACCAGAGACTGCGGACATAGTACAGATGACCAGAGACTGCAGACATAGTACAGGAGATGACCAGAGACTGTGGACACAGTACAGATGACCAGAGACTGCGGACATAGTACAGGGGATGACCAGAGACTGCGGACACAGTGCAGGAGATGACCAGAGACTGCGGACACAGTGCAGGAGATGACCAGAGACTGCGGACACAGTGCAGGAGATGACCAGAGACTGCGGACACAGTGCAGGAGATGACCAGAGACTGCGGACACAGTGCAGGAGATGACCAGAGACTGCGGACACAGTGCAGGAGATGACCAGAGACTGCGGACACAGTGCAGGGGATGACCAGAGACTGCGGACAGTGCAGGGAATGACCAGAGACTGCAGACAGTGCAGGGAATGACCAGAGACTGCAGACAGTGAAGGGAATGACCAGAGACTGCTGACCTTTGGGGAGGGAGGGGGAGCAGGTACCTGAATTTGACAGGTACCCGCTCCCACTTCTGCGGAGTTGTCCTTCCCTCTTCTTCCCGGGCCGGCTTCTGTGGCAGCCGGGTGCCCACTGCACATGTGCGAGAAGCGCTGCGCTTTGTGAATGGCCCGGCGCCTTCTGGGACCTTTCATGTGTCCCAGAAGACACCGGATCATTCACAAAGCGCAGCACATGCGCAGTGGGCACCCGGCTGTCACAGAAGCCAGCGCGGGAAGACTGTGCAGCGCTGGAGCGAGGAACAGGTAAGGCCCTGCAGGAGACAACAGCTGGGCGGCCGGCCCGATTTTCTGACATGGTGGCCGCAAAAATACCGGACCGGACGCTTTATATTCGCTCCATAAGACGCACTGACATTTCCCCCCCTTTTTTTGGGGGAAAAAAGTGCGTCTTATGGAGCGAAAAATACGGTATGTGTATGTTAGTTGTTCGTACCCATAGTACGGCCCAGAAACAATATTGCGCATTTTGCTTTTTTTAAATTTATCTAAAATACACTGACGCTAACTGACACTGATACTAATTTAAAAAGTAAAAAAATACTGACCCTGACCCAAAAACTAAACCTGGCACTGACCTAGATCAAACCTTGATCTAGGTAATTCCACTGAAAGTGCAGTTGCTCTAGATCTGAGGGGAACATGCAAGGAAAATTAAAAAACAGCATTTTTGCTTGCACATGATTGGTTGAACACTCCAGGATAATAGTGTGAATCATCCACCGCAGGTGCACATGCGGTCACAGTATATTTACCTTTAGTAAATCATCCCTAATGTACCTCTCTCCTCCATTCAGAGAGAGAAAACACAGGGGCAGGCTTCACAGTGACTGATCACTGTGATAGTCAATCAGAAGCTATCACAGCAATTATTACCACGGGACCCTGGGCTCTTGGTGAGACCCCAGTCTCTGTGCTGAAAATGCGCCAGCACAAAGATAGGTATGCAAATATGCGGCCCCACAGAACAAAGCCCAGTCCAGTGGGGCCACATATTTGCGTATGGTCAACACGAACCAAATAACAAAGGGGAGGAAGGGCGGGAAGTTTTTCCCGACTTAGCTCTCTTCCGACTGAGGACCTCCTGAGAACTTATTGCTTACCACCCCTGCTCCAACCTTGATCACCAATCTGTCAAGTCCCAACAACACATATTTTTCTGGTCCCAAACTGCCATCCCCCTTTTTGGACCCAAACCCCTTTAACCCCTGCCAAGTTGGCTCTCTGTCTATGCTTTCTCTTTGTATTCCGGGCTTAACTTGAGAAGGGATGTTCTGTTCACCACAGATCACTAGTTTGCTCTTCTAGAAGGACAAATACATTCCATATGCTAGAAAAGGTATGAGTGTGTACCAGTCAGCAAGTGCCCATCTTTGATGAGAAACCTTGCCTGTGTCACAACTCAGTGACATACCCATGAATATTTGTGCTGCACCATCATTATTAATTAGGTTATTTCCTAAAGGAACTGATCCAGATTGTTGGTGCTTGGGAGACTCGCTTAATAAGTTAAATGGTAAGGGGTTCAGACCAGTGAAGTGGATAATAGGACACATAGACACCAATAAAAACCGGACAAGGGTTCTAACCCTTTTCTACTCTATTAAATATAAAAAAAAACTATACATACACTTTACCTCTGATTTGCTAGTCACTGACTTATCTCATGGAAACATGGTTCAGATTATGGTACCATCAACAGGTTTCCATTACATACTAGATTTAGAAGTGTTGATTAGGTGTCTTCAATTGCTGTCAGGCATAGGCACAGCAGAGTGTCTACTTTTCACCAAGGCAGAGTAATAAAATTATATGAGTAAACTTTTATTGATCAGCAGGAAGTATACAGTCAGTGATGTAAGGACATCCCAACCTGCATGTGAATTTTTTTTTTAAATTGCACACATCTATACTTACCTGTTCTGTGCAGTGGTTTTGCACAGAGCAGCCCTGATCCTCTTCTTTTTCAGGACCCTGCCACCACTCCTGGCTCCTCCCCATTGAGCAGTGCCCCCAGGGAAAGCTGCTCACCCTGGGGGTACCGCTGTGTGCTTGTTCCCGAGCCACTGCTCTATGCATCCGTAAGACACATAGACACTGGCTGTGGGCTCCCGCTGCTGTCTCAGTCAATGAAGAGAGAGTCCCCAGACATCAGAGGCTGTCAAGAACATCGCTGAATCAGAGGAGGCTTAAGTAAGCATTTGGGGGGTGGGGGGGGGGGGGGGCTCTGCGCACAGGTTTTTTAGCTTCATGCATAGGATACATGAAGTTAAAAAAACCTTGAGCCTTTAGAACCACTTTAACAAAAAGCTGCAGCCATATTTTTACAATGACAGGATAACAATACTTTTGGCACATCTATGGCATATTCGGTCAGCAGTGGCAGCCAAGGTATTTCCCTCATGACAGGTTTCCTTTTCATCATTCAGTCCAATAATGAATCCATCTAATTTTACCTGGAAATTTTCTAGTAGACATTTTATGTTTCATCTACTTTGTTTAAATAAAATTCAACTTTGAAAAAGAATTCCAGATTTGGATATTTTAACATCGTTACTTTGGTCTAGTCTGGAATGTAACTATGCATATACCATACTTGTGGGATGCTTCTACCAGCTGGAAGTCACAGTAGTAGACACCGCTATTCCAGTGGTCTCCACTAGCTTTCAGGTCCCATGCCAAGCGGCTGCCCTGCTGTTTTGTGAATAAAGGAGGTCGCCCACTCGGCCTGGGTGCCATTCAGAGATCATTTTGCATTTTCTCAATGAATGGAATGCACTCTCTTATCCTTGACATCACACTCTTGCACCTCATCCAGTCAGAAAATGCTTTGCATTTATTGAGAAAATGCAAAGCATTCTCTGAACAGCACCTCTGTTGACAATGAAGCAGACAGCCTCTGGGCATGGGGGACCTGGATATCACTCTAGTAGCACCACGTGCTACAGTGATTTTCAGCTTGCAGGGGGGGGGGGGGAGATTATACAGGTATGGTATATTCATAGTTACATTGGTTCAAGCTGGACCAATGCAGCTAAACTCTAAATATTTTAACTTGGAGACCTTCTTTAAAGTGGTAATACTTATTACCATCATAAAAAGAACAGTACTCCTGCACTGCCAACCTAACTATAATGGCCCTCAAGTGGCCACAAACACCTAACTAAATTCCAAAATAGTGAAACAATAAGAGAAGTAAATTGGTGCTGCACTACTGAGTACATGACAAATAAATCATAAATAGTAAATGAATAAATGAATAGAATAAGAATGCACATATAACCCTCATCCAAGTGTTGAAACAATATATGCAAAAAGCATGGATAGGTGCAGACAATATCAAACATCAATAAAGGCAGCACAGTGTGCTAATATTGTGCCAGTGACTAAGTGAACACAAAATATAGATGATAAGAATAAAAAAATAGATGATAATAAAAAATGGATGTGTTAAATATAAACACAAAGTGATAAAGTGAATAAGTGCCAAAAAGGAAAATGACAATCCCAAGAACAGAAACACAAGGAATCTTTAACACAAGCTGTGAACCATCCAATGATGAAAATATATATAATCAATCCTCCTCTGGCTAGCATGCACGCTCACCTCCAAAATGCAACCCACAATGAGTCATAAAGCATACGGAAAGTCTCAAACAATGAACTCAAATGGATGGTCCTCAATAGCAATCAAAGAAAGAGGGGTTCTCTCTGATTACGCTGGCAAACACTCCCAGGCATGCTTCAGATATAGCCACAGACTTCTATCATCTCCAGTATCCCCACATAGAAGATTTAAGCTAGAAGACTTCCCATAGTGCAATATGTCAAATACTTTATTATAAAACAGCACCCAAACCGACTACTCACATTTAAAAAGGGTCCACAGACCAATACAGGCAAGATAACTGCAGCAACAACTGAAGGAAAGGTGTATAGGATAGGGAGTACCAAGATGGTGGCTGCCATCCGTACCTGATATGACGTCCCTGAGGAAGTCACGTGACCCAACACGTAGGATGAAAGCGTGGTGACGTCATATCCGATACGGACGGCAGCCACCATCTTGCTCACTGCCCCTCCACAGTCCACGGCTTCCAAACTGCCTGTGTTATATTGCAGATTAGTAAATCTCCATGTAGTCCTTGCAAATGTTCTGAATCTAGGGGTTACAGTCACCCTAGTTCATACAACATAAAGTTTTCAGGACTCCTACTCCAACCTTTTCACAGTATCCAAACCAAAAGGTGGCATCTGTTGCATCCTGGATTTCAAAGCCCATAATGTCTTCAGATTCCATAATGGAATCCACCAAGTCTGCCAAAGCTTCCCTCCATCAGGGAGACTTTCTTGCCTCTGTGAACATCAAGCCCACATATTATCAGCACGTGAGCGTTTTCTTTGTTTTGCATTGGGCCCCTAGCACTTCTAGTTCATAGCCCTGGATTTGGCCCATCTTTCATACCCTTTGTATTCACAAGGTTTTGGCCTCTGTACTCCCCTTAAAAGGCTCCTAGGACATCTTCTGTGGCATATCTGGTACACATTCTGGCCAACAATGTGGTGCAGATAATTCAGACATTTATAAGGTTTGATTGAATCTTGGGCTTTCAGAAGTCTGGATTGGAACTTAATCATATAGTTACATAGTCTGTCTGAAAAAAGACCAAAGTCCATCCAGTTCAACCAAAAAGAAAAAGTTGTTATAATCTTATACCCACATTTGATCCAGAGGAAGGCAAACCCAGTAAAGCATGATCCAATTTGCTCCTGCTGGGAAAAAATTTACTTCCTGATCCCCCAAGAGGCAATTGGATATTCCCTGGATCAACTTTACCTATAAATGTTAATATCCAGTTATATTATGTGTATCTAATAAATAATCCAGACCTTTTTTAAAGCAATTCATTGAGCTGGCCAGAACCAACTCTTGAGGGAGTCTAATCCACATTTTCAGAGCTCTTACTGTGAAGAAATCTTTCCGTATTTGCAGATTAAATCTCTTTTCCTCCAGACGTAAAGAGTTCCCCTTTGTCCTCTGTGATGACCTCAGTTTGAATAACGCTACACTGAGTTCACTATATGAACCAATGATGTATTTATACATGTTGACCATATCCTCCCTTAATCTCCTCTTCTCAAGAGAGAATAAATTCAGTTCCTCTAATCTTTCCTCATAGCTGAGCTCCTCCATGCCTCTTATCAGTTTTGTTGCCCTTCTCTGTACTTTCCCCAATGTTTTTTTTTTTTTTTGTGAATTGGTGCTCAAAACTGAACTGCATATTCCAGATGAGGTCTTACTAATGATTTGGTAATATGATATCTCTCTCTCTGGAGTCTATACCTCTTTTAATACAAGAGAGGATTTTGCTCGCTTTAGTAACTGCAGCTTGGCATTGCATGCCATTATTAAGCTTGTGATCTACCAGAACTCCCAGATCCTTCTCCACCATTGATTCCCCCAGTTGTACCCCCCCCTAGTATGTATGATGCATGCATATTCTTAGCCCCCAAGTGCATAACCTTACATTTATCAACAATAAACCTCATTTGCCACATAGTTGCCCAATTAAACAGTGCATTGAGGTCTTCTTGTAAGTTGGAGACATCCTGTAAGGACGTTATTCCACTGCACAGTTTGGTGTCATCTGCAAAGACTGAAATGGGATTTTTAATCCCAGACCCTATATCATTTATAAATGTATTCAAAAGTAAGGGTCCCAACACTGAACCTTGGAGTACACCACTGATGACCCCAGACCATTCAGAGTATGAATCATTAACCACTACTCTCTGAATACCATCTTTTAGCCAGTTTTCCATCCATTTACATACAGATTTTTCCAAGCCTGTAGACTTTACCTTACACATTAGCTGTGTGTGGGGAACTGTGTCAAACACTTTTGCAAAATCCAAGTATACCACATCCACCTCCCCCATCTGTCCAAGTATACCACGTCCACCGCCGCCCCTCTGTCCAAGGTTTTACTCACCTCCTCATAAAAAGAAATCAGATTTGTTTGACAACTTCTGTCTTTCATGAATCCATGCTGTCTGTTGCTTAAAATATTTTTTCCAGCAAAAACTCATCTATGTGGTCTTTTATTAAACTCTCCAGTATCTTCCCAACTATAGTAGTTAAACTAATAGGTCTATAATTACTTGGTAAAGATTTGAATCCCTTTTTAAATATAGGTACCAAGTTGGCCTTACTCCAATCCAGTGGTACTATGCCAGTCATTAAAGAGTCCCTAAAAATGAGAAACAATGGCTTTGAAGTGACAGCGCTAATTTCTTTAACCATTTCAATACTGTGCAATTTTACACCTTCCTGCCCAGGCCATTTTTCAGGTTTCAGCGCTCTCACACTTTGAATGACAATTGCGCGGTCATACAACATTGTACCCAAACTAAAATTTTATCATTTTCTTCACACAACTAGAGCTTTCTTTTGGTGGTATTTAATCACCGCTGGGGTTTTTATTTTTTGCTAAATTAACAAAAAAAGACCAAAAATTTTGAAAAAAAAACACATTTTTCTTTGTTTCTGTTATAAAAGTTTACAAATAAATAATTGTTCTTCATAAATTTAGGCCGAGATGTATTCTGCTGCATGTCTTTGGTGAAAATAACCCAAATTAGGATGTATTTTTTAGTTTGTAGGAAAGTTATAGAGTTCACAAACTATGGTATAGATCTGAATATTGATCAATCCTGAAGTACTGACAGCCAATCTAATTTCTTGAGGTCCAAGAATGTCAGAACAGTACAGATATCCCCCAAATGACCCCTTTTTGCAGAGTAGACAGTCCGACGTACTTCATAAGAGGCATGGCGAGTTTTTTGAAGTTGTATTTTTATGTCATAATTTTTCGGAAAATGAAAAAATTAAAAAAATTATTTTCACTATTTTTTTTTTTACATACTGTCACCAGTGCAGTACAGCATCATCATATAACTGGCATGGCGGTGATCAGGGACACTGACTGGTGACAGTATGAAAAAAAAAATATATATTTTTTTTTATTTTTTTATTATATTTAATTTTTTATTACATTTTTTTATATTTTTTTTAAGATTTTTTTTTCATATTTTACTATGACCAAAGTAGTACAATGTTACCATAGTAACACTGTACTACTTTGGGGAAGTGATCAGTATTTTTTTTTTTTTTTTACACAATTTGCTTATAGCAAAGAATTACTTTGCTATAAGCAAGCATTTACCTGAATGAAATCGATTCATTCAGCTTTTTTTTTTTTTTTTTTTTTTGTGCTTAGCTGTGATTTGGTCACAGCTAATCACATGACATGTGCATGTGATTAGCTGTGACCATTCACAGCTAGGCACTAGTATACAATGGATGGCATCATGAATGAAGCCATCCATTGTATACAACTGTCATGTGACCTGCTGTGATTGGTCACAGCAGGTCACATGGTACCAGCAACGGGAGCCGGTACTCGGATCTGTCATCGGCCGTGTCCGAGGTCACGGCCTGTGACAGATCCCGCTGCTGCGCCGCTCTGCGTTACCGCAAACGGCGCATGTGCGGGAGCACGCCAAATGGCTTGCACCCGGAATGAAGAGGCACATCTGAAGCCGCCAAACGGCCATTGGCCGGGCGGCTAATGGTTAAGGACCCATGGGTGTATGCCATCCAGTCCAGGTGCTGTATTCACCTTTATTCTGTCAATACCATGCCCATTATGGACAAGAGCTCTACCATGTTCCTTTGTATACACAGAGCTGAAGAAGGTATTTAATAAATGTACCTTCTCTTTGTCCCCAGTCACCCACTCTGGATTATTTTGTAAAGTCCCTACATGCTCGGACCGGACTTTTTTACTATTAATATATCTGAAGAATTTTTGGGGGTTGGTCCTGTTATCTTGTGCAATCTGTCATTCGTCTTCAATTTTTGTGGCCTTGATTTCCTTTTTACATATTCTGTTATATACTTTGTAATGCTTAAACGATGATCGTGTTCTTTCATTTTTATATTTAATGGGCAGCACAGTGGCTAAATGGTTAGCACTTCTGCCTGGCAGTAAAAGGGTCGTTGTATCGAATCCCAGCCACGGCACCTCCTGCCTGGAGTTTGCATGTTCTCCCTGTACCTGCCTGGGTTTCCTCCGGGTATTCCGGTTTCCTCCCACACTCCAAAGACATGCTGGTAGGTTGATTGGATCCTGTCTAAATTGGCCCTAGTATGTGTATGTATGAATGTGAGTTAGGGACCTTAGATTGTACACCCCTTAAGGGTTAGGGACTGATGTGAATGTACAATATATATGTAAAGCGCTGCGTAAATTGACGGCGCTATTAAGTACCTGAAATAAATAAGTAATAAAAGCTCTTTTCTTATTATTTTTAGCTTTTTGTAACTTTGGTCGAAAGCCACATAGGTTTGATTTTTTAGCCTTTTAAACTCTTTTGAAGTACCTTGGTTTTGTCCTAGATAAAACTCAAGAGTTTATTCTCCAAGAGAAAATGAAAACTCTCCACTCAGACTTGGGCACTTCAGTCCAGATGTCACCCGTGCTGCGGCACAAAGACAGATACGTATTTATGTGGCCTCACGGAAAAAAAAGCCCAGTCCTGTGAGGCCGCATATATGCATATGGTCGACGGGAAAGGGTTAAGATTTGACAAAACCTGGAAGCAGATTTTGCACAATCCAGTTATAGTAAATTTCCCTCATTAGCTCATCCTTCTGTCAATCACAGTCTGTGAGTAGATATCAGGAGGCGAGACTGAGCTGCACTGTGTGTGTCTGTAGTAATACCTCAGTCAACAAAAGGTCACAATCACTCTCTGGCTCAATGAACGGTCCAGGGGTATTCTTTTTGTTTTTGTTTTTTTTGGGGGGGGGGTTAACTTGGATGGGGATAGGTAATTAAGTGAGATACTCCAGAACTATTTACAAATAGGAGGACACTGTCTCTTCTGTAGAACTATGAGTTCAGGTAAAAGAGAGGACTAAGTGTTGTAGAAGTAGCTTGAGGAGGTTAATCTTCCTCTATGGACAGTCCAAGCAAAGTCCTTAGACAAAGAATTACATAGACTGAGCTGACACTGAACACTTTGTCCCTTATAAACACAGAGCTGACTCTCTAGAACCAGAGGTATGGCGACAGCACGCAGTCTCTAGGATCTCTCACAACTGTCTGTACTCACAAATGACTTCAGATGATTGGCAGATGAATCCTAACACCTATCTAGGAGGGTGCTACATGTCAGTAGACAAACATAGCCTGGCTCGACATCAAGCCCGCATGCAAGTGGCTTGCTATGGGGACCCTTGGAAGTAGGGAGGAGCCAGGAGCACTGGTGGGGGACCCCAGAAGAGGAGGATCGGGGCTGCTCTGTGCAAAGCCATTGCACAGAGCAGGTACATATGACATGTTTGTTACTTAAAAAAATACCTTTGCAATAACTTTAAATTAACTACTTTATATTTCTGGACTCTAACACATTAATGGTGATGTAGTAATTAGTTCTGCATAGTGAAGACTCCCGAGAAGTCGGTTGCATGTCATTGAGCCCAACTCCCATCATTTATAATCCTTTCCTCACTCCCTGTAAAAGAAACAAGCAGACAATTAGTAAGGTCATAACAATGTCCCATAAAATATAAACAGCAATCTCTACTGCAACTCTCCAAACACTCTCCAGCTGGGCCCTGTCATGTCTAGGTGGAGCAGTCGGAGCATCACTGCACCTTCACTACTGGATCTGTTAGAGTCATTAGTCACCAAGTGCTGTTTTCAGACTGTTCAAGTAGATGGCTTGCATCTGTTACTGGATGACATAGTGGGAGGCTCACTTACATTTAATTCTCCAAACTAGCCACCAGGAAATGAGCTTAAATGAATTCACCTGCCCTCCATCTCTGAAACTGGATGTTATCCAGAGTAACATTATTATTTGATTTTATGAAACTATAAAAATCATCCATATTAAACATGAGGCAACTTTTATAGAGAATGGTGACTGTTTGACCTAAATTGGTTTAAAGTAAATCTGCAATGTCAGTGTTGAGGATTTAACTACTATGATATCTTATTGTTTTAAAAATATAAATTAAAGGCAGAAAACTTCCAATGTATCATATTAAAAGTGGGCCTAAAGAACAGTTATCAAACGTATAAAAAGCAGCACACATAATATGATCTGCAAACTTCACAAATCCCTAATATCCATAAGAAGAAAACTTGTGGCTCCTTTGATTGGGGTGATCCAGCTGGTGCAGAAAAGATAAAAGCAAATGGCACAGGAATGTGTAAAACCATGTATTTATAATGATAAATAAGCATTGTCACACTTATGTAAGTGTACTCAAGCCCAAGGAAATTCCACAGGTATTGGTGCTAAAGATGCTACAGTATTAGACAATCACTGTAGGGCTGTCAGTTGGAAAGCCGGCATTGGCATTCTGAACTTGCTCTCAGGCCAGTACAGGCAATGCACTTCAGGGCATTCCCCTTTGTTCAGTTTTGAATAAGTGTGATATTACACACACGCCAAAGTCCTGGGTGTCACCCTGGACTCCCACCTCTCCTTCCTACCCCACATCCAACTGCTATCTAGATCTTGCAGGCTCCACCTCCGCAACATCTCCAAGATACGCACATTCCTCACCCCAGACACCACCAAACAACTCGTACATCCCTCATCATCTCACGCCTGGACTATTGCAATTCCCTTCTCACTGGCCTACCCAAACGAACGCTATCCCCACTCCAGTCGATCCTGAACTCAGCGGCTAGACTCATCCACCTCACCAACCGCTCCACATCCGCCTCCCCCCTCTGCCAATCCCTTCACTGGCTCCCGGTTGCCCAACGCATCAAATTCAAACTGCTTACTCTTACCTACAATGCCATTCACAACGCCGCCCCAAACTATATAACCGACCTGATACCCAAATACTACCCTACCCGTGCCCTCCGCTCCTCACAGGACCTCCTACTCTCTAGCTCCCTGGTCTCCTCCTCCCACGCCCGATTGCAGGACTTCTCTAGGACTTCCCCCATCCTCTGGAACTCCCTACCCCAATCCATCAGACTGTCACCTACCCTCCTCACTTTCAGGCGCACCCTGAAAACCCTCCTCTTCAGGGAAGCCTACCCCAACCTCACCTAACACCTGACCTCACCTAACAACTAACCTCCTCCACTCCTCCCACCACTCCATCCCCCACAGCCATTTCCTCCTGTACCACTTTCCCCTCCCTCCTAGATTGTAAACTCGAAAGAGCAGGGCCCTCGAACCCCTCATGTATTGTATTGTTACTGTCTTGTCTCATGTTCTGTCCCCCTTGCTACTGTACAGCGCTGAGCAAACCCTTTGGCGCTATATAAATACTGTATAATAATAATAATTACCTATTTATCATTAAAAATAATTAGTGTTAACACATTCCTGCATCCTGTTTGCCTTTATCTTTTCTGCTAAAAGTGAAATTACACCCTTATACCTAGGCCTGGGCCTATACCCAAATACTAATGCTGAGATGGGTAAATAAAAAAATTAAAAAGACTTAACTTTGCCTTTTCCAGAGAAATGTTGTTCTAGCTTCCCTTACATGTTAATGTAAAGGCTAAACCAGGGGTGTCCAACCTTTTTGACTTTTTTGGTCCACATTGGAAGAAGAGGAATTATCTTGGGCCACACATAAAATACACTAACAATAAGGATAGCTGACGAGCAGAAAATGTCGTGCAGATCACAAATTAATAATCGCTGATATATATAATGTACCTATCTGAGTCATAAAACAATTTTTTTGTGCACTTTTGATTATAAAAGTAAAAGAGGGCAACCTGAAAGTGCAATATCTGACGCTGGTTTTAATAAACTAACGCACAAATATCTAATTCGATGGCTGCAGTAGCAATTCTTAATGAATTCTTAAGGTGCTCATCAGATATTTTGGTTCTAATTTTTGCCCTTTGTGTGCTTCATCCTAGTTGCTCGCAAAGATAGGTGGTGAAAACTGATGACCTGAATAAGGCGTGATTGTACAGAGTGGGATATTTTTCTTTGGAAAGATCCAGTAAAGAGTCACAGCCAAATTTTTCTTTTACTGCATGTGCTTGCTAATTGTAAAAGCATTGTTATAAAATGTAAAAAAAGTCAATATTTAAGTAAGTTTACAATTTTGTGTTAGACTGCATTCATAGGCTTCTTGGGCCGTAGGTTGGACACCCCTGGGCTAAACATTTACAGCAGTTACATGTCTGTACTTCAATGGATCATTTAAATGACATGCACCTTTTTTGCCGACAAACTGCAGCACTTTACTGCACAGGGTTTGTGCATTTTGTTGCCCTACTGTGTTCTGTGATGCTTTACAGTGTGTTGGGTTGCCATTTACAAGGAATGGCACTGTTACGCACCACATGCATGTCAGCGAAAGCCAGAGGTGTGAATGGACCTTAATGGAATTGTATAATCATTTTTAAGATATATGAATAAAAGGGGATCATAATATATAAAATAGGTTATCAATGTCTATTCATTTTAAAAACCTTGCACGCAACACCAACGATGACTTTAAAGTAAAAAGTAGTAACTGAAAATACATTGTAACTTCCTTTTAAAGTTAGACATGCACAAAAACCTCTAAAGTAGAGTAAACACAGTTTTGGTATCTTATGATGGATGGCCACATGACCAAATCCCTATGTTTTTGGTGACATGATCTAATGCATATAGAAATCCTGTCACCAACTTATTGCAGATAAAAGCAAAGGAAAATCAAGCACTTTAAATGCTTACTTGCAGTGTTTTTTCTTTTTGACTTTTCAGTCAACTTCATTGTTCCTCTGGACTTGATAGCAAATTTGACTACAACCCCTGGCAAAAAGTATGGAATCACCACTCTTGGAAAATGTTCATTCAGTTGTTTAACCACTTGCCTACAGGGCACTTATACGCCCGGCCTTACCAGGCCAATTTTCAGCTTTCAGCGCTGTCTCACTTTGAATGACAATTGTGTAGTCATGCAACATTGTACCCATATGAAATTTTTATCATTTTTTTCTCACAAGTAGAGCTTTCTTTTGGTGGTATTTACTTGCCACTGGGGGTTTTATTTTTTGCGCTATAAACAAAAAAAGACCAATTAATTAAAAAAAAAAAAGTTTCTTTGTTTCTATTATAAATTCTGCAAACAGGTAATTTTTCTCCTTTACTGATGTGCGTTGATGAGGCTGCACTGATAGGCAGCACTGATGGGCGCTGATAGGTGGCACTGATAGGCAGCACTAATGAGGTGGCACGGATAGGCGGCACTGATAGGTGGAACTGATAGGCGGCACTGATGATGGGTACTGATAGGCAGCACTGATAGGCAGCACTGACTGGCACAACTGCTGGGCACTGACTGGCGCAACTGCTGGGCACTGACTGGCACAACTGCTGGGCACTGGCTGGCAGCACTGTTGGGCTGCACTGATGGGTGGCACTGATGGGCAGAGGTGGGTGGCACTGATGGGCACAGGTGGGTGGCACTGATGGGCAAAGTTGGGTGACACGGGTGGGTGGCACTGATGGGCACAGGTGGGTGACACAGGTGGGTGGCACTGCAGGGCACTGGTGGGTGGCACCGCTGGGCACTGGTGGGCGGCACAGGTGGGTGGAACTGGTGGGTGGCACTGCTGGGCACCGATTATCAGGGCACTGATCATCAGTGCCCTGATGATCGGTGCCGATCCCTGCTCTGACAACTGCCGGTTCTCAGCAGTACTTTCCCCACGTTCTGACAGTGTGAAGAAAGTGCAGCCGAGAACCGGCAATTGCATTTCCCTGTGATCAGCGTGTCATTGGACACAGCTGATCACGTAGTAAAAAGCCGCTTTGATTGGCCTTTTACCACATCACGTAATCAGCTGTGTGCATAGGACACAGCAATCACGGAGATCACCGGGTGCGCGCCCCAGGGGGCTCACAGGAGAGCGCATTCTGGGAGGACGTCATATGACACCCTCCCAGAACTGGCCGGCCTCAGTGTAGCCATCATTTGGCTATCTGCGGTCGGCAACTAATCACAGACATGCCTTAAAACTGTTTTCATTTAACATTTCAACCTCCCTGCTTTAAGAAACACTTAAAAAACTGGTTTTGCAGATCAAGCAGAGGGAAAAAAATAAGGAATCACTCAATTCTGAGGAAAATATTATGAAATCATAAAAAATATATATATATATATATATATATATATTATAGTACACCAGTACCAGTTCTGACTTTTATAACAGCTTGAACTCTCAGAGTTCATGGATTCTGATGAAGATGGATTTAACTATTGACAAACCGTATTCTTCATCAATCTGGCTCCAACTTTCTCTTATTGCAGTTGCGTGATCAGCTTTGCGGGTTGGAGCCTTGTCATGGACCATTTTCTTTTATTTCCACCATAGATTTTCAATTGGATTGAGGTCCAGACTATTTGCAGGCCATGCCGTTGACATTATGGGGGGATTTACTAAAGCTGGTTCACTCAGAATCTTGTGCACCAGTGCATGGTAGCCAATCAGCTTCTAACCACAGCTTGTTCAATTAGGCTTTAGCGATAAAACCTGTAAGCTGATCTGTTTCTATGCAGAAGTGCACGAGATTCTGAGTGAACCAGCTTTAGTAAATAAACCCCTATATGTCTTTCTTGAAGGAAAGTTTTCATAGCTTTTTCCCTATGGCAAGTTGCATTATCATCCTGGAAAATGTCATCATAACCAAACATCCTTTCAATTGATGGAATAAGAAAAGTGTCCAAAATCTCAATATAAACTTGTGCATTTATCGAAGATTTAATGACTCCCCCGTACCTTTACCTGACATGCAACCCCATATCATCATTGATTGTGGAAATTTGCATGTTTTCTTCAGGCAGTCACCTTTATACATTTCATTGGAACAGCACCAAACAAAAGTCCCAGCATCATCACCCTGCCCAATGCAGATTCATGATTTATCACTTAATATCACTTTCATCCAGTCATCCACAGTCCATGATTGCTTTTCTTTAGCCCACTGTAACCTTGTTTTTTTCTTGTTTTTTAGGCGTTGATGATTTTCGTTTGGCTTTTCTGTATGTAAATCCTATTTCTTTTTGGCGATGTCTTACAGTACGGTCACAGACATTGACTCCAGTTTCTGCCCATTTGTTCCTCATTTGTTTTGTTGTGCATTTTCTGTTTTCAAGGCATATTGCTTTAAGTTTTCTATCTGGACGCTATGATGTCTTCCTTGGTCTACCAGTACGCTTCCGTTTTACAACCTCCCCATTTGATTTGTACTTGGTCCATATTTTAGACACAGCTGACTGGGAACAACCAACATCTTTTGCAACATTCCGTGATGATTTACCTTCTTGAAGAAGTTTTATAATTCTCTTCTTTGTTTCAACTGTAATCTCTCATGTTGGAGCCATGATTCATGTCAACCAGCTTGGTGCAACAGCTCACCAAGGTGTGCAAACACTCTTTTTTAACTGGAGACTAATTAGCAGATGTTTGTTTTAGAACTGCAAAGTACATGGTGATTCCATAATATTTTCCTCAGAATTTAGTGATTCCATATTTTTTCCTCTGCTTGATCTGCAAAAACAGTCACAATTGACTACAGTTTTCTTTTTTAAGTGTTTCTTAAAGCCAGAAGGTTGGAATGTTAAATGAAAATAGTTTTGAGGCATGTGTGTGATTGTGGATTTTTTTCTACACAATTAATTATGAAATGAACATTTTTCCAAGAGTGGTGATTCCATACTTTTTGCCAGGGGTTGTACTGCAAGAAGAGTCAATTTCTCAGAACAGCCCCTCTCTCCTTGCACATCATAGTCTTCTCCTATGGGAGTGTCTAATTACTATCTTTGCTGGCCTAGTTCCTTCACCCCTTACCTCCCTACCTAGGGAACATACCCTATATTGCCAAAAGTATTGGTTGGCCTGCCTTTACACACACATGAACTTTATTGACATCCCAGTATTAGTCCGTAGGGTTCAATATTGAGTTGGCCCACCCTTTGCAGATATAACAGCTTCAACTCTTCTGGGAAGGCTGTCCACAAGGTTTAGGAGTGTGTCTATGGGAATGTTTGACCATTCTTCAAGAAGCGCATTTGTGAGGTCAGTCACTAATGTCGGATGAGAAGGCCTGGCTCTTAGTCTCCGCTGTAATTCATCCCGAAGGTGTTCTATTAGGTTGAGGTCAGGACTCTGTGCAGGCCAGTCAAGTTCCTCCACCCCAAACTCTCTCATCCATGTCTTTATAGACCTTGCTTTGTGCACTGGTGCGCGGTCATGTTGGAACAGGAAGGGACTATCCCCAAACTGTTCCCACAAAGTTGGGAGCATGAAATTATCCAAAATGTCTTGGTATGCTGACATTTCCCTTCATTGGAACTAAGGGGCTAAGACCAATCCCTGGAAAACAACCCCACACCACAATCCCCCTCCACCAAACCTTAAACTTGGTACAATGCAGTCAAGCAAGTACTGTTCTCCAAACCCAGACACATCCATCGGATTGCCAGATAGAGAAGCATGATTTGTCACTTCAGAGAACACATATCCACTCCTCTAGAGTCCAGTGGCGGCATGCTTTACACCACTGCATCCAAAGCTTTGCATTGCACTCGGTGATGTAAGGCTTGGATACAGCTGCTTGGCCATGGAAACCCATTCTATGAAGCTCTCTATACACTACACTATTGTTGTGTTAATCTGAGGGCCACATGAAGTTTGGAGGTCTTTAGCTATTGACTCTGCAGACAGTTGATGACTTATGAGCACTGTGCTATTCAGCATGTGCTGACCCCATTCTTTCATTTTATGTGGCCTACCACTTTGTGGCTGAGTTTCTGCTGTTCCCAATAGCTTTCATTTTGTTATAATACCACGAACAGTTGACCGTGGAATATTTAGTAGCAAGGAAATTTCAGGGATGGACTTATTGCACAGGTGACAACCTATCACGGGACCACGCTTGAATTCACTGAGCTCCTGAGAGGGACACATTCTTTCACAAATGTTTGTAGAAGCAGTCTGCATGCCTAGGTGCTTGATTTTTTACACCTGTGGCCATGGAGGTGATTGGAACAACTGAATCCAATGATTTGGAGGGGTGTCCCAATACTTTTGGCAATTTAGTGTATATTCTGTCACTTAAAGCTGATCTCCAGGTTTCATTTAACTTTGAATAGTTCATTTGGACCAAACTATTTACTTCACTAACAGATTTAGTGGCTGGGAGCACTGTATAAACTGTACTATATGTAGGCTCAGCTACAGACAGTATACAGCAACGTTTTCTGACAGTGAAACTAGACCTTCCCTTCCCTCCTGGAACAAATTTGAAATGAGCAGTGCACTGCTGAGCCATACAGAGGAAAGTTTATATTCTATAAAAGAATACAAAGCTTCCTCTGATTGGCTGAGGCAGAGAGGCAAGCTTATGTTATCACAAACTCTGCCTCTGCCAATCAGAGGAAGCAGTGCTCAACCCACTCAGTTTTGTTCCAGGATTGAGATGGGAACACAGCGATGTAAACTGAGGCAACTGTTAGTGAAGTAAATAGTTCCCTTGGACCAGCTTGGTCCGAATATACAATTTAAAATGAAATGAAACCTGGACATCAGCTGGGGCACCCAGCAACAGTCTCAGGGCTTTTGGATATTTACAAAAGGAAGGCTTTCACAGCTAAATAAAATGCCTAAATATGTTAAATGCACAATGGAAAGAATGTTATTAGCATGAATGGTCTGATGACACTAACTTTAAGTATGTTTGACTTTAGTGGCCTCCATAAGATTATTATAGAAGAAGAAGAGTACTGCTTTAGGAGGACGATCTACATGATGCCATTAAAATTACAATATAGTATACAACGATCAGCCACTGCCAGACCACTGACAGGTAAAGTGAATAACATTGATTCATTCATTACAATGACATCTGAAAGTGAGTGGGATATATTAGGCAGCAAGTAAACATGTTGTCCCTGAAGTTGATGTGTTGAAAGCAGAAAAACGGGCAAGCGTAAGGTTTTGAGTGACTTTGACGATGTCCAAATTGTAATGTCTAAATGAGTGGGGCAGAACAACTCCAAAACTGCAGCTCTTGTGGAATATTCCTGGTCTGCAGTGTTCAGGACCTACCAAAAGTGGTCCAAGGAAGGAAAACTGGTGAACTGGCGACAGGGTGATGGGTGGCCAAGGCTCCTTGACAAACATGGGGAGTAAAAGCTGGACCGTGTAGTCTAAGTCCAATCCACAGAACAACTATTAGTCATGCACTCCCCAAATCTGCCCTTTATGGAAGAATGGCTGAAAGAAAGCCATAAGAAGTCCCGCTTGCAGTTTGCAAGAAGCCATGTGGAGGACACAGCAAACGTGGAAGAAAGTGCTTTGGTCAGATGAGACCAAAATGTAACTTTTTGGCCTAAAAGCAAAACGCTATCTGCAGTGGAAAACTAACACTGCACATCACCCTGAACACACCATTCCCACCGTGAAATATGGTGGTGGCAGCATCTTGTTGTAGGGATGCTTTTCTTCAGCAAGGATACGGAAGCTGATCAGAGTTGATGGGAAGATGGATGCAGCCAAATACAGGGCAATTTAAGAAAAACCTGTTCGAGTCTGCAAAAGACATGAGACTGGGGTGAAGGTTCACTTTCCAGCAGGACAGCGATCCTAAACATACAGCCAGAGCTACAATGGAATGGTTTAGATCAAAGCATATTCATGTGTTACAATGGCCCAGTCAAAGTCCAGACCTAAATCCAATTGAGAATCTGTGGCAAGACTTGAAAATTGCTGTTCACAGAAGCTCTCCATCCAATCTGACAGAGCTTGAGCTATTTTGAAGAAGAATGGGCAAAAATGTCCCTCTCTAGATGTGCAAAGCTGGTAGAGACATCCCAAAAAGACTTGCAGCTGGAATTGCAGCGAAAGGGGGTTCTGCAAAGTATTGACTCTGGGGGGTTGAATATAAATGCACGCAACATTCTTCAGATATTTATTTGTAAAAAAATGTGAAAACCATTTATCACTTTCCTTCCACTTCACAATTATGTGCCACTTTGTGTTGGTCTATCACATAAATTCCCAATAAAGTACATTTACGATTTTGGTTATAACATGACAAAATGTGGACAATTTCAAGGGGTATGAATACTTTTTCAAGGCACTGCAACTATTGTTGCCCATCTACCAACATGTACTGCAAAGCAAAAAAAGAAGTCAACATCTACATCAGATGTTGTTGTTATATTTCACACCAGGTAAATAGCTAAATACACAGTTGAACTACAAACAATGTATATGGAAACTGTTTTACGAGTATGTGCCAGAGGAAAGCTTTCAACAGACTGGATACTTGTCTAGGGCCATCCCTGCCTGGACAATGAAGGTGCGGCTTATTGATGAGATTGTCATACTGCTCTCTTCTCCTGTCAAGTGGCTTTTAGTGTTAGATGTACATAAATGTATAAAGTACTGGAACCTAACTGGTTAACATTGCCACCTCTCCTTTCCCCTGCTGTGCAGAGGATAACAGACAGCTAGTATTAAGACAGATTCAGGTACTTTTTACAAGCTGCATGTAAAATAGTTTTTATGATGTTTTTTTCACCAATTCAGAAGTTATTTTTTTTAATATGGGCTTGGGGTTAGGTATAAGGTGAACCAGAAACATCCTTAAAGGGAAACCATAATGATTTTGAGTCATTTTATTTTTAGGTTTACAAATTTTGAAACTGATGTTTTACAGCAGCGGGCCATGCATTTCACACCTAGGCCTTCAGTGATGTCCTACCAGAATTAATCTAGCAATTTTTAACTGTAACCTTAAAAACTAAACAAGGAAAAAATAGGGACATGGAAAAAGCAGGGCCTGGATTAACCAGGGTTCACTGTATAAAAAAATGTATTAACCACTTCAGCGCCAGAAGGTTTTCCCCCTTCCTGGCCAGACCATTGTTTACTATTCGGCACTGCCCTATTTCAACTGGTAATTGCATGGTCATGCAATGCTGTACCCAAACAAAATTTTATGTCCTTTTTTCACACAAATAGAGCTTTCTTTTAATGGTAATTGTTCACCACTGGGTTTTATATTTTTTGTGATATAAACGAAAAAGACTGAATAAACTCAAATTTAGTCATACATTTAGTCTAAAATGTATTCTGCTATGTCTTTGGTAAAGCATTTACAAACTATGGTATATATGCTATATTGCCAAAAGTATTGGGACACCCCTCCAAATCATTGGATTCAGGTGTTCCAATCACATCCATGGCCACAAGTGTATAAAATCAAGCACCTAGGCATGCAGACTGCTTCTACAAACATTTGTGAAAGAATGGGTCACTCTCCGGAGCTCAGTGAATTCATGTGTGGTACCGTGATAGGTTACCACCTGTGCAATAAGTCCATCTGTGAAATTTGCTTGCTACTAAATATTCCACGGTCAACTATTGGTGGCTGAATTGCTGTTGTTCCCATTTGCTTCCACTTTGTTATAACATCACTAAGTGGCAGGCCACATAAAATGACAGAGCGGGGTCAGCACATGCTGAAGTGCGCAGTGCTGTCTACAGAGTCAATAGCTAAAGACCTCCAAACTTCGTGTGGCCTTCAGATTAGCACAACAACAGAGCGTAGAGAGCTTCATGGAATGGGTTTCAATGGCCGAGCAGCTGCATCCAAACCTTACATAACCAAGTGCAATGCAAAGTGTCGGATGCAGTGGTGTAAAGCACGCCACCACTGGACTCTAGAGCCGTGGAGATGTGTTCTCTGGAGTGACAAATTACGCTTCTCTGTCTGGCAATCCGATGGACGTGTCTGGGTTTGGCGATTTCTAAGAGAATAGTACTTGCCTGACTGCATTGTGCCAAGTGTGAAGTTTGGTGGAGGGGGAATTATGGTGTGGGGTTATCTTCAGGGGTTAGGCCTGGCCCCTTAGTTCCAGTGAAGAGAACTATTAAGGGATCAGCATACCAAGACATTTTGGACAATTTCATGCTCCCAACTTTGTGGAAACAGCTTGGGAATGGCCCCTTCCTGTTCCAACATGACCCTGCACCAGTGCACAAAGCAAGGTCCATAAAGACATGGTGAGTGAGTATGGGGTGGAGGAACTTGACTGGTCTGCACAGAGCCCTGACCTCAACCCGAAAGAACACTTTTGGGATGAATTAGAGCAGAGACTGTGAGCCAGGCCTTCTCGTCCAACATTAGTGCCTGACCTCACAAATGCGCTTCTTGAAGAATGGTCAAACATTCCCATAGACACACTCCTAAACCTTGTGGACAGCCTTCTCAGAAGAGTTGAAGCTATTATAGCTGCAAAGGGTGGGCCAACTCAATTTTGAACCCTACAGACTAAGACTGGGATGCCTTTAAAGTTCATACGCATGTAAAGGCAGGCATCCCAATACTTTTGGCAATATAGTGTATATTGGAATTTACGCATCTTTTACTTTGACTGACTATCACATTTCTTGAGGCACTAAAATTCCAGGGCAACACAAAAAACTCTCAAATGACCCCTTTGGAAAGTAGACGCTCCAGATATTTGCTGAGAGGCATGTTGAGTCCATGGAAGATTTTATTTTTTGCCACAACTTTTTGGAAAATGACAATTTTTTTTTCACAAAGTTGTCACTTAAATGATATATTGCTCATGCATGCCATAGGAATATGTGGAATAACACCCCAAAACACATTCTGCTACTTCTCCTGAGTATGAGGATACCACATGTGAGAGTCCTTTTGGCAGCCTAGCCACATACAGCCCCCAAAATCCAATAACCACCTTTGGGCTGTCAAAGAGCATATTTCCTTATGTCACTTCCTCACTACCTATCAGAGTTTTGGAGGCCCTGAAATGCCAGGATAGTACAAACATCCCCCCCCCTCCAAATGACCCTTTATTGGAAAGTAGACACCCCAAGGATTTTGATAAGGGGCATGGTGAGTATTTTGCAGATACATAATTTTTGTTACAGGGTTTTGAAAAAGAAAAGAAAAAACACAATTTTGTTTTCTTTCTTCATTTTCCAAAAACTTGTGGCAACAAAAGAGATCTGCGAAATACTCTCCATTCCCCTTAGCAAATACCTTGAAGTGTGTACTTTCCAAAAAGGAGTTATTTGGTTGGGGGGGGGGGGGTGCCTCTACTATCCAGGCATTTTAGGGCCAACATTAGAAGCCTTTGCCACATGACGCCCACTCTTTTGACCACTTGAAAAACCAGCCTTTTCTGACACTTTTTGTTGACCTGAAAATAATTTTTTTTTTTTTTTGGTAGAAAATTCCTTTGATCCCCAAACATCATTTTGTTTTGTAAAGCAGAGGCCCTAGAGAATAAAATGGTGGGTGTTGAATTTTTTTATGCCACAGAGTATTTGTACAGCAATTTTTCAAATGTAAATTATTTGGAAAAAATACACTTTTTTTGTATTTTAATGCACAAAAACACAATATATTGGCCAATTATTTGATAATATAGATAAAAGATGATGTTACACAGAGTAAATAGATACCAAACATGACACGCTTTAAAAGCCTTTACAGGTTATCACTTTAGAATTACACAGGAGGTCTAGTGCTAGAATTACTGCTCTCGATCTGATGTTTGCGGTTGATACTTCACACGCTTGGTGCAATCTCTGCTTACATACCGACATAGGATCGACACTTTGTTTTTTTTAAATTAATTTTTACACTGTCCCTCTCTCTTTTTTTTTTGATCACCTGTGATAGCAATAGGCAGTGACAGGTACTCTTTGCCCTTAGAGTATCTGGTCACACCAAGATTGGTGCGATCAGATACTTTTTCCAATTTTAAAATGGCGCTGTTTATATCCGGCAAAACCGAAATGATGAAATACTTGTTTCCGCTTTTTAGACCTTAGAGATGTTTGGAGCCATTCCAGTCTCTGATCATCTCTATGGTCAGATGGCGGAACTACCGGCTGCATTCTTAGGTTCTCTGGTGGGATGAGAGAGCCCGAGAAAGCCGTGGAAGGAGGCCGGGGGGGGGGCAACATCCTTTTCCGTTGCTTGCAAAAGCAATCCAGGGGTTAATTAGCCACTAGGATTGCTTTTACAAAAAAGCTGACTGCCAGCTAAACAAAACAGTACCAGGATGATGCCTGTAGCTGCAGGCATCATCCTGGTATTGCCACTCAAAGTCCAGTGACATACCAATACGTTGTTGGTCCTTGTTGAGCATATATGTAACAGTAGAGAACACAGCCATTTGATGGATCAGGTCTGTAAACCAATATGACTGCAATTCATTCTTTTTTTGTAATGTCCATGTTGAGGGTTAGGCCCAAAAAAGTTTTAAATTGGGAAGCCGCGAAAGGTTTCCATGCAAATTGTGTGGCAAAAGCTGAATTTGGGTGGGCAGCGATGTATTGTTGTGCATATAAATTGCTTTGCCCACAATCAGTTGATGCAAATCTTCTGTGAAAAACAGTGAAGTGGCTAAACGCTAGTGCCTGCAGCATACAGTGATGATCCTGCTAACACAGCACTTTTGGGGACAATAACTAAGCGGGCACTAGTATAGTTCTGTTCATGATCAACATATTGATCCGTACAAACACTATCTAGTAATGGGGGTGATCAGTGACCTATAGCGTGAGTGCGATAGTGTGCGGGCAATTAACATTAGCTGATCCTGGCTGGGAGGGGTGCTAACTGATGCTATCTGATGTCGTTAGTGGTGGTAATACAGTGATCAGTGAAAATTTATATATACTGACACTGTACTAATGACACTGACTGGGTGATGGGGTGATCAAAGGGTTAGTAGGGACGATCAAAGTGTTCAATGTGCTAATCTAACGTGTGTGTGTGTGTGTAAAATGTAGTGCTTTTGCTCATAGTGTGGTGTTCTCTCTTCTCTCCCTGGACTGACGGGGAAATCGGGGGGGGGGGGGGGGGGTGGCAGTGGGTGGCGCACACATCAGTTTTTAGTTAAATGAATGGACAACCAAACATTGTTAATTTTATTTATGAATACTGGGGAAGGGTTAGAACCTGTTGGATATTACCGTTGGTAGAACAATTTCGCTGCTGTCCACATGACAACAGGCAGGCAGAAAGTGAGGGAAAGTCTTCAACAGCAACACAAACCGAAATAGAAATGCTTCTTCTTAGTAGGGGATTCGTATCAGCTTTTGGTTGCTACTCAGCAACTGCTATCAGGTTGTACCTCCAGGAGTACAGTTCAGTATGGATTCTAATATAGATCTGTGAAATCATTTTTCTTAGTTTCTGTTATAAAGTTTTGTAAATAAGTGATTTTTCTCCTTCACTGATGTGCGCTGATGAGGCTGCACTGATAGGCTGCATTGATGGGCACTGATAGGGAGGCACTGATGAGGCTGTGCTGATAGGCGGCACTTCTGGGCACTGACAGGCAGCACTGAGGAGGCACCGATAGCCAGCACTGATATGCACTGAAAGCCAGCACAGATGGGCACTATTGGCCACACTGATGGGGCTACACTGATCATCAGTGCCCTGATTATCAGTGTAGATGTCCCTCTGATAAATGTCGCTTGCTGGCTCTTCTCTCCTCACACGTTGTCAGCGAGAAGTATTTCTCATTTACACTGTGATCAGCTGTGATTGGACACAGCTGGCCACATGTAAAAGGCGGATCTGATTGGCCCTTTACTTAGACACGTGATCAGCTGTGTTCGAGGGTGGGGGGTGTGGTTCTGGGAGGACATCCATGGACGCCCTCCGAGAACTAGCCGACCGTGCTGTAGCAGTCTTTTGGCTATAGCGCAGTCAAGAAGTGGTTAAAACATTAATAGTGTTTCATAGTGAACACAGAAGGTTGCATGCTCATCAAGGTCGCATCAAGGGTACACTTTGCATATTCTTAGTGAATGCAAAATGTGCTTTGATTGGATGAGATGTTGTGATGTCACAATCTCTACCTTATCCAAATAGAGAGAACTTTGCATTCAGTGAAAAAATGCAAGTAGCAGAGCAGCCACTAGGCATGGGGCCCAGAAGCTAGTGGAGATCAATATATTAGTGCTGCCTACTACGGTTATTTCTAGCTTCCACAAGCATCCCACAGGCAGGGGCGGACTGACAACTCATGGGGCCCCCGGGCAATCGGGGATATTGGGGCCCCTGTGTCCTTGCCCAAACTCAAAAAAGCCTATGAAAAAGGTACCAGGGGCATTTCATGGGGCCCCCTACTGACCCCGGGCCCTCGGGCAGTGCCCGAGTTTCCAAATGGTCTGTCCGCCCCTGCCTGTGTTGAGCCCTAATGAAGGGGAAGTGGTGTTGCATCCGAAACGCGTTTGATGTTTTTATATTACTTTTTTTATCAACAAATTATCTTGGACTCTTTTATCCAATTTTGGTCTGGTGCTCCCTTCTGTATTTTTATAGCTTTTGGTTGTTGTCTGTGTCCTTGTTGCAGATCGTCCCTCACTTCCTGTCTGGCAAAACCATTGTCAAAGTGAAAACAGGGGAAAATCATTTTCCTTTCTAACTGTTCCCCACTCTATCCAAAAAACAGAAAAGAAAAGTTCTGGCTGGACTTACAATATAAACTGTATCATAATTTATAATGTTTAACATAGTAAGGCACCCATAACCATATAAAAAGGACCCTATAGCCACACCTGCTGTTAATAAATATATAAATAATTATTTATAGGCAGCTTTTTAAATAAAGAAATGTAAACATATTTTGGTCCTGGACATGATAAATTCCCTTTAATTTGTTGAAATGAACACAGATGATATCCAAGAAAGTGGCAAAACACCAGAAATTCTTGCTGTCGCTCCCATTACAGTCTGTGTATATTCCAAGCTCCTGTGACATGAGCACTTTACAGCTGTAACCTATAGTCATTTCTAATCAAGTAAAAGTGGCAGAGATTAAACACTGAATGTAATTAGGTGCAAAGAGCTGGCATCTTACAGCACTCTGTGATATTAGCCTCAGGATGGTGTCAGAGCAAAGCTTGAACACTGCACTTTTCCAGTTAGGAGAATTTTTTTTTCATAGGAGTTCTTTTTACAAGCTGAAGAGATGTTGAATTATTTCTTGCCAATGTTCCTGCATATTCTGTTGTGTGCAATATAATTATTGACAAGCATTAGTGTGTGAGGTTTGTTCCACCGAAAATAATAAAGGTAACAGGTCAACCTTTTTAAATTTTAGAGTTGAACTCCAGACAAGTGGCTAAATATAAAAATGAAATTTGACAGCTAGATGCCACTTTGCTGTTACAATTATAGACTGTGGAAAGGATACAGTGGTATCCTCTCTCTACCCCCAGCCTTCTGATTGGACAATGAAGGAACAGGAGACGAGAGATTGGGTCAAATTTCTGCTCAGTCTGTTACCTCTTCCTATCTGCATTTTTGCAAGCCAGCATATTTGTATGCGGAATTCCTGGTTGTGCTGCTATACTAGGGACTGCAGAAGGCTAATATCAAGTCAGATTCAGATGTTTATTTATGAATAATACCTGGCGATGTACAATTGTGTCTTTTTCATCTGCCTGGAGTGAAACTTAGAGTTCTGCTCAACAGGCTTTGCAAGGAATCTAATGTTTCTTTTGGGATCATTCACATATGGCTTGGTCTGCTTTGATCCACCTTTGGATCACTCTTCATAGAGCACTTGGCAGGCAGCGAGTAGAAGTTGTATCACCTCCTTCTTAACCGTTTCAATACCGTGCAATTTTACACCTTCCTGCCCAGGCCATTTTTCAGGTTTCAGCGCTCTCACACTTTGAATGACAATTGCACGGTCATACAACATTGTACCCAAACTAAAATTTTATCATTTTCTTCACACAACTAGAGCTTTCTTTTGGTGGTATTTAATCACTGCTGGGGTTTTTATTTTTTGCTAAATTAACAAAAAAAGACCAAAAATTTTGAAAAAAAAACACGTTTTTTTCTTTGTTTCTGTTATAAAAGTTTACAAATAAATAATTGTTCTTCATAAATTTAGGCCAAGATGTATTCTGCTACATCTTTGGTGAAAATAACCCAAATTAGGATGTAATATTTAGTTTGTAGGAAAGTTATAGAGTTCACAAACTATGGTATAGATCTGAATATTGATCAATCCTGAAGTACTGACGGCCAATCTAATTTCTTGAGGTCCAAGAATGTCAGAACAGTACAGATATCCCCCAAATTACCCCTTTTTGCAGAGTAGACAGTTCGACGTACTTCATAAGAGGAATGGCGAGTTTTTTTGAAGTTGTATTTTTTTTGTCATAATTTTTCGGAAAATGAAAAAATTAAAAAAATTGTTTTCACTATTTTTTTTTTTTACATACTGTCACCAGTGCAGTACAGCGTCATCATATAACTGGCATGGTGGTGAACAGGGACACTGACTGGTGACAGCATGAAAAAAAAAAAAAATATATATATTTTTATTTTTTTATTATTTTAAATTTTTTATTACATTTTTTGTTATTTTTTGTAAGATTTTTTTTTCATATTTTACTATGACCAAGGTAGTACAATGTTACCATAGTAACATTGTACTACTTTGGGGAAGTGATCAGTATTTTATTTTTTTACACAATTTGCTGATAGCAAAGAATTACTTTGCTATAAGCAAGCATTTACCTGAATGACATCGATTCATTCAGGTTTTTTTTTTTTTTTTTTGTGCTTAGCTGTGATTTGGCCACAGCTAATCACATGACATGTGCATGTGACCTGCTGTGACCATTCACAGCTAGGCACTAGTATACAATGGATGGCATGAATGAAGCCATCCATTGTATACAACTGTCATTTGACCTGCTGTGATTGGTCACAGCAGGTCACATGGTACAGGCAACGGGGGCCGGTACTCAGATCTGTCATCGGCCGTGTCCGAGGCACACGGCCGGTGACAGATCGTGCTGCTGTGAGGCTCTGCAACTGCTCATGTGTGGGAGGATGCCAAATGGCATACACCCCGGAAAGCTACAGCATTTTTGCGGCCGCCAAACGGCTATAGGCCGGGCGGCTAATGGTTAAACCCCTTGAACCCCGCAGTATTGCGATGCAACTGCATGCATAGTATGTGGTTGCAGGGTGTGTGCTGAGAGGCCCCCAACATGTCAAAAGTGACAGGGTGTATAATTCCTGCTACAGCCATGTGCTTCATTGCAGCAGGCACAGCTCAACCACCTCAACCTCTAGTAAGAACAGGTCCTTTGTTAGCCTTAAAAATCTCTTCTGAGAGCCCATTTTGCCCCTTTTTTGCTTTGTTATTAAGAATAGTGATGTGCAGTGATTAGAGATGAGCGAATCGAAGTATCCGAAGTGGAATTCGAGTCGAATATCGGAAAAATTTCGATTCGTGCCGAATCCGAAAAATAGCCTAATTCGGACGCGCGAATCGAAATTTTTCAGAAAATGGCGGCTGACATGTGCGGCGACGGAGCGGGGATGTCTGGGAAGGCGCGCAGACAAGGCGCGCTGACCCATAATGCATTCCTCAACTACATGTGATCGCATCAGCCTATCAGCAGCCAGCCAGCCAGCACTGTGTAATGGTCGAGCTATAAATAGCGGCCATTTTGGAATTCTTCATTTGCCTGCAGTTATTGAACAGAGGCAGACCGCTCTGTACTAGGGACAGGGACAGAGTTAGGGCCACAGAAACGATAATTGGGGACAGAGAAAAGTTACTTAGGGACAGAGAACCATTACTCAGGGACACAGACTTGTTAATGAGGGCCACAGAATCGTTATTTAGGGACAAAGAAACGCTAGTTAGGGCCACAGAATTCATAATCAGGGACAGACAGAATTGTTACTCAGTGCCAGAGAATTGTTACTTAGGGCCACAGAAACGTTATTAGGGCCACAGAATTGTTACTCAGGGACAGACAGAATTGTTACTGAGTGCCAGAGAATTGTTACTCAGGGACAGACAGAATTGTTACTGAGTGCCAGAGAATTGTTACTTAGGGCCACAGAAACTTTAATTAGGGCCACAGAATTTTTACTCAGGGACAGACAGAATTGTTACTCAGTGCCAGAGAATTGTTACTCAGGGACAGACAGAATTGTTACTGAGTGCCAGAGAATTGTTACTTAGGGCCACAGAAACTTTACTTAGGGCCACAGAATTTTTACTCAGGGACAGACAGAATTGTTACTGAGTGCCAGAGAATTGTTACTCAGGGACAGACAGAATTGTTACTGAGTGCCAGAGAATTGTTACTTAGGGCCACAGAAACTTTACTTAGGGCCACAGAATTGTTACTCGCACAGACACAGAATTGTTACTCGCACAGACACAGAATTGTTACTGAAGGCCACAGAACTGTTACTTAGGGCCACAGAATTGTTACTCGCACAGACACAGAATTGTTACTCGCACAGACACAGAACTGTTACTGAGGGCCACAGAACTGTTACTTAGGGCCACAGAATTGTTACTCGCACAGACACAGAATTGTTACTCAGGGCCACAGAACTGTTACTTAGGGACAAAGAAACGCTAGTTAGGGCCACAGAATTCATACTCAGGGACAGACAGAATTGTTACGGAGTGCCAGAGAATTGTTACTCTGGGCCACAGAAACTTTACTTAGGGCCACAGAATTTTTACTCAGGGACAGACAGAATTGTTACTGAGTGCCAGAGAATTGTTACTCAGGGACAGACAGAATTGTTACGGAGTGCCAGAGAATTGTTACTCAGGGCCACAGAAACTTTACTTAGGGCCACAGAATTTTTACTCAGGGACAGACAGAATTGTTACTGAGTGCCAGAGAATTGTTACTCAGGGACAGACAGAATTGTTACTGAGTGCCAGAGAATTGTTACTTAGGGCCACAGAAACTTTACTTAGGGCCAAAGAATTGTTACTCGCACAGACACAGAATTGTTACTCGCACAGACACAGAATTGTTACTGAAGGCCACAGAACTGTTACTTAGGGCCACAGAATTGTTACTCGCACAGACACAGAATTGTTACTCGCACAGACACAGAACTGTTACTGAGGGCCACAGAACTGTTACTTAGGGCCACAGAATTGTTACTCGCACAGACACAGAATTGTTACTCAGGGCCACAGAACTGTTACTTAGGGACAAAGAAACGCTAGTTAGGGCCACAGAATTCATACTCAGGGACAGACAGAATTGTTACGGAGTGCTAGAGAATTGTTACTCTGGGCCACAGAAACTTTACTTAGGGCCACAGAATTTTTACTCAGGGACAGACAGAATTGTTACTGAGTGCCAGAGAATTGTTACTCAGGGACAGACAGAATTGTTACGGAGTGCCAGAGAATTGTTACTCAGGGCCACAGAAACTTTACTTAGGGCCACAGAATTTTTACTCAGGGACAGACAGAATTGTTACTGAGTGCCAGAGAATTGTTACTCAGGGACAGACAGAATTGTTACGGAGTGCCAGAGAATTGTTACTTAGGGCCACAGAAACTTTACTTAGGGCCACAGAATTGTTACTCGCACAGACACAGAATTGTTACTCGCACAGACACAGAACTGTTACTGAGGGCCACAGAAACTTTACTTAGGGACAAAGAAACGCTAGTTAGGGCCACGGAATTCATACTCAGGGACAGACAGAATTGTTACGGAGTGCCAGAGAATTGTTACTCAGGGACAGACAGAATTGTTACGGAGTGCCAGAGAATTGTTACTCAGGGACAGACAGAATTGTTACTGAGTGCCAGAGAATTGTTACTTAGGGCCACAGAAACTTTAATTAGGGCCACAGAATTTTTACTCAGGGACAGACAGAATTGTTACTGAGTGCCAGAGAATTGTTACTCAGGGACAGACAGAATTGTTACGGAGTGCCAGAGAATTGTTACTCAGGGACAGACAGAATTGTTACTGAGTGCCAGAGAATTGTTACTTAGGGCCACAGAAACTTTAATTAGGGCCACAGAATTTTTACTCAGGGACAGACAGAATTGTTACTGAGTGCCAGAGAATTGTTACTCAGGGACAGACAGAATTGTTACGGAGTGCCAGAGAATTGTTACTCAGGGCCACAGAAACTTTACTTAGGGCCACAGAATTTTTACTCAGGGACAGACAGAATTGTTACTGAGTGCCAGAGAATTGTTACTCAGGGACAGACAGAATTGTTACGGAGTGCCAGAGAATTGTTACTCAGGGACAGACAGAATTGTTACTGAGTGCCAGAGAATTGTTACTTAGGGCCACAGAAACTTTAATTAGGGCCACAGAATTTTTACTCAGGGACAGACAGAATTGTTACTGAGTGCCAGAGAATTGTTACTCAGGGACAGACAGAATTGTTACCGAGTGCCAGAGAATTGTTACTCAGGGACAGACAGAATTGTTACTGAGTGCCAGAGAATTGTTACTTAGGGCCACAGAAACTTTAATTAGGGCCACAGAATTTTTACTCAGGGACAGACAGAATTGTTACTGAGTGCCAGAGAATTGTTACTCAGGGACAGACAGAATTGTTACGGAGTGCCAGAGAATTGTTACTCAGGGCCACAGAAACTTTACTTAGGGCCACAGAATTTTTACTCAGGGACAGACAGAATTGTTACTGAGTGCCAGAGAATTGTTACTCAGGGACAGACAGAATTGTTACTGAGTGCCAGATAATTGTTACTCAGGGCCCCAGAAACTTTACTTAGGGCCAGAGAATTTTTACTCAGGGACAGACAGAATTGTTACTGAGTGCCAGAGAATTGTTACTCAGGGACAGACAGAATTGTTACTGAGTGCCAGATAATTGTTACTCAGGGCCCCAGAAACTTTACTTAGGGCCACAGAATTTTTACTCAGGGACAGACAGAATTGTTACTGAGTGCCAGAGAATTGTTACTCAGGGACAGACAGAATTGTTACTGAGTGCCAGAGAATTGTTACTTAGGGCCACAGAAACTTTACTTAGGGCCACAGAATTGTTACTCGCACAGACACAGAATTGTTACTCGCACAGACACAGAATTGTTACTGAGGGCCACAGAACTGTTACTTGGGGCCACAGAAACGTTAATCAGGGACACAGAATTGTTACTGAGGGCCACAGAACTGTTACTTAGGGCCACAGAATTGTTACTCGCACAGACACAGAATTGTTACTCAGGGACACAGAATTGTTACTCAGGGACACATAATCGTTTAATTAAAGAGTATGTCAGACAACATGCAGAGGAGTGGCAGAGGAGGCAATGTTTTAGGAGCGAGCAGACGTGGCAGCAGAGGAAGGGGTCGAGGCAGCACTATTCGCAGCCAGAGGCCAGTGCTCCCGGTGTCATCCAGCGGTCGTGTCTCCACCGACAACCCTGCCGTCGTCGATTGGTTGGCTCGGTCGTCTTCCTCTTCCCAGGTCACCTCTGACACCTACAGCCAACGGTCGGTGGGTACGTCAGACACAACCGTTAGTTGGCATGGCCCGGGACCAAGCCCACTGAAATCACGTGTCCTCTACCTGCCCCTGTCCTTTGGTGTTCCCTCACCAAGCGAAGTATCGCATGCTGTGGGCTCAGCCCCACTGTACAGTGAGGAAGAGCTAACAGAGGGCGGTCAGGAACGGGGGGAGACATCCGCCTTTTCAGCAGCCAGGCGAAGAAGTAGTGGCGAGGAGAGTGGCTCGGTAGCCGGTCTAGAGACAGGTCTGTCTCCTGACCCAGACGCAGCCGAGGGGGCTAGTAGTGAGGCGGAGACCCTACTTGATGATGAGGAGGTTGATCGCACTTGGCAGCCTCGTCGTCATCAGGCAATTTCTTCCGCATCATCAGGAGAAGAGGGTGGCAGCTTGGCAGCGAGCAAAACAGTCGGTGGGTTGCCCAGGAGACAGCAGCAGGGTCGCAGCAGTGTCAGTGGAGCCAAACGTCCACGGAGTAGAGCACCAGCTCCACTGCAGCCTACCACCACGGCCAGTAGTGGTGCCGGTGTGCACGGTGGAAGCAGCAGTCAGCCAGTGAGGAGTATCGGGGGCAAAGTTTCCTACTCGGCGGTGTGGCAATTTTTCGTCAAGCCGCCCGAGGAAGTAAACGTAGCCGTATGTCGACTATGTGGCCAGAAAGTCAAGCGTGGCCAGGGGGCCCATGTTGGGACTATTTGGGCCATGTTGGGACAATGGGAGACCTCCCATTGCTGCTGTCTCCATCGCCACACTCTGCCATGTGCCACTTTCAGGTCTCCTCACACACTGCTGGTGTGTAGAATTTTTTGACATAGGGTGCTGGCAGATTATGGGCCTCCCATAGCTGCTGCCAGGCCCCTAATCTGCCATAGGCCCCTATATACCGCTTCCTCATGCTGCTGCCAGGTCCAGAGTCTCTCATGGGTCCCTGTACGGCCTCCCATTGCTGCTGTCTCCATCGCCACACTCTGCCATGTGCCACTTTCAGGTCTCCTCACACACTGCTGGTGTGTAGAATTTTTTGACATAGGGTGCTGGCAGATTATGGGCCTCCTATAGCTGCTGCCAGGCCCCTAATCTGCCATAGGCCCCTATATACCGCTTCCTCATGCTGCTGCCAGGTCCAGAGTCTCTCATGGGTCCCTGTACGGCCTCCCATTGCTGCTGTCTCCATCGCCACACTCTGCCATGTGCCACTTTCAGGTCTCCTCACACACTGCTGGTGTGTAGAATTTTTTGACATAGGGTGCTGGCAGATTATGGGCCTCCTATAGCTGCTGCCAGGCCCCTAATCTGCCATAGGCCCCTATATACCGCTTCCTCATGCTGCTGCCAGGTCCAGAGTCTCTCATGGGTCCCTGTACGGCCTCCCATTGCTGCTGTCTCCATCGCCACACTCTGCCATGTGCCACTTTCAGGTCTCCTCACACACTGCTGGTGTGTAGAATTTTTTGACATAGGGTGCTGGCAGATTATGGGCCTCCTATAGCTGCTGCCAGGCCCCTAATCTGCCATAGGCCCCTATATACCGCTTCCTCATGCTGCTGCCAGGTCCAGAGTCTCTCATGCCATGTGCCACTTTCAGGTCTCCTCACACTGCTGGTGTGTTGAATTTTTTGACATAGGGTGCTGGCAGATTATGGGCCTCCCATAGCTGCTGCCAGGCCCCTAATCTGCCATAGGCCCCTATATACCGCCTCCTCATGCTGCTGCCAGGTCCAGAGTCTGTCATGGGTCCCTGTACGGCCTCCCATTGCTGCTGTCTCCATCGCCACACTCTGCCATGTGCCACTTTCAGATCTCCTCACACTGCTGGTGTGTAGAATTTTTTGACATAGGGTGCTGGCAGATTACGGGCCTCCCATTGCTGCTGCCAGGCCCCTAATCTGCCATGGGCCCCTATATACCGCCTCCTCATGCTGCTGCCAGGTCCAGAGTCTGTCATGGGTCCCTGTACGGCCTCCCATTGCTGCTGTCTCCATCGCCACACTCTGCCATGTGCCACTTTCAGGTCTCCTCACACACTGCTGCTGTGTAGAATTTTTTGACATAGGGTGCTGGCAGATTATGGGCCTCCCATAGCTGCTGCCAGGCCCCTAATCTGCCATAGGCCCCTATATACCGTCTCCTCATGCTGCTGCCAGGTCCAGAGTCTGTCATGGGTCCCTGTACGGCCTCCCATTGCTGCTGTCTCCATCACCACACTCTGCCATGTGCCACTTTCAGGTCTCCTCACACACTGCTGCTGTGTAGAATTTTTTGACATAGGGTGCTAGCAGATTATGGGCCTCCCATAGCTGCTGCCAGGCCCCTAATCTGCCACAGGCCCCTATATACCGCCTCCTCATGCTGCTGCCAGGTCCAGAGTCTGTCATGGGTCCCTGTACGGCCTCCCATTGCTGCTGTCTCCATCGCCACACTCTGCCATGTGCCACTTTCAGGTCTCCTCACACACTGCTGGTGTGTAGAATTTTTTGACATAGGGTGCTGGCAGATTACGGGCCTCCCATAGCTGCTGCCAGGCCCCTAATCTGCCATAGGCCCCTATATACCGCCTCCTCATGCTGCTGCCAGGTCCAGAGTCTGTCATGGGTCCCTGTACGGCCTCCCATTGCTGCTGTCTCCATCGCCACACTCTGCCATGTGCCACTTTCAGGTCTCCTCACACACTGCTGGTGTGTAGAATTTTTTGACATAGGGTGCTGGCAGATTACGGGCCTCCCATAGCTGCTGCCAGGCCCCTAATCTGCCATAGGCCCCTATATACCGCCTCCTCATGCTGCTGCCAGGTCCAGAGTCTGTCATGGGTCCCTGTACGGCCTCCCATTGCTGCTGTCTCCATCGCCACACTCTGCCATGTGCCACTTTCAGGTCTCCTCACACACTGCTGGTGTGTAGAATTTTTTGACATAGGGTGCTGGCAGATTATGGGCCTCCCATAGCTGCTGCCAGGCCCCTAATCTGCCATAGGCCCCTATATACCGCCTCCTCATGCTGCTGCCAGGTCCAGAGTCTGTCATGGGTCCCTGTACGGCCTCCCATTGCTGCTGTCTCCATCGCCACACTCTGCCATGTGCCACTTTCAGGTCTCCTCACACACTGCTGGTGTAGAATTTTTTGACATAGGGTGCTGGCAGATTATGGGCCTCCCATTGCTGCTGCCAGGCCCCTAATCTGCCATAGGCCCCTATATACCGCTTCCTCATGCTGCTGCCAGGTCCAGAGTCTCTCATGCCATGTGCCACTTTCAGGTCTCCTCACACTGCTGGTGTGTTGAATTTTTTGACATAGGGTGCTGGCAGATTATGGGCCTCCCATAGCTGCTGCCAGGCCCCTAATCTGCCATAGGCCCCTATATACCGCCTCCTCATGCTGCTGCCAGGTCCAGAGTCTGTCATGGGTCCCTGTACGGCCTCCCATTGCTGCTGTCTCCATCGCCACACTCTGCCATGTGCCACTTTCAGGTCTCCTCACACTGCTGGTGTGTAGAATTTTTTGACATAGGGTGCTGGCAGATTACGGGCCTCCCATTGCTGCTGCCAGGCCCCTAATCTGCCATGGGCCCCTATATACCGCCTCCTCATGCTGCTGCCAGGTCCAGAGTCTGTCATGGGTCCCTGTACAGCCTCCCATTGCTGCTGTCTCCATCGCCACACTCTGCCATGTGCCACTTTCAGGTCTCCTCACACACTGCTGCTGTGTAGAATTTTTTGACATAGGGTGCTGGCAGATTATGGGCCTCCCATAGCTGCTGCCAGGCCCCTAATCTGCCATAGGCCCCTATATACCGCCTCCTCATGCTGCTGCCAGGTCCAGAGTCTGTCATGGGTCCCTGTACGGCCTCCCATTGCTGCTGTCTCCATCGCCACACTCTGCCATGTGCCACTTTCAGGTCTCCTCACACACTGCTGCTGTGTAGAATTTTTTGACATAGGGTGCTGGCAGATTATGGGCCTCCCATAGCTGCTGCCAGGCCCCTAATCTGCCACAGGCCCCTATATACCGCCTCCTCATGCTGCTGCCAGGTCCAGCGTCTGTCATGGGTCCCTGTACGGCCTCCCATTGCTGCTGTCTCCATCGCCACACTCTGCCATGTGCCACTTTCAGGTCTCCTCACACACTGCTGGTGTGTAGAATTTTTTGACATAGGGTGCTGGCAGATTACGGGCCTCCCATAGCTGCTGCCAGGCCCCTAATCTGCCATAGGCCCCTATATACCGCCTCCTCATGCTGCTGCCAGGTCCAGAGTCTGTCATGGGTCCCTGTACGGCCTCCCATTGCTGCTGTCTCCATCGCCACACTCTGCCATGTGCCACTTTCAGGTCTCCTCACACACTGCTGGTGTGTAGAATTTTTTGACATAGGGTGCTGGCAGATTATGGGCCTCCCATAGCTGCTGCCAGGCCCCTAATCTGCCATAGGCCCCTATATACCGCCTCCTCATGCTGCTGCCAGGTCCAGAGTCTGTCATGGGTCCCTGTACGGCCTCCCATTGCTGCTGTCTCCATCGCCACACTCTGCCATGTGCCACTTTCAGGTCTCCTCACACTGCTGGTGTATAGAATTTTTTGACATAGGGTGCTGGCAGATTACGGGCCTCCCATTGCTGCTGCCAGGCCCCTAATCTGCCATGGGCCCCTATATACCGCCTCCTCATGCTGCTCGCCAGGTCCAGAGTCTGTCATGGGTCCCTGTACGGCCTCCCATTGCTGCTGTCTCCATCGCCACACTCTGCCATGTGCCACTTTCAGGTCTCCTCACACTGCTGGTGTGTAGAATTTTTTGACATAGGGTGCTGGCAGATTACGGGCCTCCCATTGCTGCTGCCAGGCCCCTAATCTGCCATGGGCCCCTATATACCGCCTCCTCATGCTGCTGCCAGGTCCAGAGTCTGTCATGGGTCCCTGTACGGCCTCCCATTGCTGCTGTCTCCATCGCCACATTCTGCCATGTGCCACTTTCAGGTCTCCTCACACACTGCTGGTGTGTAGAATTTTTTGACATAGGGTGCTGGCAGATTACGGGCCTCCCATAGCTGCTGCCAGGCCCCTAATCTGCCATAGGCCCCTATATACCGCCTCCTCATGCTGCTGCCAGGTCCAGAGTCTGTCATGGGTCCCTGTACGGCCTCCCATTGCTGCTGTCTCCATCGCCACACTCTGCCATGTGCCACTTTCAGGTCTCCTCACACACTGCTGGTGTGTAGAATTTTTTGACATAGGGTGCTGGCAGATTATGGGCCTCCTATAGCTGCTGCCAGGCCCCTAATCTGCCATAGGCCCCTATATACCGCTTCCTCATGCTGCTGCCAGGTCCAGAGTCTGTCATGGGTCCCTGTACGGCCTCCCATTGCTGCTGTCTCCATCGCCACACTCTGCCATGTGCCACTTTCAGGTCTCCTCACACACTGCTGGTGTGTAGAATTTTTTGACATAGGGTGCTGGCAGATTATGGGCCTCCTATAGCTGCTGCCAGGCCCCTAATCTGCCATAGGCCCCTATATACCGCTTCCTCATGCTGCTGCCAGGTCGAGAGTCTCTCATGGGTCCCTGTACGGCCTCCCATTGCTGCTGTCTCCATCGCCACACTCTGCCATGTGCCACTTTCAGGTCTCCTCACACACTGCTGGTGTGTAGAATTTTTTGACATAGGGTGCTGGCAGATTATGGGCCTCCTATAGCTGCTGCCAGGCCCCTAATCTGCCATAGGCCCCTATATACCGCCTCCTCATGCTGCTGCCAGGTCCAGAGTCTGTCATGGGTCCCTGTACGGCCTCCCATTGCTGCTGTCTCCATCGCCACACTCTGCCATGTGCCACTTTCAGGTCTCCTCACACACTGCTGGTGTGTAGAATTTTTTGACATAGGGTGCTGGCAGATTATGGGCCTCCCATAGCTGCTGCCAGGCCCCTAATCTGCCATAGGCCCCTATATACCGCCTCCTCATGCTGCTGCCAGGTCCAGAGTCTGTCATGGGTCCCTGTACGGCCTCCCATTGCTGCTGTCTCCATCGCCACACTCTGCCATGTGCCACTTTCAGGTCTCCTCACACACTGCTGGTGTGTAGAATTTTTTGACATAGGGTGCTGGCAGATTATGGGCCTCCCATTGCTGCTGCCAGGCCCCTAATCTGCCATAGGCCCCTATATACCGCTTCCTCATGCTGCTGCCAGGTCCAGAGTCTCTCATGGGTCCCTGTACGGCCTCCCATTGCTGCTGTCTCCATCGCCACACTCTGCCATGTGCCACTTTCAGGTCTCCTCACACACTGCTGGTGTGTAGAATTTTTTGACATAGGGTGCTGGCAGATTATGGGCCTCCTATAGCTGCTGCCAGGCCCCTAATCTGCCATAGGCCCCTATATACCGCCTCCTCATGCTGCTGCCAGGTCCAGAGTCTGTCATGGGTCCCTGTACGGCCTCCCATTGCTGCTGTCTCCATCGCCACACTCTGCCATGTGCCACTTTCAGGTCTCCTCACACACTGCTGGTGTGTAGAATTTTTTGACATAGGGTGCTGGCAGATTATGGGCCTCCCATTGCTGCTGCCAGGCCCCTAATCTGCCATAGGCCCCTATATACCGCTTCCTCATGCTGCTGCCAGGTCCAGAGTCTCTCATGGGTCCCTGTACGGCCTCCCATTGCTGCTGTCTCCATCGCCACACTCTGCCATGTGCCACTTTCAGGTCTCCTCACACACTGCTGGTGTGTAGAATTTTTTGACATAGGGTGCTGGCAGATTATGGGCCTCCTATAGCTGCTGCCAGGCCCCTAATCTGCCATAGGCCCCTATATACCGCTTCCTCATGCTGCTGCCAGGTCGAGAGTCTCTCATGGGTCCCTGTACGGCCTCCCATTGCTGCTGTCTCCATCGCCACACTCTGCCATGTGCCACTTTCAGGTCTCCTCACACACTGCTGGTGTGTAGAATTTTTTGACATAGGGTGCTGGCAGATTATGGGCCTCCTATAGCTGCTGCCAGGCCCCTAATCTGCCATAGGCCCCTATATACCGCCTCCTCATGCTGCTGCCAGGTCCAGAGTCTGTCATGGGTCCCTGTACGGCCTCCCATTGCTGCTGTCTCCATCGCCACACTCTGCCATGTGCCACTTTCAGGTCTCCTCACACACTGCTGGTGTGTAGAATTTTTTGACATAGGGTGCTGGCAGATTATGGGCCTCCCATAGCTGCTGCCAGGCCCCTAATCTGCCATAGGCCCCTATATACCGCCTCCTCATGCTGCTGCCAGGTCCAGAGTCTGTCATGGGTCCCTGTACGGCCTCCCATTGCTGCTGTCTCCATCGCCACACTCTGCCATGTGCCACTTTCAGGTCTCCTCACACACTGCTGGTGTGTAGAATTTTTTGACATAGGGTGCTGGCAGATTATGGGCCTCCCATTGCTGCTGCCAGGCCCCTAATCTGCCATAGGCCCCTATATACCGCCTCCTCATGCTGCTGCCAGGTCCAGAGTCTCTCATGGGTCCCTGTACGGCCTCCCATTGCTGCTGTCTCCATCGCCACACTCTGCCATGTGCCACTTTCAGGTCTCCTCACACACTGCTGGTGTGTAGAATTTTTTGACATAGGGTGCTGGCAGATTATGGGCCTCCTATAGCTGCTGCCAGGCCCCTAATCTGCCATAGGCCCCTATATACCGCTTCCTCATGCTGCTGCCAGGTCCAGAGTCTCTCATGCCATGTGCCACTTTCAGGTCTCCTCACACTGCTGGTGTGTTGAATTTTTTGACATAGGGTGCTGGCAGATTATGGGCCTCCCATAGCTGCTGCCAGGCCCCTAATCTGCCATAGGCCCCTATATACCGCCTCCTCATGCTGCTGCCAGGTCCAGAGTCTGTCATGGGTCCCTGTACGGCCTCCCATTGCTGCTGTCTCCATCGCCACACTCTGCCATGTGCCACTTTCAGGTCTCCTCACACTGCTGGTGTGTAGAATTTTTTGACATAGGGTGCTGGCAGATTACGGGCCTCCCATTGCTGCTGCCAGGCCCCTAATCTGCCATGGGCCCCTATATACCGCCTCCTCATGCTGCTGCCAGGTCCAGAGTCTGTCATGGGTCCCTGTACGGCCTCCCATTGCTGCTGTCTCCATCGCCACACTCTGCCATGTGCCACTTTCAGGTCTCCTCACACACTGCTGCTGTGTAGAATTTTTTGACATAGGGTGCTGGCAGATTATGGGCCTCCCATAGCTGCTGCCAGGCCCCTAATCTGCCATAGGCCCCTATATACCGCCTCCTCATGCTGCTGCCAGGTCCAGAGTCTGTCATGGGTCCCTGTACGGCCTCCCATTGCTGCTGTCTCCATCGCCACACTCTGCCATGTGCCACTTTCAGGTCTCCTCACACACTGCTGCTGTGTAGAATTTTTTGACATAGGGTGCTGGCAGATTATGGGCCTCCCATAGCTGCTGCCAGGCCCCTAATCTGCCACAGGCCCCTATATACCGCCTCCTCATGCTGCTGCCAGGTCCAGAGTCTGTCATGGGTCCCTGTACGGCCTCCCATTGCTGCTGTCTCCATCGCCACACTCTGCCATGTGCCACTTTCAGGTCTCCTCACACACTGCTGGTGTGTAGAATTTTTTGACATAGGGTGCTGGCAGATTACGGGCCTCCCATAGCTGCTGCCAGGCCCCTAATCTGCCATAGGCCCCTATATACCGCCTCCTCATGCTGCTGCCAGGTCCAGAGTCTGTCATGGGTCCCTGTACGGCCTCCCATTGCTGCTGTCTCCATCGCCACACTCTGCCATGTGCCACTTTCAGGTCTCCTCACACACTGCTGCTGTGTAGAATTTTTTGACATAGGGTGCTGGCAGATTATGGGCCTCCCATAGCTGCTGCCAGGCCCCTAATCTGCCATAGGCCCCTATATACCGCCTCCTCATGCTGCTGCCAGGTCCAGAGTCTGTCATGGGTCCCTGTACGGCCTCCCATTGCTGCTGTCTCCATCGCCACACTCTGCCATGTGCCACTTTCAGGTCTCCTCACACACTGCTGGTGTGTAGAATTTTTTGACATAGGGTGCTGGCAGATTATGGGCCTCCCATTGCTGCTGCCAGGCCCCTAATCTGCCATAGGCCCCTATATACCGCTTCCTCATGCTGCTGCCAGGTCCAGAGTCTCTCATGCCATGTGCCACTTTCAGGTCTCCTCACACTGCTGGTGTGTTGAATTTTTTGACATAGGGTGCTGGCAGATTACGGGCCTCCCATTGCTGCTGCCAGGCCCCTAATCTGCCATGGGCCCCTATATACCGCCTCCTCATGCTGCTGCCAGGTCCAGAGTCTGTCATGGGTCCCTGTACGGCCTCCCATTGCTGCTGTCTCCATCGCCACACTCTGCCATGTGCCACTTTCAGGTCTCCTCACACACTGCTGGTGTGTAGAATTTTTTGACATAGGGTGCTGGCAGATTACGGGCCTCCCATAGCTGCTGCCAGGCCCCTAATCTGCCATAGGCCCCTATATACCGCCTCCTCATGCTGCTGCCAGGTCCAGAGTCTCTCATGGGTCCCTGTACGGCCTCCCATTGCTGCTGTCTCCATCGCCACACTCTGCCATGTGCCACTTTCAGGTCTCCTCACACTGCTGGTGTGTAGAATTTTTTGACATAGGGTGCTGGCAGATTAAGGGCCTCCCATAGCTGCTGCCAGGCCCCTAATCTGCCATAGGCCCCTATATACCGCCTCCTCATGCTGCTGCCAGGTCCAGAGTCTGTCATGGGTCCCTGTACGGCCTCCCATTGCTGCTGTCTCCATCGCCACACTCTGCCATGTGCCACTTTCAGGTCTCCTCACACACTGCTGGTGTGTAGAATTTTTTGACATAGGGTGCTGGCAGATTACGGGCCTCCCATAGCTGCTGCCAGGCCCCTAATCTGCCATGGGCCCCTATACCGACTCCTCATGCTGTGACGTTGCAACAAGGTGGAATGCAACCCTACATATGTTAGACCGCCTTTACGAACAGCAAAAGGCCATCACAGATTTCCTGATGTTAAAAGCGGATAAAGGTACTCCCCTGTGTAACTTAGATGTCAGCCATTGGCAGCTCATGCGTGACACCTGCGCTTGCTCAGGCCCTTTGAGGAGGCCACGCTATTCGTGAGTCGGCAGGACTATGGGATGAACGACGTCATTCCTCTGTTGCACGTCCTGGAACAAATGCTGTTAACAATGGCTGGTCAGGGTGCGGTAGACGTGGCGCACAGATCTCAACGCCACATGACCCCTGTGGGGGCAGGACAGGAAGAAGAGGAGGAGGTAGAGGAGGACATTGGTGCTCAGGAATTATTGAGTGAAATGGGTGGTTTTTCCACTCAGCGGACAGGAGTGGAGGAGCAGGAGCATCTGGTAGAGGAGGAGGAGGAGGAGGAGACAGAGGACCCAGACGCACCGTGGCAGTATGCTGTGGAGATGGAGGCAGGGAGTCCCTCGCATTCCTTGGCACAAATGGCCCATAGCATGCTCGCTTGCTTGCGTAGCGACAGCCGAATAATAACCATCAGACAGAGGGATGACTTTTGGCTGTCCACCTTGTTGGACCCTCGCTACCGTTCAAAAATGGTGGCCTTTTTCACACCTGCTGAGAGGGAGGCCAAAATAACGTACTATAAAAACCACCTATGTAGTCAGCTGGTCTCTGCCTGTCTGCGCCAACGTCCATCCTCAGACACTGTGGGCCCTGTGCGCTCGCGTTCCGCTGCCATGGCAGCAGGGGAGGGGTGGGGTGGTAGGAGCAGTGGCAGCTCCACCAGCAGCGGCTGCCTCAGTCTGCAGTCGATGATGAGTAGCTTTCTTCACCAGCGCAGTGAGGAAACTACTAACCAGCCACAGCAGCAGCAGCAGCAGCAGCAGCATCAGGTGGACCTGGAGCAGGACCTCAAACAACAGGCTTAGGCCTACTTGGACAGCACCCTGCCAACCGAGGTAGACAATCCCCTTGACTACTGGGCAACGAAACTTGACCTTTGGCCCCAACTAGCTGAATTTGCCCTTGAAAGGCTGTCATGCCCGGCCAGTAGCGTGGCATCGGAGCGCGTGTTTAGTGCGGCAGGAGGTATTGCAACTCCGCGGAGGACACGACTGTCCACCCAAAGTGTGGAGAGACTGACGTTTGTGAAAATGAATCAGGCGTGGATTAGTCTGGATTTCAAACCACCAGTTCCTGACACAACTGACTAAATCCGCCATGAATCATGCCCCAAACATGTGCCACTTTCAGGTCTCCTCACACTGCTGGTGTGTTCCATTTTTTGTCATAGGGTGCTGGCAGATTACGGGCCTCCCATAGCTGCTGCCAGGCCCCTAATCTGCCATGGGCCCCTATACCGCCTCCTCATGCTGCTGCCAAGTCCAGAGTCTCTCATGGGTCCCTGTACGGCCTCCCATTGCTGCTGTCTCCATCGCCACACTCTGCCATGTGCCACTTTCAGGTCTCACACACTGCTGGTGTGTAGAATTTTTTGACATAGGGTGCTGGCAGATTACGGGCCTCCCATAGCTGCTGCCAGGCCCCTAATCTGCCATAGGCCCCTATATACCGCCTCCTCATGCTGCTGCCAGGTCCAGAGTGTGTCATGGGTCCCTGTACGGCCTCCCATTGCTGCTGTCTCCATCGCCACACTCTGCCATGTGCCACTTTCAGGTCTCCTCACACTGCTGGTGGGTTCCATTTTTTGTCATAGGGTGCTGGCAGATTACGGGCCTCCCATAGCTGCTGCCAGGCCCCTAATCTGCCATGGGCCCCTGTTGTCGCTTGTTGGCATATTCCGCTCGTTCAGATGCTCCTTCTCCTGCTACTCCTCTTCACGGATTCCGTCAGCAGTCTTTCTTGGAATCCGTTTCCAAGAGACAACAGTTTGCGAGCACGCACCAGACGGTGCAGAAACTGAACGTCCTCCTGTCCAAGTTGCTGCTGCCAGGCTCGTAATCTGTCATGCGCCCCTGTACCGCCTCCTCATGCTGCTGCCAGGTCCAGAGTGTGTCATGGGCCCCCGTACCGACTCCAAATGCTGCTGCCAGGCCCGTAATCTGTCATGGGCCCCTGTACCGCCTCCCCATGCTGCTGCCACGTCCAGATTGTGTCATGTGTCCCTGTACGGCCTCCCATTGCTGCTGCCAGGCCTGTAATCTGCCATGGGCCCCCGTACCGACTCCTCATGCTGCTGCCAGGCCCGTAATCTGCCATGGGCCCCTGTACCGCCTCCTCATGCTGCTGCCAGGTCCAGAGTGTGTCATGGGTCCCTGTACGGCCTCCCATTGCTGCTGTCTCTATCGCCACACTCTGCCATGTGCCACTTTCAGGTCTCCTCACACTGCTGGTGGTTTCCATTTTTGTCATAGGGTGCTGTATGGCCTCCCATTGCTGCTGCCTCCACCGCCACACTGTGGCTCCACACTCTGGTTTTGGCCCCGTGACTGCCCAAATGAGTGAAGTGTGCGGTGATTCTAAGATCGACGGCACTCATCTGCATGTCATACTGCCTGACAGTATTATTTCTCTTCCCCAGCAGACTCCAAGGGCATTTAAATTAAAGGTACAGTGTTCAGCACTAATATTAAGTCTCTCTGAAGCCTAGAAACACCCTTTTTTAAGTTAAATTCACAGCGAATATATTCGACTCGAATCGAAATTTTTCTACGAATTCGCCGAATCAGTCGAATCGAATTTTTGAATACTTCGCTCATCTCTAGCAGTGATCCATATGAGATTATAGTTTCAAGTCAGAGTTGATCTGGGATTGGCTGCTAAGAGTTACTTTTGGTTATACAATGAAGCCCCAAACAATTGCTATTACAGCATACAATTTTATACTAAACATATAAAAGTTGATTTATTAAAGGCAAATTGACTCTTCATTTTTCAAGGGAATTCCCTTTAGCTGGGTGAATGTGGTAAAGCTCTGCTGACTTCCATCATCCAAGCATGTACCAAAAAAAATTCTGTTGCTGTTGTCTTTAAAAAAAATTGGGGTTGACGGAGCTTTTATATACAGAAGCAAATAGGGAAAACCACCCCCTAATAGCAACACTTGTACACTCTTACAGTGGTTGTGATAGGTATTGTTAGTTCAGCGCATGTCCCAATTGAAATAGTCCTCTTCATCAGGAGCTGAAGGGTCACTTTGCTCTAAATCAGAACTTAGATAAATACAACTATATTTCAGATAATTCATATATTCCCATATATCTGGGGGCTCTCCATGTGATGCGCCAGGTGCTGGGATGATGATTTCACCTTTTTTTTTAACCCTGTGTCTACCTCCTCCTGTATCTTTATGGGGGACTGATATGTCTGGTTGTGCAGCCTTCAGGTGAGGGGTATTGGTAGAAAATGCATGTAGTGCTACCCTCATGGGGGCCGCTGTGTTGTGGGTACCCCTAAACACTGCACAGCCAGGCAACAGGTATTTTCCATACACACAGACTTGCATCCAGGAGACCATAAACAGTTCATGGGTTTGCTTGTTATTTTTCCGTGAAAGCCGTTAGTCTTTGCGGATCAGTAGCAACAGCCCTTTATGAGCGCGCAACTAGCATTCCTTCCAAAAATCAACTTAGCTTCTTGTAACTACATGCAACGATATCTTCTCTCCCCCTGCAAAGCTGCTCCCAGCTCCACAGCCTGTGACACTACCAGCCCTCCTGTCTTCTCGAAAGATCTCCCGGGACAAGGATAAATGATTGAACCCAGCACTGTGCTTTGAAAGCTTGCTACATGTGGCAGTCTTTCACCTTGTTGATCCCAGGGAGTGCTGATGTACACTTTGTCCTTTTTGCTCCAGGCTTCGATCCCATTCATGCCTCACTGCTGAATGTATCTTCCTTAGCCAGCCTGAGCACAGCCTGGAGGCTGGCCCCCCCTAGACCTAGGCTAGGGGACCCCTCCCAGGCACCGACAATCTCCTCAGCACTCCATCTTCCACCCGACTCCTCTGTCAGCCTGACTCTCCCATATTTATGGGTCAGTCCACCACTCTACCAGGGCCTCCAAACCTGGGATTGGCTGGACTCCCATAAACATGCAGATTAGGTCTCCGCCCCTTCCTGCTTACCGACTTCTGGAAGGTTCTATTTTCCTCCAGAGTTAGGAGGAGGCGATAGAGCAGTAACCAGTCATCCAGTCATCCAGCCATCCAGCTGGCCTGCAATAACCCAACCTCAATCACAGACTCACACAGTTACCATGAGTCATACATGATTTAATGATAAATGATTTTACCTGCAAAACACCTCACTATTCTAGTAGCACACTACATAACAAATGCTGCATAATACAGTTGTGCTCAAAACTTCGCATACCCGTGGAGTATTGCCAATATAAAGTATGTACCATTTGAAAGAAAACATGAGTGAGTAGGCAAAACACATTTCTTTTATTTCTTATGGGATTTATATTCAACTATAGGTCGTAACAGAATGGCACAATCATAAAACAAAACATTGTAACAAGTAAACAAATGAAATGACCCCTGTCCAAAAGTCTGCATATCCTTAGTTCTTAACCACTTGCCCTCCTGAGGATTTACCCCCCTTCCTGACCAGGCCCTTTTTGCATTACGGCGCTGCAATATTTTAACTGACAAATGTGCGGAAATGCAAGACTTCACCCACATTAAATTTACGTCCTTTTTTTTCCCACGAATTGAGCTTTCTTTTGATGGTATTTGATTGCCCATGCATTTATTTTTTTGCTCTATAAAAAAAGAAGACCGACAATTTTGGGGAAAAAAACAATATTTTTGACATTTTGCTATTAAACATGTCCAGTAAAAAAATGTAAAAATTCAAATTTTGTCATACATTTAGGCCAAAATGTATTCTGCTACATGTCTTTGCTAAAACAAACCCCACAATACTTGTAAATTAATTGGTTTATGTGAAAGTTATAGTGTTTATTTTTACTAGTAATGGCGATGATCAGCGACTTATAGCAGGACTGCAGCGGGCATTCAGACACTGGGGGGAACTGACTTGGTGTCACATGACATCCCCAGTGACACCAATACAGTGATCACTGCTAAAAAAAAGCACTGACACTATACTAATGGCACTGGGCAGGAAGGGGTTAACATGAGAGGCGATCATAGGGTTAACTGTGTGCTGTTTGTGTGTCCGTGTGCTTTACTGTAAGCACACTGCTTTGGATTACCAGGAAATGCAAAATCACGGATATATACGTGATTTTGCACACCTGTACCACCCTGTAGCAGTATTTCTGCTACATAGCGGTAGGGAAGTGGTTAATACTGTGCATTGCCTCCATTAGCATCAATGACAGGGTGCAGTCTTTTGTAATAGCTGTGAGGCCCTGAATTCTAGCAGGTGGTATAGCTGCTCATTTGGCACTTGGCAAAATGCCACCAGATCTAGCAAAGTCTTTGGTTGTCTTGCATGAACCTCACATTTGAGATCTCCCCCCCCCCCCCAGAGTGACTTGATAATAAAGTACAAATAAAGGCAAGACTTTTTTTATTTGTTTTGGACAGAGTGGAGATGGATTAGAACCCCTGTCATTCTTTATTGCTGTCGGTTCTCCCTGTTTACCATTATCATTGAAAGTGAAAGTAAAATAAAATCCCAATATTTGGGTTGTCCCCAGAAAAGAAATAGAGGAGAAATTTGCCACTGGCGACACTAGTTCTAGTGACCTGGGGGTCCCCTAAGGATTGCCTTAATTTGCAGGTATTTCCTCTTCCTGTTTTGGCTATGGAACAGGAAGTGAAGAGAATTCTTCACAATGAGACGAACGTGCCACTCTAAAATGGAAAAAATAATGGTTTGCCTATAGCTCTACTTTAAGGTCAGAAGACTGTGATGGCCACTCCGCAACCCTCAAATTATTTTGCTGTAACCACTAGAGGGTCAATTTGACCTTGTGTTATTGTCATGCTGGAAAATCCAAGAGCGTCCCACACGCAGCTTTATTGCAAAAGAATGAAAATTGTCTGCCAGTATTTTCTAATAACATGCTGCATTTCTCTTGCCATCAATTTCCACAAATCCCCCGTGCCTTTGGAGCTCACACACCCCCAACATCAGTGAGCCATCTGCATGCTTCACAGTGGGGATGGTATTCTAGTCGCTATAGGCCTTGTTGACCGCTCTCCAAACAGCGCTTGTACACGGAACGTTTGAAAAACACTTCTGAACGATGGAAACTGACTACTGGAAAATGTAGGTTAAAAAACGTCTGTTTAGCAGCATTTATGCACGATTATGAGCGTTTGCGTTTAGAAGCGGTTTTTTAAACATAACCTCAGGAAACCTTCCAAAATGCCAAGAATGCACTGAAAAACAGTAAAAAAATTAACAATTTCAGACATTTTGAGAGAAATAGAGAGAGCAGGAGCAGAGAGAGCAGTATTTGTTGAGATTAGGGGTCTTTTTTGTTGTTGTGGTGTTTGGATGTGTTCCAGCTTATTTCTGAGCAGAAATTATTACAGCAGTGTCTAACATATTTTCTTTCATGCGAAACCTCAAAGTATGGTTTACCAGGTCCATTTGAGTACCAGGAAAATGCTTTGCATGCATTTTTCATGATGAAAAAAGGCTCTGAACAGCACCTGGAAATGGAAGAGTTAAAAAAAATTTCCAACCGCTTATAAACACAGTTAGCCACGTTTACACACGTTTACAGGCGTTTGAAACGCTGATAAAATCTACTCCTGAACGCAAGTTTGTGCGTTCAAAAAAAAGACTGTAAACTCAACTGCCTGTAAACGACATAGTGTACATGGACACATAGGAAAACATTAGGAAGAGTTCAGGGGCTGCTGAAAAAAGTGCAGAAAAGCTCCTAAACATGAATTTATCAGCTGCAGTGTACATGGAGCCTTATTGTTGTGAACATAAAGCTCTTTTGTGGTTTCATCTCTCTAGAATATAGTGTGCCAGAAGATTTGAGGTGTGTCAAGGTGTTGTTGAGCATATTGTAACCGGGATTTTTTGTGGCATTGGTGCAATAATGGCTTCTTTCTGGAAACACGACCATGCAGCTCAATTTTGTTCCAGTATCATTGTACTGTGCTCCTTGAAACAACCACAATATTTTTTTTCCAGCATGGCCTGTAATTGTCCTGAGGCTACCTGTGGGTTTTTCTTTGTCTCCTGAACAATTCTTTTGGCAGTTGTGGCTGCAATCTTTCTTGGTCTATCCAACCTTGGCTTGGTATCAAGAGATCCCCAAATTTTCCACATATCAGTAAGTGATTGAAGAATATTGACTGGCATATTCAAGGCTTTGGATATCTTTTTATATCCTTTTCCATCTGTATAATGTTCCATTATCTTATTACATGGGTCTTTTGACAGTTCTTTTCTGCTCCCCGTGGCTCAGTATCTAGCTTGCTCTATGCTTCTATGTGAGAGCTAACAAACTCATCGACTATTTATACACTGACACTAATTGCAATTTAAAAAGCCTCAGTTGTGGAAAATGAGCCTTTAATTGCCATCCTAACCTGTGTTTGGCACCTTGTGTGTCTGTACCAAGGCCAAACATTTCATGACATGGAAACTTTTGATCAGGGTCATCTGGCTGATTTCTGTTATCATGATTTAAAAAGGAGCCGAACAACTATGTGATCTTTGGGGGTTGTTTTCCCCTTTTGGTTCTGTATATACACTTTCAACAAATTGGGTGATAGATGTAAATGTATTTTGGGATCTCCAGGGACCTGAAGACCAGCAAAGAGCCAGCCAGGGTGAGGACAGCACTGGATCCCTGGACAGGTCCTCTTATTAAAAGTCAGAAGCTACAGTATATGTAGCTGTTGACTTTTAATTTTTTACAAAATCTCTGAAGCTCCTCTTTAAAGCCTAAGTGCAGCCAAAATAAGAACCCCCCTCCCCCCCAAAAAAAAAAATCAGCACAAGGGACATAACTTACAGTCAGTAGGATGTGTCTCTTGTGCTGGTGCCTCCTCTATCCATGCCCCCGCAACTCTGCCATGGGGTTAATAGAACAGTGGGAGTTATTACAGACTTTCATCAAGGGTGCCTGGCTATGCCCTTTGTTTCCATCCAGTTCCACCATTCATAGAAGCTGTACTACAACTTCTATTAATCTTCACCTCCGTGGAAGATTACAGTGGTGGGAGTAGTGGGTGGCATGGAGGGAGGAGGATTAACAGCAAAGGCATCAGCACAAGGGACAAATCCTACTGACTGTAAATTGTCTCCTGTGTTGATTTTTTTTTTTTTTTTTTTTCGGCTGCACTTAGGCTTTAAAAAGGCATTTACAGTACTTGAATGAATGAATTGATGGGACTTTTGTTGCACATATGACACTGTGATTAATAATAGTGTAAGATTTAGGTCTCACACGTGCGGCTGTTTTTTGACAGCTCTGGATCACTTTTCAGAGCTGGTTGACAGGGAGCTCGGAGGCAACATGCCACCTCCAGGGAAAGTAGGAGATTAGAGACATTCCCGTTTGCATCTTACAATGCAGCACACAGTGCTTGAGTGATCTATTGCCAATGTGCTGAGGATGGGAGCTTGTGTTTTGGGTTAAATCCCCCACACTGTGCCACAACTGCATGCATTAAACACAGCAGTCCCAAATCACTATAACTCAATTTTATACATGCTGTAGAATTGCATTATTTTGCTACAGTGGAGAAAATAATTATTTGATCCCCTGCAGATTTTGTAAGTTTGCCTAGTTACAAAGAAATGAAGGGTCTATAATTTTTTTTATCACAGGTGTATTTTAAGTGCTAGAGACAGCATATCAACCAAAAATCCAGAAAAAAACACGATACAAATGTTATAAATTGATTTGCAGTTCAGTGAGTAAAAAATGTATTTGAACCCCCTACCAACCAACAATACTTCTGGCTCCCACAGACTGGCTAGGTGGTCATGTGGTGCACAGATTAGTCCTGTCAATTTAAGAAGGTGCTCCTAACAACAACACGTTATATGTATAAAAGACACCTCTCCACAGAATCTATTTCTTGTGCAACACCATGGGCAAGACCAAAAAAGGTGAAATAATATGAGTTGAAAACGTGAATAATATGAATAAAATTATCTCCTGCACATAAGTGTGGGAGACTGAAGGCAGTGACCTTGATTGAGCTCAAGTGAATGTATGCATCAGGATGTCCCACGGATAGTCTAAGCCTTGCTGCTCTCGCACACGACCAGGGTAGTCCAGATCAAACTGCAAAAAGACAAAGCAAGAGCGTACCGGCCTAGCACATTATCCAAATATGGCTGATGCATTTCGAGGGCAAACCTCTTCCTCAGAGCCAAATATGGCTGATGCATTTCGAGGGTTGCCCTCGAAACGTGTCAGCCATATTTGGCCCTAGGATGGTTCTTTTTTAGACGTCAGGGTCCATTGGCCCCCACCGGTCATTGTACCAAGTCGCTGTCATTTGTTATGCGAATTGTCATCACATGTTTGTAGGTTTTTATCTATACCACCATAAATCTTTTAAGGATAATGCGCTAGGCCTGTGCACTCTTGCTTTGTCATTTTGCAAGACCAAAGAGTTGTCAAGGGATGTTAGGGACAAGACTGTAGACCTGCACAAGGCTGAAATCGGCTACAAGACCATCAGAAAGAAGCTTGGTGAGAAGGAGACAACTGTTGGAGCAATTATTCACAAATGGAAGAAATAAAAAATAACCATCAGTCGCCCTTGGTCTGGAGCTCCATGCAAGATTTCGCCTCAAGAGGTAAGGATCATTATGTGAAAGTCAGCCCAGAACTACATGGGAGGAGTTTGTGAATGATCTCAAGGAAGTTGGGACCACAATCACCAAACAAATCATTGCTAACACAATATGCCACCATGGATTGAAATCCTGCAGTGCCCGCAAGGGCCCTCTCCGCAGGAAGACACATGTACAGACCCGTCTGAAGTTTGCCAATGAACATCCAAATGATTCAGTGAAGGATTGGGAGAAAATGTTGTGGTCAGATGAGACCAAAATTTAGCTCTTCGGCATTAACATGACTCACCGTGTTTGGAGGAAGAAAAATGCTGATTATGACCATAAGAACACCATCTCTACAGTCAAGCATGGAGGTGGAAACATTAGCTTTGGGGCTGTTTCTCTGCTAAAGGTAGAGTGGACGCACTGAGGGGCTGATGGACTGGGCCATGTATTAGGTAAAGTTATTATAGCAAAATCTTGTATGAAAACGTTCTTTTCTTAGCCAGAACACTAGGAAGATAGGCTGTGAACAGGTCTTCCAGCATGACAATGAACCAAAACATACTGCCAAGGCAAAAAAAGAGTGGCTCAAGAAGAAGCACATTAAGGTCATGGAGTGGCCTAGTCAGTCTCCAAACCTTAATCCTACAGAAAATTTATGGAGGGAGCTGAAACATTGATTTGCCAAGTGACAGCCAAGATACCGTAAGGATTTAGAGAAGATCTGTAAAGAAGAGTGGATCGAAATCCCTTCTGAGATGTGTGCAAACCTGGTAACTACAGGAAACGACTTACCTCTGTACTTGCCAACAAGGGTATCCCCACCAAGTACTAAGTCATGTTTTGCTTGGGGATCAAATACTTATTTTACTCACTGAACTGCAACTCAATTTGTATCATTTGTTGTTTCTGGATTTTTGGTTGATATTCTGCCTCTATTTAAAATACACCTATGATACAAAGAAATGAAGGGTCTATCATTTTTTAAGTGGGCAAACTTACAATATCTGCGGGGGATCAAATATTTATTTTCCCTGCTGTATACTGTTTTTGGCACAGACAAGTTTTGCTAAAGTGTCCCTCATGGGTTCTAAAAGTGAAGAATGTGCTAAATTCATGTACTTGTCTAGAACTTGTACTTTAATTCAGCGCATGCTACACCACTTTTAGAATGCATTCAAGACACTTTCACAGAATTTGTCTGTGCCAGTTTCTCTCCCTGTATGCCAAAAGGGAGTTGGTCTTGATTAGCTCCAAGTTCTTAAGATAAGAACTGTTGGTATTGTATTTTGAATCTGGCACATTCATTGCGCCACAATTTAAAGGTGGCACATTTAGGAACAACCTGAATTTGGTGCACGAGCCGCTATCAGAACCAAAAGTGTTGCAAATGCTTCATGAATTCGGCACTATACATTAACAAGAGGGAATAATTAGAGATGAGCGAATCGAACTAGGCGAACCGGAATTCGAGTCGAATTTCAGGAAATATTCGATTCGTGTCGAAACCGAAATTTTGCCTACTTCGGGTGCGCGAATCGAACATTTCCCGATCAGCCGGCAAAAGTGTCCCTGCAGTGAGCTCCGCTATTTCTGACAGTTCTCTGACAGAAGGAACACATGTTTAGCGGTTGAAACATTGTATCTATTAGTTTACATTTAGGATACAGATGTTTCAACCACTGTACATGTGAAGAAGTTGTGAGAGAACTGTCAGAAATAGAGGAACTCTGCACATACACTTTTTGCCGGCTTGGAATTATTCTTCTTTTCATCCTACTTCTTCTTCTTCTTCATCCTCAGAAGAAGAGGATGAGGATGAGGATGAAGAAGAAGAAGAAGAAGAAGAAGAAGAAGAAGAAGTAGGATGAAAAGAAGAATAATTCCAAGCCGGCAAAAAGTGTATGTGCAGAGTTCCTCTATTTCTGACAGTTCTCTCACAGCTTCTTCACATGTACAGCGGTTGAAACATCTGTATCCTAAATGGAAACTAATAGATACAATTTGTATCTATTAGTTTCCATTTAGGATACAGATATTTCAACCGCTGTACATGTGAAGAAGCTGTGAGAGAACTGTCAGAAATAGAGGAACTCTGCACATACACTTTTTGCCGGCTTGGAATTATTCTTCTTTTCATTCTTCTTCTTCTTCCTCATCCTCATCCTCATCCTCTTCTTCTGAGGATGAGGATGAAGAAGAAGAAGAAGAAGAAGTAGGATGAAAAGAAGAATAATTCCAAGCCGGCAAAAAGTGTATGTGCAGAGTTCCTCTATTCTGCAGATACACTTAGAGGAGCTCTGCAGATACACTTAGAGGAGCTCTGCACATACACTTTTTGCCGGCTTGGAATTAATCTTATTTTCATCCTACTTCTTCTTCTTCTTCTTCTTCTTCTTCATCCTCATCCTCAGAAGAAGAAGAGGATGAGGATGAGGATGAAGAAGAAGAAGAAGAAGAAGTAGGATGAAAATAAGAATAATTCCAAACCGGAAAAAAGTGTATGTGCAGAGCTCCTCTAAGTGTATCTGCAGAGCTCCTCTAAGTGTATCTGCAGAATAGAGGAACTCTGCACATACACTTTTTGCCGGAAACCGCTGTATGGAGTGAATGTCCCAGAACTGTCAGAAATAGACTATTTATGACAGTTCTGGGACATTCACTGCATACAGCTGTTTTAACCGCTGTATGGAGGGAATGTCATGGAACTGTCAGAAATAGACTATTAATGACAGTTCTGGGACTGTCCTTCAATGCAGCGGTTGAAACATTGTATGTATTTGTTTCCATAAATGGATCCATTTATGGAAACAAATACATACAATGTTTCAACCGCTGCATGGAAGGACAGTCCCAGAACTGTCATTAATAGTCTATTTCTGACAGTTCCATGACATTCCCTCCATACAGCGGTTAAAACAGCTGTATGGAGTGAATGTCCCAGATCTATCAGAAATAGACTATTTATGACAGTTCTGGGACATTCACTGCATACAGCTGTTTTAACCGCTGTATGGAGGGAATGTCATGGAACTGTCAGAAATAGACTATTAATGACAGTTCTGGGACTGTCCTTCCATGCAGCGGTTGAAACATTGTATGTATTTGTTTCCATAAATGGATCCATTTATGGAAACAAATACATACAATGTTTCAACCGCTGCATGGAAGGACAGTCCCAGAACTGTCATTAATAGTCTATTTCTGACAGTTCCATGACATTCCCTCCATACAGCGGTTAAAACAGCTGTATGCAGTGAATGTCCCAGATCTATCAGAAATAGACTATTTATGACAGTTCTGGGACATTCACTGCATACAGCTGTTTTAACCGCTGTATGGAGGGAATGTCATGGAACTGTCAGAAATAGACTATTAATGACAGTTCTGGGACTGTCCTTCAATGCAGCGGTTGAAACATTGTATGTATTTGTTTCCATAAATGGATCCATTTATGGAAACAAATACATACAATGTTTCAACCGCTGCATGGAAGGACAGTCCCAGAACTGTCATTAATAGTCTATTTCTGACAGTTCCATGACATTCCCTCCATACAGCGGTTAAAACAGCTGTATGGAGTGAATGTCCCAGATCTATCAGAAATAGACTATTTATGACAGTTCTGGGACATTCACTGCATACAGCTGTTTTAACCGCTGTATGGAGGGAATGTCATGGAACTGTCAGAAATAGACTATTAATGACAGTTCTGGGACTGTCCTTCAATGCAGCGGTTGAAACATTGTATGTATTTGTTTCCATAAATGGATCCATTTATGGAAACAAATACATACAATGTTTCAACCGCTGCATGGAAGGACAGTCCCAGAACTGTCATTAATAGTCTATTTCTGACAGTTCCATGACATTCCCTCCATACAGCGGTTAAAACAGCTGTATGGAGTGAATGTCCCAGATCTATCAGAAATAGACTATTTATGACAGTTCTGGGACATTCACTGCATACAGCTGTTTTAACCGCTGTATGGAGGGAATGTCATGGAACTGTCAGAAATAGACTATTAATGACAGTTCTGGGACTGTCCTTCAATGCAGCGGTTGAAACATTGTATGTATTTGTTTCCATAAATGGATCCATTTATGGAAACAAATACATACAATGTTTCAACCGCTGCATGGAAGGACAGTCCCAGAACTGTCATTAATAGTCTATTTCTGACAGTTCCATGACATTCCCTCCATACAGCGGTTAAAACAGCTGTATGCAGTGAATGTCCCAGATCTATCAGAAATAGACTATTTATGACAGTTCTGGGACATTCACTGCATACAGCTGTTTTAACCGCTGTATGGAGGGAATGTCATGGAACTGTCAGAAATAGACTATTAATGACAGTTCTGGGACTGTCCTTCAATGCAGCGGTTGAAACATTGTATGTATTTGTTTCCATAAATGGATCCATTTATGGAAACAAATACATACAATGTTTCAACCGCTGCATGGAAGGACAGTCCCAGAACTGTCATTAATAGTCTATTTCTGACAGTTCCATGACATTCCCTCCATACAGCGGTTAAAACAGCTGTATGGAGTGAATGTCCCAGATCTATCAGAAATAGACTATTTATGACAGTTCTGGGACATTCACTGCATACAGCTGTTTTAACCGCTGTATGGAGGGAATGTCATGGAACTGTCAGAAATAGACTATTAATGACAGTTCTGGGACTGTCCTTCCATGCAGCGGTTGAAACATTGTATGTATTTGTTTCCATAAATGGATCCATTTATGGAAACAAATACATACAATGTTTCAACCGCTGCATGGAAGGACAGTCCCAGAACTGTCATTAATAGTCTATTTCTGACAGTTCCATGACATTCCCTCCATACAGCGGTTAAAACAGCTGTATGGAGTGAATGTCCCAGATCTATCAGAAATAGACTATTTATGACAGTTCTGGGACATTCACTGCATACAGCTGTTTTAACCGCTGTATGGAGGGAATGTCATGGAACTGTCAGAAATAGACTATTAATGACAGTTCTGGGACTGTCCTTCCATGCAGCGGTTGAAACATTGTATGTATTTGTTTCCATAAATGGATCCATTTATGGAAACAAATACATACAATGTTTCAACCGCTGCATGGAAGGACAGTCCCAGAACTGTCATTAATAGTCTATTTCTGACAGTTCTATGACATTCCCTCCATACAGCGGTTGAAACCGCTGTATGGAGTGAATGTCCCAGAACTGTCAGAAATAGACAGAAACTGTCACAGAACTGTCCTTCTTCTCATCCTTCTCCTTCTTCTCATCCTTCTTCTCATCCTTCTTCTCATCCTTCTCCTTCTTCTCATCCTTCTCCTTCTTCTCATCCTTCTCCTTCTGCTCATCCTTCTTCTCATCCTTCTCCTTCTTCTCATCCTTCTCCTTCTCCTTCTTCTCATCCTTCTCCTTCTCCTTCTTCTCATCCTTCTCCTTCTCATCCTTCTCCTTCTCCTTCTCATCCTTCTCCTTCTTCTCATCCTTCTCCTTCTTCTCATCCTTCTCCTTCTCCTTCTTCTCATCCTTCTCCTTCTCCTTCTCATCCTTCTCCTTCTTCTCATCCTTCTCCTTCTCCTCATCCTTTTTCTTCTCATCCTTCTCCTTCTCCTTCTTCTCATCCTTCTCCTTCTTCTCATCCTTCTCCTTCTTCTCATCCTTCTCCTTCTTCTCATCCTTCTCCTTCTTCTCCTTCTTCTCATCATTCTCCTTCTTCTCATCCTTCTCCTTCTTCTCATCCTTCTCATCCTGCTTCTCATCCTTCTTCTTCTCATCCTTCTCCTTCTTCTCATCCTTCTCCTTCTCCTTCTTCTCATCCTTCTCCTTCTTCTCATCCTTCTCCTTCTTCTCATCCTTCTCCTTCTCATCCTTCTCCTTCTCCTTCTTCTCTTCCTTCTCCTTCTTCTCATCCTTCTCCTTCTTCTCATCCTTCTTCTTCTCATCCTTCTCCTCCTTCTTCTCATCCTTCTTCTCATCCTTCTTCTTCTCATCCTTCTCCTTCTTCTCATCCTTCTCCTTCTCCTTCTTCTCATCCTTCTCCTTCTTCTCATCCTTCTCCTTCTTCTCATCCTTCTCCTTCTTCTCATCCTTCTCCTTCTTCTCATCCTTCTCCTTCTCCTTCTTCTCTTCCTTCTCCTTCTTATCATCCTTCTCCTTCTTCTCATCATTCTCCTTCTTCTCATCCTTCTCCTTCTTCTCATCCTTCTTCTTCTCATCCTTTTCCTTCTTCTCATCCTTCTTCTTCTCATCCTTCTTCTTCTCATCCTTCTCCTTCTCATCCTTCTCTTTCTTCTCATCCTTCTCCTTCTCCTTCTTCTCATCCTTCTCCTTCTTCTCATCCTTCTCCTTCTCCTTCTTCTCATCCTTCTCCTTATTCTCAGCCTTCTTCTTCTCATCCTTCTCCTTCTCATCCTTCTCCTTCTCATCCTTCTCCTTCTTCTCATCCTTCTCCTTCTTCTCATCCTTCTCCTTCTCCTTCTTCTCATCCTTCTCCTTCTCCTTCTTCTCATCCTTCTCCTTCTCCTTCTTCTCATCCTTCTCCTTCTTCTCATCCTTCTCCTTCTTCTCATCCTTCTCCTTCTCCTTCTTCTCATCCTTCTCCTTCTCCTCATCCTTTTTCTTCTCATCCTTCTCCTTCTCCTTCTTCTCATCCTTCTCCTTCTTCTCATCCTTCTCCTTCTTCTCATCCTTCTCCTTCTTCTCATCCTTCTCCTTCTCCTTCTTCTCTTCCTTCTCCTTCTTATCATCCTTCTCCTTCTTCTCATCATTCTCCTTCTTCTCATCCTTCTTCTTCTTCTCATCCTTCTTCTTCTCATCCTTTTCCTTCTTCTCATCCTTCTTCTTCTCATCCTTCTTCTTCTCATCCTTCTCCTTCTCATCCTTCTCTTTCTTCTCATCCTTCTCCTTCTCCTTCTTCTCATCCTTCTCCTTCTCCTTCTTCTCATCCTTCTCCTTCTTCTCATCCTTCTCCTTCTTCTCATCCTTCTCCTTATTCTCAGCCTTCTTCTTCTCATCCTTCTCCTTCTCATCCTTCTCCTTCTCATCCTTCTCCTTCTTCTCATCCTTCTCCTTCTTCTCATCCTTCTCCTTCTCCTTCTTCTCATCCTTCTCCTTCTCCTTCTTCTCATCCTTCTCCTTCTTCTCATCCTTCTCCTTCTTCTCATCCTTCTCCTTCTTCTCATCCTTCTCCTTCTCCTTCTTCTCATCCTTCTCCTTCTCCTCATCCTTTTTCTTCTCATCCTTCTCCTTCTCCTTCTTCTCATCCTTCTCCTTCTTCTCATCCTTCTCCTTCTTCTCATCCTTCTCCTTCTTCTCATCCTTCTCCTTCTTCTCCTTCTTCTCATCATTCTCCTTCTTCTCATCCTTCTCCTTCTTCTCATCCTTCTCATCCTTCTTCTCATCCTTCTTCTTCTCATCCTTCTCCTTCTTCTCATCCTTCTCCTTCTCCTTCTTCTCATCCTTCTCCTTCTTCTCATCCTTCTCCTTCTCATCCTTCTCCTTCTCCTTCTTCTCTTCCTTCTCCTTCTTCTCATCCTTCTCCTTCTTCTCATCCTTCTTCTTCTCATCCTTCTCCTCCTTCTTCTCATCCTTCTTCTCATCCTTCTTCTTCTCATCCTTCTCCTTCTTCTCATCCTTCTCCTTCTCCTTCTTCTCATCCTTCTCCTTCTTCTCATCCTTCTCCTTCTTCTCATCCTTCTCCTTCTTCTCATCCTTCTCCTTCTTCTCATCCTTCTCCTTCTCCTTCTTCTCTTCCTTGTCCTTCTTATCATCCTTCTCCTTCTTCTCATCATTCTCCTTCTTCTCATCCTTCTCCTTCTTCTCATCCTTCTTCTTCTCATCCTTTTCCTTCTTCTCATCCTTCTTCTTCTCATCCTTCTTCTTCTCATCCTTCTCCTTCTCATCCTTCTCTTTCTTCTCATCCTTCTCCTTCTCCTTCTTCTCATCCTTCTCCTTCTTCTCATCCTTCTCCTTCTCCTTCTTCTCATCCTTCTCCTTATTCTCAGCCTTCTTCTTATCATCCTTCTCCTTCTTCTCATCCTTCTCCTTCTTCTCATCCTTCTCCTTCTTCTCATCCTTCTCCTTCTTCTCATCCTTCTCCTTCTCCTTCTTCTCATCCTTCTCCTTCTCCTTCTTCTCATCCTTCTCCTTCTTCTCATCCTTCTCCTTCTTCTCATCCTTCTCCTTCTTCTCACCCTTCTCCTTCTCCTTCTTCTCATCCTTCTCCTTCTCCTTCTTCTCATCCTTCTCCTTCTCCTTCTCCTTCCTCATCTCCAAGGGCATTTAAATTAAAGGTACAGTGTTCTGCACTAATTTAAAGGCTCTCTGAAGCCTAGAAACCCTTTAAATAAGTCATCTTCGTAGCGGAGAAATTCGCATCGAATCGAATTTCACACTGGAATTCGCCGAATCAGCCGAATCGAATTTTTCATTTCTTCGCTCATCTCTAGGAATAATGCCAGAAAAGTGGTGCAGCCGCTTTACTGAATTTCTCCCACAGTCCTACAGGAGTGTGGAAATTAAAAAACAAAAAAAACAAACAAAAAAAACTACTTGTCCAAGGGACCAAATCAGGGTCCCAATCTACTTGTCCCTCATGACAATCTACTTGTTCTGATAAAAAAATAAATAATAATTGTAGCCAAATCTGTATTTAATAAGGTATTTATTAATAGCAAGAAGGGTTGATGTTTTTTTTTATTAGGCAGAGGTGTTTTTAGGAATGTCTGGAGCTTTCAAAAATGGCGATTTAAACTTTTCATGTTTTTAAAATTGCACTGTATACCTACTCTAGCAGGGAGGGGAGAGACCTTGCAGTGTGATGAGCACCAATTGGGTGCTTGTCAGGAAAAGGGGACTGTCGGGCTCTGTTAATGCTCAGCAGAAGTACATCTGCTGAGTGAGTGAATGAAGCGCCGGCCCCAATGAGAAGAAAAAAAAAAAACTTTCAGATTGCCTTTGTACATGGAAGCACTTGGGTGCTCAGTACAAGCAAATGCTGAACACCCAAATCAAGCTCCAGTATTCACTCTGTTAACCACTTGCCAACCAGGTCAAATCTGACATTCCTCTCCTGCATGTAAAAATCAGCCCTTTGTTTTCTAGAAAAATACTTAGAACCCCCAAACATTATATACTGTATATATGATGGGTGTTGTAATTTCTTATGTCTCATGGTATTTGCACAGTTTTTCAAACAAAAATGTATTTGGAAAAAATACGCTTTAATGAATTTTATTGCATACAAACATAATATACTACCCAATTTTTTATGTAAAAGATGATGTTACGACAAGTAAATAGATACCCAATATGTCACACTTTAAAATTGTGTGGGCTCGTGGAATGGGGAAAAACTATGGTACTTAAAATTCTCCAGAGGCGATGCTTTAAATGTCTTTTACAGGTTACCAATTTAGAGTTATACAGAAAGTCTTGCACTAGAATTATTGCTCTTCCTCTGACGTTAGTGACAATTACATTACACAAATGTGATGCAATCAATTATTTTTATTATTTATTTTATCTAAAACTTTATTTTTTTTTTAACTTAAGCTATCGCAAAGGATGACTGGTATCCATTGTGATACCATGGATGGGACGTGGCAGGTCCTTTTTATGGAGTGATCTCTCCTCTGGGCTTCAGTGTAGCTGATTAAACACAGATTGGTCTGATTGGCTGCTCTCCTGGGTGCTAATGGCCATATAAACAAAGAACCTTCAGGTTTCCAGGCTAACGGAGAGGAAGGAACAACATTGGTTCCTCTGTCTCTATGTAGTGCCACTGTTGGTCGCAGCACTGTCAGGCTCCAGGATTGGATGGAGTCCAAGGAAGACCCCCTTCCACCACTCACAGAAGTGATTTAGTAGTTGTTCAGACCTTCTGCTTAGAAGGGAATAACCAAGGAAAAAAATTAAAGGCTAAATGTAAAAAAAAAAAAAAAATAATTCAGATGTTATCCAGGTGCCCTGATTTGCATTTCCGGGTAGGGGGCATGCACGTGCCCTACCCATGCCACTATTGGCTACAGAAGATGTCAATCACCGAGTCCTAGCCAGCGATTCCCAGCCTGGACTCTGATTGTCGGTAGGGCTGAGATCTGTGTGTAAACAACACAGATCTCTCTCCTGTCAGCATGGACATGCTTCTTTATTTATCTCTGCACAGCAGAGAAATACAAAGCAGCATGTCTCCATAGTAAAACACACACAGCACACAATGTGAAATGCACACAGTTAACAATTATGGGGGGGGTGAGAACAATTATGGGGGCTGAGGACAGTAATGTGAAGAGGGATTTTGATGTGAGTGGGGGGGAACTGTGGTGTAAAGAGAAAACCTTGCATGCACGTGTCACAGGTTGAGCAGCCATTTATTTAAAGTGCTGTCCTACCTTAATGAAAGACAGGGAAGATGTTCCTGACCCTTCTTTTAAAATCACACTGTACCAAGCCACTTGATGTGTGAAAATGTGCCATTGGTGGCAATGTGTGGGGGTGCATTTAAGAATCTGATGAAGTACAGCACATTTTTCTTCAGGTTAGGAACATCTTCAATTTCACAACTGTTCTCCAGCCACACAGATAGGAACCTAAGAGAAGATGGGGATTGTGATATGAAGGATCTGGATCATGGAACAAACATGTGATCCGGACCTCTGTTGGAAGAATCTTTTACTGACTGGACCTCCATGAATTTTAATTCAGTACCCGTTTTATAGCAAAAAGTCAAAAATATTGTTTTTTTTTTTCAAAATTGTCGGTGATCAAATACCACTGAAAGAAAGCTCTGTTTGTGCAAAAAAAATTACAAATTTAATTTATGAACAGCATTGCATGACTGCGCAATTGTCAGTTACAGTAAACTAGTGCCATATTGCAAAAAAAGGCCTGGTCAGGAAGGGGAGTAAATCCTCTGGCGGGCAAGTGGTTAAATAAAGGGTATCAGGTTGGTGTCGTCATCCTATGCAGCTTAAGTGGTATATTGGGTCAGAGTCCCCCCCATATAGGTTTGAAGGGTCGGGGTTGGAGATTAGTGTCCCCAGTAGTAAGGATATTAGGGGTCACTACAGGTGTGTGTGTGTGTATGTGTGTCCCAGGCCCTGTGTGGGTGTCACTTACCACTAGCTGACATGAGGGCCGGTCCGGGTGTCGGTCCCGCAGGTGGAGGTGAGGCCATGTTATCCTGGTGGAGGTGTGTCTGGGGGACAGTGCTGTCTCTCCCCTCCTCTTCCTGACTCTCTTCCTAGATCGGTCTCTAGTTCAGTAGGCGGACATGGCCCCAGAGCCCAGCCTTCTGCGGCTCTGATCTACTCAGTCCAGCCTGCACTGTGGAACTCTCCCTGGGCTGGCGCAGCATGGACATTCTTTAGAAGGACCCATAGCAGGAATTTGGGGGGGAGGCGCTGCCTGCAGAAGTGACTTGATCACTACTGCTTAGAACGGGAATTGCCTGGGCAACAAAGTAAATCCTGCTACTTGCCTGCAGCAGGGCTAACGGTAAAAGAAAACCACCTGTCCTGTGCCCGGTACTGCATGTCCCCGGCGTCAGATGATATAATTTGCACATCCCTGCACTGTGATATTTAATAATCGTAATGATACATGTATGGCCAGCACAAGGGTCCACAGAGAGTTCTGAAATTTACATTTGTACCACGCCTCATCCCTGTCACACTGGTAAGAGTCAAATCAAAATCTCTGTGAATCCCCAAAGAAAAGTAAATCTTTCACCCTTGAAAGTGCAAATATCATAAACCTTTTCTATAACCTTCCCAAAAATTCAAATCCTACCCTTCATTCCCAATATATCAAAAATGTCCTTAAAACAAAATCCAAAAATTATATGGTCTCAGCATAGGACGGACGGTTCTTTCTGAAATGTAAGCGGATAATAAATTTGTAATTTATATATATATACTCCACTGAGTCTGCTCTTCTTTGCCCTGTGAGGAACAGGGATCCCACTGCCCACTGCCCTATGAGCAACGGGGGATCCCATTGCATACTCCCATAAGAGGAAAGCCTTCTGGCATATGGGGATTTGTGAAACGCCTGTGCAAGCTGAAAGAGGGTAATAGTATGTTATCCTAACGCAGAGTGGTGGCACTTATCTGGTCCTATACACTTTCTCACTGGTCACACACTTTGAATCTGTTGGATTTCACCTATTGGAGTGATTATTTCACAATGTCACCAGTGGAGTTGTGTGGATTTTTAACTTCACGTGTTGATTTATAATATTGTTTGTATTATGTTTTACATCACTAGTGCGTTTGCATGATATCACATAATATTATATTTTAAAGATAATGCACTATATCTAGTTTATTTTTTTGAGATATCCTGGATTGGAGTGACGAATCGGATATTTAACACACTGGTAAGAGGTCACACTAGTACTGTGTGCTGCAATGTAAGATGCAATAGGGGATGTGTTTACTCTTCTGATACCCCAGAAATTACGATATTTTGGGAGATTCCAGCAACATGTTAGGATGCCTTTTATAAGGTAAATGTGCAATACGACATTTCTGCTACTTCACCTCCACCAAAGAATCCTAATCTTGAAGATGATTTATCATTAGCACTTGTTTATTTCAAAAGATTTCTTTATTTCTGTGTCATTTTAGAGGCTGTACAATATATGTAAGTAATGTAGATAAGGTAGCTAAAGCAACATTGTATTTATCTTTACAAAAACTAATCTTTTTTTAGGATTTCAAAAAGACTTGACTGGCTAGTTGTTTGTGTGGAAGTTCCTGCCTTTGTTAATCATCTAATTTTGCTCAGGTACGTATATTTTTTATTAATCGAAAGTATTTTAATAACATATCTCGAGTAAAGGATCCACCCATCTAAAAGTAATTTCAGTAAATTTCAGTAATTTTCAGTACATGCTGGGAATCTGAACCACCTAACAGTTTATTTCTCTCTAATAGTCCAACTACAAAATATCTGAAAATGGGATCTCAGGTATGCACACTAGCAGGGGCGGAATGACAACTCATGGGGCCCCCGGGCAATAGGGGATCATGGGGCCCCTGTGTCCTTGCCCAAACTCAAAAAAGCCTATGAAAAAGGTATCAGGGGCATCTCATGGGGACCCCTACTGACCCCGGGCCCTCAGGCAGTGCCCGAGTTTCCAAATGGTCAGTCCGCCCCTGCACACTAGACAAAAGTTTGAACTATTCCTCACTATACTAATTAAGTGTTCTTGCATGGCAAGACCACTTACTGTTATCTCACATACATATTCTTATTATAGCCAAATGTACCACCCTAACTCCTCCCACAGTTTTTACACTACATAGACAGTAATATACCGAAACGTGCGGATTGGTCCCGATTGGTGTGCTATTACTTTGTGGAACGTTTCGCCGAATGGTTCACGAAATATCGGCGTTTTTGTGGTGAAATTGGTCCCATAGGAGTGAATGGCGGAATGTTCAAAACTAGAGTGGGAGCTGACAAAAGTGTCATTTCCATCTATGTGTTCCTGAAAAGATTGACCTCCTCCCCTTTACTGTCCTAGTGACTACTGTCAGCAGAGCAGGAAGTAAGGCATACACCAGTGGAATTTTGTTTGAATGTTTGTAGAAAAATTGATTGTCAGAACATCTTTCTTGCCATCATTAAGTCAACTAATTTCATTCGAAAGCCTTTAAAATTTCATCCAGATCTGCTACTTGAATGGAATTCCAGGAGTATTGAACAGGTTTCATTGCAATATGTATGATTTCTGTTTGTTTTGGATAGAGTGAAGAGGGATTCGAACACCTATCAGGTTTTTTTGTTATTGCTGTCTGTTGCACTGATGCAGGAACCTTTTCTACTCCCATTGGCCAGAGTCCAGCCCCACTTAAGTCTGAAGAACAGTAAACTGGCCCTTTGTTTAAAAAGTTTAGAAACCCCTGCCCTACAGCATTTAAAAACTAAAATTAAGTCTTTAGGTTGCATTTTAATTATCTGGACTAAGTCGCTAATTTTGAACTCTAGTAACATAGTTGACAAGTGTTCCTGATTGGCAGGAATGGTTCTGGATCTTCTAGGTCTGTCCTTGTTTTAAAAATGGATTTAAAAACTGTATGTTATAACTTCAGATTTTATTAAGAGCATTGACATTGCAGAATGATTTTACTGCATATAAGGTTGAGTTGTATATCAGCCTGAGACAATGCAAAAACATATTTATCCTTTACCTGGACCTGTGCAAAAGGTATTGGACAGGTAGATATGTGGTGGCTACGCTTGACTTTGCAGACAAGAAATAAATTATGAGTAGTTTGCAGGTCCTAGGTTGCAGATATGGGTTAGGTCTGAGCCTGTAGAAACAGACCCCCATAGCTCTCTAATCAGCAATACAAATCATGGTTTTAGTAACCTTCATGTACATGTCAAGCACACCGTACAAATCCGTACACAAACTGAAATAGAGTTCTAGGCACTATGTGTGCCTTGACACAGCAGATAATTATTCATCTTTCAACAACAGAGTTAATTTCATATTATCAAATAACTTTAATACCAACAAACTGTAAGACTCTGCAAAACATGTTGCTTTATCTAGTTTCTCTATGCAAATATTGCCACAAGCTACAATGAAGCTGTGTGTTCATGCATGCCTTGTTCTGCACTATGTCTATGTATGGAGGTGCCTATCTTGGTAGAGACAGAGCCTTGAGACGTATGGAACAGTGAGAAGTATGGACATCACCAAACTGCCAAAGATTAGCAGTCAGGTTACCCTAATGTACGGTACTTGTCTTTATGTGGCAGAAGCGAGTAGTCTCAGTCTATTGGTGAACTTTAGCCTGGCATGTCAATATTTTTCATACTGTTATGGTGGTCAAACAGTGATATTAAGAAATCGTATTTTTACATATTTAATATCAATATCAGGAGATGTTACTGAAAACTTGTACCTTGATATGTTGAAACATTTCTGCATGAATCTTTTGTTCTTTATCTTCCATATTTTTACTGTTGGCTGATACTGAAACCGAAAAGGCCTCATTCATACCATGTGCAGAGACGTGGGTTTTTCTGTACACTTTCTGTGAGAGCAGAAAGAAAACAATTGTTCTGTATGTGCCCTGTTTACACCACAATAGTATCATATGCATATTTTTTCTGTGCAGGAATTTACAACATGTATGCGTTGTGGTGTGAACAGGGCATAAATAATGCAGAGTCCTGGTGGAGGGGCAGTTCATAGGAAGATAAGGTTCCTTAACTGCCTACTTTTCTTGCTGAAAATCCTTTACATAGCTCTCCTGGTACCTCTCTATAGGCCGCTTCATACAATTTTATATTTGTTTAATTAAAGAGAAAAAAAAAAAAACACATTGCCAAGTGTACTAGTCCTGATGCTTAGTTATAAGGTATGTACAGAGATGGTAATGTTGTTTAGTAAAACTACTTCAGATTTCAATGTAGTATCAAGACTGATTCACCAAATTGCATCTTCTCACCTTGTTGTCCTTTGCATCTTTGTATTATATGTAAAGAGATAAAAACTACAATTACTAATATTCTTTTGGTCAGAGACCATATGTGTGTTTTGTGCCTTTTCAGACACCTTCCTTCCCTTACTCTAAAGATGAAATTCTTAAATGCTGGTACAGACCACAGAAACAGTCTAAGAAGTTCCCACTGTCCAGGACCAAGCAATGTTCCAGCTCTGGCTTCTCCAGGATCCTCAGTAATATTGCACCAGTGCTAGACCCAGCCATATAAATGAATTACTTGTTTCCTGCTCCAGCTCTATGCATGTCACCAGAATGGCCATTTATTTCTATGGCTAAGTTCAGAGTAGGTATATGGGGAGCTTGATGAAAGGAAACTTTTCCTGCTTTCCCTTATCCTTATATTGCCTTTGCTTTTATATAAGCGGCTTTGGCTACAATACAAAACTTCACTCAACATTATCTACACTGCTCAAAAAAATTAAAGGAACAATTTAATCAGAGTATAGCATCAAGTCAATTAAACTCCTGGAATATTGATCTGGTCAGTTAAGTAGCAGAGGGCGTTGTTAATCAGTTTCAACTGCTTTGGTGTTAATGAAATTAACAACAGGTGCACTAGATGGGCAACCATAAGATGACCCCCAAAACAGAAATGGTTTTACACGTGGCGGCAGCTCACATTTTGATCCCTACTCATCTTTTCTGATGTTTTTTACTAGTTTTGCATTTGGCTAAGGTCAGTGTCACTACTGGTAGCATGAGGCAATACCTGGACTCTACAGAGGTTGCAAAGGCAGTCCAAATCCTCCAAGAGGGCACAATACTTCATTGCCAGAAGGTTTGCAGTGCCTCCCAGCACAGCCTCAAGAGCATGGAGGAGATTCCAGGAGACAGGCAGTTACTCTAGGAGAGCTCCACAGGGCCGTAGAAGGTTCTTAACCCGTCAGCAGGACCGGTATCTGCTCCTTTGTGCAAGGAGGAACAGGATATGACCTGCCAGAGCCATACAAAATGACCTTCAGCAGGCCACTGGTGTGAATGTCTCTGACCAAACAATCAGAAACAGACTTGGTGATGGTGGCATGAGGGCCCGATGTCCTCTAGTAGGCCCTGTGCTCATTGCCCGGCACCATGGAGCTCGACTGGCATTTGCAATTGAACACCAGAATTAGCAGGTCTGCCACTGGCGCCCTGTGCTTTTCACAGATGAGAAAAGCCTGAGACCCTGAGCACACGTGACAGATGTGAAAGGGTCTGGAGAAGCCGTAGAGAACATTATGCTGCCTGTAACATTGTTCAGCATGACCATTTTGGTGGTGGGTCAGTGATGGTCTCGGAAGGTATATTCATGGAGGGACGCACAGACCTCTACAAGGTAGACCAGGGGTCTCCAAACTATGGCCCTCCAGGTATTGAGGAACTGCAAGTCCCATGAGGCCTTGCAAGACTCTGACAGCCACAAGCAAGACTCCCAGAGGCAGAGGCATGATGGGACTTATAGTACGTTCAACAGCTGGAGGGCCAAAATTTGGAGACCCCTGAGCTAGACAATGGCACCCTGACTGCCATTAGGTATCAGGATGAAATCCTTGGACCCATTGTCAGACCCTACACTGGTGCAGTGGGTCCAGGGTTCCTCCTGATGCACGACAATGCCCAGCCTCATGTGGTGAGAGTATGCAGGCAGTCCTTGAGGATGAAGGAATTGATACCATTGAATGGCCCCCATGCTCGCCTGACCTAATTCCAATAGAACACCTCTGAGATATCATGTTTCAGTCCATCCGATGCCACCAGGTTGCACCTCAGACTGTCTAGAAACTCAGTGTTTCCTGGTCCAGATCTGGGAGGACACCATCCATCATCTCATTAGGAGCATGCCGCAACATTGTCAGGCATACATACAAGCAAATGGGGCCTTACAAACTACAGAGTACCATTTTGAGTTGCTGCAATAAAATTTCAGCAAAATGGACTAGCATAATTTTTTCACAGATTTTTGGGGTGTCTTTGATGGAAATGAAAATGATCAACCTACAAAGGACTGAATTCAAATGATGGGACATCCTTATGTTCCTAACACATTACCCAGTCCATATCAGTATAGATATCCAGCATGATATTTTTCCCCATTGAGATCTGATGTGTTTTCAAAGTGTTCCTTTCTTTTTTTTTTTTAGAAGTGTATTTTGAATCCTTATGCTGTTAGCATTAGCAAATAGAAATGATATCATATTTACTTGTTTTAATTTTTTTTTTTTACATTTCTTCAGTTACTTCCTGGTTTCCTGCCTAGGCAAATTATATCATACATCCCTGCAGTCTTCAGGAGGGGAGGGAGAGAGGGTTCTTGGCTCAGCCAATGCCTGAGCTAAGGGAAGATGGATTCCAGGAAGTAAATGCTACATGAATCATCTGCCCTTACTCAAGGTGGCCACTGCTAGAAATGTTAGGGGGTGTTTTTCAAAATTATTTGAATAAAGCATGGAAAAATAAAGCATGGAGACATGGATAGTTGGCTGAGTTTGCTTGAATATTAACAATGAATTAAATAGCATTTTTGGTTTGTGGTGCTCAGATGCAGTGCAGTTCCACTTCAACGTCATTGTTGTCCCATACAGACTAACTATTTCTATTGACAATCGCAGCTGGTCTTTCAGATGAATTGAGTCCAAAGTATCAAGCCCACTTTCTGTGAACCCAGCTGTTTTAGATACACAACATCACATAGCCTTGGCTTATAAGTACTCCTGCACTGAATGGTGCTTGGCCATCATTAGATGAGGGAAGGACAGACCACCTTCGAGGCCTGATGTCTGCTAGAAAAATAGTATGTGTAGGGGTTTATAAAAATTAGGGGTGTATCCAGAAGTTTGAGCTGAGTGGGGTTGGGGGAACTGAAGTTCCACTTTAAACATAAGCTTTAAGCCCTGGTTCACATATATGCGGCTGTGTGGGCCACGTTTTGCGCGGGCACAAGAGCCCATTCAATTGAATGGACTCCCGTGCCCCGTGACAAGCAGAAAAGAAGTCCCTGCGCTACTTCTGAAAACGCAGCCCACATGGTAACCTCAGTTCCCAGTACGGTTCTGTTTTCTAGTGCGGTTGGTGTGCCATTAGAACTAATGGCATCCGCCTGTGGGTCCGCATTCCTTTGTGCGGGTGCACAGATTTTCGTGTGGATCTGCAGTGGCACCACCCGCACAGATGTGAACCTAGCCTAAAGGTAAATCTACCAAAGGTTCCTAACCTTCCCCTGAGGTCTAACAACTGACTTTGTTTTGTTAAGTAGGGAGAGAATAGTTGGTAAAATTTGCTGTAAATGTACACTTACCCTTTAAGGGTCATTTTCCTGCCTTGCAGATACTGCACAGAGTTAGTAACAAGTGAGAGGGACAGTCTAAATTTGTTTTATGTGATAACATAATAGGACTCCTCGTATTTGCAGCTAAATGTTACCTTTGTATGACTGTCTTCCATATAGCATATCCTTTTGATTGATTGTAGCCTGCAGCAGGGATAGGAATGTAAGGCGATACTGTGTTTTAGACTCAGAAAGCTTCATATTCAAAGGTCACTGTGATCGAACCAGGACACAACTTGTAAATATGCCACAGAAGCCAAGGGGTTATGTTATGTATGTTTTTTTTTATGTCTGCAGTATAATCTCACCTGGATCCAAAGCTTTAAGCTGAATCAGTCAACACTTAATCAACATTTACTCAAGAGGCTCTCAGGAATAGAGCCAGGATACTTCACTATTGATGTAAATAGAACATCTCTGTTGACATTGCAAGGTCCTATTTGGTTTCTGACAGACATGAAGGAGCATTTAATTCTCATTGCTTCAAACTATCATGGGATGTGCACATATTATGCATCTAACATGTGGCTACCAAATATGTACTATTTAATGTATTTCTATTTTCTGTCTGCTATTGGCCCCTATTGAATTACAACAGCAGGAGAGCATGATAAAATTCTTTTAACCCAGTAATATATTAACGAATCAATCAGTTGCCATTTTAAAAAAAATATTACCAGAATGCAGGGTGGATTTGATTTAAATCAAACTGATTTAAATCACGATTTAAATCACTAGTCAGTAAGGCTTGATTTAAATCATAGTTTTCTACATAAAGACTAATTCTTGCTGGTATAACTTTAATATGCAAGTAGGTGAAGATTTTTAGAATAACAACTTTTCATATTAGTTTTTTTCTTGTTCAAACAATTTTATTAACAATAAAGCAAATTGAAACAAATGAAGAGACATTGCTAATGTACACTGGACATTGAAGTGGAAATAGGACATAAAAAAAAAATGAATGAGAGTCACAGTACAAATGTCTATATATTACTAGTTGAAACAGGTAGATAAAAGTTAACAATAAAAGACATTATTGTTCCAGCCATCATATTAGTTTTTTTATCCCCAGTTTAATAGGTTAATCATTCATATTTGGACAACTTTTCTGTTGTACTTAGGAAGGAGAAAAATATATAAAAATAATCATTCCCTTAATAATAACAATTTAAATAGATTTATTCATCTGAAACAATAACATTCCAGCATATGTGATTTGCTTAAACATCCATGTTTGTTAACTAATTTGGCTAAACAAAATATATATATTTGAAGAAACTTAGACTGTCAGCCCCTTCATCCTCACACTTAGTTTCACTTTCTTCTTGTGCAGATCTATTCCACTCCAAACAATCAGAAAAATATTGTTTCTATTCTATTCACTGAACTTCTTGAAACTTAGCACTGAAGGGGTTGATTCTGTATTCATAGGTTTGTAGAAGTTAGGATGAAGGTCTTTTTCTTAACTCTGTTCATGTTATAACATTTTTGCTGTGAAGAAGAGGCCTGTGATCTCCACTGAGTCAAATTCAGTTTTGAGAACTGCAAAAGTAAACCAAGCATCTGTGATAATATCTTGTAGGCAGAGAAACTGCCCAATAATCTTACAAAAACCTCTGGAAGAGCATGACATTGTGAATGGATTCATGGAATTTATTTACCAAAAAAATTAAACATATACAGCCTTATTCTACATAATTAAAAAACTAATCTTTATTTCATGATGGAATAACCTTTGGATGGTAATATATTTTCCTCAAAAAGCATTTTATTTAAAAAAAAAAATCGATTTAAATAAAAAAAATCCGATTTAAATAAAAAAAATCAGATTTTTTTGATTTTTTTTAAAAAAATCATTGATTTTTATCCACCCTGCTAGAATGGTACATGAAATCTTTACAGTCCTCATCTACAGCTATGTTTGAAGACAGAATGAAAATAGAGAAAACAATGTTTACATCGGCTCAGGCATAAGAGGACAGCTTGCAGAGCGAAGGGAAAAGAAAAGACAGAGGCAATAGGTTACATTTGCAATGTTGCTTGGATGCACTAGAGATGTAAAAGTGAACTTCACATCAGATATATTTTACTCATGTTAAAGAACATGTTCACGTAAAGTGAAAGTCTAGGCTAAAACTGTTTAATCTTACCTCTGCTCCCACCCCAATTCTAACTACTATTTATATAATTAATTGTTTTAATCTTTTGATGCTTTTCTGAATTATACATTTGCTGTATATTGTGATATCATAAATGTATTCATGCAGACTTGTAAAGTGACAAAAAGGTCAGTTTTGTAGGAGTTAAAAGTTTGTCATGCCAAAAAAAAATAGCAGACACAAGAGAAGCACCACTCAAGAGCATTTCACACTGTAGTACTTTGCAATGAAATAAATGAACAAAAATCACATCAATTGCAGTTATAATCACACTGAAGACCATTAGTAGAGAGCATGTGAAGAATAGTTGTGTCTTCACTCCACAGGTTGGGTATCAGGTCACACACTATGCATGGAAAAAAATAGTTCCCAGGGGCTGTCCAAATGACATGGAGTGGGAATTGCTCCTGCAGGTCACTAGTTAATGTACTGTAGGTAATATGCAGAGGAACCTATGTGCGAAGGATGAGAATACGTTGCAGTAGGTGTAAATAAAGCTAAAAAGCTTTAGTAGTACTTTTACAATGTGTTATAAAGGGTTGTTACTACTTCTTCAGGTACAGTGCTTATATATAGTATTTGCACAGGTAAGTGCAGTAAAACATTATCAAAACTACTCATCTAAACATTGTAGTCAAACAGCCTAGACCAGGCATCACTAAATGGTAGACTGCAGGCCGCGTGCCGATGGACTCGCTGTCCTGCTCGGACCACCACAGCCCTGCCATTTAGAAGCCTGTTGGACCCTGCCGCCATCACTACTGTCATCCTTGTAGCCTACAACGGGAGCAAAGACAGCTCGGGAAGCAAACTCTCCATGCTGAGCTATCGGGCAGCTGAGTGGTTACTAGGTCGGTCCTAGCAACCAATCACCAGCTTGCATCTCCCGGCCTCTGTCCAGACTTTCTGTGCCTCTCACTCTCCTGTGTAAGGTGGGACAGGGGGGAGGGATGAATTTGAAGTAAAGCTGCTTAAGCAATAATGGGGGGATAAAATTGTATTGTAGGGGGCTAAGAACAATTATAAGGGGAGCTGAGCACAGTAAAGGGGGGCTAAGGACAATTATAGGGGGGTGATAATGGTAATGTAAGGGGGTTGAGGACAGTAATGGGGGCTAAGGACAGGCTGAGAACTGTAATGTGGGGGGGTGGGCTTAGGACAGTAATGTGGGGGGGGTGGGTGAGGACATTAATGGGGGCTGATGACAGTAATGTGAGTAGGGGGGGACTGGGGACAGTAATGTGAGGGGGGATGAGGACAATAATAGGGGGCTGAAGACAATAATGGAGGGCCGTGAACAGTAATGTGAGGGGAGCTGAGGACAGTCAAGGGCTGCTGAGGGCATTAATGGGGGCTGAGGACAAATATGTGGTAGCTGAGGACAATTCTAGGTGGACTTAGGACAGTAATGGGGGGCTGAAGACAATTATAGCGGGGCTGAGGACAGTATTGGGGGGGCAGAGGACAATTATGGGGGGTAAGAACAATTATGGGGGGCTGAGGACAGTAATATGAAGAGGGATTTTGATGTGGGAGGGGGGGAACTGTGATGTAAAGAGAAAAAACTTTGCACGCACATGTCACAGGTTGGGCAGCCCATTCATTTTAGAGTGCTGCCCTACCCTAAAGAAAGACGGGGAAAACATTCCTGACCCTTCTTTTAAAATTGCACTGCACCAAGCCGCTTGGTGTGCATGAAAATGTGCCATAGGTGGCAATGTGTGGGGGTGCATTTTAGAATTAATGCCACCTCTGCACATCTGTTGAAGTACAGCACATTTTTCTGCAGGTTGGGAACATATTCCGTTTCACGACTCCAGCCACAGAGATATGAACCTAAGAGGAGATGGGGATTGTGATGTGAAGGGTCTGAATCATGGAACAAACATGCGATCTGGACCTCTGTTGGAAGAATCTTTTACTGACTGGAACTCCATGAATTTTAATTCGGTACCCCTGCCCTAGACCCTAGTCCATATTGAGAATTAAATGCTTCATCTTTTACACCATGTTACACAACCCCATGACATCATGCAGGGGGTTCCTTTCCCCCACAGCCACTGTCACTTTTGTAATCAGTGTGGCATTGTGGTGGCATCAGTGTGGCATACACAGCAGATGAATCAGTAGTTCTCAATGCAACATGATTGCAGTAATAGGCACGCTCATATTCCATTGACACTTCCTCCAGCAAGTGAAAGCCAGGCAAAAAGCTGAAGGAAGAGTATGCAGTTGCCAAGCATTGCACCCATAATCTACTGATTGCAAGGGCAATACTTTACAGGCTCCTGTGAAAAAAAAATAATTAATGCACATTTTTTCCTACAAAATTTCTTTTTTTTTTTTTAAAGTGAAGTTAGTCTTTAGGCAGGTGGAACTAAACTGTTGTGTTTGGCTTCAAGAATACCTCAATAGTAACTTCTGTGACATGTATGTACTGCAGGCATTCTAGTAAGTGTAGGATATTCTTTTAAGTGGAAAAAAGCATACAGGTGGCACAAACACCTATATCAGAGATATAGCTCTGAGGAAAGGGATTCATCCCCGAAACGTATCAGCAGGCCGACCACACCATCAGTCGGACACTCTGCCATTCGTGTGATAGTCTCTATGGTCTTACAGGCTTTATATACAGTACATGCTATTTTTGTGAGTATGTTTTTTGTCCTTTTTTACATTTTAAATAAACCTTGGTTAATGCACTAGGTGTTTGCACCACCTGTATGCTTTTTTTTTCTAGTTGTTGATTTCCCCATCTGAGGAGGGCTGCATCTCTGGAACGCTATCCATAGGCTATTCATGTTCTTGTTCCCCTTGCCTTCCCCTGGCATTGATTCCCTTGAGGCGCTGGGGAGTATATACATTTGTCTATTCTTTCAAGTGGTTATAACAGCCTGATACACTTTAAAGTGGTTCTAAAGTCAAAAAGTTTTTTTACCTTAAAGCTGAACGCCATCTTTTGCTCCACTTTACTATGTCCCTCACTAACATCTAAGGCCGCTGTATAAAATGTATGTAGCGGTGACTACATGCAGAATATAGTTCTGTGTTCGGTCCGAGCCAAGACCTTCCTGTCTCAGAGCTGGAACAGAATAGAGTCAGCCATTCAGAGAAAGCAATGTATTCTATCAATAAATATAGTCAGAGTCAAAGGTTGTGACATCATTAGCCTGCCTCTCTGACTCAGCCAATCAGAGGAATCTTTGTTTTCATTGATAGAATACATCGCTTTCTCTGAATGGCTGAGCACCGCTACGGCAAACTCTATTGTGTTGCAGGGTTTTTTGGGGTTTTTTTTCATAATCTGGTGGATTGCATATAAAACTGACAGGCAGACTCCAGCCTTTCAGGTGGAAGCAGTCTGCTGGCTGCCCAGCTGCCCAATTGCTTCCACAGCCTCCGTTAACGATGCCACCCCCACGCGTGCGCCTCTGCCATGTATCCGGACCCCGTTTGCCCATTTTCTGGCCCGGGGAGCTCTATGGTGGTTCCAGAAGGTGCAAAACATTGAGTGGAGCCCAGAAGAAACATGCACAGTTTTTTGAGGCCCCCCACATATACTCGCGTATGAGCGATAGATTGTGATACACATGTAAAATATCAATTCCTAGATTGTAAGCTCGTAAGAGTAGGGCCCTCTTACCCCTCGTACGTTGTTTGTTGTTGTTGTACTGTGCCATGTATTGTCCCCCCTATTGTACAGCGCTGAGCAAACCCTTTGGCGCTATATAAACTCGTAGTAATAATAATAATAATAATAATGTGCATCTATAGGGGCTTTTGAAGCATCACCTATAGAAAATATAGGGGACACTGTGCCATCCTGCACAAAACGTCGGTGCTCTCCGAACCTTTTGCGGAGTGTTTTTATGGTTCGGCCAACGTATAACAAACCACAAACAAAGGTCAGGAGAGGCTATATACCACATAGGTCCAGGAGCAATTGTGAAAGGAACTGATCGTAAAGGTTTTACCATTTGAATGAAAGGTTTTGAATTTGAATAGAAAAATTTGTTTTTGAGGGCAATACTTTGTTGTATGTAATCATCCAATCTCAAACCGTTCCGCCACAGACGATGGAATTGGCTTTTGGGAATAAAGTATTGCCCTCAAAAACAAATTTTTCGATAAAGGGTACCTCTCCAATTTAATTGATGAAGCTTACTCTTTTTACTTAACAGATCAATCACTTGTTCCCAAAGAAGCTTACAAATCTACTATTAGAGTTGTGACCCAGTACCATTCCGTATACCGGAAAATGGAAAACATTTTTAAAAAGCATTGGTCTATTTTGTCCCAGGACCCACATCTGACATCCTCCATTCCTTCCCTACCTAAATTTGCCTACAGGAGGGCACCAAGTGTCAAGAACAAAATTGCACCTAGCAAAATTAAAGCTCTCAACAAAGGTACTAGTTTGAGGCAACTCACTTTAATTCCATTGCTAGGTATGTTCCGATGCAACAAATCATTGTGTTTAACTTGCACACATGTTCCCCATGGTAAAAAACTTTCCATTCAAATGGTAAAACCTTTACGATCAGTTCCTTTTACAATTGCTCCTCAACCTATATCGTATATTGCGTCTCCTGTCCTTGTCATAGGTTGGCCGAACCATAAGAACACTCAGAGAGCATTTGTGCAGGATGGCAATCCAAAACATAGTGTCCCACGTCACTTTTCCGAGTACCATCAGAAATCCATTTCTGATCTCAAGTGTGGATAATTGATTCTATACCAGAACAATATTCATCAGCTGAATGATTCCAACAATTATGTAAGCAAGAAACCTTTTGGATTTGTTCTTTGGACACGTTAGCCCCCAAAGGCTTAAATGAGGAGAGTGAGGTTCATACCATCTTATAAAACATTTAATTGTAGTTCGACATATTTCATTACATTTACATATCTAATAGCATAGCTTTTAAAGGTTTTTATATGTATGGACTCTATATATAAATTCATTTATTTACATCTCCCATATATATATATATATATATATATATATATATATATATATATATATATATATAAAATAAAAGGATTCGTGTATTGTATATATATTTTTTATGAGTGTATTTTGAGCTAATATTAAGTCCGATACCTACCCGCATAATATTTAATATTTTTATATTTTTTATAATTTTCAATCTATATTTTTTTCCTGTTGATGTTTTACCTACCTATTATTATCATTGATACTAATTTTTTAATTTTTATTTTATATGTATTTCAGATATCTATACATGTAATTCGCAAATCAATTGTATTGGTATGTAATATATATTTAATAATATGCCTGCAGAGATATGCTGAGATAGTTATAGAAATATACTGTATATGATGTTTCATAAATTATGTGCAATTAATTGGTTGTGCTCCACCCACTCCTTCCACATAATCTCCTATATAAGAGTGACAACCCAGCCATCCTATCAGATCAGAAGAACAAGCAGAAGCTTTGAAAAGCATCAACTGACTCATTCTCGTGTTCCTATTGGATGTTGCCTCGAGTCCAGTCTTCCGTGCGTTCCACAGTGGTTGCGGCATCCCTGGCTGATGGCCCACTTTTATAACAGGCTCCCTATGCCCGGGCTCCAGTGCACACACACCGGCCCCTGCATATGTCCTTTTTGGTACTCGATAAATGCTTATATAACTACCTCAGTTGAGTAGCAATTTGGCTAATTTCAATAAACTTGTATTTTATACTGTACTTAGACTGGCACACCCTTCTGTTTCCTTTTATATTTCTAGAGTTTTGTGTCACTCTAAGGCAGGCATGTCCAAAGTCCGGCCCGCGGGCCATTTAAGGCCCGGGGTCGGTTTAATACGGCCCTCCAACAGCCCTCCCTGCTCTGTGTAATGTGGCCCTCCCTTCTATGGCAGACAGTCTTCTGCTTGAGAGCAGAGGGCAGTGCGCATGCCTGACTGTGGCGCGTTTTCCCTGGTCTGTATAAATGTGACTGTCGCACGGCCCTCCCTTCTGTGGCAGACAGTCTTCTGCTTGAGATCAGTGCGCATGCATGACTGCGCCGCGCTGGGAGCGACAGAGGGCGGTGACGTCAGGGCCGGGCTTCCAGCGTGAAGTGTGTTTCTCTTCCCCTCCCGGCTGCCGAGCAGAGACTTCAGCTCCAGCTACCTTTTTCACCCTTCACATTAGTGCAGGTAAGTTTTTTTTAAATTTATTTTCAATACATTGTGAAAACTCAGCTGTCAGTTGATCTTAATGTTATGAAATGAAAAGTATGTCGTTTGCAATTAACTTGGCATAAAATAATTTATTTGCATTTAATTGTAATGGTTCAAAGAATGTTCGGAAAAATGTTCGGCCCTCCACCATGTTCACTTCATCCAATCTGGCCGTCTTTGAAAAAAGTTTGGACACCCCTGCTCTAAGGGGAGCTGCCGCTATATAGTGCTTATGCCATGGACTCTATAGACTAATATATGTTTTTAATATATGTTTTCTGATATTGTAACCTTATGTCACAGTTTTATTGTCTTCTCTCAGCGCCAATTAACTGTGTTGCATCTGTCCCCCACCCCCTCTGAGACTGAGAACCGAGTGCTCAAAGACCACTGATGGCTCAGTTCTTGGTCTTCAATGGAGTGCTGGGCTGTGGAAGAGAAGGGAGAGGCTGGCTGAGCCAGCTGCCAGTCAGGAATCTGGGTGTATCCCAAAATTAAAGTCAGGATCTCTCCAGAGCCAGGACCAGCTCAGTGACATCCGCTGAATATGGGTCACAGGAGTGCAGAACTAAACCTGGCCATAGACCATTTGAATCTTGTCTGGTTTAGCAGAAACTGGCCAAGATTCGAACCGTGTATGGGCAAGCTGAATCAAGTTGATCGATTGATCAACTTCGGTACAACCAGCTTGCCAGATTTTACATAGTGATTATTACTAGCAGCTATACCAGCCGCTAGCATTAATCATGTCTTCTACCAGCAGGGACAGCTTCCGCCGTGCCACCCCCCCCCCCCCGCTGGATGAATACAATGGCTTGGTGGAAGGGATTTCTCTGTCAACCTGAGGGTTGCAGGAAAGGAATGAGCTCCATGTATGGCCTGCCTAAGTGCACTCCTGTGACTCGTAGGAGAAGTAGGGCCAAAAGAGCTTTAAGTAACATAAGTATGGGTTTCACTGTATGTGTCAATACAAACTCAGTTAACAACATTGAAAAAACAAATATTACCCTATTAATAGTAACAACAGACCTTTGATATGAAATGGTTTTTGGTGAGTTGAAAATGATCTAATTTCTTTTTCCTAAATAATAATGTTTGATTAGTTACAAGGTGTCAAAGTTAATTAGACAGAAAAAAGACTCATGCCCATCAACTGTACATATGCACTGGGAATTCCAGTAGCCCTAAATCAGAATTTCTGTACAGATAATGACCACACAAAAATATTCCAAAGGATTTTGCAAATTTGATTTTGATTTCCAGAGTTATATGACAGAAGGCATCACCGTAGATGTGGCATATATTTAGCAAATTCCAGATTGCCAACCATGTACTAATTGGCTGCAGCATAAACATTACTTACTTTAACTCTTTATGCAAAAATTAGGAAATCAAAGCCTAGAATGTTTTAAAAGATAAACTAGCCGTTTTCACGTCAACACTCATCTTGCCTCTGGTGTGGCTACCACAGACTCTGCGTTCTGCAATCCAGTGCTGTTCCACTTTCAGCTTTAATAACACCCAGCACTATCCAACCAACTTCATACAAGCCCATGCTGTCACGAACAATCCAAAGGGGGTATCTATTGCAAATTCATGAGGAAGTTACACTGCCACATCAATTCATAAGTTTGACCCCTGCCTCCTAACTATCCAAGCTATCAGCTATTGAATATCTATATAGTATTGCACAAAGAGAGCAAAACTTACCTGGAGGTAGCCCTTGCTCCTTAATGCCACACGGGTGCATAAGGCCACACAACACGGGCGTATTTCCGTGTCCAGAAGACACAGCTGTAGTGAACAGTCACATACACAGTAATACTAGCTATATGCTAGCATGTACTTGTGTAAAACACACACATGGGTTTAAGTCCCTGAATGTGGCTTGTGTGTCCAGGGATTTACATCCGTGCATGTGTTTAGAGAAGCATGACAAATACCCATGTACAGCTAGCTTACAGCAATTCATTACTGTTCACAGCTGTGTCTCCCAAAAATATAAAAATATGCCCACAACTGACTTTATACAGCATCACTTACCCCAAGTGCCCAACTCCAGATACAACAAAATAAAATTAATCAAATAAACAGCGCAATACCCAACAAATGATACATAAAAAAAAAATACTAGTATAATTTTTTTTTTTTTAAATTTAGAAGTGTCCAAAATAAATGTGTCCAACAAACAAAAAAAAAATATAATAAATTTCACATAATATCCAAATAAAATGAAAAACTCAATGTGATTTAAAGTGTCCAAAATTAATGTGTCCATCAAAATATCAAAAATCATCAAAATATATATATAACATTATGAAACTTTAGCCTTTTTCTTCAACTTTAAAGTGCTTCACCAAAAACGAATAAATTTATAATGTGATTATCCTTCTGTCATAAGTGCTTCTACCATCCACCAGTGAGAAACCAACATTAATCGCACTCACCAGATATTGGCAAATAGTAAGCTTTTTAGGGATCCTACACCCCCTCTTAACGTTTCCAGACCTCCATTCCACCACACCAGACTAAAAAGATTCTTCAACTTCCTTTCTCCAAACGCTCCACCGTTGTGCCAAAGAAGAAAGTATAGCATATAGTGTAATATTGCTACTAACTTCTTCTTAAATATATAATAATGATGCCAAGTCATTCAAGGTATGCAGCAATATAAAAGGCTCTTTATTGTGTAGCCTACAATGGCCAAACATCATCAGAACACCATCCACGATATACTGCAGAAATCCCACAGCTATCTGTGCAGAGGATGACAATAAATTGACAGACACACAGTTTCCAAAATGGCAGCTGGAATGCACCTCTCGGCGTGCGTTCCACTCACCGGAAGTGACGTATGACGTTAGTAAAGCGGACCGGAAGTGCGTCAACATGTTTCGCCCCTCCCACTGGGCGTTCTCAAGACACTAGTGCACAGCAGCATCCTATATATATTATATATTTTTTAGTAGGAGGGGTTCTGTGTTTGTGGCGCAGGAGTATATATTTATAAATAAAATAAAATTGCTTATTAGGGGGGTAGAACAAGAGGCTGTATTTCTTTCCATAACCTGACACATAATCATCACATTTAGTACATGAATATTAACGAATGGGGTGAGCCTGCGATCATGTCCTAGAAAGGAAACCTTTTTTAAAGAAGGAAAAGGATCTAAAAAGATATCCAAAACCCTGAATATGCCAGTCAGTACTATTCAATCACTTATTAAGAAGTGGAAAATTTGGGGATTTCTTGATACTAAGCCAAGTTCAGGTAGACCAAAAAAGATTATAGCCACAACTGCCAGAAGAATTGTTAGAAATACAAAGAAAAACACACAGGTAACCTCAGGGGAAATTCAGGTTGCTGTGGAAAAAGACAGTGTGGTTGTTTCAAGGAGCACAATACTATAATACTGAAACAAAAATGAGCTACATGGTCAAGTTGCCAAAAAGAAGCCTTTACTGTGCCAATGTCACAAAAAAGCCCTGTTACAATATGCCTGAGAACACCTTGACATGCCTCAACAGGCTTTTTTGTGGCATTGGTGCAGTTGAGGCGGCTTTCTGGCAACTCGATGCCAAAATTTCACAATTTCTGTCAGGGTATGCAAACTTTTGAGCACAGCTGTATATGTTACACAGGCAGGAGAGGTAAAAGATTGCTAATGGTTAAGGTGGAACAACCACCAGAACCTTTTTTTGTTTTCTTTTGTGTGAAGAAAAATAAGGACCCTGTCTGGTTTTTACTGCTGCCTGTTTTCTTGCTGAGGTTTCCTGTCACTTTCCTTTGTGTCCCCAGAATCAAAAGTATATGGTAACTTCCCTGACTGAGACAGATGGTAATACAAATGCTTTTGAATAGAGTGGGCAAGGGTTAGGAAAGCGCTAGAAAATGTTCAGGTTTTCAATTGCTGTCTCAATGGCAGTTATCTCCAAAGCAGACGGCGATGGGGCACACATACAGTAGTTACATAGTTAGTCTGGCTGAAAAAAGACAAAACTCCCTCCAGTTCAACCATAAAAAAAAAAAAAAAAGTTATAATCCTACGCCCACAGTTGATCCAGAGGAAGGCAAAAAAACCCCAGCAAAGCATGATCCAATTTGCTCCTGCAGGGGAAAAAAAATCCTTCCTGATCCCCCGAGAGGATATTCCCTGGATCAACTTTTCCTATAAATGTTAGTAACCAGTTATATTTTGTGTATCTAAGAAAGAATCCAGGTCTTTTTTAAAGCAATCCACTGAGCTGGCCAGAACCAACTCTTGAGGGAGTCTATTCCACATTTTCACAGCTCTCACTGTGAAGAAACCTTTCCAAATTTGTAAATTAAATTTCTGTTCCTTCAGACATAAAGAGTGCCCCCTTGTCCTCTGTGATGACCTCAGGGTGAATAACTCTACACAGAATTCACTATATGCACCACTGATGTATTTATACATGTTGATCATATCCCCCCTTATGTATTATACATGGAGATCATATCCCCCTTATGTATTATACATGGTGATCATATCCCCCCTTATGTATTATACATGGTGATCATATCCCCCCTTAATCTCCTCTTCTCAAGAGAGAATAAATTCAGTTCCTCTAATCTTTCCTCATAGCTGATCTCCTCCATGCCTCTTATCAGTTTGGTTGCCCTTCTCTGTACTTTCTCCAGTTCCCCAATGTTCTTTTTGTGAATTGGTGCCCAAAACTGAACTGCATATTCCAGATGAGGTCTTGATTTGTACCGGGGTGATATGATATCTCTCTCTCTGCAGTTTATACCTCTTTTAATACAAGAGAGGATTTTGCTCACTTTAGAAACTGCAGCTTAGCATTGCAGGCCATTATTAAGGTTGTGATCTACCAGAACTCCCAGATCCTTCTCCACCATTGATTCCCCCAGTTGTACCCCCCCTAAAATGTATGATACATGCATATTCTTAGCCCCCAAGTGCAGAACCTTACATTTATCAACATTAACCTCATTTGCCACATAGTTGCCCAATTAAACAATGCATTGAGGTCGGCCTGAAAGTTGGAGGCATCCTGGAAGGATCAGTAAAAACCATTCCAAGGTTCTAACTCATTTCAGAGTTTAAAAATAATTTTTGCCAGGGTAAGTGTGAGGAACACAGGAGTCCAGCACTCCCATAAGTGTTAAATACCAAATTGTTTGATAGAGAGAAGGCAGAAGGCATGAGACTCCAAAGAGTATAGTGCCTTTCCTTTTGTAGAGAATAAAGGTGTAGACTGTAGGGTCATAATTCATGTTTTTTTTTTGTCTAATACTGATTTTGCTTTTTAAACTTCAATGCAGTGTGTAGATCTCCTTCAGCCTTTTTGTGGACACTACAGGGTTTATTTACTAAAGCTGGAGAGTCCAAAATCAGACTCCCTTCTGCATAGAAACCAATCAGCTTCTAACCTCAGCTTGTTCAATGAAGCTTTGGCAATGAAACCTGGAAGCTGATTGGTTTCTATGCAGAAGGGAGTCTGATTTCGGACTCTCCAGCTTTAGTAAATAAACCCCTACCTGTCTACATGCACTTGCCCCAGCATCAACTGCACATCATTTCTTTGGACCAGTTGACTGATAGTGACTACGGTGGACCATATCTGTGTAATGTAAGTTTGTAGTCATGTAGAAGCATGTCAGTGCAACAATGCAGGAACACAATTTAGAGACAGTTGTCAGAAAGTGTCTGAACAATGACCTTCATGGCAGGATAACCGGGTATTATTTTAGTGAAAATTTTATGGTTGTGTTTCTCCTGTTTTTTTGCTAGGAGTGTCAGCTACATGTAGGTTTGGCTTTCCACAAACACTTTTCACTCATCCCCTGATCACTCCTGGTATTGGCAGTCTTAGGTCACAAGAAGTAGTGAGCAGAGGACCACACACCTTGAATCTCTGCAATGACTTACTTAGAGACCAATTACTAATGTGTGAAGGACAGAACACTCCTCTTTGTACAGTATCCAGCATAATTCCATTGGATCTGCTTTTTACCTGTGCAGAGCTGTACAGCTTATTCGAGATCAGTATGTCATCCTTCCAGCAAGGTTTTACTTGATGTGGGTGCGTAATGCAGTACAGAAAATATATGGCTTGCCTGTAAACTAAGTGAAATTTATGTCTAGATTTACATTGTAGCACATATCAATTATATCACCTATATAATCTTTTGGGGTGGCATCTGTTCAGTTGGATGTCGACAAGATAGCAAAGCACTCAAGGAAAGTTCTCTCCATCACCGCTAATTGAGCTTCCTCCATTGTCTATCTGTTAGAATGCTTACGGGTGTGGTATCATTCGTTTACCTGAAATACTGAGGTAATTACAGGTCTTGGCTTCTCTTTGTAAGTACACACCCTAAGGTGTGGTAAGGTGTAACACAAACACCACTCCCTTGGATGTTACAGACCAATGCTCAGGTTTCTGTTGGTTAGATGTGCCTTATGCGATGCAGCCAAGAGAAGGGTGCATCACATACCATCTCCAGCTGAAAGAAAAAACATTAAAGTGAATGCATATTATAGAGAAAGATGGCATGATTTTTGGCAAAGATACGAAGTCCCTGATGACAGCTTAACCACTTGCCCTCTAGAGGATTTACCCCCCTTCCTGACCAAGCCATTTTTTGCGATATGGTATTGTGTGACAATTGCACGGTCATGCAACACTGTACATAAATTACATTTGTATTTTTTTCCCCACAAACAGAGCTTTCTTTTGGTGGTATTTGAACAACTCTGCATTTTTTTATTTTTTGTGCTATAAAACAAAAAAAGACCAACAATTTTGAAAAAAATATTTTTTACTTTTTGCTATAAAAACATATCCAATAAAAAAAATAAAAAAATACAATTCCTTCATAAATTTTGAAAAAAATACAATTCCTTCATAAATTTTGAAAAAAATATTTTTTACTTTTTGCTATAAAAACATATCCAATAAAAAAAATAAAAAAATACAATTCCTTCATAAATTTAGGCCAAAATGTATTCTACTACATGTCTTTGCTAAAAAAAATTCCCAATACATGTAAATGAATTGGTTTATGTGAAAGTTATAGCGTCTACAAATGGCGGTATATATACTGGAATTTTTATTTTTTTTATACTAGTAACAGCGGCAATCAGCAATTATAGCGGGATTTCTGACACTGGGTGGGAACTGATTAACTGCCACTGACATCCCCAATGACATGTGCAGAGAAATACAAAGCGGCATGCTCTTACGGACAGGAGAGAGAACTGTGCTGTTTATACACAGGTCTCTCCCCTATCAGATTTACATGACGATCGCTGAGTGCCAGTCAGGAATCACTGTCCGGGACCCGGAAATTGACATCCCTACCTGCCAAAAGTGTCACGGGTAGGGTGGTGCGCACACCCCCTAAGCAGAAATGCAAATCATATATATATATATATATATATATATATATATATATATATATATATATATACACACACACACGTGATTTTGCGCAGCCCTGCCACCCTGTAGCAGTACTGCAGTACTTCTACTATAGGGCAGCGGGAAAGTGGTTAAAACCATTATTTAAAGTAGAATTATAGACAAAACTTTTTTTTTCACCATTTTCGATAGAGTAAGGGTGGGTTATAACCCGTCAATTTTATTTTTTTTTGCTATCTATGTCCAATTGGGAAGATTTACCTTCACTTCCTGTCCAATACTCAAAACAGGAAGTGAGGGGAAATCCTTGCAAATGAAGGAAATCACTTGGGAGGGTCACTAGAACTAGTGTCCTCATTGGAAGATTTTCAGGGACAATCCAAAATTTGGGATTTTCTTTTACTTTCACTTTCAATAATAATGGCAAACAGGACAAATAGAGAGGATGAATCTCCCTCAATATAAACCTAATAGGTGTTCCAATTCATTTCCTTTCTGTCCGAAACTAAAAAAAAGTTTTGCCTTTAGTCATATTTTAAGTGTTCAGCACTAGTTCAGCATCAGACCATACCACTTCATCTTTTATGGCATTTTTACAAATTTGTTTCATCAACAGTAGGTTCAGTTTTGGGTAGATACTGGAAAGGCCAATCACCTGCTACCTTTTGTATCTATTGATGTACAGTAAGTTACACCACCACCTGCAGTGGGCATTGTATTGGGATTTTAATTACTTTTGTGTAAGTAAAACTGAACTCTTGGCAGTTATAAAAACATTAATTAGCCATTGTGTATTCATTTAAACCATTAACTGTATTTTTAGTCTCAAGTGCAAAAAACAGAATTATGGTGGTTTTCTTTTTTATTATTTTTTTATCTTTATTATTATTTATTTTTTTTCTTGTGCATTTAGATTTTTTTCACTTCCTGGGACTTTTTGCAATTCATATATGTCACGATGTAATACTTGGTCACAATTATCCTCTTATTTTTGGATTATACTGCACTTTATAATTTTATTAAGTTAATGAGGATACACAGGGTTATATCACTTATTTATATTAATATTTAAATTTATTTATTTTAGCACACACAGTGCTACACCATCCTTTACAAAAAATTTTTTTCAACCTATCTTTATCGGGTGTTAGCAGCTACTTCATCCCTTGAGAGGATATTTGGCAGCGCAGGAGTCCCCCCTTTATTTAATTGTAAAAGCGACCTAACACCGGGTGTTAGGTCGATCCCCATCCACCCTTCCCCTTATCCCTGCTGTACTTTTCACCAGCAATCCTCAGCTGTCAGGGCTTTGGCATCCGCTAATGGTGCTGACCAATCAGATTCCATCTTGTCCATCCTGACAACATAGGATGCAGAAGAGAGAGAGCAGCAGGGATTCAAATCCCTGGACAAGTGGAACGGGTGCCGAAGCCCTGACATCTGAGGAACGCTGGTGGTAAGTGGTGATCGGGGATCGGGTCCATTGTTAGGTCACCATTACAGTTTTTATGTAAAGGTGGACGAATGGTATAACCATTTACAGACTGCTCACCTGCAATGTACTGTGGATGGGTTGCCCCTTACAGGCACAGCGACGTACCTGTATGTTACTGGCCTCTTCAGGGCACACACACTCCCGCCTGCTGACTCCTGCTGTGATTGTACACAGCGGGAGTTTGTCAGTAGGTCCTGGCCAATGATTCCTGGCTGGGTCCTTCTGATCGATTGTATGCAATCACAGCCCAGAGCCCTGTGTTGACAATCAACACATGGCTCTGTACAGAAGGAATGATCTCTGTTTCTACTCCCTCCAAAGCAGATCGAAGAAACTAAGAGATATGTAGTAAAAATCAGCACACATTACACATCATTTGTTAGGCACACATTTAACCCCTTGATTAGCCCCTTCTCCGCCAGTGCCATTAGTACAGTAACAGTGTATAGTATTATCATTGATCACTGTATTGGTGATCTGTATTGATCACTGGTGATGTCAGTGGCAGTTAGTCCCACCCAGTGTCAGATTGCCTGCTGCACTGTTATCGTCCCACTATAAGTTGCTGATCATCACCATTAGTAGTATAAAAAAAAATCTAGTATATAGAGCATAGTTTGTAGATTCTATAACTTTCACGCAAACCAATCAATATCACTTATTGGGAATTTTTTTTATCAAAGACAATTAGCAGAATACATTTTCACCTGAACTTATGAAGAAATTAGATTTTTAAATTTTTTTATTTGATATGTTTTATAGCAAAAGTGAAAAATATTGTGTGTTTCACTCTTTCATTTATATAATACAAAATATAAAACACAATGATGATCAAATACAACCAAAATAAAGCTCTATTTGTGTGAAAAAAATGATATACATTTTGTTTGGGTACAGAGTTGCATGATTGAGCAATTACCAGTTAACTGCTTTCCCGCCACCCTATAGCAGATATACTGCTACAGGGCAGCAGGGGTGCGAAAAATCACATATATATACGTGATTTAGCATTTCCGGGTAGGGGGTGCGCGCCGCCATTCGCGGCTGTTGCTGTCAACCACTGGGTCCCGGCCAGTGATTACCAAGTATCTCCGATGGGGGGGAGGACTGTTTTGTTTACTAACAGTCCTCCGCCCTGTCAGCTCCGGGACACTGCTTTGGTTGACTGTGCAGAGCACAGCCATCCAAAGCAGAGTGCTAATAGTGAAGCACGCTGACACGGCCCCCTTGTAAAACACTCCCTGCACACAGTTAACCCTTTGATCACCTCATGTTAACCCCTTCCTGCCCAGTGCCATTAGTACAGTATCAGTGCTTTTTTTTTTTCGCACTGATCACTGTATTGGTGTCACTGGGGATGTCAGTGACACCAGGTCAGTTCCCCCCAGCCCGCCGCAGTCCTGCTATAAGTCGCTGATCACTGCCAGTACTGGTAAAAAAATATAAATAAATTCCAGTATCTATACCGTCATTTGTAAATGCTATAACTTTTAGGTAAACTAATTAACTTACATGTATTGGGATTTTTTTTGTAGCAAAGACATGTAGCAGAATACATTTTGGCCTAAATTTTTGACGAAATATGATTTTTAAAATTTTTTTACTGGACATGTTTGATAGCAAAAAGTCAAAAATATATATATTTTTTTCTCAAAATTGTAGGTCTTTTTTTTATAGCGCAAAAATTAAAAACCGCATAGGCGATCAAATACCACCGAAAGAAAGCTTAATTTATGGGAAAAAGAACGTAAATTTCATTTGGGTGCAGCTTTGCATGACCGCACAATCGTCAGTTAAAGTGAGGCAGCACCGTAAGGCAAAAAATGGCCTGGTCAGGAAGGGGAGGTAAATCCTCAGGAGGTCAAGTGGTTAAAGTAGTGCAGTGCTAAGTAGCAAAAAAGGAAGGGGGTAAAACATTTCTGGAGCTGAAATATATTCTTGTCTGACATCAGTGAGATAAGTAGAAGTGATTACAAATTTCCCAAACAAGGACACATACAGCAATGCAAAACATGTGCTAACATTTGTTTTATACCTTGCTGATCTTCATTCCAGCCCTATTAAGTGATAAGTGGGCCCAAGTCAAAACTATATTTTACTGCATTCAGAGCTCATAAAATGCTGATTTTTATGCTGATATCCATGCACACTGGCTTAAAAATTGCTACTTCTACAAGATTTGTGTGTTTTGCCTGTAGAAGCAGCTCAGTGTTATGCTATGTGTCCATGCACATTAAGACAATTAGAGGTATATTGTAAACTCAACGTTTGGCGGCAGGAAAAAACCCTTCTGGTTTGCGTTTTTGATTGGTGCTTTACGGCTGAAAAAATGCTAAACTTGCCTACACTGTGTACAAAAACGCTATAAAGCAGCATTTTTTTCTGTCCTGTGTGCATGGAGCCTCACAGATACAAACCGTATAACCTTCCTATGGTAGCATTTTAAGCAAAAAATAAAAAAAGATAAAAGGTCATTGTTAATTTTTACATTATTCCTATTCTTAGAACTCCGTTATTACCTATACTCCTAATAAACAATTCAAGTGAATTCCCATGCACTATACATAATTTTTTTTTTTTTAATATAAAAACACTTAAACCATTTTTTGTGGTTTCACAGATTTCTCACAACCCATACTGTATATCAAGGTAATCCCATTCATAAACGTTTGCCTACAGATATCACATTTTTAAATACAGTATATATGTTTTATGGGACCATGTCCCATTAAGACTATGACTAGGATATCTGGTGTAGATTGGACACCCAATCTCTGCACCTTGAAGGAACCCCCTGTCCACTACTCCTGACACCTTTCCTTCAAACCAGACCAGAAAATGCCTTTTTTGAACACTAGATTAGCAGATTATGCTTAAAATCAGATAATGACAAATGGTATCAAAACCCAAGAACAAAAATGTAATATATTGCAATTTACCTCTCTTCAGATGTGGTGGCTGCATTAGATTTCTTTTCTCTTGTATTTTCAACTGGTTATCCTGCCAGTAGCCCACGTCTTGTCCTAGGGTGTCAATGCAAATGAAAAAGTCTGTTTATTAGCTATAAAAATGACCTCCTATAATCATTCCTTCTACAGCACCCCTTCAAAAGCTGTTTAACAACTAGATTTCTGCCTATCCAAAAGAAGCCAAGCCTTTGGACACCATATTTTAATGAAGCTGCTCATCATTTATAAGACAAAATTGACTAGTTTTATTACTCAGACTGTAAAAAAGGATCCATATTCTGGCTTTCTAGAGTGTTTTATTGCAGGTTTATCTGTTTAGCAATGATGAGTGGTAGGCAAACGTTATGACTTAGCAATAATATAAATTATTTGATATTGCTGTATATATAATTGAGATACATCCTCTTACTTTGTTCAGAGCCGTACACACTGGCGCCACATCAATCCATTGTATTAGTTTGTAAGTTAGTTCGGAAATATTTTTCTCAAAAAGGAGTAAAAAAAAAACTAGCATAAATGTCCTACTACACACATTTAAGCTCCTTGTATATGTGCCCAGTTCCTTTAATGGAATAGATTTAGACTACTTGGCAAATATAGTTGCTGAAAGATTTACAGTCCACTATATTTATAGTCCAGCATATGCTAAGAGAAGTAATTCAATCGAAAGTGAATTCATATGGATATATTAACTGATGCAGACTCTTACAGTAAACCCTATGTGCTTCTTTACAGAGTTAGGTACATGCCATATGCTGCCATGTTAAAGAGGGCCTAAATGGTCAAATGCTAATTTAAAGTGATTCTAACGCTTGTAATTTAAAAAAAAATAACAAACATGTTATACTTACCTGCTATGTGCAATGGTTTTGCACAGAGCAGCCCCAATTCTCTCCTTTTTGAGTCCCCCGCCAGTGGTCCTGGCTCCTCCCCCAGCCCCTTGCTATGATGGCAAATGAGCAGGCTCGCTCCCAAGCTGCGCTCCTGTGAATGGACATTGTCACTTTCTCCTCATTGGCTCACTGACTGTGATTGACAGCAGCAGAAGCCAATGGCTCCCACTGCTGTGTGAGCCAATGAGGAGAAAGAGACTCAGGAGAAGCACGGATCTCATGCACATTGCTAGATTGAGATGGGGCTCAGGTACGTATAGGGGGCTTGGGGGGTGGGCTGTACCCAGATGGTACATTAGGGAAAAACGTTTCTGTCTTTATTACTACTTTAAAGTTATTTTAATACTTTTGGTGGAATGGATCTCTACAAATATTTATAGAATAGCTACAATACTTTAAATAGTCTGTAGAAACTCTTTCCTAGGCTCATTCCTTGGCAGATCATATGTCTAGCATGTAATCTCTGCTTATAGGAAGAATCAGCCAATCTTCTAGTTCAAGCTTTCCTTTTGCCTAAATTACATTACCAAATGGTCTGAAAGGATCCTCTAACAGCATTAACCTTAAAAGTTAAAGTGAATGTAAACCTCTGACATTAACTATGAACAAAGCATATCTCTCTATAGTGTGTACTTGTCTCAATCCAGAATACTAAGTGTCTGCTGCTTCATTCCTCTGCTATCTGCACGAGTCACTTCTGACACCAAGAGATAAAGAGGTGACAGGGGAGAGAGAGCCAACACACAGCCTGTGACTGGCATCTGTTCCTGTGTGTTGTGTTAAGGCGGTTGTGTCCTTTCCCTCCAATTAGCTCTCACTGAGCTGAGTGTAACTGCAGCTCCCTGCCTTCTGATTTCTGAAAGATCAGACAAGCTGTATAAATTCTGAACTTTGAATGGCCATAGAGGAGAGAGGGCTGCAGATAAACAGTTAAAACTTAATATTTAACTTAATACTTAATAACTTAATACTCACCGGCCACTTTATTAAATACGCCTTGCTAGTACCGGGTTGGACCCCCTTTTACCTTCAGAACTGCCTTATTTATTTGTGGCATAGATTCAACAAGGTGTTGGAAACATTGCTCAGAGATTTTGGTCCATATTGACAAGAGTTATTTTTGCCTTTCTATCATCTTGAACCAGTCTGTCCATTCTCCTCTGACATCCACACAAGGCATTTCCTCCACACCACTGCCACTCACTAGACATTTTCTCTTTTTCTGACCATTCGCTGTAAACCCTAGAGATGGTTGTGCATGGAAATCCCAGTAGATCAGCCATTTTTGAAATATTCAGACCAGCCTCTGGCAGCAACAACCATACCACATTCAAAGTCCCTTAAATCCCCTTTCTTCCCCATTCTAATGCTTGGTTTGAACTTCAGAAAGTAATCTTCACCACGTCTAGATGCCTAAATGCATTCAGTTGCTACCATGTGATTGGCTGATTAGCAATTTGTGTTACCAAGCAACTAAAACAGGTGTACCTATTAAAGTGGCTGATGAGTGAATGTAGGAGGATTTGTTCATCTCTGTATCACCTGAGGCTAGTCATTCCACTGGGTATACATGGGGGTTTACAACCATTTTAAGTATCTCAATCCTCTAGTTATCCATTCCAAATAAACTGTTAACATATAGTAGCCTTATGTTAGCATTTGACTACAGCTTTATGTTAAAGTGATGTTTTATCTTTACAGCAATGAGTCATTTACCTACATCAGTACCTTTATTTAATTCTGTTTTTAATCATAATGTCCCTTTCTTGCGTTTTCATCATGTATGGGATAAAAAAAAGAAAATCTCTTTTGGCCATACTTCTCTTGTGGGTCACAGGAGTGCACTTACTTTTGCACTCCTGCAACCCAGAATCAGCTGACACTTGGCTAATGCCTGCTGTCAGCTGATGTCACTGAGCTGCTCCAGTCTTTGGATGTATCCTGACAATAATGTCAGGATCCAACCAGATGCCTGATTGGCAGCTAACGGAGCCTCTCAGCATGGCTCTGAGAGCCTGAGCCAGACACTCCCATTCCCTCTCCCACTCGTACTCCAGTAAGTGCTGGAAGAGAAGAGACCAGTGACTGTCAGCTCTCGGGCTTGGAGCTGGCAAGGGAGAGCTGCAGCATTACACTGATTTTGCAGCTATATACGTAGGTACAATTGAGTTCAAAATAATAGCAGTCAGACATCACTAACCTGATCAATCACTGTTTTTGGTAGAAATGATATTTCTACATGGCAAATAATTTACTAGCAGGTGTAGTAGAGTAATAGAAATCCAACAGACCCAACAGTCATGACATGCATGCTGCTGATTCTGTGTAATTGAATCACTAATTGAAAGGGGCATGTTCAAAATAATAGCAGTGTGGAGTTCTATTAGTGAGGTCATTCATTCTTTGAAAAACAGGTGGCAATTATTGCCCTTATTTAAGGAAGGAAGGCAGCAAATGTTGTACATGCTGGTTACAGTGCATTTCTCTCTGAAATTATGGGGAAAATGGGTCGTTCCAGACATTGTTCAGAAGAACAGCGTGCCTTGATCAAAAAGTTGATTGGAGAGGGGAAAACATATAAAGAAGTGCAGAAAATGATAGGCTGCGCAGCTAAAATGATCGCAATGCTTTAAAATGGCAACTAAAACCTGAAAGGCATGGAAGAAAGCGAAAAACTACCATTCAGAATGGCAAGGACTCAGCCAACAATCAGCTCCAGGAAGATCAAAGCATGTGTAAAGTTACCTGTGAGTACTGATACAATTAGAAGCCAAGCTATCTGCAAGAAGCCCCCGCAAAGTCCCACTGTTGAAAAAAAGACATGTGCTGAAGAGGTTACAATTTGCCAAAGAGCACATTGACTGCCCTAAAGAGAAATGGTGCAACATTTTGTGGACTGATGAAAGTAAGATTGTTCTTTTTGGGTCTAGTGGCCGGAGACAGTTTGTCAAACGACCCCCAAACACTGAATTCAAGCCACAGTACACTGTGAAAACAGTAAAGCATGGTGGTGCAAGCATCATGATATGGGGATGTTTCTCATACTACGATGTTGGGCCTATTTATCGCATACCAGGGATCATGAATCAGTTTGAATACATCAGAATACTTGAAGAGGTCATGCTGCCTTATGCTGAAGAGGAAATGCCCTTGAAATGGGTGTTCCAACAAGATAACGACCCCAAACAAACCAGTAAACGTGCAACATCTTGGTTCCAGACCAACAAGATTGACGTTATGGAGTGGCCAGCCCAATCCCTGGATCTTAATCCAATAGAAAACTTGTGGGGTGACATCAAAAATGCAGTTTCTGAGGCAAAACCAAGAAATAGAGAAGAACTGTGGAATGTAGTCCAATCATCCTGGGCTGGAATACCTGTTCACAGGTGCCAGAAGTTGGTTGACTCCATGCAACACAGATGTACAGCAGTTCTCAGAAACAGTGCTTATACAACTAAATATTAATTAAGTGATTCAAAGGAAAGCAAAATCTTCAAACTTTTTTCAGTTTATATAGTGAATGTTTGAGTTTGTAAAGAATACAAATACTGCTATTTATTTGAACAGTCTAATATTCACTTTTCTTCAATTTTTTTTAGAGGAACAACACAAATTTGATATATTTTTCTTCCTGTTTTGATTTGGAATAGAATGTGTCGTGTTCCCAATACATTTGTGTGGATGGAAATAAAAGCTATTAGAAGGATTTTGAGCTTTATTCACTTTTTTCAACACACTGCTATTATTTTGAACACAACTGTATGTGTGAGATTTTTTTCACACTTCTAAAACAAAACTTTTGGTATTTGTGAGTTACAACAAAATGAAGCAGATATTAATTGCATACAGGATTCTCTTCTTTCAACTACTGAAAGCTGAACAGGTTTGGTTGGTTTGCTATTTAAGGATAGACTAGAGTTTTATGTATTGTGTGAACAAGGCCAAGTTGGGTTTAGTACTTGTTGCCCCTGTACTGGATTATCTGCCAGTGGTAAATTAATGGTTATAATATTTTGGAATAAAATAGACTTTTGTTTTAATGCTAGGTTTGAACACATGCGCTGTTCAGATTTTTCTGAATAAAAAAAAAAAACCTTCCGACCACCACAAAACCACTCAGCAAGTAATTGTCCACACTGCTTGTGTAAATAATGTACCATTTATTTGGTATATAAGGGAATGTCTGACAGAGTACACCACATGCTCAACAGGTGAAGAGGAATGTGAATTGCCTCAGACTTGGACTCCTCCTCCTAAGCCATGCCACTGATGCATTTCACCCTACCCATAGGATTTGGCCATAGAGGTGAACTCTATGTTTCACTGCTTTCTGGATCAAGCATAAGACTACACCCCTCTATTGCTGTGAGACATCTGATTTTTTTGTTTACCAGCAGAGCACCTTGAGCTGCAATTTAAGTGGTTACAGGGTATTGTGTATTTATTTGATACAGCAATATGAAAAAGACATAATATTATGACCCCTAAAAACAATTATATATCAATCAATATATTTAGGTCATCTAGCAGCCCTCCAAAATGTCAAAAGCAATTAAAGATGGTGTATAAAAAAAACAAACCCATATAAGAAAGTAATATGAAAAGCCCCAAAAGATGTTTTACAGGAGCACCTATCTGGGTAGAACCCGTATTCTAAAAATATATAATGCATAAAAACACCATTCTCCTAATACTAGTGATAGCTAAAAAAAAAAAATACTGAGACACAAATATTTATTTAAATGCACATTAACCATCTATATACCAAACATGACTGTGAACATTCTTACCAACAAAGTTCAAACATGCAAGAAAGCTAACCAACAAAGACAATAAGAGCTAACATTGCAACAAAAAGTGGAAAAAGCATTGGCAAACTAATCCCATACTGGGGAGCCCATACCTATATAACACTACAATAAGTCTCTGCAGAATATCTTCACACATTTCCTGGTATGTAACCACTTTATCTGATAAAGTGTTTCTATAATATGAAAGGTGGGACAAACCAGCTGGTAACAATTAAGCAGCATAAAGAATGGGTCATAATATTTGTATCCTGCAAGAGCAAGTACTGAAAAATAGCGGTATGTTAGAGCCATGCATATTACACATATACAACTCCAGATTGAAGAAAATCTATAGTCATAATTTCATTTGTTACAGTTCTGTTCCCAATGGGACAAAGTACATGTAGTATTTTATCCCATGGGATTCGACCTGCTCCCATTCCCTCCCGTCATGGCTGATCTGTCAACTTCCTTAAAGGAGATGGCTAATTCATAAGTATCATAAACCTTTTCTACAATCCTTCCCCAAAACTCAAATTCTACCCCAAATTTCCAAAATAAATTCAAAGAAATGTCCACAATGCAAAGTCCACAAAATGTCCACACTATTCAATCTTCCAGATGTGATAAGTATCCAATTCGCCACTTCAATCCAAGATACCTCAAAAAAAATTAAACTAAATATAGTGCATTAGCTTTCAAATAATAATCTGTGTTGTCATGCAAAAACACTCGTGACAAAACAAAACAAAAAAAAATGATAATATATTTTGTATAAATAAAGCAAAAATTATAAATATATATATCTTAAATTATTCAATATTGTAAACAATGTGCGTGAGGTGAACCCACCTATATACCCTACACGTGAAGTTAATAAATTCACGAAACTCAACTTGTGATATAGTGAGTTAATCACTCCAACAGGTGAAATCACAGCAAATCCAAAACATACAACTAGTGATAAGGTGCACTAGTCCAAATTGGTGCCACCACTCTGCTAGGATAACATACTATTACCCGCTTGCAGCTTGCACAGGCGTTTCACACAATCCCAAATGCCAGATAGCTTTCCTCTTAAGGGAGTATGCAGTGGAATTCTCCCCACTCCTCACAGGGCAGAGAAGAGAAGACTCAGTGGAGTAAATGAATGAAAATTCAAAATGTAATATCTGCTTACATATAAAAGGATAAAACCGTCCATCCTATTCAAAAACCACATCAAAGATGGCCGCGCTGCTCCTTCCGGTTTTGCGTCTGACGTCACGTCGCTGACGCGTTTCGTCACTTCCGACTTCTTCTCAAGGGATTCATAAGTGCAGGTTATATTGGTTGTGATCATGTTCCATAGACAATCAACGGCAAGAGAAATGCAGAAGGAAGGGGGATGTTCCAGTTCCGGCATTCCTCTTGCCATTGTTTGCCTGTGGAAAGTGGTTACAGCCGATACAACCTGGAGCAATGAAACAACCATCTCCTTTAAAGCTGTTTTAGGATCGGAGGGGAGGGGGACAGGTCGGAATTCACAATTATGGTTAGGAAGCTCTTTACAGAACTGTAACAAAAAATTATAATGATAGATCTTTAAGCTGGAGTTTAGCTTTCATTGTTAGACAAGTCCATTGAAATCAGCTAGTGCATCCAACACTACCTTCTTCCCATATTGATAATGCTGCAGTCCAAAGGTGCCTCCATTGCTTCTCCAGTAGAGTGGAGACACGTGTTATTGTCCGAATCACCCGGTGAAATGGATTTATTACTGCTTTAAGTCCAATAGGTGTTGATTCAGCTGGCTCTAACATACTGGTATCTTTCAGTGCGTGCTCTTTCAGGATACAAATATTATGACCCATTCTTTATGCTACTTTTTCTTTATCAGCTGGTTTGTCCTCTTGCAGATGTTCCTTTTGGTTTGTTGTTGTTTGCAGGAATCTATCCTCTAACTAAACAGCAATTTTATAACAAAATAACTTTAAAACGATACCAGAACATGTTATCCTCCTTAATATTTTCTTAATTTCCCATCCCCCCTGTTCCTGATTTTAATGAACCCTGGAGATTGTTTACCACAGAGCATTTCAGAGGTCCAGGATTAATGAGTCTGTCCTTGCATACCAATAAACATGCTAGAAAATGACATTAACTTCTCATAATGTCCTGAAAAAACTTTTAAAACAACATAGTCCAACTGGCCAGCACGCAGCTTCCTCGCTAATAATTATCTTTGTTTTTGTCGTTTGTTTTACTTTACTCAAAGCACTTTTCCAGAAGATGTTCAGCAAATGATTACCATATGTGTCCTTAATACAGAAATAGTGAGGGTAATTGGTCGAGGAACTCACAAAAGGCCAAACTGGGCCAGTTACGAAAGTATGCAGTCTTTTCTTTTTATATATGTTTTAGTGTAGTGCCCAATTAACTATTTCTCTGCTGTGGTGGTTAAAACCACAGTTTGTAGAATACTTTTTTTGACCGTGTAAGGGTTAATACTTGTAAAGCTGACAATAAACAGGACACAGTTGTCACAAGACCAGACCGCAATATGATTATTTTGTAGAATGATTGATTATGTTTCAATGATTGATTTTGTTTCAATATAACATGCATGTATATGTACTGAGCAGCCACCCTCTCTTTGACAATATCATGGAAGAACTATGGGAGAAAGGGGACAGATTTTACAGATTCATTTAATCACTTTCCCTCCAGAGGATTTACCCCCCTTCCTGATCAGGCCATTTTTTTGCAATATGGTGCTGCGTTACTTTAACTGACAATTGCACGGTCATGCAACACTGTACATAAATGAGATTTATGTCCTTTTTTCCCACAAATAGAGCTTTCTTTCAGTGGTATTTAATCACCTCTGTGTTTTTTATTTTTTGCGCTATAAACACAAAAAGACCAACAATTTTGAAAAAAAACCCAAAACTTTTTGCTATAAAACATATCCAATAGAAAAAATGTTTTAAAAATCGAATTTCTTAATAAATTTAGGCCAAAATGCATTCTGCTACATGTGTTTGCTAAAAAAAATACCAGTACGTGTAAATCAGTTGATTTGCGTGAACTTATAGCATCTCCAAATGGTGGTATAAATACTGGAATTTTTATTTTTTAATACTAGTAATGGCGGCGATCAGCAACTTATAGTGTGACTGCGGTGAGCATTCTGACACTGGGTGGGAACTAACTGCCACTGACATCCCAATGACACTAATACAGTGAACAGTGCTAATAAAAAGCACTGACACTGTACTAATGGCACTGGGCAGGAAGGGGTTAACATCTGGGGCGATCAAAGGGTTAACTGTGTGCTGTTTAACATTATGTGCGGTGTGTGTTTTACTATGGAGACATGCTGCTTTGTATTTCTTTGCTGTGGAGAGAAATACAAAGCAGCATGCCTTTTCTGGCAGGAGAGAGACCTGTGTTGTTTACACACAGGTCTCTCCCCTGTCAGCTTTACACGGCGATCGCCGGGTGCTGGTGGGGAATCTCTGTCCGGGACCCGGTGATTGACATCCCTAGCCGCCAATGGCGGTGTGGGTAGGGCAGGGCACGCATATGCTCCCTACCTGGAAATGCAAATCACGTATATATACACGTAATTTTCCGCAGCCCTGCTGCTCTGTAGCAGTATTTCTACTATAGGGCAGCAGGAAAGCGGTTAATAGAGTTGAGTACTGTCTGTGATACTTTTTTTTTTATTTGCACTAACAGTTACATTTTCAGGAAAATCTTTTCTGGTTTTCCCTTTTCTTGGTCAAAGCAGTCCTCACAGTAGTGAGAATAGTCAAACTATAATTGAAATTATTTAAATGAAACTGGCTGTACACATGTAGATTTCTTGCAGCTAGTGCTCTAGGGCTAAATGAAAGAAATCTGTTGATTTCTCCATCCATGATAGTGCCGATGGAGGGATCCCCACTGCCAGCTATTGTATTTAGCAGTCATTAATCCATTGGCTACTGAATACCCAGGATGATGCTTGCATCTGATTGGAAACAGGTGCTATTTGGGCAAAACATTTCTGACCTCTTTTGACAAAAGTCAATCAAAAGATTAACTTTTGTCAAGTGTAGGGGGTGCATACAAGGCCACCCAAAGCTCACATTTTGGTCGATTCAGCAGGAATCAGCTGAAGTTTAAACCACCACGTATGGCCATCTTAATTCCAAATAGCTTAGTACATAAATGAGTATGGTTTGATTTTCCAAAGAACCCCTACACAGCCAGGTCCTTAATCTCTACTGAAGCAGCAGTGGTCCAAAACAGTGATTCTGCATAAAAAAGCAACAGCACACTGATAAGCCATCCCCTGCAACACTTTCCTGTCAGCATGTCCAGTGCCTCTACAAGAGTGCATGCAACAGTGCCTATTTGGCTCAGAGGGCTGTGCCTTCCTCCCCATCTGTGAATGTTGCTGTAGAGGGGATTACAGGAAATGACTATGAAGACAAATGTAGGCATTTTCAGTAGTTGCTATTTAAAAATAATATTTCATGATTTATATAAACTATAGTAACTAAGCTTTTTATATCTGCTTGGCGTTCTTCTCTAATTAAGTGTTCTTGCATGGCAAGACCACTTACTGTTATCTCACATATATATTCTTATTATAGCCAAATTTACCACCCTAACTCCTCCCACAGTTTTTACACTACATAGACAGTAATATACCGAAATGTGCAGATTGTTCCCAATTGGTGTGCTATTACTTTGTGGAACGTTTCGCCAAATGGTTCACAAAATATCGGCGTTTTTGTGGTGAAATTGGTCCCATAGGAATGAATGGCGGAATGTTCAAAACTAGAGTGTGAGCTGACAAAAGCTAGAGTGTGAGCTGAAAAATCAGGACATGATTTCTAAACTGCCATAACTCCCTCATTGTCAAGCCCACCTACACAAATCTTATATCAAAACGTTCAGCTATCCCTGCTGCCACTAAAACTGTCCAGGGCTAAGCCATGGTCCTGATAGTTTTCACAATATGACCATTTGTTTGCAACTCACGCCGCCTATTGACATTCATTGAAACTCCACTCTAGCCACCTCAAATTTGAAGGGCAATTTCTAAACTGAGACTGTCCCTTCATTTTTAATATTTCAGAGACATACTATGCATCAAAATGTAGGTCTGGGTCTTGTGATTCTCACAATATAAAGCTCTTCAGTGTAGGATTTATAATTTTTAAACTACAACCATTTGAAGATGGCAACCACTAGAGAAGTGAGCAAGTTGGAGCAGTTTGTTTTTAACCGCTCTTCTCTGCCCTTGCTGTAGAGTGAGTTGCCATAGGAACCCAGGTGTGTGAGCAGCCAGCAGAGTGACAAAAGCTAGAGTGTGAGTTGTAGACTACTGGTGGAGTCAAGAACGTTTCACACAATTTCCCCAGAAATTGTAGCTTTTCTAGTTAATTGCTATTTTAGTTATTTATTAGTTATGCTTTTACAATAAACAAACAAAAAAAAAACAATAAAAGTATGTTCAGTTGTCCATTTTGATTCACCTGCAGCCACCTGGGCATTATATGATAAATAGGTTTTCAACATCATTTGTGATCTTATGAAACTGGTTTTGCATCATTACAGGTTTGTTCATCCTTTTATGAAGTTTAAAACTATCTTAATGCACATATTCACTTGGTGGAGATGTTTTGAAACCAACAGGAATTTCTAAGAGGACCATGCAAGAGTACCCCAGGATTTGCTAAAGGCAAGTGAGCTTTTCAGTTTGCAAGAAATTTTCCCTTAGCTTTGTGAATGGGGTGAAAATTCACTTTGCAAAGAATACCCAATCATGTGCAAGGAAAATAGAAAAACAGTATACTTGCACATGACTGGATAATGAAAGTTAGCAGAATTTCACTTAATTCAGTACACTCTGGGGAAAATCCTCGTGCAAAGTGAACAGACTATTTGACTTTAGTCAATCCCCATTATCTTCATTTTTATTTAATTTTGTATTAGATATCTGAATGCGCCTTACGTGTTAGAAAATCCTTAAAGAGAATTAGGATGGGTAAAATACCATAATGTTTGTAGATAAGCTCCCTTTGCTTTTAAACACTGCTAAATCACTCCATAAATCTTGGAGATGATCGTTTTTTCTAACATTTTTGGGTACCTAGCTAATTGATGAAAGATTAAGTTTTGATTGGTAAATTATAATATTGACCTTTCTGTTATTTTTCATTTAGTTATAAGGCCTACTGTTAAACTAATGAGACAGCAAAGTCTTTTTATACCTGCTGATGTTACATATTTTGTCAGGCAAAATATACCCTCTTGATTCAGTATTTGTTTGATTTTCATAAGTGGCAAAGTATTCCTATGAAGAGTTAGATTGCACTTTTTTTTTATCAGTAATTGCCTGATAAGTAGTCCTACTTTACGTTATTACATTTTTAAAAATGAAGCCTAAAATTTGGGCAAAGTAAATATGGTCTGCCAGCTGTAAAATGACAACATTGCAGCTAGAGATGAGCGAAGTATTCAAAAATTCGATTCGACTGATTCGGCGAATTCGTGGACAATATTCGATTCGAGTCGAATATATTCGCTGTGAATTTAACTTAAAAAAGGGTGTTTCTAGGCTTCAGAGAGACTTAATATTAGTGCAGAACACTGTACCTTTAATTTAAATGCCCTTGGAGTCTGCTGGGGAAGAGAAATAATACTGTCAGTCAGTATGACATGCAGATGAGTGCCGTCGATCTTAGAATCACCGCACACTTCACTCATTTGGCCAGTCACGGGGCCAAAACCAGTGTTTGGAGCCACAGTGTGGCGGTGGAGGCAGCAGCAATGGGAGGCCATACAGCAACCTATGACAAAATGGAAACCAGCAGGAGTGTGAGGAGACCTCAAAGTGGCACATGGTAGAGTGGGAGCAATGGGAGGCGGTACAGGGACCCATGTCACACTGTGGACCCAGCAGCAGCGTGACGAGGCGGTACGGGGGCCCATGGCAGATTTGGGGCCTGGCAGCACCTATGGGAGGCCTGTAATCTGCCAGCAACCTATGACAAAATGGAAAACAGCAGGAGTGTGAGGAGACCTCAAAGTGGCACATGGCAGAGTGGGAGCAATGGGAGGCCGTACAGGGACCCATGACAGACTCTGGGCTTGGCAGCAGCATGAGGAGGCGGTATAGGGGCCCATGGCAGATTAGGGGCCTGGCAGCAGCTATGGGAGGCCCGTAATCTGCCAGCACCCTATGTCAAAAAATTCAACACACCAGCAGTGTGAGGAGACCTGAAAGTGGCACATGGCAGAGTGTGGCGATGGAGACAGCAGCAATGGGAGGCCGTACAGGGACCCATGAGAGACTCTGGACTTGGCAGCAGCATGAGGAGGCGGTATAGGGGCCCATGGCAGATTAGGGGCCTGGCAGCAGCTATAGGAGGCCCGTAATCTGCCAGCACCCTATGACAAAAAATGGAACACACCAGCAGTGTGAGGAGACCTGAAAGTGGCACATGTTTGGGGCATGATTCATGGCGGATTTAGTCAGTTGTGTCAGGAACTGGTGGTTTGAAATCCAGACTAATCCACGCCTGATTCATTTTCACAAACGTGAGTCTCTCCACACTTTGGGTGGACAGTCGTGTCCTCCGCGGAGTTGCAATACCTCCTGCCGCACTAAACACGCGCTCCGATGCCACGCTACTGGCCGGGCATGACAGCCTTTCAAGGGCAAATTCAGCTAGTTGGGGCCAAAGGTCAAGTTTCGTTGCCCAGTAGTCAAGGGGATTGTCTACCTCGGTTGGCAGGGTGCTGTCCAAGTAGGCCTAAGCCTGTTGTTTGAGGTCCTGCTCCAGGTCCACCTGATGCTGCTGCTGCTGCTGCTGCGGCTGGTTAGTAGTTTCCTCACTGCGCTGGTGAAGAAAGCTACTCATCATCGACTGCAGACTGAGGCAGCCGCTGCTGGTGGAGCTGCCACTGCTCCTACCACCCCACCCCTCCCCTGCTGCCATGGCAGCGGAACGCGAGCGCACAGGGCCCACAGTGTCTGAGGATGGACGTTGGCGCACAAAGGCAGAGACCAACTGACTACATAGGTGGTTTTTATAGTACGTTATTTTGGCCTCCCTCTCAGCAGGTGTGAAAAAGGCCACCATTTTTGAACGGTAGCGAGGGTCCAACAAGGTGGACAGCCAAAAGTCATCCCTCTGTCTGATGGTTATTATTCGGCTGTCGCTACGCAAGCAAGCGAGCATGCTATGGGCCATTTGTGCCAAGGAATGCGAGGGACTCCCTGCCTCCATCTCCACAGCATACTGCCACGGTGCGTCTGGGTCCTCTGTCTCCTCTTCCTCCTCCTCTACCAGATGCTCCTGCTCGTCCACTCCTGTCCGCTGAGTGGAAAAAAAACCCATTTCACTCAATAATTCCTGAGCACCAGTGTCCTCCTCTACCTCCTCCTCTTCTTCCTGTCCTGCCCCCACAGGGGTCATGTGGCGTTGAGATCTGTGCGCCACGTCTACCGCACCCTGACAAGCCATTGTTAACAGCATTTGTTCCAGGACGTGCAACAGAGGAATGACGTCGTTCATCCCATAGTCCTGCCGACTCACGAATAGCGTGGCCTCCTCAAAGGGCCTGAGCAAGCGCAGGTGTCACGCATGAGCTGCCAATGGCTGACATCTAAGTTACACAGGGAGTACCTTTATCCGCTTTTAACATCAGGAAATCTGTGATGGCCTTTTGCTGTTCGTAAAGGCGGTCTAACATATGTAGGGTTGAATTCCACCTTGTTGCAATGTCACAGCATGAGGAGTCGGTACGGGGGCCCATGGCAGATTAGGGGCCTGGCAGCAGCTATAGGAGGCCCGTAATCTGCCAGCACCCTATGTCAAAAAATTCAGCACACCAGCAGTGTGTGAGGAGACCTGAAAGTGGCACATGGCAGAGTGTGGCGATGGAGACAGCAGCAATGGGAGGCCGTACAGGGACCCATGAGAGACTCTGGACCTGGCAGCAGCATGAGGAGGCGGTATATAGGGGCCCATGGCAGATTAGGGGCCTGGCAGCAGCTATGGGAGGCCCGTAATCTGCCAGCACCCTATGTCAAAAAATTGAACACACCAGCAGTGTGAGGAGACCTGAAAGTGGCACATGGCATAAGAGACTGTGGACCTGGCAGCAGCATGAGGAGGCGGTATAGGGGCCCATGGCAGATTAGGGGCCTGGCAGCAGCTATGGGAGGCCCGTAATCTGCCAGCACCCTATGTCAAAAAATTCAACACACCAGCAGTGTGAAGAGACCTGAATGTGGCACATGGCAGAGTGTGGCGATGGAGACAGCAGCAATGGGAGGCCGTACAGGGACCCATGAGAGACTCTGGACCTGGCAGCAGCATGAGGAGGCGGTATATAGGGGCCCATGGCAGATTAGGGGCCTGGCAGCAGCTATGGGAGGCCCGTAATCTGCCAGCACCCTATGTCAAAAAATTGAACACACCAGCAGTGTGAGGAGACCTGAAAGTGGCACATGGCATAAGAGACTGTGGACCTGGCAGCAGCATGAGGAGGCGGTATAGGGGCCCATGGCAGATTAGGGGCCTGGCAGCAGCTATGGGAGGCCCGTAATCTGCCAGCACCCTATGTCAAAAAATTCAACACACCAGCAGTGTGAAGAGACCTGAATGTGGCACATGGCAGAGTGTGGCGATGGAGACAGCAGCAATGGGAGGCCGTACAGGGACCCATGAGAGACTCTGGACCTGGCAGCAGCATGAGGAGGCGGTATATAGGGGCCCATGGCAGATTAGGGGCCTGGCAGCAGCTATAGGAGGCCCGTAATCTGCCAGCACCCTATGTCAAAAAATTCAACACACCAGCAGTGTGTGAGGAGACCTGAAAGTGGCACATGGCAGAGTGTGGCGATGGAGACAGCAGCAATGGGAGGCCGTACAGGGACCCATGAGAGACTCTGGACCTGGCAGCAGCATGAGGAGGCGGTATATAGGGGCCCATGGCAGATTAGGGGCCTGGCAGCTGCTATGGGAGGCCCGTAATCTGCCAGCACCCTATGTCAAAAAATTGAACACACCAGCAGTGTGAGGAGACCTGAAAGTGGCACATGGCATAAGAGACTGTGGACCTGGCAGCAGCATGAGGAGGCGGTACAGGGGCCCATAGCAGATTAGGGGCCTGGCAGCAGCTATGGGAGGCCCGTAATCTGCCAGCACCCTATGTCAAAAAATTGAACACACCAGCAGTGTGTGAGGAGACCTGAAAGTGGCACATGGCAGAGTGTGGCGATGGAGACAGCAGCAATGGGAGGCCGTACAGGGACCCATGAGAGACTCTGGACCTGGCAGCAGCATGAGGAGGCGGTATATAGGGGCCCATGGCAGATTAGGGGCCTGGCAGCAGCTATGGGAGGCCCGTAATCTGCCAGCACCCTATGTCAAAAAATTGAACACACCAGCAGTGTGAGGAGACCTGAAAGTGGCACATGGCATAAGAGACTGTGGACCTGGCAGCAGCATGAGGAGGCGGTATAGGGGCCCATGGCAGATTAGGGGCCTGGCAGCAGCTATGGGAGGCCCGTAATCTGCTAGCACCCTATGTCAAAAAATTCAACACACCAGCAGTGTGAAGAGACCTGAATGTGGCACATGGCAGAGTGTGGCGATGGAGACAGCAGCAATGGGAGGCCGTACAGGGACCCATGAGAGACTCTGGACCTGGCAGCAGCATGAGGAGGCGGTATATAGGGGCCCATGGCAGATTAGGGGCCTGGCAGCAGCTATAGGAGGCCCGTAATCTGCCAGCACCCTATGTCAAAAAATTCAACACACCAGCAGTGTGTGAGGAGACCTGAATGTGGCACATGGCAGAGTGTGGCGATGGAGACAGCAGCAATGGGAGGCCGTACAGGGACCCATGAGAGACTCTGGACCTGGCAGCAGCATGAGGAGGCGGTATATAGGGGCCCATGGCAGATTAGGGGCCTGGCAGCAGCTATAGGAGGCCCGTAATCTGCCAGCACCCTATGTCAAAAAATTCAACACACCAGCAGTGTGTGAGGAGACCTGAAAGTGGCACATGGCAGAGTGTGGCGATGAAGACAGCAGCAATGGGAGGCCGTACAGGGACCCATGAGAGACTCTGGACCTGGCAGCAGCATGAGGAGGCGGTATATAGGGGCCTATGGCAGATTAGGGGCCTGGCAGCAGCTATAGGAAGCCCGTAATCTGCCAGCACCCTATGTCAAAAAATTCAACACACCAGCAGTGTGAGGAGACCTGAAAGTGGCACATGGCATGAGACACTGTGGACCTGGCAGCAGCATGAGGAGGCCGTACAGGGGCCCATGGCAGATTAGGGGCCTGGCAGCAGCTATGGGAGGCCCGTAATCTGCCAGCACCCTATGTCAAAAAATTGAACACACCAGCAGTGTGAGGAGACCTGAAAGTGGCACATGGCATAAGAGACTGTGGACCTGGCAGCAGCATGAGGAGGCGGTATAGGGGCCCATGGCAGATTAGGTGCCTGGCAGCAGCTATGGGAGGCCCGTAATCTGCCAGCACCCTATGACAAAAAATGGAACACACCAGCAGTGTGTGAGGAGACCTGAAAGTGGCACATGTTTGAGGCATGATTCATGGCGGAATTAGTCAGTTGTGTCAGGAACTGGTGGTTTGAAATCCAGACTAATCCACGCCTGATTCATTTTCACAAACGTGAGTCTCTCCACACTTTGGGTGGACAGTCGTGTCCTCCGCGGAGTTACAATACCTCCTGCCGCACTAAACACGCGCTCCGATGCCACGCTACTGGCCGGGCATGACAGCCTTTCAAGGGCAAATTCAGCTAGTTGGGGCCAAAGGTCAAGTTTCGTTGCCCAGTAGTCAAGGGGATTGTCTACCTCGGTTGGCAGGGTGCTGTCCAAGTAGGCCCAAGCCTGTTGTTTGAGCTCCTGCTCCAGGTCCACCTGATGCTGCTGCTGCTGCGGCTGGTTAGTAGTTTCCTCACTGCGCTGGTGAAGAAAGTTACTCATCATCGACTGCAGACTGAGGCAGCCGCTGCTGGTGGAGCTGCCACTGCTCCTACCACCCCACCCCTCCCCTGCTGCCATGGCAGCGGAACGCGAGCGCACAGGGCCCACAGTGTCTGAGGATGGACGTTGGCGCACAAAGGCAGAGACCAACTGACTACATAGGTGGTTTTTATAGTACGTTATTTTGGCCTCCCTCTCAGCAGGTGTGAAAAAGGCCACCATTTTTGAACGGTAGCGAGGGTCCAACAAGGTGGACAGCCAAAAGTCATCCCTCTGTCTGATGGTTATTATTTGGCTGTCGCTACGCAAGCAACCGAGCATGCTATGGGCCATTTGTGCCAAGGAATGCGAGGGACTCCCTGCCTCCATCTCCACAGCATACTGCCACGGTGCGTCTGGGTCCTCTGTCTCCTCCTCCTCTACCAGATGCTCCTGCTCCTCCACTCCTGTCCGCTGAGTGGAAAAACCACCCATTTCACTCAATAATTCCTGAGCACCAATGTCCTCCTCTACCTCCTCCTCTTCTTCCTGTCCTGCCCCCACAGGGGTCATGTGTTATTGAGATCTGTGCGCCACGTCTACCGCACCCTGACCAGCCATTGTTAACAGCATTTGTTCCAGGACGTGCAACAGAGGAATGACGTCGTTCATCCCATAGTCCTGCCGACTCACGAATAGCGTGGCCTCCTCAAAGGGCCTGAGCAAGCGGCAGGTGTCACGCATGAGCTGCCAATGGCTGACATCGAAGTTACACAGGGGATTACCTTTATCCGCTTGTAACATCAGGAAATCGGTGATGGCCTTTCGCTGTTCGTAAAGGCGGTCTAACATGTGTAAGGTTGAATTCCACCTTGTTGCAACGTCGCAGATCAGGCGATGCTGTGCAATTCCGTTCTGCCGCTGCAGCTCAAGGAGGGTGTGCTTTGCGGTGTAGGAATGGCTGAAATGCATGCAAAGTTTACGTGACATTTTAAGGATGTCTTGCAGTGGGATGGTGGATTTTAGGAACCGCTTGACAACCAGATTGAACACGTGAGCCATGCATGGCGCATGGCACAACCTTCCTTGACGCAGAGCAGACACCATGTTCTTTCCGTTGTCGGTCAACATGGTTCCGATTTTCAGTTTGCGCGGAGACAGCCATCTGTCGATTTCTCTGTTCATTACACTGAGAAGTTCCTCCCCTGTGTGACTACGTTCGCCAAGGCATACCAGGTGCAGCACAGCGTGACACCGTTGCGCCCTGCACATGTGATATGCCGGTCGGGTAATGGGACTTGGCACGGGGGTGGCGGCTGAGGACACGGCGGAAGAAGAGGTGGTAGAGGCGGACATCTTTGCCGGACCAAGGACGTGCAAACGTGGAGGCAAAAGCGGCGTGACCTGTCCAAGTTGCTGGTGCGGCTGTGACAGCACCACGTTCACCCAGTGGTCCGTAAATGACATGTACTGTCCCTGACCGTAGTTACAGCTCCACACGTCGGCACTGCCGTGCACTTTGGCAGAGACCGACATGCTCAAAGACTGGCCCACCATCTCTTCTACATGTGAATGCAGGGCTGGCACTGCCTTTTTGGCGAAGAAATGACGGCTTGGCACTCTCCACCGCGGCGCGGCACAAGCCATCATTTCTCGGAAAGGTGCTGAGTCCACCACTTGGAAAGGGAGGGACTGCAGCACCAGCAACTTGGACAGGAGGACGTTCAGCTTTTGCACCGTCGGGTGCGTGCTCGCAAACTGTTGTCTCTTGGAAACGGATTCCAAGAAAGACTGCTGACGGAATCCGTGAAGAGGCGTAGCAGGAGAAGGAGCATCTGAACGAGCGGAAGATGCCAACGAGCGACAACTCCCCTCAGCAGAGGTGTTGGAGCCTTGACTGGCTGATGGAGGGCGATTGACGTCGGGTGACGGAGCGAGTAACGGAGCGGGTGATGGAGCGGGGGCTGGGGCGGGCAGAACCGCCGTATCTTTATCACGGTTTTCCCAGGCCACCAAATGGCGACGCTGCATATGCTGCCGCAACGCTGTAGTCCCAACATGGGCCCCCTGGCCACGCTTGACTTTCTGGCCACATAGTCGACATACGGCTACGTTTACTTTCTCGGGCGGCTTGACGAAAAATTGCCACACCGCCGAGTAGGAAACTTTGCCCCCGATACTCCTCACTGGCTGACTGCTGCTTCCTCCGTGCACACCGGCACCACTACTGGCCGTGGTGGTAGGCTGCAGTGGAGCTGGTGCTCTACTCCGTGGCCGTTTGGCTCCACTGACACTGCTGCGACCCTGCTGCCTCCTGGGCAACCCACCGACTGTTTCGCTCGCTGCCAAGCTGCCACCCTCTTCTCCTGATGATGCGGAAGAAATTGCCTGATGACGACGAGGCTGCCAAGTGCGATCAACCTCCTCATCATCAAGTAGGGTCTCCGCCTCACTACTAGCCCCCTCGGCTGCGTGTGGGTCAGGAGACAGACCTGTCTCTAGACCGGCTACCGAGCCACTCTCCTCGCCACTACTTCTTCGCCTGGCTGCTGAAAAGGCGGATGTCTCCCCCCGTTCCTGACCGCCCTCTGTTTGCTCTTCCTCACTGTACAGTGGGGCTGAGCCCACAGCATGCGATACTTCGCTTGGTGAGGGAACACCAAAGGACAGGGGCAGGTAGAGGACACGTGATTTCAGTGGGCTTGGTCCCGGGCCATGCCAACTAACGGTTGTGTCTGACGTACCCACCGACCGTTGGCTGTAGGTGTCAGAGGTGACCTGGGAAGAGGAAGACGACCGAGCCAACCAATCGATGACGGCAGGGTTGTCGGTGGAGACACGACCGCTGGATGACACCGGGAGCACTGGCCTCTGGCTGCGAATAGTGCTGCCTCGACCCCTTCCTCTGCTGCCACGTCTGCTTGCTCCTAAAACATTGCCTCCTCTGCCACTCCTCTGCGTGTTGTCTGACATACTCTTTAATTCAGAGATTCTGTGTCCCTGAGTAACAATTCTGTGTCCCTGAGTAACAATTCTGTGTCTGTCCCTGAGTAACAATTCTGTGGCCCTAAGTAACGGTTCTGTGGCCCTCAGTAACAATTCTGTGTCCCTCAGTAACAATTCTGTGTCTGTCCCTGAGTAACAATTCTGTGGCCCTAAGTAACGGTTCTGTGGCCCTCAGTAACAATTCTGTGTCCCTGATTAACGTTTATGTGGCCCTAAGTAACGGTTCTGTGGCCCTCAGTAACAATTCTGTGTCCCTGAGTAACAATTCTGTGTTTGTCCGAGTAACAATTCTGTGGCCCTAAGTAACAGTTCTGTGGCCCTCAGTAACAATTCTGTGTCCCTGAGTAACAACTCTGTGGCCCTAAGTAACGGTTCTGTGGCCCTCAGTAACAATTCTGTGTCCCTCAGTAACAATTCTGTGTCTGTCCCTGAGTAACAATTCTGTGGCCCTAAGTAACGGTTCTGTGGCCCTCAGTAACAATTCTGTGTCCCTCAGTAACAATTCTGTGTCCCTCAGTAACAATTCTGTGTCTGTCCCTGATTAACGTTTACGTGGCCCTAAGTAATGGTTCTGTGGCCCTCAGTAACAATTCTGTGTCCCTGATTAACGTTTCTGTGGCCCTAAGTAACGGTTCTGTGGCCCTCAGTAACAATTCTGTGTCCCTCAAGAAACAATTCTGTGTCTGTCCGTGAGTAACAATTCTGTGGCCCTAAGTAACGGTTCTGTGGCCCTCAGTAACAATTCTGTGTCCCTGAGTAACAATTCTGTGTCTGTCCGAGTAACAATTCTGTGGCCCTAAGTAACAGTTCTGTGGCCCTCAGTAACAATTCTGTGTCCCTGAGTAACAATTCTGTGGCCCTAAGTAACGGTTCTGTGGCCCTCAGTAACAATTCTGTGTCCCTGAGTAACAATTCTGTGGCCCTAAGTAACGGTTCTGTGGCCCTCAGTAACAATTCTGTGTCCCTCAGTAACAATTCTGTGTCTGTCCCTGAGTAACAATTCTGTGGCCCTAAGTAACGGTTCTGTGGCCCTCAGTAACAATTCTGTGTCCCTGATTAACTTTTATGTGGCCCTAAGTAACGGTTCTGTGGCCCTCAGTAACAATTCTGTGTCCCTGATTAACGTTTCTGTGGCCCTAAGTAACGGTTCTGTGGCCCTCAGTAACAATTCTGTGTCCCTGAGTAACAATTCTGTGGCCCTAAGTAACGGTTCTGTGGCCCTCAGTAACAATTCTGTGTCCCTGAGTAACAATTCTGTGGCCCTAAGTAACGGTTCTGTGGCCCTAAGTAACGGTTCTGTGGCCCTCAGTAACAATTCTGTGTCCCTGAGTAACAATTCTGTGGCCCTAAGTAACGGTTCTGTGGCCCTCAGTAACAATTCTGTGTCCCTGAGTAACAATTCTGTGGCCCTAAGTAACGGTTGTGGCCCTCAGTAACAATTCTGTGTCCCTCAGTAGCAATTCTGTGTCTGTCCCTGAGTAACAATTATGTGGCCCTAAGTAACGGTTATGTGGCCCTCAGTAACAATTCTGTGTCCCTGAGTAACGTTTCTGTGGCCCTAAGTAACGGTTCTGTGGCCCTCAGTAACAATTCTGTGTCCCTGAGTAACAATTCTGTGTCCCTGAGTAACAATTCTGTGTCCCTGAATAACAATTCTGTGTCTGTCCCTGAGTAACAATTCTGTGGCCCTAAGTAACGGTTCTGTGGCCCTCAGTAACAATTCTGTGTCCCTGAGTAACGTTTCTGTGGCCCTAAGTAACAATTCTGTGGCCCTCAGTAACAATTCTGTGTCTGTCCCTGAGTAACAATTCTGTGGCCCTAACTAACGTTTCTGTGGCCCTAAGTAACAGTTCTGTGGCCCTCAGTAACAATTCTGTGTCCCTGAGTAACGTTTCTGTGGCCCTAAGTAACAATTCTGTGGCCCTCAGTAACAATTCTGTGTCTGTCCCTGAGTAACAATTCTGTGCCCCTAACTAACGTTTCTGTAGCCCTAAGTAACAGTTCTGTGGCCCTCAGTAACAATTCTGTGTCTGTCCCTGAGTAACAATTCTGTGGCCCTAACTAACGTTTCTGTGGCCCTAAGTAACAATTCTCTGGCACTCAGTAACAATTCTGTCTGTCCCTGAGTAACAATTCTGTAGCCCTAACGTTTCTATGGCCCTAAGTAACAGTTCTGTGGCCCTCAGTAACAATTCTGTGTCCCTGAGTAACGTTTCTGTGGCCCTAAGTAACAATTCTGTGGCCCTCAGTAACAATTCTGTGCCTGTCCCTGAGTAACAATTCTGTGGCCCTAACTAACGTTTCTGTGGCCCTAAGTAACAGTTCTGTGGCCCTCAGTAACAATTCTGTGTCTGTCCCTGAGTAACAATTCTGTGGCCCTAACTAACGTTTCTGTGGCCCTAAGTAACAGTTCTGTGGCCCTCAGTAACAATTCTGTGTCTGTCCCTGAGTAACAATTCTGTGGCCCTAACTAACGTTTCTGTGGCCCTAAGTAACAATTCTCTGGCACTCAGTAACAATTCTGTCTGTCCCTGAGTAACAATTCTGTGGCCCTAACTAACGTTTCTGTGGCCCTAAGTAACAATTCTCTGGCACTCAGTAACAATTCTGTCTGTCCCTGAGTAACAATTCTGTGGCCCTAATAACGTTTCTGTGGCCCTAAGTAACAGTTCTGTGGCCCTCAGTAACAATTCTGTGTCTGTCCCTGAGTAACAATTCTGTGGCCCTAACTAACGTTTCTGTGGCCCTAAGTAACAATTCTCTGGCACTCAGTAACAATTCTGTCTGTCCCTGAGTAACAATTCTGTGGCCCTAACTAGCTTTTCTTTGGCCCTAAGTAACGATTCTGTGGCCCTCATTAACAATTCTGTGTCCCTGAGTAATGCTTCTCTGTCCCTAAGTAACGTTTCTCTGTCCCCAAGTAACGTTTCTGTGGCCCTAACTCTGTCCCTAATACAGAGCGGTCTGCCTCTCTTGAATGACTGGAGGCAAATGAAGAATTCTAAAATGGCCGCTATTTATAGCTCGACCATTACACAGTGCTGGCTGGCTGGCTGCTGATTGGCTAATGCGATCACATGTCATTAAGGAATGCATTATGGGTCAGCGCGCCTTGTCTGCGCGCCTTCCCAGACATCCCCGCTCCGTCGCCGCACATGTCCGCCGCCATTTTAGGAAAAATTTCGATTTGCGCGTCCGAAGTAGGCTATTTTTCGGATTCGGCGCGAATCTAAATTTTTCCAATATTCGACTCGAATTCCACTTCTCCTACTTCGATTCGCTCATCTCTAATTGCAGCCTTTCTTTACTATGTTCTCAACCAAGTTCAAAATAATTGCATAGCTGTTAGATAATGATTGTATAATGAGTGACACAGTTGCATTCCATCAGTCAGGATAAATTTAAGTTGCCTAGACCACTGTTATTATTATTATAATTATTAAAGCTTCTACTCACTAACCCTCCTACTCACCCATACCCATTTTTTGTTTTTGCTAATAAGACTATTTTTTAATTACCAATGTCACCTGACCCTTCTGTACATCTTTTGACAGTAGAGACTGTTAATTTGCAGCTGCATTTTAGGCCTGCTAACTGGTCTTGTTGCCACCCTTTGCCTCATGACAAGTCTTCAGGACTTCATGAGCACTTCCCCACCGATGAACTCTTATGACAACCAGTGGGCAGTGTCCACATCACAAGGGAGCGTGGAGCAGGGTGGACCTGGGACCTAGCCTGTCAAGTGACCATGGATTCAGATAAGTAAGCATTTTAGTTTCAATAGACCTTAAAGGCTCATACAAATGGGCCAAATATTGTCCAATTCAACAGAAACCAGCCGACATTTGGCACTTGTGTACAGCAACCTGACTGACAGGAGCCAATCTAACGACCGGCTTTTATCGAATGGGCATGCAGGAAAACCAGCATCCGATCAGCACTAGCAACCAATAGCTGTAAGCTCTGATCAGTGTGATGGAGGGGGGCAGTCCCCCTGTCAGAACACAATAGATCAGCAGGGGAGATTGGCGCACTAACATCACTTAGTATGGCTACCTTTCAGTTTTTTGTTCAGCCCGCTGAAATGAATGGAAAAAAAAAATCACTGTGGTACCCCGCACTAGAATAAGTAAAGTGTGTGTATAATACTGAAAGGATGAACCTCCTGCGCTAGGAATGGGGCCCTATCTAATAAGCCGCTAACACTAAACCTCCTACCAAAATGAGTAAATAGCAATAAATGATATAAAGTGCAGCGCTAAACCTACAATCCCATATAAAATAATATATAAAGTGCTGAAGATATGTGCAAAATCTTGGTGCAATATACAATACAATAATAATATGCTCAAATATTCGATATAATAAATATAAATAAAAATAAGAATAGTGAATAATTAATACAGTGCAACACGTGTATTCCCACCGGGAATATTAAAGTGTTTAAAGTGATGACAATAAATAAAATCACTGCAAATATGATCAGAATGAATCCATATGAAACTTAGTGTCCAAACAAGTAAACAAAAACTCTCAATCTTCATGCTTGTGATCAGGTGTCCACACTGTGCAAATCCAAACACTAGCTACAGTGGCCCCTCACCTCCTTGCATAGACCCCACAGGGTCAGCTTGCCTTAAGAAAAAACCCTCTGATGAATCACCGGTTCTCTCAGCAGCATCCTCCTCGGTTCATATATAGATAGAAACTCACATAGTGTAAAACTGTATTTATTCAATTTACTACATAAGTATAAAAATGCCCACTCACATTTGTATCTCCAATTACAGGCTTCTATACCACATGCTATGAGTGTCTTGCATGGGTATTGTATATAGGGGTTTCACAATATGGCCGCCACGCCGGAAATGACGTCACCGCGTTCCCAGAATCCTCCTCGCATACCGACGCGTTGCGTCACGATAAACACGTGACTTCCTCATATTGTGTGGATTTGCACAGTGTGGACACCTGATCACATGCATGAAGATTGAGAGTTTTTGTTTACTTGTTTGGACACTAAGTTTCATATGGATTCATTCTGATCATATTTGCAGTGATTTTATTTATTGTCATCACTTTAAACACTTTAATATTCCCGGTGGGAATACACGTGTTGCACTGTATTAATTATTCACTATTCTTATTTTTATTTATATTTATTATATCGAATATTTGAGTATATTATTATTGTATTGTATATTGCACCAAGATTTTGCACATATCTTCAGCACTTTATATATTATTTTATATGGGATTGTAGGTTTAGCGCTGCTCTTTATATCATTTAAAGTGTGTGTATATCCGCATTTTTTTTTTCGTTTCAGTTGAAAGTGAAGTTGTCAAGGAAAATAAATAAGGAAATAAAACAAGGTGAATCTTTCCAGCAGAGACTCAGACAGCATTAAGACTTGACAGGAGTTCTAACTGTTCTTTGAAAAAAAAAAACAAAAAAAAAACATTTTGGCTATGCATGCACACACAAGTGTGGTAGGAAAAGAGTTTCTTTTTTATGTTTTTTATTAGACCGGAGATCAGCTTTTAACCTTTCTCTAGAATCTACAGATATTTCCTATTTTCTAGGTTAAATTGGCAAAAAAACAAAAGCAACATAAAATCAAGATAGTTTAAGAAGGAGCTTGTACAAATATTTTTTTTTAATCAGGCTATTACTTACTTTAGGTCTAATATTTATAGATTCTTAGTCACCCACAATATACCTACCTGGTCCTTGGAGATATTTGGTTTGGGTATAACATCTACAGTATCCTGTTGCAGCCTAATCATTGGCAACTTTGATGAAGGTATTTTGTATTTAAATAAAGATTTCCTAAAAAGGACTGGATTATTTACGTATTACATATGCATTTATAAAATATTGTGGAAAATATATTTTACATTATAGAAGTATAAAATTATTGAGCTAAAAAGAGCTGCATCCTAGGGTAAAGAAAGTCATAAGTACCTTGGGCTCATATTACTCCTCCCCTGCCAATGGATAGAAGTGCAGTCTTTCTTTGCGCCTTGATTGACTCTGGATGGTTAATCTGGTGTGTTGCTATTCAGGGGAAAACAATCCAAAAATGTTGTCGTAGTATCAGCTACAGACAAACATGTTTACAGTGCTTTATGCATGTAAAAATTCTTGTTAATTTTCTTTTTTTCCTAGGTATAAAATAAATCTATATAAAGCAGGATATAAATTATTTTTAAGAAGAGGAACAGTGCTCAGTAGGGACTAACAAAGTTAATCAACTTTTAGCATTCGTGGCATTCTTATGGGAAATATAAAAGCAGTTTATGAGTGGGGATATACTGGTTTTTATATCATGCATGTATAGATCCCGATCTAACAGCATTATCTCTAATAATTACTGTATTTTTGTTGCAGGAGACATGTAGTCTGGCCATAAACCTACTAATCAGTTGTATGTGTAGGCAGCCAGGTTCTGCCTTTAGGACCACTGTCTATGTATGGCTAGAGTGATCTGTATACAGATGATTGAAATTAACTAGTATATCACATATACAAATACAGTGAGAGAAGTTCTGCTTTTGAAAATGCAACTGTGTCAATGCTCAGCGATGGACAAAGTCAACGGGGATCCCACTGAAGAAATGGTGTTTGAAAGAATTTCAACAATGAGTGCCAATAGGGGGTCAAAATATGAGTCACATGGCAGAAAACAACTATAGCTAGTAATTCATGCATTATAGTTTACTAAATTGAGCCATTTAAGGTGAGCTAAAATAGATGTTTCATGAGAAAATCTGGTGTTTAATCATAATATGCTCATTTATTGGAAAAATACAAATTTTAATGTCACAGCTGGGAGGGAAGAGTGTTCTGTGAATTAATAAACTACAAGTCCTATCTGCCACCACAGCAGATGGACTTGTAGTTTCAATGGACTGGGATAATGATAATTAGAGATGAGCGAATTATTCAAAAATTCGATTCGGCTGATTCCCCGAATTTGCGGGAGAAATTCGATTCGATGCGAATTTATTCGCTGTGAATTTAACTTATTAAAAGGGTTTCTAGGCTTCAGAGAGCCTTTATATTAGTGCAGAACACTGTACCTTTAATTTAAATGCCCTTGGAGTCTGCTGGGGAAGAGAAATAATACTGTCAGTCAGTATGACATGCAGATGAGTGCCGTCGATCTTAGAATCACCGCACACTTCACTCATTTGGGCAGTCACGGGGCACGACGAAGAAGAAGAAGAAGAAGAAGAAGAATGAGAAGAAGAAGAAGAATGAAAAGAAGAAGAAGAATGAAAAGAAGAATGAAAAGAAGAAGAATGAAAAGAAGAAGAAGAAGAATGAAAAGAAGAAGAAGAATGAAAAGAAGAAGAAGAAGAAGAAGAATGAAAAGAAGAATGAAAAGAAGAATGAGAAGAATGAAAAGAAGAATGAGAAGAATGAAAAGAAGAATGAAAAGAAGAAGAAGAAGAATGAAAAGAAGAAGAAGAATGAAAAGAAGAATGAAAAGAAGAAGAAGAATGAATGAAAAGAAGAAGACGAATGAAAAGAAGAATGAGAAGAATGAAAAGAAGAATGAAAAGAAGAATGAAAAGAAGAAGAAGAATGAGAAGAAGAATGAGAAGAAGAATGAAAAGAAGAATGAAAAGAAGAAGAAGAAGAATGAAAAGAAGAAGAAGAATGAAAAGAAGAATGAAAAGAAGCAGAAGAAGAATGAAAAGAAGAAGAATGAAAAGAAGAAGAAGAATGAAAAGAAGAATGAAAAGAAGAAGAAGAAGAATGAAAAGAAGAAGAATGAAAAGAAGAATGAAAAGAAGAAGAAGAAGAATGAAAAGAAGAAGAAGAAGAATGAAAAGAAGAAGAAGAATGAAAAGAAGAATGAGAAGAATGAAAAGAAGAATGAAAAGAAGAAGAAGAATGAAAAGAAGAATGAAAAGAAGAAGAAGAATGAAAAGAAGAAGAAGAAGAATGAAAAGAAGAATGAAAAGAAGAAGAAGAAGAAGAAGAAGAAGAATGAAAAGAAGAAGAAGAAGAAGAATGAAAAGAAGAAGAAGAAGAATGAAAAGAAGAATGAAAAGAAGAAGAAGAATGAAAAGAAGAAGAATGAAAAGAAGAAGAATGAAAAGAAGAATGAGAAGAATGAAAAGAAGAATGAAAAGAAGAAGAAGAAGAATGAAAAGAAGAATGAAAAGAAGAAGAAGAAGAATGAAAAGAAGAATGAAAAGAAGAAGAAGAATGAAAAGAAGAATGAAAAGAAGCAGAAGAAGAATGAAAAGAAGAAGAATGAAAAGAAGAAGAAGAAGAATGAAAAGAAGAATGAAAAGAAGAAGAAGAATGAAAAGAAGAAGAAGAAGAATGAAAAGAAGAAGAATGAAAAGAAGAATGAAAAGAAGAAGAAGAAGAATGAAAAGAAGAAGAAGAAGAATGAAAAGAAGAAGAATGAAAAGAAGAATGAAAAGAAGAAGAAGAAGAATGAAAAGAAGAAGAAGAAGAATGAAAAGAAGAAGAAGAAGAATGAAAAGAAGAAGAATGAAAAGAAGAAGAAGAATGAAAAGAAGAATGAGAAGAATGAAAAGAAGAATGAAAAGAAGAAGAAGAATGAAAAGAAGAATGAAAAGAAGAAGAAGAAGAATGAAAAGAAGAAGAAGAAGAATGAAAAGAAGAATGAAAAGAAGAAGAAGAAGAAGAAGAAGAATGAAAAGAAGAAGAAGAATGAAAAGAAGAAGAATGAAAAGAAGAAGAATGAAAAGAAGAATGAGAAGAATGAAAAGAAGAAGAATGAAAAGAAGAATGAGAAGAATGAAAAGAAGAATGAAAAGAAGAAGAAGAAGAATGAAAAGAAGAATGAAAAGAAGAAGAAGAATGAAAAGAAGAAGAAGAATGAAAAGAAGAAGAAGAAGAATGAAAAGAAGAAGAAGAATGAAAAGAAGAAGAATTCCAGTACAGCAAAAAGTGTATCTGCAGAGAGCTCCGCTATTTCTGACAGTTCTCTGACAGTTCCTTCACATTTACAGCGGTTGAAACATTGTATCTATTTATTTCCGAATAAAAAGATCTGTATCCTAAATGGAAACAAATAGATACAATGTTTCAACTGCTGTAAATGAACTGTCAGAACTGTCAGAGAACTGTCAGAAATAGCGGAGCTCTCTGCAGTGACACTTTTTGCCGGCTGATCGGGGAAAATTCGATTCGTGCATCCGAAGTTTGCTAAAATTCGGATTCGGTGCGAATTGAATTTTTCCTAAAACTCGAAACGAATTCCACTTCGCCAAGTTCGATTCGCTCATCTCTAATGATAATCATTGAACTCATAGTCTATTCAGGGCTCCTTTATGGTTTTACCACTCCTTAAACACTCCTCCTTTAGCTGAAAAGGCAGTGGCCAGGGGTGTACATATGCCACAATGGGCAATATACCCCCTGTTGCATTTGGCAGGCACTACCATCTGACGAACATGACCCATTCTAGCAATTTGCCACTGCCCTGCAACCACACACAGTGCATGCAGTTGCTGTGTGATAGTCCATAAAGGAGGTTAAAACAGGCGGTGAGGAGGCAATAAAGCACCTGCTTGCCACCTGTAAAATGTGGATTACTCTTTAGATAGCACCTTAAGTGTAAATGAGCCCTTGCACTCCCTCCACCTTTCAGACTGGAAGCCTGTACATAGGTACAGGCAGAAAGGTAGAGGGAGAGTGTATAGCATCACTGCAAAATTGCACCCATGATCCACTGATAGTGAGTGCAATACTTTGCAGGCTCCTGTAGAAAAATACATATTAAATGAACATTTTTTACTTACATAAATATGTGAATTTATAATTGTTTTGATTGCACTGAACCTAGCCTTTAAATTCAATCATATACAGCATACCATTCCCTATCCTCTCCCCCTCAATACATTTTTTTTGTAAATTGATAGTGTAAATTCCCTCTTACATATGAGAAGGATCTTCTTATGTTGGCTGCCTTTTCACTGTCCTTTACATTGGTGATCAGTTGCAGAAGGACCCCTATCATTGGGGGAGAAGGGCCCTATTAATTAGTATTGGTGGCATAAGTGTTCTCATTATTTGGCATCCGTAACAGAAAGTGCCCCCATTTAAAGTGTTCAGTGTTTACATACCTGATTCAGGAGCTGCTGGTGCCTGTGCTGAGGGCTCTTCTAAAGCCAACCATAGATGATGCAAAAAATTGCTTGATTCCTCCATCAACACAGTCAGTGTTGATAAGGGGATCCCTCCCGTGGAGCTATTGTGTTCCCCAGCAGGGAAGGGGAGCTGCTGGGAGAACAGTTATTGCTAACAGCTATAGCTGCTGGCACTAATCGCATGAAAAATCCAACAGGCTAGTTGTACCCACATTGTACAACAATCTATTTGGGTACCATCAGCCTGCCCATAGATGGTTAGAATCTCCAAATGTCCCTGCTGAACCAGCCAAGATTCAAACCATCTATGGCTGGCTTTAGTGATGTTGATGGAACTATGAGGGTACTGTTGGGCAGAGATCAATCCATCCACACAGTAGGTCCAGTAGCCAGTTGGGGAGGGGGAGGTTGTATTATCTAGAAGGTACTGGAACACAGCAGCATTTCAGAATCTCCTTGAATGGATCTCCAGTTTTGCTTTAATACTTTTTCCTAAAGATGCTGCTCTGGGATTTGGTGCCTAGGAACTTGGTCACATGGTCCCAGTTGAAGGATAGGGTCATTTTTCGGGTAGAGTTTAGGGATTTAGCAATGAGACCAACACCGAGGGAATCCTGTTCAAGTTTTTCTTGTTTTTTTCTGGAAAGGTGTTTAATTTTCTCTTTTACCATATTTACATGCACTGGAGAAGGAAGGTTAGGAAGGGGGGCATAGCATTATTACAAAATCTGCTTCCCAGCTGCATAATGAAGACAAGCATGTAAATTACTTCATTTTTCCTGTTGTCACAATTCCAAATACAGAACCGTCTCATTGTTTTGAAAGCTTGCCCGATTCACATATTTTTTACAGGTGAATCCTTTGACAGGAGGCCAGAATGAATCTTGTACACACATCTGGCTCCTACTTGTAAATGTATTTATTACCCATTCAGTCGAGTATGCAGCTAACATGTGAAATGTACAAGCGTGAGATCAGCTACCCTTGCTACTAGCCGTACTCCCCTTTCCGAGAACTACACAGGTTTTTCTCTATTGGGACCTGCTGACAGCCAAAAACTCAAACTTAATCTGAAATATTTAAACAGTGTTAAATTGGCACTAGGGAAATCCTGTACACACTCCCTGTACTGCAGTTGATTTACGGGCTGCCAAGTGCCATCCCCTCAGCTAGACTCCTGCAGGGTTAATGAGAGGTCTCCATAACACCACGGTATGGGGGTGTAATTACCAGCAGCCAAGAAGCGTTAATTCTGTTTTAATTAAAGTAAACATGGAGGCAATGACACTACAGGGGTGCAACCAGACATTTCACCCCCGTATACATTAACCCTACTGATGAGAGTGTTGCAAGTCTCAGTTCAGGTGATTTTGTGAGCTGGTGCTTCTTAGAGTGATGGAACAAAGTTTTAATTGATACATAGGAACCACAAATTAAGTGGCTCAGGGCTCTTTTGCATCAGACAAGTGACATCATTTGTGGATTACAGGGTGAGTGGCGAACCATCATTTTCACCCTCTTGTTAATGTGCACATTGAATGTGTCAAAATAACACTCAAGGAGGCAGGCTGCTGATTATTACATGTTCTGTAATAGCCTGAGGGTGGGAGCGAGAGAAAAACATCAAGCTAATGAACCGTCTTGTAATGAAGATGCACAGCAGAGAAAAACAGCTTGTTAGCATGGGGGAGAGGGGTTACCCCAAATTAACCTTTCTGTCCACTGCAAACGCCTAATGACACTGCATGGAGATGTGTTTTTACTGTGTTAAAGGAGATTCAACATTATCTGAGACCAATAGTACATCTATGTGTTTACTTATCCTGAAAGAGACACAGCAGAATTGGACAGTGCTAGGTTTCAATTTGTGAACAATGTTTTACTGAATATTCCTTTAAAGAACATCAGTGCGATCCTTGAGACTGGAAGGAAAGCGGTTTAAGGCCCAGTTCAGGATTTGTGATATTTCCACTCAATGCCCCCCCCAGTCTATGAGGGTCATCCCTGCATGTATTATATGCTATTTGTTAATTGCCTTTCTCAAAAGTCTTTACACTGAGTATCGGGGCAACACACTCTGCACCATTTTAGAGTGAATGCAAGGCACTGTGGTGATGCTCTTCACTCACAGTAGGCCCTTCCAAGTTGAGAGTCGCCAAAGGGAGGCAGTTTTAGATTGAAGATGAGTATTGCAGCCTGACCTGCATTTTTTTTTTTAGATCGTTTTCTGTTGAACGACCACTTTGGAAAACTTTCACTGATCATCAGCTGCAGCCACTGATCAGTGTATTCTTACAGTAGAGGCTTCCCGCTGTCAGATTACACTATATCAGCAGGGAGGATTCCTCCATCCATTTCACTTATTTGGATGAGGGAATCTGTTAGATTTTTGGTGGAACAAAAAAAAAAAATAACTGGATATACCAGTTTTAGTTTGTTATTCAGTTGAGCATTGTTGAGCTTTCCATAGGAATAAATAGGAAAACTAATGCACATGTATACCCTTGTCTAGGACACTTTCTGTGGGGAGGCTTTGAAGCATCCAGTGGCCTCACAGCCTTCATGAATGATAGAAAGGCAAGTGGGCAACTTTGAAGCCTTTTTGGATGTGTGTGGGGAGTGTCCTTCTCTCCCAACCAAACTGTAAAGCCATATTTGGAGTCAAAACTGATCATGTACTGCTCTATGGCAACTGCAAATCAAACAAAGGCTAAATCAGCAGCTTCCTTGACTAGGATAGGAGGGTTTAGTGCTTTATTATTATTATACAGGATTCAGATAGCGCCAACAATTTGCTCAACGCTTTACAATATAAAGGGAGACAGTACAGCAATGATACAGTTCAATACAAGAGGGTTAGGAGGGCCCTGCTCCTTGGAGCTTTAAAGAGCAATTGTTCTAAAATTATAGTTATCCTCTGGGGGCTGAAGTGAGAATGCTGGGTATTGGGGGGGGGGGGGGGGTTAAGTTCTTGGGTCAGTTTCAGAGTTCGGTCAATATAAGGAGTCATGGCATGTTGGGTACTTTTTAAAGTTCTTTTTTAATTTTCACCCTTGCTTAAACACTTCCAGCACCAGGATTTCTTCTTGCAAGAAATGTAATATCGGGTGACCTTTGGCTGGAGATTATGAAAGAGTCATCTCCAAACAGATTTTGTCAGGACAGGATTAGACTCTCTGTGTATGTATGAGTGTGTGTGTGTGTGTATATATATATATATATATATATATATATATAAAATTTTTTTTTTTTTTTTTTTTTAAATAAAATGTCAGTTGATCCAGTACAGATCTTCAGGACAAGATCACACAGCGCCAGTTTCTATAAAATTTTCACTCACATCCTGTCAGTAGGTCAGATAGATCAGAACAGGAACAGACATTAATGGGTTTCAATATTAACAATCATTTATCTCCTCAAGTCAGATTATTGGACAGACCTAAAAGTGTTTTGTCTCTTTAGTGGTATGTTGTCACATATATGAGTCTCGATGTCAGTAGTGATAGAGGAGATTTGAAGGACTCTCTTTTCTTCACTTTCCTCCTATTTAGCCTCAGGCAAATCTTGAAGTGAACAGAACTGCTCAGATTTCAGAAAAAGTTGAATTTCCAGTTAATATGGCACTGTCATGTGTACACATTACCTTTGTAATAAGCCCAGAGAAAGTATCACACTGCTCCAGGGGATACTCCAGAGGTATTTTTTAATATTAGTGTTATGTTTATTTATGATCAAATGTAGACCGTACCAACACGGCACAGCTAGAGGGTTGAACAAATAGCTGGAAAATGGACTCTGAAAAGAATTGGCTGTACCATTAGTTCAAAGGAGGTTTATAGCCTTACACTGTGATACATACAAGATTGCTGGACAAAACTATAGAAACCAACAGAATACAATAACCCATCTGCTTTTCTGGTCAGGATGTTTCATTTATTGTGAATCAATTCTGGTAATGTACCGGTTTAATTCATAGCATAAACTAGAGCAATGTATAACATTTATTAAGGTGTATATATACATGATGGAAAAGGTGAAATTAACCACTTGCCTAACGGGCACTTTCACCCCCTTCCTGGACAGGCCAATTTTTTGTCCTGTCGCACTTTGAATGACTATTGCATAGTCATGCAACACTGTACCCAAATGAAATTTTTATCATTTTTTAAGACATATAGAGCTTTCTTTTCATGGTATTTAACCACCACTGGTTTTTAAACTTTTGTTAAACAAATGAAAAACCAGGTACTGACTCTGATTTAAAGACAAAGCCTTGAAACGCGTCAGTTATTTGGAGGTCTAATAGCCCCCTTAAAGACACCATCTAGGGAGATTGGACCATGCTGTACTTCTTATGATGTGCCCTTGATTTTTATTTCTTTGTGAGTATATTACTTTTTATACAATAAATCAATTTTCATAGGTAATGCACTAGGCCTGTGCACCCTTTTTTTTTTCCTTGTATGCAGTTCATTTGGATTTCCCTGGTCTGTTGAGGTCAGCAAGGCGTGAATCCTTTAGGCATCCTATGTGTGGCTACAGTTACTGTGGACTCCATCGTCAAAGCATTTGCTTGTTTTTTCTTCAGTTGCAGGCTGTCCTCTCTGATCTCACTGTGACAGCATGAGGAAAGTGCAGCTGATAACCAGCAAGTGTATTTACATTGTGATCAGCTGTGTCATTGGACACAGCTGATCACGAGGTAAAAGAGTGCTGTGGTTGGCCCTTTACCATGTCATATGATCAGCTGTGTCCAAGGGACACAGCGATCACAGAGCTCGGCTGGTGTGCACCCCAGGGGGCACACTGGAGGCACGGTTCTGGAGGACATCATATGACTCCTTCTCAGAACTAGACAACCGTGCTGTAGCCCTCATTTGGCTATAGCCCGACCATCAAGTGGTTAAGAAAAAAAAAATGAAAAAGAAAACTAAAGTCCATCAGTTCAGTTAAAGCGAACCTGTTGAAAAATACAAATTGGCATGGCTCTGATATGAATCTGCATATTAATAATTGTCTACTGCACACCCTGGGAGTCTTTGATCCCAGCCATGTGCACATATATACTTTAATTATACTCTTAATTGTTTTTTGGTCCAATACCAAGTTGAAATCTTCAGTTATCATTGCTCCAAGGAAAGAAAACCTAGACTGATCATAACCCTGTACTGCGGCACACTGGAGTTGATTTACTAAAGGATAATAGAATGGTCATTTAGGCAAGGGAAGTTGCATTTTGCAAGGGAATCTTTCCCAGAGAATAGTGAAAGTGGTGAAATTTCACTTTGTAAAGAATACCCCATCACGAACTATTGCTTGGACATGATAGGATGATGGAAGTCAGCCAAGCTTCACCTCATTTCACGAAGCTTTGAGGAACATTCCTTTGCAATCTGAATAGCCTATTTACCTTTAGTTAATCAACTGCCTGACTTCGACTTGGCACTCATACACCATACGGACAAAGTTTTTTTAGATACTGTAGTACCTGCCCATTACAACTACACTATATGGCCTTTTTTATTTATCTTTCTGGTTCAGTCTCCCCACAGTGTATTTACAAATTTGTGACCTGGTCATTATCTCTGTCGCTGCCAACTGTGTTAACTGCCACTGATCTGTCAGACACACTTCATTTTGGTAACTTCAGTATTTAATTTTTCACAAACACAAAAGAACAGATGACACAAAACATAAGCTTGCCACAAGGGGAAAAATAAGCAGTAAAGATAGGTTGGAGAATTGAACTTAGTACATTAGGACCTGGTTCACAGTAAAATGCGGTGCGGGAAACCCACGATCTGCCCATGCGATCTCCAGCGAGTATCGGTGCAGTACACTATGTGTTTGCTTGCACCGGATTGCATGGCACAAAACTACCATGTGATCTAGTTGCAGTGCATTTCGAAAAATTAATTCACAATGAATGGGCTCAAATTATGACTCACTGAATCACATTTGAATGCGGTGCACACGCCTGTGCAATTCATAGTGTAAACCTAGGTTAAATACAAAAAAAATTATAAAAAATGTTAAAGTGTATCTAAATATTGTGGCAGGTTCTAGCGCTATATTGAAGGAATGAGGACAAACAAGTGACTTCCCACAGGTCATTCTTTAAAAGATGTTTTCCCATCCATGGCTATCCTAGGTTTAAAATGAATCAAAACCCATGGACAAAAATGCAATATAGCTCAGCATACCAGCCAGATGTGGTGGCTGTATTGGTTTTGTTCCTGTGCTAGGGTGGCAGTTCCTACTTACCATATTAGAGCAGCGTTGTCACCATAGGCCAGGAAGTGTGTTAAGACTACATAACACCTTCCCCTCTCTTCAGTTCTAGAACATATGAGGGAGGTGTTTTATTCTGTGATCTGTAAATCACATGGCAAACTGGCCAGGTTTAATAACAGTCACATTTTGAAACAGCATGTGAGCTCACTACAGCAAGTTAGAATTTTTTGTATGTACCAACAAACCTCACAAAATACCTAAAATTATTTTTTTACCAGACCGAAATGGAGCAAACAAAAGAAAATAATTGTTAGGGTTTACATACACTTTTGGTTCACGTGAGTGTTCAAAAAACATTTTGCAACAAGGTTTTAACGTGCTTTACTTTATGCAGTTTTTTTTAATTTTTGTAACGTTCTCATCTTCAATTGGAAGAAAATCATTAAAAGCAAAATCTTTTCAAGCACAGTGCAAGTGATTAAAACATGTAAGGGATGCACTGTCATGGACATGAATTAGGCACTTTCAAGTTGCCAAAACCTGGCAAATGTTGCAGGTGAGATTTAAAACAATAAAAATAAAAAAATACCAATGCAAAGCAACATAAATACATTCTGAATTTGTGTGTCTACTAGACCTTTTGCTAATGTTACAGAATAGGCAGTTAATAGGCAGAAATAGGCTTTAAAATACCCATAGACATGAGATACAGTCATTCAATATATCAAATAGTTGTGAAAGTCATTGCCAAGAGACCCCAGGGAGATAAATGATCAGACGTGTAAGAAAACCTTGCCCAATAGTTGTTGTTTCCCCCAGAAAACCAACACTGGGACTGTGTTCTACGTGTGAGCCTTCCATACCTTCTTGATATGCCTAAACAGGAATGTTCCTGCAATGTGAAAATTCTTCTTTAATGCAGATTTGTTTCCAAAAAATGTCTGCAGTGGTTTGAAACTTTACTCCATATCAGACTGTCCTTGGATGTGTCGCCAGTTAACAGTAGGTGGAATCTTGCAAACTTTCCATATTTTTAAAACAAATTTGTTTACTTGTGTTTTAAAAATTGTAAAAGTTGCTGATGACATTCTTATCACTGGCTCTGGTTATTAAATCAGTAAAAATACCCCTGTATGAGGAAGTTAAATGAGTAGTTTTTACTATGACAATTTAACAGTAGTTCTCATTATTGGCAACGTTTCTTAAACAGGTTTTATTGTCTTGATCAGTGGAAACTCTGATGGTTTGCAATGGTGTAAAATGTTGGCTTTGAAAAATATACTTTTTTTTTATCCTTTGTTTTAAATATGTTACTAGATTTCCTCTATTAAGAAACCCCAATAGAATTACATAATGAGGACAGTGTAATTTAAAAAAGATGTGTGTTTCTGGGTCCGAAGGTCAAGAAAGGAAGGAAGCACGTTAAATATATGAATACATAGTTTCACCTTTTTTTTTTATGGCACACAAGTTTGAAGAACAGATATTGCCCAGGAAATAACCCTAATTCCAGATTTTGCTGAAAACTGACAGATAATGATCTGATGAAATATGGGCTTAGAGCAGTGTTCTCCAAAGTGTGGAACATACCACTGATTGCATTCAGCCTTACTGTATGTGATTTATCAACATTTGTGTGCAGTATCGCGCCATGAGAGCATGCGTTCGCTTCCATAATAACTGTAGCAGCAGTGAGCTTGTTTATATGACCTTTACCATCATAAGTATCTTTTTTTATAGGCTTTAGTGGCCATTATGGTGAGGTCTGAACACTATATGTGCCAGGTGATGACACGGGTAGGAACATTTAGAAGGACAGGTGTTTTTGTAATTTGTATACAAATTACCAAAGTTTGAGGAACACTACACTAGAGGGTAAGCTTAGCCCTGGTTCACACTGGATGCGACTTGGCATGCAAATTGCAAGCCAAGTCGCACCCTATTGGCCGAAATTAAAGCGGTCATATCGGTGCAGTTCTGAGTCAGAGCCACACCGATCTCAAAAGTATTACTTGCACTACTTTTAGTGCGATTTGCATAGACATCTGTATCAGATGTCTTGCAAATCACACCTGAAATCGGCGGGTCCCCTGACTTTGAAATCATGGGACTTCACTGTAAGTTGCACCATTTCTAAGTCAGGCTGATTGTGAACGGAGGGTAAACTGCTAAGGGAAAGCCTTCAGTTGTGAGTTCTCTTACATGCATTAAAATGTTAAATGGATGTATATTGGAGGTGCCTTCTTTGCATGGGGGTAGTGGGTGGGCAGAACTTTAGAGGAGATAATTAGGAATCCCTAAGTTGGGGAAGTCAGGCACTTAGAGGAGTACACAGAAGAAGATTTTCTGGTTAATTCAGGCAATAGCAATCATATTCTGCCACCTGCTCTTAGGCAGTGAACAGTTTTGCTGCTTGTATAGACATGCATCCATCTATCTCTAAAAGAAAAGCAAAAAAGTGTATTCATTACATGTTATATTTTCAATCCTTCCTTTTGAATTGATCTTTAAGTCAGTTAAGTATACATATAAACAGCTTGGCACTCAGTAAATGTGTGTACCCAGTTTGAAGTCAGCTTTCCTTGTCACAATAGATAAAAAGAACCAAGCTACTTATGTGACTAATTAAAGCAAAACTGTGCGCTCACCTTACTTGCTAAAGTGGCACAATACACACATTGCTTCCAGCCACCTCCTCTCTGGCCTTCCTGACAAAACTCAATGGGTGACCAAAAGGCCAGAAGGGGACTTCGGACAAGAGGATATGAGTCAAAGCATGACCATGGAAGTTCTGTTCACTGTTGTAAATTAAAGCACCCCAGGTTCTGGAGATGTCAAGGCACGCTGGAAGTAGTTTTCAGATTATTGAGGACACCTTTTCTAAGGACCTGCATCCATTTAACCTAGTATGGTAAGCTGCAGGTTCACAGTTGTAAAGAAAATATGCTTACTTGCATACATGGACTTAATAGGTCAATGCCAAATGCAAGTCATTATTTTGGTTTAGTGCATTCTCCTGTACATGAGTCATGGTTTAACAGAAACGCTCTTAATGGCTATTGGCTTGTCTTAGATGGCTGTCATACTCATAGGCTACTAAAATCACACATATGTCTGTAAAACAGCAAGACCGTCTTGGAAAAAGTCATTCAATGTATTCCAGATATTGTACTCGGTTAATCTAGGATATTGAACCCAATGGTAGGAAAAGAAAAATACACAGAATGCATTGCCCTTTCTCAAGGTTGTTTGTAATGTTGAAAGAGGAAACTCATGGGCAAGAGGAGAACTGAGAACTCTTGCAGAAGACTGGGGCAAGTCAATGGAGATTTCTGCAGAAATACAAAACTATCCCACAATCTCTATGCAGTTCGCTCTTAAAGAAGACCTAACACTGTTTTAAATAATATTCTAGCAGCAAGGGGTCTGAATAATAGCCTAAACACAGAGGGGTTTAGTATTATCAAAATTTGTTAATCTAGGCATTTGAAGGCATCCTAAACAATAAGTGGCTTTTTTTTGCAGTAAGTTCTTAATGTGATGATATCACAAAAAGTTCAAGGAGTGCTGCAAGTACATAAGATGTATTCTGTTCTTATGATTTATATTTGCGAAGAAGTAACCTATTGACATACAGAAGGATGCACAGATTAACACTTTTACGAGAACAAATCTAACTATTATATACCTTTTTTTTAAAATAATTGTTAAAGCTTGCTTATGAAATATTATAGTTACCGCTTGTTTGGTTTTACTTGCTTTGAATTTGACTCCTGCTACCCTGCCAGGTGCCTGACCTCAAGCACCATCACCCTTATTCTGTGCATAACCGTATTAAATAACAGCCAGTATTTAAAGTGAAAGTTTGGGCAAACGGCCAAATAGACAGTTGAAACACATTCATTTATTGTTTTATTTGCTGGTGGATTTGTAATTTTATCCAACCATTTGTGTGATATTAGCCTAAGGTTTCACTTTAAAGTGAATGTATAGCTTGATTTTTTTCATTAAAATAACAAACATGTTATACTTACCTGCTCTGTGCAATGGTTATGCACAGAGAAGACCTGATCCTCCTTGTTTTGGGTCCCCTGCCAGCGATCTGGGTCCCCCCCCCGACAAGTATCCCCATAGCAAGCCACTTGCTATGGATGCACTCGTGGACCTCACTCTTGAGCCCTGCTCTGTGTCCATTCACACAAGGCATTGCTCAACCCCCCCGCCCGCCAGGCTCTCCTCACTGGCTAAGTGCCAGCAGCAAGAGCCAATGGCTCCCACTGCTGTCTCTGAGCCAATGAGGAGGGAGAGAGCTGCTGCTCTCATACACATTGCTGGATGGAGATCGGGCCCAGGTAAATATAAGGGGGGCTAGAGGGAGAACAGACACCAGGTTTTTTTTTTTATTTAATGCATAGCATGCATTAAGAGAAAAAAAACTTGCTGTACTACCAATTTAGGTACACAGTGTACTCCCAGTATTCATAGCTATTTGGTTATATGATATAATTCGTATATACTGTTCAGATATATATCACTGGCAAACTGGACAAAAAGGTACACACAGTGCTGTGCTGGCTCACATTTTATGTATAAATTCACTGAACAAAATACAGTTGGGAAATGCATTATGGACTGAACTGCAGTACTAGAACAAGGGGTCATGCTGTGACACTGGATGTTGTCTGTTTAGGGAAGTGTGACTAATTCATAGACAGGGTAGCAGATTAATAGTGTAAACCTCCAGCGTAGGTGGCAAAATTAATGAAGCTGTCCAAGTCCACTCCTTAAAGACCACTAAGAGACCAGATGTTCAGGACAAATCATGCTTAACATATTGCCTAATAGAAAATACAGTTCTGCATGAGTTTATTTCATGTTACAGCACAATGCAATAACTATTAAGAACTGAAGATGGAAAGCATCCTACATTTAACTGAATGCCACTAAGGCGCTATACGCTTTCCCGATTCAATATACAGGATATGCCTAACCTAGCCAGGTGTTCCTATATCAAAATTCAACAGCTCATCACATGAATGGTGTTCTAAAAACATCAATCTCCTTCCTTTATGAACCTCCCTTTATCTAGCAGGCAGAGGGCAGCCCATCAGACTGCACACTCCTTCTGGTGCAGATCATCTATGGAGAATTATGTGAAGACAAGTTGCCTAAAGATTCCATGTAGACATAACACAGACAATGGTTTTCTATAAGGTAATAGGAAGCCATTTTTTTTTTTTTTAAATAAATCATCAAAGTTAATGGATTTTCTTTTAGGGCTTGTGTTGATCAGCTTTTCTTTGCTGCAAATGAGTTTTGCGTTCTCATACAAGTCTATGGGAGGAATGCAACATCTGATAGATTTCAGAAAGACAGTGGTTGGGCAATATAGTTAGTGCCCTTTTATGTCCGCTTCCTACGATGCCACAATGTACCCAGCAGTGTTATACTTACCTTCAGCCCTGCTTTGGGGATGGTCAGGAGACCATGCTCACAGATTTTTATTGTAAAAAAGAGCTGGCCTTGGTGTGTATCCATTGGTGTGCCATTCTTCCCTTTCATACCTGTGGATGCTGTCATTATTATGTTGAACTCGACCATCCATAGCTGTGCAGCCCTATCCGTAGGAATTAATCTGCCAAACTGTGTGCTTGTACAGCTAACACACAACCTGGCTGGCACTATTTACAACTAAAGGCTGCACAGCACAGTAAAGATCTCGGGAGTAGGGCTGATGTTACATCACTATTAAACCCGAAACCAAAAATGTAATATATTGCAGCTTGCCATTCAATAGATGTGGTGGCTGCATCAGTTTTTTTTTTTTTTTTTTTTTTAGACCTTTTCCCTCTGTTTTCCCTGGCTAGATTATACAGACACCACTCTGGATGAACACAGGAGGAACATTTGGACAGCAGCATTGTCAGTCGGAGGGTGGGGGCTGCGTTAGATGTACTAGCAAATTTACATACATTATCAAATTGAAGCCAAACTCCAGCTAATTTATAAGCAGTTACAGTAAACAGTTTTTTTTTTCTTTTTATATTAATAAAGGCTAATCAGTTTAAGCACCAGTCAATGGTAAACAGTTTGTCTCACCCTGTAACTGCAAGAGAGCTTGATCTGTTGAAAAACAACACTTACTGGCTGGATTACAAGATGAAAATAGAAGAAAGCCTAAAAAAGGAACCTAATGCAGCCATCACATCTAAGAACTACGTAGTAAGCTGCATTATAATAAATGTTTGATTTTGGGTCTGAATACTAATTTAAGGGGTTTACACTGCTGCTGAGAACACTAGTGAGTAGGAGGGATAGAAAATACATGTTTAGTCAAAGGGAAGTTGTCCTTTAACATCTCTGTTTTAAGAAAAGGTAGCTCCAGGAGCTGTTAGTAATATACACGCTGCATTTTTATCCTGCATCGCCATAAATCGAAGTACACATCTGATCAGCACTTCTTGATTTATAGCAGAATCTAGACCAAAAAAATATATAGTGAGTCCTTTCAATCGTGTGTGTATGTCCAACTGTTCTATGATGTTTATGGACAGCTTAAACTAAACTTGAGCTGTGTAGTGCTACCCCTAGAGGAGCCACTGAATTGTTTCCTGATTTTCGGTACACCTGAAGATGACACCTCTTGATATAATTCAAATAATTTATTAGGCCAAGCACGGTCTAAGGCTGGCCATACATGAGTCATTTTATACTTGACTCAACTCCCCAATCCACATACTCAAGGTGAATGGGGGAATCCCTCCTGCTGGGCTATTCTATTCTGACCATTAGAAAACTTCCCCGATGTTAGAATATACTGATCAGTACCGCAGGCTATAGCTGGCTGCGCAGATCCAGAGAATATTTTTGGGTGTACACAAGCTGATCTAGTCTCTCATCAGACCCAGGATGCTCTCCTTTGGGTCTCCAGCCACCTGCTTTGGTTCAGTTCAAGTCCTCAGACAGGGACAGGAATTGCTGTGATGTCTCCCTTTCAATCCTGCTTAGACAGTCTCTTTTTTCCTTGCTCACAAGTGGTAAGAACTCTCTCCAGCATAGTCTGAATCACACCTCCCCCCCTTCCCCATGGAGAAGGTTCTCAGTCTCTTTGCTCCTCTGAGTTCTCACCCGACTGTGGTCAACTATGGCAGGGATCCATTCAGCGAGCAGCAGCAGCTCAGTATTTTCCCCACACACCTGCTTGCTTCAAGCCTGTCCTCCCCCTCTCCTCACCAGCTTGCTGACCCACTTGTCCTTGCTGTGTGCATCAGCCAATCACCTCCAAAATTGAATCAGACCCAGCCAAGATTGCTTCCCCCTACACCGGAGACACTCTATAGACGAGCATTGCAAAGTGGTCTTCTTAACGATGACTGCTGCACTTCTGCATCAATGAATATTCAGTTTAATCCTGTTCACACTGCAGAAGAATAATATAGCAGCAAGAGGTTTTGCAGCAGGTTGCACCTGTAAAAATAAATACCTTCCTGCTTGTAAAGTTCTTTGCTGAATGTATCAGTCAGCTTCAGAATTCTAAGCCACATTAAAATCTGATTAGTGGCTGTTAGAAACTTTTAGGTATTCCCACTTCAATACATCAAGGCTTCTATATGTGAAAGCTAACAATGAGCCTGCAGTGGACGTGTTTGGAAACTCCTTTCCTACATCACTTTAGCAGATCACAAAATTAAAACTGAACTTGGGGCTGCCCTATAGGTGTGAGGAAGGGTAATTTTTGTCAGGAGATGGGCTTTGACTACTTCCTGTCTTTAGGAAGTTATATGACATCCCTGGGGTGAAGTGGTTATACTGGGATGATGCCTGCACCTGCAGGCATCATCCTGATATCAAAACTTGCAGCTGGAGATTCCCTCTTCAGCAGGGGTGATCTAAGTGGCTGGACAGCCACTCGTTCACTTCTACTGGTGGTGCAAGGGGGTGCCCCCTTTCCTACTGCCACCACCTTTCCTGGGCTCTCCTGTCTTAACGTGGAGCCCCGGACCGCTGCAACTGATACTATACAGAGAGAGAGGAACTGACATTGTTCTCTGTGACCCCAGAAACTAGAAGTGATAGGATTTTGTCCATTTTGGTTCTTTGTTTACCTGGCTGTTAATGGCCAGGAGAGCAGCCAATCAGACCAATCTGTGTCTGATCGGCTTCATTGGAGGATTGCATTGGATCTAAAAGACCACTGATCTCTTCATAAAAAGGATCCTTTCATCCTTTGTGAAAGCAATAAAGCAATTGATATAACAAAAAAAAAATTGTGTAAAAAAACATTTCAAACAAAGTAATAAAAACATTTAAAGTGCCTCCCCCCCCCCCCCCCGTGCTTACATGCAAATGCTGATACATACATCAGTCTGGCACACATTCCACCTGGCAGTACTAGGGTCATTGGTTCGAATCCCAGCCATGCCACCTCCTGCCTGGAGTTTGCATGTTCGCCCTGTGCCTGCGTGGTTTCCTTCAGGTACTCCGGTTTCCTCCCACACTCCATAGACATGCTGGTAGGTTAATTGGCTCCTGTCTAAATTGGCCCCAGTATGTGTATGTATGAATGTAAGTTAAGGACCTTAGATTGTACACCCCTTGAGGGTTAGGGACTGATGTGAATGTGCAATATATATGTAAAGCGCTGCGTAAATTGACAGCATTATATAAGTACCTGAAATAAATAAAATGGTGACTGCACCACACTTGTGAGGTATCATCATGAACGAGACCTGGTAATCTGTAAAGGCTTTTAAAGCATTGCTTGTGTTGATTTATAGGTACTGTAGTTTGGCGCCTCTCCAAAGCATGACATGTTAAGTATCTATTTACCCGACATAAAATCATCTTTTATATTTTAACAAAAATTCAGGTATTATGTAGTGTTTTTGTGCAATAAAATTCACTAAAGTTGCATTTGAATAACCGCTGTGAAAATACCGTAATAATACATAAAAAAGTGCCCCACCCACCTTTTTTTTTTCAAGGGTCTTTGTTAAAAATAATATATAATGTTTGGGGGTTCTAAGTAATTTTCTACCAAAAGAGAATTGGCACGGTAGGGAAGTTGTTAATGGCATAAGGGAAGGGCATGGACTAGTGCACAACAGCAATTCTTGAATGAAAAACAACTCTCCCAAGCAATTAGGTTGTATTCCCTGCATTTTAGGTCTTCATTATCAGTTTTGTGTGGAGTGTGTATTTAAATATTGTATCTAGTAATGAAAAAAAAACGCAGGGGCAGCAGTTTGGGACAGATATGATTAATGCCGCTTTTAATGCAGTTGCATTCAAAGACCACCTACATTTCCATATTATGGGCACTAAAGCTTTGATCTGTACCAATCTCCTAAAACAATATGGGGTTGATTTCCTAAAACTGGGGAGCGCATAATCTGGAGCATCTCTGCATAGAAACCAGCCAGCTTTCAGGGTTTTTTTTGTCAATGTTTAATTAACCACCTGCCGACCGCAGATAGCCGAATGACGGCTACACTGCGGCCAGCCAGTTCTGGGAGGGCGTCATATGACGTCCTCCCAGAACGCGCTCTTCTGCACGCCCCCTACGGACACAGCTGATCACATGATGTGGTAAAAGGCCAGTCACAGCGGCCTTTTACCACGTGATCAGCCGTGTCCAATGACACGATGATCACCGGGAAATGCAAGTGCCGGTTCTCAGCTGCACTTTCCTCACGCTGTCAGAGCGTGAGGAAAGTACTGCCGAGAACCAGCAGTTGTTAGAGCGGGGATCGGCACTGATCATCAGGGCACTGATGATCAGTGCCCTGATGATTGGTGCCCAGCAGTGCCACCCAGCAGTTCCGCCCACCTGTGCCCAGCAGTGCGCCCACCTGTGCCCAGCAGTGCACCCACCTGTGCCACCCAGCAGTGCCACACACCTTTGCCCAGCAGTGCCACACACCTTTGCCCAGCAGTGCCACACACCTGTGCCCACCCACATGTGCCCACCAGTGCCACCCACCAGTGCCCATCAGTGCAGCCCAGCAGTGCTACGAGTCAGTGCAAGAGTCAGTGCCCAGTGGTTGTGCCAGTCAGTGCCCAGCAGTTGTGCCAGTCAATGCCTAGCAGTGCCACCAGTCAGTGCCCAGCAGTCAGTGCCACCTGTCAGTGCTGTCTATCAGTGCCGCCTATCCGTGACACCTCATTAGTGCTGCCTATCAGTGCCGCCTATCCGTGACACCAGTGCTGCCTATCAGTGCCCATCAGTGCTGCCTATTAGTGCCCATCAGTGCCACCTCATCAATGCACATCAGTGAAGGAGAAAAAATTACCTGTTTGAAAAATTTTATAATAGAAACAAAGAAACTTTTTTTTTTCAAATTTTTTGCATTTTTTTGTTTATAGCGCAAAAAGTAAAGTGCCCAGCGGTGATTAAATACCACCAAAAGAAAGCTCTATTTGTGAGAAAAAAATTTAAAAAATTTCATATGGGTACAATGTTGCATGACCCCGCAATTGTCATTTAAAGTGCGACAGCGCTGAAAGCTGAAAATTGGCCTGGTAAAGAAGGGGGGATAAGTGCCCGGTAGGCAAGGGTTTTACAAGTTAGTAGCTGATTGGCTACCATGCACAGCTGCACCAGATTTTGCACTCTCCAGTTTTAGTGAATCATCCCCTATGGCTTATTTAGCCTCATCATCCTATCATTCATTTATTGTGATATTTCCCCTTCAAGGGGTCTTCCCTTCAGGTCCTAGCAAACACACAGATAAGAAAGCATCTGCACATCAGGGAATGACTTGATGGGTACAATCAATGAACATTTAGAGTGTAAGCTCCACGAGCAGGGCCCTCCTATTCCTTCTGTACTGAGAGTATTGTAATTGTACTGTCTCCCTTATATTGTAAAGCTCTGCACAAACTGTTGGCACTATATAAATCCTGTATAATAATAATTTCTAAGGCTCTCCCTTGTGACTTTCTTCGCAGTCAAGCTTCTCCCTCTCTCTGTGTCACTATCTTTTTTCTAGCTTCAGGGATTTCACATCTGGATTTCAGAATCTGTGAGTTACAAAAACATGTTTAACAAGAAAACTTGGCAGAGACCAAAGTTCACTCTGTATTTCCTTAATCAGTGCTCTGAATATGCTGTATTTTCTTTTCCTCACTTTCTCTTTCAGCTTTTTTTTTTCAGCCTGGTCTAAGTGCTTATCTATGCCTCTTCTTTTAATTTTCATCCCTTTACGCACCCAGTTTTTCCCCTTGCCCCTATCCATCTCTGGTTTGCTAGCTGCCCTGGGAGCAATGGTTTTCAGCTAGATAAGATCTATCTCCTGGAGCATTTATGATTCTGCCATAGAGCTAGACAGCTGATTCTCTCATGTTCATGCTATGTGTTTTTTTGGCAAAAGGACAATTGTATCCATGGTTCTTTATGATAATTATTAGGGCATTAAGTGGTTGAAACCAGATGCCATGATCATAAATTTTCTTTCAGGCAGTTTACAAGTCAAAGTAGAACTTCAATTGAAGGGTCAATCCACAGCGCCATGTTTTTTATTTGTTCTTACTTTAGCTTGCCATATACTCCAAAATGTTTTTGTCAGTCTGAGGTCTGAATAAAAACAACTCTAATAAATACTTCCAGCCATGTTATACAGGCTGGATTGACAAATCTCTTGTTGGCCCACTGTAGCTGTGTCAGAATACCCAAACAGTGTCTGCATCTGAAAATTTTCTGTCTGCTGCTTTTGACTTTTTAAATGAAGGATGTCTGGCAGGAGGGTGGGGACAGGGCCAAACTTTGCCCTGTTCATCAGGAAGCAGATGAAATTTGCATGCTGTATGGCCAGTGTAAGTCAGTATACTAAGGCTAGGTTCACATCTGTGCGAGTGGTGCCGCTGCGGATCCGCACGAAAATCCATGCAGCCGCACAGCCCACACAGAGAAATGCGAACCCGCAGGCGGGTGCCATTAGTTCTAATGGCACACCGCCCGCACTGGAAAATGAAACCATACTTGGAACCGAGGTGTAGCAATTGTGCGCACAGATATGGACGCGGACAACGATTTTGCTAAGATCCACCATCTTGTATCATTCTCTCTCCCTCCAGCCCCCCTCCCCTTGCCAGGATGTGGTCTGTGTGTGTGCTGAGTTCAGGAGTGCACAGGACACAGCTGGATACACTTCATGGTTGTAAACCCAATTAGTTGGTTCCATGGTGTCTGCCAGACTCTTGCTCTGGCCTGATCGTAAAGCTATAAATCCGTCAGTCACTGGACATGAAAAGCATTCCGGATGTAGCAGTAAAACGTACATTCCACTGAAATCACTTTTTCATACAATTTCATAATCCCGACAGGAACAAAGTACAATAAAAGCATATATTCAGGTAGGACATTTTAATACAAGTCACCTGATACCTTACACCCCTAGATAACATCTTCCCGAGAGCAGAAAGCGATATCTCTTTAACCGTCACAGGCAGATATGTCATATCTGGTGTCTGGACGTTCAGCAGATGATTCTGCATATTATCCTACCAGTGGATAGGATGCTACATGTACCTATGGAAGGTTATTGACCATGGTATAAGCTTGGAGGGATTTGGGTCACATCCTGGGTCTCCGCCTAAACCCACTCCCCAAATGAGGCGATTGGCCCTTGGCTTCAGTAGACACCCCCAGCTGAAAACAGGCTGTCAGGCCTGGAGAGGTAAGATGAAGAGATTGTCCCTTTCAACATCAGGAAGCAACTTTGGGAGAAAAGGTACCCTTTTGTTCAGGACACTTGAATCTGCTTAAACCAAGGACTTCGGCAAGTATTCTACCTCCCTAAACTTCTTCCTGTTATCTCTCTGTTATGTTATTGCTCTCTGTGTATATATATATATATATATATATTCTGTATATATATATATTGGTTACATCTTTTCTGTAAATATTTTTATTGCACCATTTTGACCTTTTTAGTAATTTATCCTATTTTCTGAAAAGTGCTGAATTGTTTCTAAAGCTCATTAATGCACACTAAGAATCCCTGTCTCTGAAGAGTGCTACTGTGTGTTTTAAAACCTCTGGATACATCTGCCTGCCGTGACAGTGTGTATACAGACGCTTATTCAAACATCATAGTGTTACTGCTGAGATTTGTGAGTTTCCTCCTTCTCTGTAAAAAGGTGGTGGTGGCAGTGTGAAGGATTAATTGCGTAATTAACCTGACCCAGTAACAATCGCTCTCTGGCTGTTGGCACCTAGACTGGGGTCCAGTGAGCTGGAAAATCTTTGTGCAGGGTGCAGCTGAGAGTGGCATTGTTACGCAAGTGGCAACGTGGTTTTAGATGGCTAGTCCTTTGCTCACAAGTTGGTGAGAAGGACTGGGGTCTGACGCCACGCCCGTCACACGAGGTTCCCGTGCGGGCTGCATTTTTGGAAGAAGTGCAGGGACTTCTTCCCTGCGTGTCACGGGGCACAAGAGTCCATTCAAATGAGTGGGCTCTAATGCCCGTGCAAAACGTGGCCCGCACGGCCACATATATGTGAACCGGGGCTAGAAGCAGCAAAACAAAGAGCATATTAATGATATTTATTATCTATTTTGTGTCACCATGCTTGTGCAGGATTTGGAGGTTTTATCTGTGGCAACTGAGAACATTCAAACTTTGCATGTTGCCGAGCTGGAAGTGTAGAATAGTTAATACTGCGCGTATGTGAGCATTCCAAAGTTAAAATGTATGTATAGTCAAAACATTGTTGTCTCTGTTCTGTCAAATTCTGAGACTTGAAATATTTGTTATCCATTTACTCAACACAACCTCATCTTTTAGATTTCACCAAAATATTGAGATTATGTTGTGTGAGTGCACTAAAAATTTGAGTGTATTTTTTGCTGAAAATATAGATCAGATAAACAGTAGCTCAAATATTTTGTGGCATTAACCTATTCCCGCCTGCCCACAGTACATTTACTGCAGGCGGGCAGCACGTGTCGTACATGTACATCATCCAGCCAGTTTTGGGTTAGGGGAGCACATGTGCGTGCCCCCGCTGATCACTATTGATGTCAGTGTCAGCCAGTTAGTGTACCTCCCAGCCAGAGTCAGCTAGTGCCAGATTGCTTGCCACAGTATCACAGTCCCACTATAAGTAGCCATTACCAGTAAAGCGCCATAGCTGCGTAAATTCCAGTATGTACACACCATAGTTTGTAGACGATACTACTTTCACACAAACCAATTAATTTACACTTATTAGGATTTTTTTACCGAAGACATGTAGCAGAATACATTTTGGTATCAATTTTTTAAGAAATTTGGGTTTATAGGCTATGTTTTATGACAGAAAATAGAAAATATTGTGGGTTTTTCGCAAATTTTTCTTTTTTTTTTAATTCTTATAATAAAAGGCCAGTGGTGATCAAATACCACCAAAAGAGAGCTCTATTTGTGTGAAAACAAATGATGCAAATGTCATTTAGGTACAGTGTGGCATGACCGAGCTATTGCCAGTTACAGGAGTGCAGTGCTAAATTGCAAAACATGACCTAGTCGTTAAGGGGGTAAAACCTTCCAGAGCACAAGTGGTTACATTTTCAAAAGACTTATTCAGAGGTTCCACAATGCTTATGTGACAAAATTCTGTGATGTTTACACATTCTAGATACAAGTAATGAATTACTTCTAACAAGTTACAAACAAAAAAAATACAGTTTAATCAAATATTATTTGTATTTTGGCACTGGGAAAGCCCTGGCAAACCAAACCCTATGGTGGCCTGGATTTATCCACTAAAGGGGTTTAATTTGTGAATGACTTTCATTGAACCTTCCAAACTTTGGTGTCTACAAAAAACATGTTTTAAAAAAGAAAACCTCCATGCAAAAACAACTCCTTAAAAAGATGGCAAGAAAATAATGCATTAAACAGTATGTAATATTTGCCAAAGAATGTATATAAAATGTTTGTATAAAGTAAACCAAAAAGATAAAAAAATAAGCAGTATACATAAGTATGCCATTTATGGCAAAAAATGATCCACAACTCAGACACAGAAGTAGAAGCAACACTACATACATTCAGATACGCAATGTGGTACTCCGTGGAATCCAATAAAGGCAGCAATAGAATGAGGCCCTCTTTATTTGAACTAAAACAACTACACCACATAACTAACCAATTAGCCAAAAGCATATGTAAACTGATCTTGAGAGCAATTGGGCACCTGTTTAGTTTTATTAAAGTTTATCCCAGTTGATCATTTTTTGATGATTTAAAAGCAATGTATATAAATCAACCTTAGGCCCTGCTTGTAAGACCAGACACACGACAAACTGGTACAAAAGAACTTGCCTGTGTGGACACAAAAAAAAAAACAAAAAAAAAGACTACAGATGACAGTGCATACCACCATATTTGGGAGAAAAAAAAGTTTATATATTTTTAGTACAGGTACATACACATTAGTCCCTACCCCCAAGAAGCTTACAATCTGAGGTCCCTAACTCACATTCATGCACACACATACTAGGACCAATTTAAACAGGAGCCAATTAATCTACGGCATGTCTTGGTAGTGTAGAAGGAAACGAGAGTACCCAAAGGAAACCCACACAGAAAGAGGGAGAACATGCAAACTCTATACAGGTGGTGCCATGGTTGGGATTCAAACTGATGACCCTAGTGCTGCCAGGTGGAAATGCTAACCACTTAGCCACTGTGGTAAAACATGTTTTAAAAGGTTCTGTGGACATTTACCATAGAAATGAATGCACTAAATGGAACTATGCTTGGAGGAAAACAAAGTACTTCACTCCAACTTAAACTTTATCCTATCTGTGAAGCATAGCACATGAAGCATCATGGTTCGGGAATTGCTTGCTGCTTCAGGGCGGCTTACTAGCATAAAGAAAATAATTTAAAACTGTATTAAGAAATGTTTTCCTCTTTAAACAGTCTTACCTAAGTGACATTTCATCCACCAGAGTATTTGGGCTATAGTGAAATAAAATGTAAAGATCTATTTTATTTAACCAATGTGCCACTACTTTTCCATTCCCAGAGTCCTCTGCAGATCTGTGCGGTTTATTGGTCAGTTTTGAGAGTAATGGTGTTGAGCTGCCTAGTAGAAAAACTACTGCATACAGGAATGTACAGATGAATACAATGACCACATTGTACAAAAGCAGCTTTGACAAAATGATAAATCATAGGAAAGTTTCACTGAAGTGTATGGAGGCAGTGGAAGCCGGAATAATACTTAGTACACTACATTTTTGGAAAAGAAAATCATACAACCTTGTGAAACCATGGAAAGTGACCCTGTACAGTAAACAGCTGTAGGACCACCATTTTTACATCTAGATTAGAAGACAAAGTTACAGTAAATTAGCATTCCAATTTTAAGAGTCTTTGTGGAAAACTGCTGTCACATGGGAAAAAGTACAAATGCTGGATGGGAGAAGGCTAAAGTGCCATTTCATATGACATGAGGAGATGCCCTGGAGCTATGACCCAAAATTTACACATGTTGTAAACATATCCATTATTATGAGTGACAGAAATCACATGATCAGTGTAAACAATCAGACTTAAAGTGGTTCTAAAGACCGAAGGTTGTTTTTTACCTTCATGCATTCTATGTATGAAGATGAAAAACCTTCAGTGTACAGCAGCCCCCTCAGCCCCTCTAATATTTACCTGAGCCCAATCTTGGTCCAGTGATGTGCTCATTGGCTGAGACGCAGCATCAGGAGCTATTGGCTCCCACTGCTGTCAATCACAGACAGTGGGGAGGGAGCAGGCAGGGGACCCGAAAAGAGGAGGATTGTCGCTGCTCTATGCAATACCACTGCACAGAGCAAGTGAGTATAACATGTTAGTTATGTTGAAAAAGTAAAAGCGTCTTTGCACAATAAAGTGTTTACATACTCTGAACAAGCACTTTAAAACAAGCCCTTGTTCAACTCTGTAGCTATAGGCATTGTGAAGAAATTCATATTCTAGGTTTACAACAGAGACGTTAACATTCCAGACAAAAAATGAAGTAGAGACTTGACACTATGAGCTCAAATGGTAGAGGCCCCCATCTTATTGGTAGGGTGAAGCCAAGAATAAACAGCCCACACTGAAAAGGTAGGTGGTGCAGCCCTTCTTGAATCAGGGAAATCCAGTACTACAACCAGAAAAGCTACAATTTCTGGGGAAATTGTGTGAAGTGTTCCTCCCTCCACCAGTAGTCTACAACTCACACTCTAGATTTTGTCACTCTGCTGCCTGCTCACACACCTGGGTTCCTATGGCAACTTACTCTACAGCAAGGGCAGAGAAGAGCGGTTAAAAACAAACTGCTCCAACTTGCTTACTTCACTGGCGGTTGCCATATTCAAATGGTTGTAGTTTAAAAATTTTAAATCCTACACCAAAGAGCTTTATATTGTGAGAATCACAAGACCCAGACCTACATTTTGATGCATAGTATGTCTCTAAAATATTAAAAATAAAGGCACAGTAGCAGTTTAGAAATTGCCCTTCAAATTTGAGGTGGCTAGAGTGGAGTTTCAATGAATGTCAATGGGCGGCATGAGTGGCAAACAAATGGTCATATTGTGAAAACTATCAGGACTATGGCTTAGCCGTGGACATTTTTAGTGGCAGCAGGGATAGCTGAACATTTTGATATAAGATTTGTGTAGGTGGGATTGAAAATGAGGGAGTGATGGCAGTTTAGAAATCATGTCCTGATTTTTCAGCTCACAGTCTAGCTTTTGTCAGCTCCCACTCTAGTTTTGAACATTCCGCCATTCATTCCTATGGGACCAATTTCACCACAAAAACGCCGATATTTCGTGAACCATTCGGTGAAACGTTCCACAAAGTAATAGCACACCAATCGGGAACAATCCGCACATTTCGGTATATTACTGTCTATGTAGTGTAAAAACTGTGGGAGGAGTTAGGGTAGTAAATTTGGCTATAATAATAAGAATATATATGTGAGATAACAGTAAGTGGTCTTGCCATGCAAGAACACTTAATTAACAAAAACATAAAGGACACAAATGCCTAGTGCATTACCACTTTATTAATGAAATAAAAAAGTCATACTCACAAGCCCAGTACGCAAAAGGCATGTAAATACACAAACATGAAGTGCATGCTGCTATCCCAGAGATGCTTCGGAGGAACTTTTGGAACCAGATTTCTGTGCTGGACAGACTGGGGAGCAGCCATTTATACCTCATGTACTAAACTGTTTGGCCGCATATTTGCATACCTGTCTTTGTGCTTTGTGCTCCCAGCACAAAGACTGTAGTGCCACTGAGAGCCCCAGGACCCGTTCTAATGATTGGGACCCGGGACTCCCAATTTCGTGTCACATGATCGCTGTGAAAGCCTCTGATTGGCTATCACAGTGATCACTCACTGTGCAGTCCGGCCCCCTTGTTTTTTTTCTCTCTCTATCAATGGAGAAGAGAGATACATTGTATCTCTCTAACTCCTGGCATAGAGAGAAAAAAAAATGTTTGAGAAAAAGATAAATATTAAAAAATAAAATAAAAAATAAAGAAAAAATACCTAGATCAAGGTTTGATCTAGTTCAGTGCCACGATTATTGTTTAGGTCAGGGTCAAAGGTCAAAGTCAAATGGTCAGGGTCAAAGGTCAGGATTTAAAAAAAAAATTGGTGTCAGTTCGTGTCAATGTCAGTGTGTTTTAGGTAAAAAAAAAAAGACAAAAACAAAATGCACAATATTGTTTCTGGGCTGTATTACGGGTACAAACAACAAATAACATACACATATATGATATCGCTGCGATCGTCAAGAGCTGGAGGATTTATTTTGGGTTGTTCTTTGGTGGTAGGTTATGGTAGTAACAAGAACACAGCTAAATTAAAAAAATATTTTTTTTTACTATATTGGGCCAGTTTTCCTTTAATAATAAAAATAAAATCAGGAGATATCCATTACCATTTACCACCAAATGAAAGCCCAATTTGTCCTGAAAAAAATGCTGTATAATTCACCTGGATGTACAAAGTAGTTGTGATGATATGTGCGGTTTTACTAACACATGTGAACATTGCAAAATTGTGCTTAGGCATTTAGATTTGTTTTACCCTTAGGCATGAAGGGGTTAAGCTTTCTTAATGCAGTGTTCCTCAACCTCTTTTCAGTCAAGGCACCCTTTAAAATTCTGCACAATCTTGAGGCACCAATTACAAAATATTAAAAGCTACACTAATAGTTTTACTAAACGCAACAACATTTGCACATGTGGGATACCCAACGTCAGAGGTGATTTCTTTTTCCAAAGCAAATACACGTATGCACACTGGTACTGACTAGTATTCCATTGATTCTCCTACTGATCTAATGTGACCGCAGTGTTGACAGAGAGGGGCAGGGTAGGGGCAAGCAAGGATGTTGCGTAGGGGCATGATTGTCCTTATTAGCTGATGACATCATTGAATTTTTATGTCGCCGGCGGCTAGAAAGTTGTAATGGTGCACAATGAAAACCTGTGGCTTTGTGTAACTAAAAGGCAGGCTTGATCAACCTGCTGGCTTGTATACAATTTTTGGAAAATTTTGTAGGCATTTTGCCAAGGCACACCTGAAGATACCTGAAGGAACCCCAGGGTGCCTGGGCACCCTGGTTGAAAAAGACTGCCTTAATGTCATCTCACTTTAGTTTCACATCTTGTAGTGCAGAACTAGTCAATCGGGGCTAACGTGTGCACCTATATGTCTGTTTTCCTCCTTGATGACTCATCAGACTAAGCACAGGCTTGAGGAGGAGATGTTATCTGGAATTCAAATGCAGAGATTTCTTCTTCAATCCTGCTTTTCTATTTCAAACATTCTCAGTCAGGTGCATTTTTTGATGTGCCACTAGATTTGACTTTTGCATAAAACATCTCCCACACTCAGAGCATGAAAAAGGCTTTTCCCTAGTGGGGGTTCTTTGATGCCTGGCCAGATCAGCTTCCACGTGCATCAGTTTATTTCTGTTATCATTTGAGACACATTTTGAAACTGGGTTAAAATAATAAAATCTGCACATGGCCAGATCATAATGTTTACTTTGAATAGATAACTTTTATTTACTGTCCAACCCCATCTCCACCTACTTCCACTCCCACAGCCCCCCTGTCCACTCCGTGAAGGGGCTGAAACTTGTATGGGCAGCAACATTATGGGGCTTTTTTTTTTTTACACATTTATGGTTCTGGCAGTACAGCACTGTATGATTTTGTCTCATCTGACAAGTTTATGGTTTTGTCTGTATGACAGCAGCTCTGCCCCTGTGGATACATTTCTAGTCTGATTGTGTTCCTTTACTTATTGATGAGAATTTTTTGAGAATTTTTTTTCTTATATGTTTATTTGTGCTGTTATTAGTTACCAGTTTTTGGCTAGTGGGAAAAAAAAATTAGCTGGCCTAAAGAGTAAATCTGGCCTTTCCTGATAGCCAAGTTCCAACCACAATATGTGGGTCTGGGTGATGGTCTGAATCATACCATTACCAATTTTTATCCATTATAAGAGCTCAGGGGCGGACTGACCATTTGGGAACTCGGGCACCGCCCGAGGGCCCTGGGTCAGTAGGGGGCCCCATGAGATGCCCCTGGTACCTTTTTCATAGGCTTTTTTGGGTGTGGTTTGAGTGTGGGCAAGGACACAGGGGCCCCATGATCCCCTATTGCCCGGGGGCCCTATGAGTTGTCAGTCCACCCCTGCAAGAGCTTTAAATGTTATCCACACTATTAACTGCAAGCAATTGTCAGATTTGCAAGCTTGACACAAGTGTGTATATGATGAAATTCTGATGTTATCACTTCATTTTAGAGGTCAGATACTGAAAGTACTGAAACAGAAGGGTGAGCAAATAAACCAGACAGCTCACATTTTCAGAAATTTAAGCAATGGCAGCCTTCATGTTTGAAACAAGAAAGATCTTTGTTAATAAAATAATAAAGGATCAGATCCTCTAATGATGATACTTAGGTTTTTGTTAGTTGATTCACTCACTTGCTCTTTGTATCTGTAGAAGAGTCCAATGTGGATCCCTGCACTGTAAAACCTAGCGTTGCCTTCTACTTCTGGAAATTCACTTCTTTATTATTATTATTATACAGGATTTATATAGTGCCAACAGTTTGCTCAGCGCTTTACAATATCACGGGAGACAATACAACAACAATACAGTTCAATACAAGAGGGATAGGAGGGCCTGCTCCTTGGAGCTTACAATCTAGTAGGGAGGGGCTAGTGGTACAAAAGGTAGTAACTGTGGGGGATGGACTGGTTGGAAGAGTAGAAGATTCCATTATTAGCTGAGGGCAGGATAGGCTTCCCTGAAGAGATAGGTTTTCAGAGATTGCCTAAAAGTGAGCAGAGTAGGAAATAGTCTGATAAATTGGGGTAGAGAGTTCCAGAGGATGGGGGAAGCTCTGGAGAAGTCCTGGAAACGAGCATGGGAGGAGGAGACAAGGGAGCTAGAGAGTAGGAGGTCTTGCGAGAAGCGGAGAGTATGGTTTGGGTGATATTTGGAGACAAGATCGGTGATGTAATTTGGGGGAGAGTTATAAATGGCTTTATATGTTATTGTTAATGTTTTGAATTTTATCCGTTGGGCAATGGGAAGCCAGTGGAGGGATTGGCAGAGAGGGATGGCAGATACAGAATGGTTAGTAAGGTGGATGAGTCTGGCAGCATTATTCATGATAGACTGAAGAGGGGATAGCCTGCGATTAGGTAGGCCAATGAGGAGGGAGTTACAATAGTCAAGCCGAGAGATAACCAGGGAGTGAATAAGTTGCTTAGTGGTTTTCAAGGTTAGGAATCTTGGAGATGCTGCGGAGGTGAAGTCTACAAGATTTGGAGGTAAAAGGACAGATGGGAGTCTAGGATTACACCTAGTAACCTGGCATTAGGGGAGGGACTGATGATTGTGTTATTGATCTTGATGGAGAAGTCAGGGGAGGGGGCACGGGCTGGGGGGAATACTAAGAGCTCAGTTTTGGAAAGACTGAGTGACATCCATGCCAATATGTCGCTTAGTGGGTTAGTAATGCGAGAGGTGACTGAAGGGGTGAGGTGAGGGGTAGAAAGATAGATTTGGGTGTCATCATAGAGATGGTACTTAAAGCCATGGGAGTTTATTAAGTGACCAATGGAGGAGGTGTAGATGGAGAAGAGAAGGGGTCCAAGGACAGAACCTTGAAGGACCCCTACAGAAAGAGGGAGTGAAGAGGAGGAGGCAGTGTTATAGGTAATGCTGAAGGAGCGCTGCGAGAGGTAGGAGGAGAACCAGGAGAGAGCAGAGTCTTGAAGGCCAAGAGAGTGGAGTTTTTTGAGGAGGAGGGGATGGTCAACAGTATCAAAAGCCTCAGAGAAGTCAAGTAGTAAAAGTATGAAGTAGTGGCACTTGGTTTTAGCAGTTAGTAGATCATTAGTGTGTTTTAGTAGGGCAGTTTCAGTGGAGTGCAGTGAGCGAAAGCCAGACTGTAAAGGGTCAAGAAGGTTGTTGTCAGTGAGGTACAAGCTCAGGCGATTGTAGACTAAGCGTTCTAGGAGTTTAGAGGTAAATGGCAGCAGGGAGATGGGTCTTAAATTGTTCAGGTTGGTGGGGTCCAGGGAGGGCTTTTTAAGTATGAGAGTGATATGTGCATGCTTTAGAGGGGAGGGGAAGGCACCAGTAGAGAGGGAAAGTTTGAAGATGTGAGTGAGGGAGCATAGGATGGAAGAAGAGGGTGACCGTAGTAGTTGTGAGGGGACAGGATCCAGGGGGCAGGTAGTGAGACGGGCTTCTGAGAAAACCTTAGTGAACTCTTCAGTAGTAGCAAGGTACAAAAGAGGAAAGTGTTGAGGGAGGTTTAGTATAAGGTATGCTAAGTGGGATGGATGTCTGTGCAGTGGCAATGCCCCTACAAATTGCGTCAATCTTGTTTTTGAAATGATTTGCAATCTCGTGAGCAGTAAGTGAGGTACTGGGTGGAGGTGGAGAAAGTAGAGAGTTAAAAGAGACGGAAAGTACTGGATGACACTTCTGCTTCATTCTCCATAGCTTGAAATTTTACCCCACTGTAATGGCTATGAAAAAAGGAAAGAACATAAATGTGTCCACCAGTGTTCCAGTTAGGTATAATTTTTCTACTCAAATATGAATTTTGGATGAGCCAACTTTCTCTGGTAGCTTTTCTTTGAAACAATCATCCAGATCTGATGCCTCAGAAGGCGAGGGATCCTCCTCAGTTGACAACTCCTCTTGTTCTGTGTCTTGTATTAAAGGGTGAATCTCCTTGCAGGTTTCTTTTTTGCCAGTGTCCAGTCATCTGAGAGAAACTGCATATAACCTAGTTGTAATCATTAAAAGCCGCCTATGCCCTGCACTGCATGGCCAGGAATTAAAGATTTTAGTCCCCATTCACACCTCTGCATTTTAGCATGTGTGTTGCAATGCAAAACACCACATGTGTCACAGGAACACATTACCCAAAGTGGCATTCACATCTGTGCAAAGCATTTTGAAAATTTAGACATGTTAGTTTTTATGTGCATTTTCATACGCTGGGAGGCCCATAGATGTCTATGGCAATGCATGAAAATGCATGTATAGTGTGTCATATTACCTTTTCATGCATTGCCAGGCCCTGGAAATAAATACTTCCATAGTCCACAATAAAATCAATCTTTATTGGCCAAACCAAATATTCACCACACCACAATGCATAATGAAAATGTGTGTCAATGCATTTAAAAGATGAACTGAGAAACTGACAAAAGCGGAACTGGATATATGTGAACTTACAGTAAAATGCACCTACTCATTTACATTATTTAAATGCAATAGTAGGACTCCTTGAAATAGTACAGCCAAACTCAACAAAGGTTATCCTATCTTGATAACAGTCTTGGACAATGGTTTATTTAGTTACCCTATAGACAGAGAAAGAGTAAAACTATTGCTGTGGAGACTTTTAGCATGAAAATCCACAATCAGGTTTGATTATATTGTCAAAGTCTACATTGTAGAACTTTTATCTTTGAGTTTAGTCTTTGGTCAGTGAAACTCTGTGCTATCTATACATCAGTAAGATTTAAAACAGCCTAAAAAAGATGTTATTCTTGGTATACAACAATTTATCTACCGATATACAAATACGCCTCCCACTCTTTCTTTCCCGTACAGTCTGAGTTTCTCCATACGGGAGAGATTAATTCCACATGTCTCTTGGCTGTCACGGATAGATACGTATGGATGTCTGTGGCCTGCTCACAGATGGGATTTGTGTCTTTGTTTTTGCTAAACTGTGGCTAGTATTCAGTCATCTGCAGAGTGACTAATACCATGACTGGGAGACAGTGTGGGGTTCATTAGATCCCTCAACAAATCTAATAATACACCATCCCAGACATAACGAGTGAGATCACTTCATCTAATATGCTACATAACAATGGTAGCCGTTAACATGGATATCAATGCATGGAAGTCATATCACGTATTAGAAGACTACTGTTCTACTGTTCAGTTTAGCTTTGATATTCTTGTTATTTCAGTATAGACTTATCTCTATTGTGGCAGGTATTGTCATCCTTATGCCTGGTACACACGATACGTGTTTTTCTTTTTTTGTTTAACCCAGACGGCTTAATGAAAAAAAAAAAAAAACAACAGAGGAGGTCTCTGTACTAACTATGCGATGTTAGTACATCAGTCTTCCCACTTTGCTATTGTGTTCTAACAGGAACTGCCCCCTACTACCAGAACACAGTTGACAGCGTTTGCAGCCAATGGCTGAGCGGATGCCGATCCGCTGCTGGATTTCCAGCTTGCATTTGAAGCTATTGAAATGTTATTACTTGGAATACATTAAGGTGGACATTAAATGGCGTGGCCTGCCATTCAGGGTCACTCACATGGACAGAGCAGCCCTCTGGAATTGTTATGCTGAACAGCAGGTGAGCAGGGCAGTCAGGGACTACATTTCTCATAAAAAAGTAACTTGTGGGCAGAGGCATATAAATATCAGAGCCCGGGAGATTGGCCAGGAGAGTGCAGGGAGGGCCTGAAGTGCTGAACTAGGCCGTGGAGATAAGGTTGGAGAGAGAGGAAGAGCAGAAAGACTAACCACCCTGGTCTGCCACACTGCCCAGCAGGCCAATCTGACAGCAGGAGACCAGACGGTATGCCATATCTAAACCAGACAGTCCGTGGACTGACCCTGTCTGAAGGAAAAGACGGACCGCTACGATAGAGAAACCCATTCACCCACTAACCAAGTGAATACTGACAGTTTGCCACCTCATCTATCTACCTACACATAGTTGTGAACATTACATATAGTTGCCCCAGTTTTCAGCCTAGTTCTCCCAGCCACCATCATTTGGGATACATCTGCATTACAATTTATTATACAAGCTGACCCCAGGACATACCGTTGTAGGCCAGGATACAGGATTCCCTTTTTCAACAAAGCAGGATCTCTACTACTGTTCATTTTGCCTTTGATATTCAGAGGGAGTTGTCTTTGTCCATAGACACTCATGCTAATTGTTGTTGTTCATTACTTCAAGCCTACCCTATGTTTAGTGCTTTAAGGGGACCCTGCACTAATTTGCTACCACCAGGAGGAAAAGTGTTAAATCTCCCCTTTTCCCTCACTATCTTTGTTTTGCTATCCTGAGGAACTATAATCCACACCTCAACTTAACTTCATACCAACTGGGCCCCAACAAGCCCGCAGAAGACACTGTAATGCTCTTAAAGGGACATTGCTCAATTCCAAATGAGAATTTTCTTTACTGCACATCTAATCCTTGTCATCTAGTTTTGAGGTCTCACAGTGAGCTTATCTGTTTCTTGACAGTTGATCTTGCTCACTGGGGATTCAGCAGTCCCCTCAGATTGACCAAGTTACCTTTAATTCCAATATAAACTTCATATTGGTTTATATTAACTTATGTGTAAGTCCATTTTACAGTTGTGATTTATTATGGTCACAAGAGTATGGTGGTGTCAGCAGAGGTTGGGCTTTCAGCAAGAGGTTCAGATTGACAGGGAACCCAAAACAAATCACTAAGCAACCCTTACAGGGGTAGTGCTACACCAGTTTGACAGAATCCAGTCATGAGATCGGCTTCTGCAGACAATCAACTGTACATACATTTTTTATTGACTGACTCAAGGCCTAATTGCAGAATGTCTTCTTTCTTCAACCTTACCTCGTATGATCTTAAAGTGTTACTAAACCCAGGACCAGGGGTGGACTGACCATTTGGAAACTCGCCCACTGCCCAAGGGCCCGGGGTCAGTAGGAGGCCCCATGAGATGCCCCTTGTACCTTTTTCATAGGCTTTTTTGAGTTTGGGCAAGGACACGGGGCCCAATGATCCCCTATTGCCCGGGGGCCCCATGAGTTGTCAGTCCGCCCCTGCCCAGGACCCCGCTTTCACTATATCTGGTTCCCCACAATATACAGAACATGGAAATGCAATTATTTTAGTAAACATAAACTGCTAAATACCTTTTTTAATCAGCAGTATATAGCAGTCTTGTTACTTCTATCAGTGTCCAAGAACTGGTTAAAACTTGGAGGAGGAGTTTTCATTCTACTCTGGGAAGATGCAGGACCCCTGACCTCTGTCTGGACAGTGCCATTTGGCCCTGTGCTGATCACATGCACTCTCCCAAGAAAAAAAAAACCTCTCTAGTAATACACACCAAACGGAGCATGTGCAGAGTGACTCCACACGATATGTCTTATCAGGAGATAAGAGGGGGACATTGGAAGAAGGGGAGGATCAGAGAAGTTAGGCTCAAACAGTGTTTTTACACAATGCAGAGGATTAACCCCTTAGGTTCCACAGTGAGTATAACAAGCATACTTTACTGCATATACAGACTGATTTTACTGTTGTGGATTTAGTAAACACTTTAAATACCTTGCTAAATAAATACCTATAATGGTTGTGAACCTCATTTTCTGACTTGCCCTGAATCTATATCTGCTGAAGCACCCTTTGCCTGAGTCCACTGTAGCCTCATGCACCAATAATACCATGAGAGGGAGGATGCACAGCACAGGATCATGCAAGAGATTGAGTCTTAGAAGGAGTATGAGAATCCAAACATGAGTTTCCATAAACCGGGTTTAAAGGTCAATTTGTAGACTTTCAGATTAAAGCTTATTTGCATTGTTTACTAGAAAGCCATCGGAATTCATTGAGTGATTTTGCCTTTTGTCTCAAGTTGCCCTTTAATAGTTTCTGCTATGTTTAAAACTAATTGATATTTCTCCTTGTCTGTAATGCATCCCTTGGGATTACCTGAATTAACAATATCAATTATATAATTGTTCCAGAAATCATGTAGGGATTGCTTCAAAAACAAGTTTTCTGTGTTTATTGTTCCCTGCTTATCAACTCTGCTTTCAGTACTAAAAATTTAATACAGGTTGCATTTCTACTGTGGGCTAGAAGACTCCATTGTATTTGTTTGTATGTCTGTTCACTAGAAGGGTTAATGGCAGAGGTTACAAAAACCATAGGAGGTGCTAACATCACGTTAATGACGTGAGTTTGTGTTCCCCAACATGTTTTGAGTTTGCCAAGCACTTAGAAAAGCGTCATCAGAGTAAACATAGACTGGATGAGTTTCGTAGAGTGACCGCAGCTCACCCTGCCTGCCGGGATGTGTTTATCTCCCAGAACCCTCCACAAGTGGTGGTCAGCGCTTGTTCTCTCCACTAATTAAAAAATAACAATGTACCCACTTGGCTCTCACAAGTGTTTTTGTTTTAATCCCAAAACCTAATTTACACTGTATTTTTCCAACAGAAATTTGCAAAAGGATAATGTATGAGCTGTCAAATGTTTTTTTTCACAATGTCCCCCGCATTATTATCATGTTACTAGTGACAGGATACATTAAACCAGTGTTGTATAGCATTTTCTTCTCCTAGGGTCTGATAAGTTATGCTAACTAGTGTGATGTAAATGCTAATATCAATTTTTATATTGGAAGTTGAAAAGGAGATTTAAGGAGGCACAGTAATAACCAGACAGCCTGTTGCTCACCTGCTTACATCTTTCACTAAATAGCTGGAATTGTCCTAGTGTAGGCCATGCTTTATGTTGGCCAAATCTGCAGAACAACAGACTGTACCCCAGTATAGGAGTAATAGAGAACAGGGGAACAACCTAGTATAAGTGTGAAAGCTCATTGGATTGCACTTATTTGGTCAAGTTCCCAATATGCAAATCTGTATGTGCTTAAAGAAAAAAATCAATTGGAGCTTTCCTGCATTGTGGCTTCTTGCAGATCTATTATGGGATGCTCCCTTACATGAGCTTTCCAGGTTTTTATTAGCTAGCCAAAAGAAATAACGTGATAACTGTTCGGGTGCACAAATTGGATAACTGCATATTACCAACCAAAATTAGATATGGAATTGAAAAAAAATTCTTTGTTTCTGTTAATGATGACAAGCTTTATGGCACCCTGGTTAGTTCTTCACATAAAACAGAATCATCTATACAGCACATTCATAAAGGATGCTTCTGTATACAGGTGAAACTCGAAAAATTAGAATATCGTGAAAACTCACCTGACCTGAACCCCATAGAGAATCTATGGGGCATTGCCAAGAGACAGATGAGAGACATGAGACCGAACAATGCAGAAGAGCTGAAGGCCGCTATTGAAGCATCCTGGTCTTCCATAACACCTCAGCAGTGCCACAGGCTGATAGCTTCCATGCCACACTGCATTGAGGCAGTAATTGCTGCAAAAGGGGCCCAAACCAAGTACTGAGTACATATGCATGCTTATACTTTTCAGAGGTCAGATATTGTTCTATGTACAATCCTTGTTTTATTGATTGCATGTAATATTCTAATTTTCTGAGATTGTGGATTTGGGGTTTTCATGAGATGTAAACCATAATCATCACAATTATGACAAATCTTGAACTATCTTGCTTTGCATGTAATGAGTTTATCTCATATATTAGTTTCACCTTTTAAGTTGCATTACTGAAATAAATGAACTTTTGCACGATATTCTAATTTTTCTAGTTTCACCTGTATTCGTTGAACATTCACCACAAATTCACTGAGGAATATGAAGTCTGTAGATAGTAGGTTCTCTGGGTGACTAGAAGCATTCCCTAACATTCACCAACATCTGAACAGGAAAAGTGTCTTAATGGAACATTCTCTCAGTATATAAATAGGGAATGTTGCATTCCTTGCACATTTGCCATTAAAATTTGTCAGATGGTGATTAATTGGATTCATTGCATTTTAGAATGACAATGCAATGATTGTCTGTAAATAGTGCTGTCCTAGTGTTTCCAGTTTTATTTATTATAAAAATGAAAAGAAAAGTAAATGCATGACCTCTACCCCCAGACAGTTCCAACCTGTCAAGCCAGGTATACAGACAAGCATCTGCATGGCAAGTTGGCTACACGTTTGTGCTGAAACTAGCTTACATGACCCATTGAGAGGAATACCCTAAAATCTGGGTAACCTTCCCAGAGTTCCAGTTTCTGATGATGATAGACACCAGGCTTTTTGGCACCCTGAATGCCCAAGAGAGGGAACCAGAAAAGGATGGGGCTTGTAATCCAGCTACCTGTTTTCTGGTGTAAGTCCTCCTTCACCATTTATATCAGAGTCTGTCAGCTTGGAAATGATAGAAAACTTTAAGTAAACACTCCCTGATTAAGGTGCCTTCCTTTGATTTGGGGAGCAGCTCCCCAAAACTGGAACTCAGCAAAAGGGGAGCTGACATCGAGTTTCACTCATCCAGAAGTAGCAGTATAGAAAGTATGGGACGCCACTCACCCAGCCCAATGCACATAGGTGTATGTGAAGGCCTCAGCTGATGCATTTCTCCTCACCCACCAGAGTTTAGTCATAGAGGTTCTCTGTGGCTAAGCCCTGGTGGGACAGGGTGAAATGAGTCAGAGCAGTGACCAGTGGAACAGCTTTGCCAGTGCAGCATTGGCTGAGGCCACCACATACACCTGCATACATTGGACTGGGTGAGCAGTGTCCCACACCTTATGAACTGAAAATGTTGTCGCTGCTGCATTTTTGGCAGTGTACTGCAATCTACACTGAAGAGAAAGCAGGAGTAAAATAATATTTTTAAATGAACCTGTCCTGTGTCCATATGGAGCAGTGGTCTCTAAACTGCGACCCTTTGCTTGCCTTTATCCGTCCCGTAGGGCACTGTTCATCCAACTAATATGAAGTACCATTCCTCCCACTGACATAAATGAGGCACAATTCCTTCCACTGACACCAACAATGGGGCACTATCCCTTCCACTGACCCTTATAATAGGGCACCATTACTGTCATTGATATAAATGATAGAATAATATTCCTCCCACAGACACCAACAATGAAGCATGATTCCTTCCACTGCCACCAATAATTGGGTATTATTTCTTCCACTGACAACAAAGATGGGGCACAATTCCTTCCACTAATACCAATGATGGGGCAATATTCCTCTTACGTATACCAATGACGGAGAACTAATCTTTCCACTGACACCAACTATTGGGCATTATTCCTCCCAGTGATATCAACGATGGAGATAATTCTCCAGCTAATACCAGTGATGTGACACTATTCCTACTCCTAGCACCCAAAGGCGTTATTTTATTGTTTTGTTCCCACTGACCATCAAGCATGAAGCATTGTTTACTCTGACTAGAGCTGGGACATTTTTTTCCTGCTGGTCACCGTAAAGTTTGCAGGAATGAAAACTGTCCCTTTGATTAAAAAGTCTGGAGACTTCTGATATAGAGAAAAGCACCAGGTTCATGTTAATGCCAGCTGCACATGAGAAGTTTCCTTTTGCTTATGCATACAGTACAATAACCACAAAATTGATATGGGATTTTAAAGATACCAAATATGCCAACCACACATTTGATAAAAATACAAATGGGTCAGCTATAGTGTTATAAATTAAAATGCTTTATTAACCCAATCTTGAAATTTCCTAAATAAAATAAAGGGATTGGTACGTCCCTTAGTACCATAGTGCTATGAAAACTATGGTATACATAACACGGGTTAAACATATATCCCTCTGTTAATATCATATGATGACATCAATGAGATGAGACTTTGCAGGGTGGCACTCTTTACGGTTGGAGGAAAAGAGATTTAATCTCCAAATATGGAAAAGTTTCTTCACTGTAAGAGCTGTGAAAATATGGAATAGACTCCCTCAAGATTTGGTTCTGGTCAGCTCAGTAGATTGCTTTAAAAAAGGCCTGGATTCTTTCCTAGATACACAGAATATAACTGGATCAGGGGCGGACTGACAACTCATGGGGCCCCCGGGCAATAGGGAATCATGGGGCCCGTGTCCTTGCCCAAACTCAAAAAAGCCTATGAAAAAGGTACCAGGGGCATCTCATGGGGCCCCCTACTGACCCCGGGCCCTCGGGCAGTGCCCGAGTTTCCAAATGGTCAGTCCGCCCCTGAACTGGATACTAACATTTATAAGTAAAGTTGATCCAGGGAATATCCGATTACCTCTCGGGGGATCAGGAAGGATTTTCTTCCCCTGCAAGAGCAAATTGGATCATGCTTTGCTGGGGTTTTTGCCTTCCTCTTGATCCAATGTGGGTATAGGATTAGAACTTGCTTTTTGTTTTGTTTTTTAATGGTTGAACTAGATGGACTTTTGTCTTTTTTCAGCCAGCCTAACTATGTAACGAGATTAGAGATCATTATCTCTTTGCTAAAGATTTGTAAATGGAGTCTATGGCCATCGCTTTCCTTCCTGAATTCATGCCTGCAACTGTGTGGAACCCAGTGGATTAAATAGAACTCAGACTAAAGTATACAGAGTGGACTTTGACTTTACCATAGTTCTAATGTTTCCTAGATAGAATTAATGGCTCACTTATTAATTTAATTTGTCAGTTGCATTTGCTTTTAGACCAATCTGTTGCAACTGTGTTTATGTTACAGCAGTCAGAGTTGTTGACTTCAAAGGCTGGATCTTTGTGTTTGTTTGAATCCAATGTCTTTGTGGGATTTTATCCCAACTTTAAATGGCCATCATTCAAGTGTTCATTCAATGTTCCTCTCAGTTTCCAAAGACACATACAATTCTGTGAAAAAGTATTTCCCCCTTCTATTATATATATATATATATATAATATTTTTTTTTTTGTATTATTTTTTTTTTTGCTTATTTGTCACACTTAGATGATTCAGATCATCAAACTCAATTTTAACCAGTACAGGGCATCACTGCTGCACAAAATCACGTATATATACTGTACACGTGATTTTGCATTCTGGGTAGGAAGCGCGCGCACACCCTACCCGCGCCGTCATTCATGGCCTCGGCTGTCAATCACCGGGTCCTGGCTGGTGATTACTGGCCAGCAGGCCAGTGATCGCCGAGTATCTCCGATAGGGGAGAGACCTGTATGTAAACAAAACAGATATCTTCACTGCCAGCTCCTGCACACTGCTTTGTATGGCTCTGCATAGCAATGTGCTTACAGTGAAACACACACATAGCCCCCATAGTGAAACAGCACACAGCTAACCCTTTGATCGCCCCAGATGTTAACCCCTTCCTGCCATTAATACACTGTCAGTGCTTTTTATTAGCACTGATCACTGTATTGGTGTCACTGGGGATGTCAGTGACCCCAAGTCAGTTCCTCCCCAGTGTCAGAATGCCCACTGCAGTCAGGCTATAAGTCACTAATCGCAGCCATTACTAGTAAAAAAAAAATTCTGGCCAATGGAATCCATTAACGGTCAAACACTTGACATGCCTAAAAGCATGTCCAATCCCCGGCTTTAGGCTTGTTTTTTAAGCAGCTTTTTCCTGCCAGGAGTACGGGTATTCAGAGGGGAAAAGCAAATGCCTATTGTGCATGAGCCCAAAAAAAGTTTGTTTGAGTCAAGCTGGTTCATAGGAACTATAACCTTCACTAATAGACACACAAGCCGGGCGTGTTATATAAATTGTTCAGTATGTAGGATAAGCTGCATAAGGTATACAGCACTGTGTACAGCTTGGTCCAAACAACCCATTTTAAAGGAACAGAAAGCTGAGGTTTGGCTTTAAAACACATGTACGTAGAAGATTCACATGCAGAAAATGTTTGCCATATGTCAGATTCTCTGCTTTTTATATGTGCCCCATAGACTGATTTCTGTCCAGCTGGCCATATGCTAGTAAAATTTTGTTTGAAAATGTCCATTTTCTAAACCTATGTTCAATTTTCTAATGGTTAGTGTGGCCAAATCGACAATCAACTTCAGCCAAAGTGACAAGAAAGTTTGAAATATGATTCGTCTTGAACAAACGAATATCTAATTGTAAATGTGATTTCCTTTTGGGAAATAATGTAATGCATACATATGTCCTAGGTACAAAAGATACTATACCTGTTTAGTACATCTGGAATTTCATGCATGCAAAATTTGAAGGGACAATATTTGAAATTTGAAGGGAATTTAGAATGAAATTAGTTGACTTGGGGGCAGAACAAATTCTCTTAGGAATGATTTTTCAGAACTTCTGTACCAAATTCTACTAGTGTATGGTAGCTATACGTGATTCCTGCTTGTCAGAAGAATAGCTGGGAAACTCATACACACTAATAAAAATCTGCATTGCTGCTGAAACCTAAAAAAAATTAATCTCTATAATTTTGAAGAGAGCCTGTCTGTATATAAATTTGGCAGAGAGAGACTGGCTCGGTGGCAAAGGGCTTACCAGGTAGTGAAGCAGGGATAAAGAGGGCGACTTTGGGACTTGCACCTTCATAAACAAGTCTTTTTCTGTTTTTAGATCTACATCTGAATATAATGGGTTTATTGTAAATAATTTATAAAAACTTTGTTTCACTTTTATAGTTCATAGTTATGTGTTCATACTGGCAGCCATATTTGCTGAAGACACATAGGCTATGCTTTCCGCATAGCAGTGTACTGTTGTAAAGGAAAATATTAGGCAGGAAACATGTAAAATGTTAAAAATTATGTTTTGGTAAACATGTCTATAATAAAAGTATCCCTGGAGAAATTCTTTTTCGTTTTGGATAGAGTGGATGGACATTAGAACACCTGCCAGTCTGTTGCCTGTCACACTGTCTGTGCCACTGTTGGGGAGACTTACCCTCTTTATCTGTTCTGGTGAAAGTAAAAGAAAATCCCAATTTTTGAGTGGCCACCAGAACAGGAATAGAAGGGCAATCTTCCAATGGGAACACTGGTTATCTAACCCTGGTGACTACCAAGGATTGCCTAACTTTATAGGGATTTCCTGTTGCAGCTAAGGGGACAAGAAGTAAAGGGAAATCTCCTCAATGGGACAGAGAAAGCAAAAAAGAGGGTTATGTAATCCAAACCGAAAACAACAAAAAACATGGTTTGCCTTTAGTTCTACTTTAACCAGGCATATACAGCAACCAATTCAACAAGCAAACTGCACAGTGCAACTATGCAAAGCAACCAATCAGAATTAGTTTACCAAGTTGGAACAATACAAGATCGCTTTTAATTCGTTGATTTGGATACTGCACTTTGCTCCTTGCATTGTGGTATTGAAAATTAAAATGATTCTTACTCAAGATAATTTTCTTCTCACTATAATATCAGTACACAAAGCTCTCATTGCCAAGTCCATCCATTGGATATGTTTTTGTTTGTGTTGCCAGTTGGTGAACATTACCCCACAGAATGTAAATATCTGAGCGAGTACAGATAAACAAGCATGTTTACTTAGTGTACCCTTGGGACCTCTTCAGGGACCCCTGAGCAAAGCTGCTCACAACCCAATACACAAATAAATATAATGTACTGACATATTGTAGAGTACATATACAACTATACAACACTGGAAGTCATTAAAATCTAATTATAAACAGGGAGGGTAGCACACGTTGCATTTTATAAGCCAGCAACAACTTTTTGGCCCAGAAATGGTCAGCTGAGTAGTCTGGCCCACGCTTTTACATGATTAGCTGTGATTCATAAAATTGTATACTTTTGACTACACTAAACCTCAGCAATTAATCAGCAAAATCTCTGGATAGATGTTTTTATTTCTCTCCAACTGTGTCAATCCTATGGAACTAAAAGTATCAGCAGTTGCTGCTCCATACTGATTTTAACTGTCATTAGTAAAGATAACTTTGGCATAAAAGAGAATACATTGGTCCTGCTGTACACTGGAATCCCAGGTGAAAATGCAGAGTCTTGCTACTATGCAAAAGCAATGGTGTCAATGCAGTTGTTCACATTCAACTGTTTCTAGCAGAGCCAGAATAGCAGTGAAAGGGTTATCTGCCTCCCCTTATGAGTGTGTAGGGTAAGAAGAGGACAGGCGTGGAATTGTTTATGTGGCACATATTGTTTGTACCACAAACATGTCTGATGGGCCTTTGAAAATCCTAAAAACGCAGAACTTTCATCTCATCCTGTCATGATGAGCATTGGAAACAGATACCATGTGTGCTGCGAGACTCACAGAAACCAGGCTGGGCCTGCGCACTGCTTTTCTTTCCTTCAAACGTGGCAGATGTCTCAGACTGAGCAACCATGCTGTGCTCTGTCTGCTGAGAATTAACCAGCTTCATCAGTCTGGTGTCTGGGAGCCAGTTTGACTTTTCATGGGCCCTTGTACTTTGGTGTCTGGGGCTTTCCATACCACCCAGGTTATGTCTACAAAGAGTGTCCACTCCAAAGGCTGCTAAACACAAAATGTACATAAAGGATGATATCTTATCGAGTAATTTATTTGATATTACTGATAAAGGCAGTAGGCCCACAATTGCAGAATGATAAAACTTTTTGTACAGGACACAAAAAAAAAAAAAGCCGATCACTTAGATGTACTAGTTCTTACAACAGAGCTTCACTCTCCTTTTCTTCTTTACATATAAATTGTTTATTCCTCCCTCCTGTAGCACAACAGTGATTTTTATTTTTATACATAAAAAAAAAAAAAAAAGGCTGGAGTTTCTGTATTTTCACTGTCACTGTTCTAAATATGCTGCACAGTTAGCAAGGAACTATATTCCAAAGTAGACCCGAACTTCCTTACTTAGAGTTAAGTACAATTTCTCCTTGGTGCACATAGTGGTAGTCTGTCTCTGTCTTCAACTATCTTCCTTTTTCTTATTTAGGGAAGTAGCACGGATTCTAACCAACTTCCTCTTTATGGTCTGAACATGGTGACAGGACTTGAGGTTTAGGAGAGTCTCCATGACACTTCTCACATAACTTGTTTGCTATGTTCAGACTACTGATATTACAAACAATATAATTGAGGTCTCTTTTGGTCTACTTGATTAGTAGTGACAATGTAGATACAGACCTCTCAGTACTCTTAATCTTTACTGAGTGGTCCTTATTCAGCCACAATGACAGATGAACAAACAGCTCCAGTAGTTTCCCAAGGCAGAATGTTCTAACTAGAGAAACATTCTTCAGTTGACACTAAAGATTTTCATTGTTTATTAATATCCAATATTGACTTTTCCTTCACTCTTTCCTTTCATATATACATCAAATTTGCTGGTAGCATTCAAAACCCCCACAATGGGCATAGGGTCCTCCCACAATTCATATCAGACCCTTATTTGAGCATGCAACCTTGTAGGCTGGGAAGGAAGGGGGAGGGGGGCAAGCATGCATGTCCCTCCTGAACCGTACCAGGCCACATACCCTCAACATGGGGTGGCACCTTACTGGGGGGGACGTGGGGATTCCTCTGGCAAAGCACCTTGGCCCCATGTTGATTAGGATAAGGGCCTCTTCCCCACAACCTGGCCTGGTGGTTGAGAGGGTCTATGGGTGAGGGAGTTTATTAATAAGAGGGTACCCAGATACTGCCTTCCCCCTATGTAAATGAGTAGCTGTATTCATTTACAAAAAATGTAAAGTGTAAATAAAACACAACTCCTTTATTTAAAAAAAACCTCTATCACAATTCCTGATGCCCACCTGAAACAAAATTCCGATGACCTTAACATGATGATGCCTGAGCTGCCGCTGGCAATATAAGGGAAGGGGAGGGGATAATGATCTGTTTTTGCCCAAATATGGCCATACCATTAGACAATGAGGTCACCCCTATCCCTGTCCCTTTTCTTGTGTAGTTGGGGTTTCTGTAAGTGAATTGGCAAGGTGATGTTAGCAGTTGTAAGGAGGCAGCAGGTGCAAGCACCCACTGCTTCCTTAGCAACTGTTGGCAGCCAGAAGCTGTCATGTTCATCCTCACTGAACACGCTAAACACTGAACTTGCATTTGGTCTCGACACTCAACTCATCCCCATCCACAATAAAATCAACAGAGCACCAAACCATCATCCGTAAAATTCAAAATGCTTTCCCAATCAGTGCCACCAGTCATAGCTGGCAACACTAATCAATGTATTCTGACAACAGGAAATGCTTCCCACTGGCAGAATACAATAGCACAGAGGGCATGATTCCCCTATCTACCTCAAATGTGTGGATGGGAGAATCATGTATGGTTAGCCTAAGTGAAAAAACTTCACAGGTAGCTTTAGGTCTACATGCTACAGAACAATATATATACTACACACATACGCAGTTGTCCTGGTTCCCTGAAATTGTATTCCTTTATTACTGTGCTATATGCAAGCAACTGTTGAGACAATGAACACTTTGATCAGAAACATGTAAATAAACACTTATTATAAAAAAAACCCAGCAGTTTGGACTACACACAATATGGCATATAAAATGCATTGGCCAGGAGTATGCAATGTGTACAGCAGAGCTTACAGTGTGAAATGGTCTGTATGTACTGTGTATTGGTGGTCAGCAGAAAAGTGTCCACCAGTGGAGAACTGCCCCCTTACATTGGTGGTGAATGGAGATTGCCACAATACATTGGTGCTCATTGAGAGATTTCCGAAATACATCATTTGAGTAAGTGATTACTTATCTAAAAAAGACAAAACGCTCCATTGGCACCCTGTTGCTGCCTCTATCCTTCGCTAGTGATGCTGCACTGAAGCTATGTAGGTATAATTGAATGGGAGATTATTCCCCTGAGGACAACCAACACACTGGCTTTTTACTAAATCTGGGGGTACCCAGCAAGAGACTGGGAGCATATGCCCCATGTATCAGGTCTAGTGACATTTTGGTCAATGACCAGTGAATAATTCTGGGAAACCTTAGTACCCTGTCACCAATAAATTAATAACAGCAAATATCATTATACAGTATATTACCGTTTTCTTACAGAGTTTACGATATGTCGAAAAAGAGAAGACTTGATTATAATGCAAGCCAAGAAACAGTCAAAGTATCTATTACAGTCATAAATCTTTGTTAAGCTGACAAATAATCAGTACTGTGAATCTGATCAAAGATGGTCTTGTCAGGCATGTATGATCTTGGCCATCCACTAAAATTCTGATTACACAATTTGCTGTAACTCTTGTGAAAATACAGCATGGAATGCTGCAGATCTTCGTCCAAGATTACCTGTGTTTTAGAAAGTCTAAAGAAATTATTGATATGGTCATTCTGTATAGCATTGTAGTAAAAAGCTGGGCATATCTTAGGAGTCTCACTGCCATGGCACTTGTGCAATGCAGTTTCTTATCCTCATGTTTAGTTGCTTCTTCTTTCAAAAAACAAATTATTCCACACCATTTTTTTGCTAGTTAAGGACACTGGGCAAGCTATGTACCCTCCCAAAAAAAAAACTTTTAGCATACTTGGCTTGTGTAGTACACCCTGTCCTGCCCCACTGCTGCAACTCACCTCTCCTACACCCCACTTTCCATTTTAACAGCTCAGTAGTTGTTGTGTATGTAGATTCTACAGCTGCTATCAAAAAACGGATGGTCAGGCACAGTGGTGTTGATTTACTAAAACTGGAGAGTGCAAAGTCTGGTGCAGCTCTGCATAGAAACCAATCAGCTTCCAAGTTTTTTTGTCAAAGCATAATTGAACAAGCTGAAGTTAGCAACTAATTGGCTACCATGCAGAGCTGCACCAGATTTTGCACTTTGTAGTTTAATAAAGCAACCTCAGTGGTTAAAAACACTGTTGAGATGAGTGATAGCAAGTGATACTAATGCAGGCCATAGATGGGTTGAAAATCGGCCGATTTTTCTTTAAAAAAAACAAAAAATTGGTTGTTCAAGCGGCCGACGTTACCAGCAACGGTAAAAATAATCGGACGATTTTCATCCCGTCTACAGCCGGCAAAAAGTGTCCCTGCAGAGAGCTCCGCTATTTCTTTGACAGTTCCTTGACATTTATAGCGGTTGCAACAATGTATTTGTATCCATTTAGGATGCAGATGTTTTTATTCGTAAACAAATAGATACATTGTTGCAACCGTTATAAATGTCAAGGAACTGTCAAAGAAATAGCGGAGCTCTCTGCAGGGACATTTTTTGCCGGACTGGAATTCCTCTTCTTCTTCATCCTCTTCTTCTTCTTCCTCTTCTACTTCTTCATCTTCCTCTTCTTCTTCATCCTCATCCTCTTCTTCTTGTTCTTCTTCTTCTTCATCCTCTTCTTTTTTCTTCTTCTTTTTGTCTTCCTCTTGCAGGTCACTGCTCATGCGCAGATTTTTTTATCGGTAAAAAGATCGGCCGATTTGCCCATCATTGCCGCGAAAATCGGCCGATCTGCAAAATCGGCCGATTTTTTTTCCAACTTTACCGATAAAAACAAATCTGCCAAAATACCGAAAAACGGCCGAACAATTAGCCCACTAACGATCTGAAAATTGGCCAATTTTATTTTTGGCTGAAAAATCGGCCGATTTTCGACCCATCTATGGCCTGCATAAGCCCTGGTTCACACTGGGTCCAACTTTGAAATCGTGTGACTTATCGTGAAGTCAGATGGCAGTGTGACTTTGGGTGCCACTTCATGCACAGATGTCTATGCAAGTCGCACCCCAAATCTGCAAAAGCAGTGCAGAAACTACCTTTCTTATCGGTGCGACTCCAACTTCGTGGGAGTCGCACCGATTAGAACAGTTCCATTATTGATCATTGGATGTGATTAGTCATACATTTTGAACAGTCAAATCGCATGACAATTTGCATCAGTGTGAACCAGGGCAAAATCCTTTTTTTTTCATTTTATTTATTTTTATTAATTGCAAAGTTTAACAAAAAAAAACCCTTTATTTTAATTTATAAGTAAATAACTTTGCAAGGCTTTGTACTAGAATGATAATTTTAGTGCCATTTTAAACAGGATGAATTATAGAATAAAATGTAGATCTATCTACAGTAACACAATTTTTTTTTTATTCAATACATTTTTAGGGCTAGTTTACAGTAGATGTAGTCCAGTGCATTTTTTTTCTGCATCAAAAATGCATGCACAGTGTTTTCCATGTATTCCAATGGCCCTAGTTCACTCTAGTGCAATCAGTTCCAGCCAGTTTCTGGTGCAGAAAAAAAAAAAGTAGAACATGCTGCATTTTTTCTGCACAAATCCATACTGGACCATGGCAAACTGCATCAAAACTGCACCGGAGTTGCATGCAAAAACCTATTCGGAGTGCATTTTTGCAGTGTGAACTGGCCCTTATTAATTTTCTTACATTTTCCAAAATTAAAGAGCCTTACAGGAAAAAAGGAGGAACACGCTCACCTGAGTGGTTGCTTCAATTAAAAGTGGCATAGCAGGACATGTCTGGCAGGGCTTTAAAAAAGAAACATAGTAAGGAATAACACTCGGGTAAGAGGTGTGCCCTATGTTCCAGGAGGAGAAACCTATAAAATTTCTGAAAAATGAGGGGAGGAAGGAAGGAAGGAAGGAAGGAAGGAAGGAAGGAAGGAAGGAAGGAAGGAAAGAGCTTGAACTACAACAGCTGCTCAGTTGCAGCCAAAACCAAGGCCCCCCATACGCGCACAAAAAAAAAAAAAGGGGAAGGGAAAAGGGGGGGATGGATTAAGAAAAAAAAAACAGTCAGGATCAAAAGAGGGATAGCATAAAGAATTCTACAGTTCCCATATTTTAGGAAATAAAGCCATCTTGTCATTTTGTCTGACGGATATTTTTTTTTAACCAACACTGATCAAAGTAGAAAAAAAAACTTAGTTACTTTAGTCGTTACTTTTTTGTCTAGACAGTATCACCAAAGGAAAGCCTTGTTTGTCCTAAAAATATTACTTTTGCTCTTGTCCATATGGAGTGTACAGGTGTAAGAGTTGAGACCAGATCTAGACCCCAAACAACTAACAGCTAAATACACATTTTAAATATTACAAGGGCAAGTCAATAATTTTCCATGCTCTATTTCTATAAGGTTTTTAAACAAAAGTAGAGAATATATCGTTACATTTTTCGACAGTCTTGATTTTTAATGCACTTTTTCCAGCATTCCTCAAGCTTGCATACATCCTTGGAAAAAAATGTTTTTGGTTTGCCACTCAGCCATATGTGGACTGTTTCTTGCACATGTTGACCACTTAATCAACAACCACTTAAGACATCTTTAAGTGGACCAAACAGATGGTAATCTGAGCTATATACTGGATGCTTCAATACCTTGAAACCCAGTTTCTGAAGTGTTTGAACAGTGTGGATCGCAGCATGTGGGTGTGCATTTTCATGCAAAAACAAAACACCTTTCAACAATAGGCCTTGGAATTTGGTTCAAATTGCAAGCTTCGGCTTGTTGCACAGCATCCCACTGTAACAAGCACTTTGAGCCCTTCTCCAGATAGTGTTCCAGCATTAGCCCTTGTGAGTCCCAAACATCTGTGAGCATCACTTTTCCTGTGAAGGGTTGAATTTTGAATTTCTTCCTGATTGGCAATTCTGGGCATTTCCATTACATACTCTGGCATTTGCTTTCCAGTTCAAATGAAAGGATCCATGTTTCATTTCCACTGACTATTCTTTTTAAAAAAAAGCTTCACCTTCATTAGCATAGTGGTCTAGTAAGCATTTACAGAAGTTCAGCCGATTGCACTTGTTCACTTTGGTGAGCTGCTTTGGGACTCATCTTGCACAAAAGCCAAGCCTGTTATGGATAATCTCATACACAGAACCATGTCTAATTTGCAATGATTCGCCACTTCTATAGTCGCTTGTTGGTTCGTAAGTATCATGACATGGACTTGCTCAATGTTGTTGTCAGTAGTGGGTGTCTGTCCTGCTCCTTCTGTGTGTTTAACCACATGCCGCCCAGCCACTGTAGAAATACTGTGGCAGGGCGGCACGGCTGGGCAAAACCACATTTTAAAACGTGTGTTTTTAAAACAGGTAGGGGCACGTGTGAGGCGCGCTGCCGCCCTACCAATCACGGCCACGGATGTCAGTCGCCGGGTCACAGCCGGCCGTTACCGACTGTGTCCCGGCGATTAGCTGCAATCAGCTGTGCTTTCTGTCAGTTCCCTGACAGCTCCTGACACGCTGATTGGGAGAGAAGAGTTTATCTGTCCCGATCAGCCGTGTTCCCTGCAGTACACACCCCCGCCCCCTAGAAAAACACTCCCCTCACACAGTTAACCCTTTCACTGAATAATAAAGTTAACCCCTTTCTCCCTGGTGCCATTAGTACAGTGTCAGTGTTTTTTTTTTTTGCACTGATCACTGTATTGGTGTCACTGGGGATGTCAGTGACCCCAAGTCAGTTCCCCCCAGTGTCAGAATGTCCGCCGCAGTCCCGCCATAAGTCGCTGATCGCCGCCATAAGTCACTGATCGCCGCCATAAGTCGCTGATCGCAACCATTATTAGTATAAAAAAAAAATTTAAAATCCCAGTATCTTTCCCGCCATTTGTAAACGCTATAACTTTCACGTAAACCAATTAATTTACACGTATTGGGGTTTTTGTAGCAAAGACATGTCGCAGAATGCATTTGGCAGAAATTTATGACTAAATTTGATTTTTAATTTTTTTTTTACTGGACATGTTTAATAGCAAAAAGTCCAAAATATTGTTTTTTTTCCTCAAAATTGTCAGCCTTTTTTTTTTATAGCGCAAAAAATAAAACCGCACAGGCGATCAAATACCACCGAAAGAAAGCTCAATTTGTGGGGAAAAAAAAGGATGTAAATGTCATTTATGTACCGTATTGCATGACTGCGCAATTGTCCGTTAAACTAGCGCAGCGCTGTATAGCAAAAAAATGGCGTAAATTGCAGTATCTATACCATAGTTTGTAGACGCTATAACTTTCACACAAAGCAATCAATATACACTTATTGGGATTTTTTTTTACCAAAAACATGTAGCAGAATACATTTTGGCCTAAATTTATAACTAACTTTGAGTTTACTATATATTTTTTATAGCTGAAAGTAAAAAATATAGTTTTTCTTCAAAATGTTTGGTCTTTTTTGTTTATAGCGTGAAAAATAAAAAGCGCACAGGTGATCAAATACCACCGAAAGAAAGCTCTATTTGTGTGAAAAAAGGACGTAAATTTAGTTTGGGTGCAGCATTGCATGACTGCGCAATTATCAGCTGAATTAGTGCAGCTCCGAGTAGCAAAAAGAGGCCTGGTCATTAAGGGGGGTAAATCCTCAGGAGGGCAAGTGGTTAAGGCTGCATTCGCCCCCGATCCTAGAGTTTAGCGTTTTGCCTGTAGAAGCAACTAATGTTATCCTATCTGTCCATGCACATTAAGTAGTCTAGAGGCATTTTATTTGCGTTTAGAGGCAGAAAAAAAAACCCTTCTGTTTTGCATTTTTGGAAATATTTTTCTGGCAGAAGAAAATGCTAAACGCTTTTAAATGCTAGTGAAAAAACACTCAAAATTAGTTTTTTTTAAACTGTCAATCAGTTTGTATACACCACATATTAGTAAAATATTGTCACTATATTGTGATGAAAACCTTCGATGGATCTTGGCTTCTAGCACACTTTCAGGCTCGTTGCACACTGGCTTAAAAAACGCTGCTCCTAGAGGAGTTTAGCATTTTGCCTGTAGAAATTTTTGAGGTTTTTTTTAAGCTCAGCATTTAGAGGCAGGAAACAAACCCTTATGTTTTGCGTTTTTGAGCATGCTTTACTGGCAGAAAAAAACCCTCTAAATATGCCTAAACGCTAGTACAAAAAAAATGCTCAAAATTAGTGTTTTTTTTCTGCCATGAGCATTGGCATTTTTTTTGTTTGCATGGAGCCCCAGACCACTAAAACTGGATAACTATTCTTTGGCATAGATGGATTTACTATGCAACAAAAGCAAAGGAAAATGAGTGATGAAGGTCAAAGATTTGACCTTCACCATCTCTCAACCTGTGTGCGCAGAAAGCAGTACAGCCAACTAAAGATTACTATAGCAAACAAGTGGATAATTAATGGCTCAACCTCGTGTGTGTATATACAGTGCTCAGCATAAATGAGTACACCCTTTTTGAAAAGTAAGATTTTAAGATTTTATTCAATATCTCAATGAACACAAGAACAATTTCCAAAATTTTGACAAAACTGGATTTTACAGAACATTTCTTTAGCTCATTACATGAAAGTTAAGTTAATAATATAACTTAGATTACAAAATCTTCAGCTTTACTCAAATTAGTTGATGCAAAAATGAATACACCCCACAACAAACTACTACATCTAGTATTTTGTATGACCGCCATGATTTGTAAAGGACAACACCAAGTCTTCTACGTATGGAATGAACAAGTTGGAGACATATTGCAACATCTAAATTTTTCTATTCTTCAAGAACGACCTCTTTTAGAGCCTGAATGCTGAATGCAGAGTGATGCTCAACTTGTCTCTTCAGAATTCCCAATAGGTGTTTGATTGGGTTCAGATCAGGAGACGAACTTGGCCACTGAATCATGTCCCCCCTGTTCGTCTTTAGAAATGCAACAGTGGCCATAGATGTTTTTTGGATCATTGTCATGTTGCAAAAGTGCACAATGACCAAGGACACTAAGCCATGGTAGCATCTTCTCTTTCAATATAGAGCAGTACATCTGTAAATTCATGATACCATCAATGAAATGCAGCTCCTTGACACCAGCCTCACTCATGCAGCCTCACAGGAGGACAGAAGGTCACTGCCACCACCATGCTTTACTGTAGGCACCATGCATTTTTCTTTGTACTCCTCACCTTTGTGACGCCATACAGTTTTGAAGCCATCATTTCCAAAAACATTTATCTTGGTCTCATCACTCCAGAGTACAGAGTCCCAGTAGTTGTCTTCTTTTTCAGCATGGGCCCTGGCAAATTCTAGGTGGGCTTTTTTGTGCATGGGCTTTAGGAGAGGCTACCTTCGTGGACAACACCCATGCGTGACATTCCTTTGCTTTGTGCACTGTATTGTGTCATTGGAAACAATCACCCCAGTTTGGCTTTCTACTTTCTTTAGCTAACTGCAGTAAACTTGCATGGCGATTTTCTTCAACCCTTCTCATCAGAAGACGCTCCTGTCCGAGGTGTTAACTTCCATGGACAGCCTGGATGTCTCTGTGAGATGATTGCAGTGCCATCTTTGTTAAATTTTGTATCACTTTTGCTACAGTATTATGACTGATAAGCAAAACTTTGCTGATTTTTTAGCCTTCACCTTTCTTGTGTAAAGAAATGGCTTTCTTTCTAAGGGCTTGTGACATTTCTCTTCCATGTAGTGCCATTGCTGACAGCATGAAATGGGAAGGGGTTTTCTTTGTTAAGTAACGCCCTTTTATAATCAACTGTCTGCTAGATATCGGTTTAATGAATAATTAGACTCTCCTGTAGTTGAATTCTTGTTAATTAGGATTTTGTTGGCTAAAATGTAGCTTTGGTCGTAAGACTTTCATTGGGGTGTATTCATTTTTGCAACATGGTCTTGAATGAATTTGTTAGGAAAAATACTTTGTGTGTGTGAACAAATCTTGTGTGCAATCAACGGCCCACATTTGTGGGAATATTTTGCCGTATGTTGTCCCCCCCCCCCCCCATCAAATAGGGATTCTGAAAGGAAAGATTTTCTGCCAAATCTGTTGGGGTGTACTCATTTATGCTGAGCACTGTATACTCTGCCCTCAGCCTGCTGTTCAGACAGTGAGGAGATATCACTACAGCAGTCTGGTCAACACTATCATCAATCCTCTCTCTCCCACCAGAAAGGGCAGTGGTTGAACCTGGAGTTGAGCTCTTTTTATTGCATACATAACCAGATTTAAAAGTAATTTGTTAGGGATACATGAGGTATACTTGTCTCCTATGAATGTTGAAATATGTACTTATTCTTAACAAGTAGTAAAAAGTTTTAAAAACGAACAATGTCTACATACAGCAGGAGCTCTGGGAGAGAAAGCAATGTTAGTTGGATTGCTGAGAATCTTATTAAAAGCTTACATTTAAGAATGAATTGCTCCACAGTGCCTACAGCCACAGTGGCTCATTGGGAACAAGTACTAGTAAATACTCTAATACTGATTAGTAAGATGTTTGTCATACTGTAAGTGTTAATTTCCTACCCTAGAACAAGTATGCAGGGTGGGAGTACACATGCTTAAGGGCTCGTTCACATTATGCGTGCATGAAAATTGATGCACAGATTTCACTTGCAGAGATATCAGTATACATCAGTTTTCATGCGAGCCGTAATGAGTTTTATACAGGTTGCAGATTGCTGTGCAGAAAAAATCTGCATGCGATACCAATGTTGTGGTGTGAACAGGGCTCACAGAGAACAATTGATGTCTTTGTGCCCTTGCGAAATGCGTGCAGAAAAACTGACGTCTCTGCACCATGGTGTGAACGAGCCCTCAGACATGCTGCATTCTTTCTGCAGGTTAGTGAAGTCCAGATCAGCATAACTGCCACTGGAGCTATAATATCATCAGCTACTATATTGCAGTCCTAACAGGTTTATTTTAACAGCAACGAAATACCAACAGTCAAAGAGAACTTTAAACTATGTAGCAGAAATTAAAGCAAATCAAAATGTAGTATATTACATAAATACAGTAATGTACATAAAAACTGATTTATTACTCATAGAAAAGTGAAGAGACAGTCTTCTCACTGCTATGTTTAAGAGGTATAGAAAAAACAATGCAGAGATTTGGGAATAGAAGAATGTAATATGTTTATTTTTAAAACTGAAGTAAATGGGGAAGTGAGAGAAGTAAGGGAAGCAGTATAGTTAGCATGAGTGATTGCCATAACATTTATAATTCCACATGCTGCATTTCCCATTTGTATAAACAAGGTTTTCATATTTTTTGTATATACATACAGTATATGTAGATTTGTTCTTGCTTTAGCCAACGATCGTTTACAAGGTGTGCATCTGATGAGCTGGAAATTTGTGCAACTGCTTGGAGCTGGAAATTTGTAATGATTTATTCTTTGTTTCAGAAAAAGGGTTTAATAAAAATCTATAATTGCAATACAGTATATATCAATTAAAATGCACATTTGCTCTTAAGGACTGGTCAAAACCCCACAAAACTGTTTGTAAAAAAATATACGTTGTAGTTACAGACTGTGCCAAGCTTATACGCATACGTTTCATTTCATTCATTTACATCCAAAGTTTCATTGTTTTGTCTATGTTTTCAACACTGCTCAATTTATCCACATCAATTTATTGTAAATACTGTATAAATTGCACATCTGTTCATTTAAAATTTGTATTCTTTGCTTTTATACTTTGCACAGGGGACATGCCACATTGGGCCTAAGTAATAAAGAAATGACGACTTATTCATACCAGCTGAAAATATTTTCCCTTCTATAATTCAGCCTGCAGTGATAGCATATAAAGAAAGAGTCTGATTACTTGCCAATAGTGAAATTATTCCTGCAGACATGCACACCTGTATGCATACCTGCTATGATGTCCCAGCACTGAAAAAGGTATCCACGGGCAGGCTGTCCATCCTGGACTTTCCCAACTGAAAAGCATGGCTTGCAAACACAGTAATATGGAGGCTCCCTCTATAGAGATGGTTACAAAGTACAATGTAAAATGTTACTTATTGAGAAAGTTTTGCTACAAACTTAAAAAAAAACAGTATAGGTTATAAAATGTCATGGGGGAAATTTAATAAAACTGGAGAAAACAGAATGTGGAGCTGTCCATAGTAACCATTCAGAAGTTATCTGCAGCTTGCTCAGTTAAGCGAGCAGTGAAAACAAAAAGATAAAATTTGACTGGTTGCCATGCATAACTGATACAGATTCTGGCTGCTCCAGTCTTATTGGCTGTAAATTCATGGTTTGAAATTCACTAATGACTTTTACGACTTCAGCCTAAAGTGGTATTAATCCCAACAGCAAACACATATATTGCAGCTTACCAATTATGTGATGGCTGCATTCATTTTCCTTTTTAGTTTTCTTTCTATTTTCATCTGCTGATCCTGCAAAAAGTCTATTGTTTTTCAAAAGAACAAGCTCTCCAGTAGAGTGTATTAGTTACAGAGATAAGACAAGCCGGGGTGCTTCTAATGATCAGCTTTCATTTTGTAAAACCTTTATCCCCAAACCATTTGCTGTAACTGCTGATAATGTGTGAGATGAGTCTAAAGTGTTCCTATGAATGAATCGGTTTTAACAAAACATGAACCTAGTGATTCACTTTGCCTAGATGTGATACACCAGAAACACTGAGCCATTCCTGGTAAGATCTATTCCTGGCTGGTTTCACTACCTTTCTAAGGATACGAAGGTAAATCTCTAGAAAGCAGCTTCTAGTTTCACAGTATAAATAAGAAGTGTTAATAGAAGTTGCTGTACATCTTCCAACCCATGTACAGTACGCCTATTACACATGACAGCAACCTGTTTTAAATGGTTTGTATCAATAGAGATTTTATAAAATGTAATTATAAGGGTATGCACTCATTATATATCTTATGTTGATCTCTGACATATTTTAATCCTTTCTTTTCTCTCTAAGCCTTGGTTTGCACTAGTGCCACTTGTCATGCAATTTGACAGTTTCAAATTGCATGACAAGTCGCACCCTATTGTCCACAATGGCATTGTTCAAATCGATGTGACTCCAACTGCATCAGAGTTGCACCAATTTTGAAAGTAGTTCCTGCACTACTTTTTGCAATTTCAGTGCAGCTTGCATAGACATATGTGCATGAAGTCTTTCGAGTTTGAAATTGTCCGACTTCAAGTGTTTTTTTACTTGGGCAGTTATGTAGCTCCCTCCTAGTTAGGCTGCTAGAGTTTGGGTAGAATTCATTTTTGGCTTCCCTGTAGCAGGGGAGCAGTGTTTATTTGTCTTTGGATGTTCTGGATTCTGCTGGCACAGGCTCAACTATTTTCCCCTGCATCCCACTGAGTTCTGGGATATAATAGGTGAAAGAGTGAGACCCTGGCCTGAATATTTTTAGAGGCTCGAGCAATCCCTGGTTGGGAGAGTTACCAACATGGGGCCAAGAGTTGTATAAATAGGCTGGGGCCTAGAACAGCAGCCTCTTGTTCCTTGGGGAGTAAGACCCAGCCTGAGGGCTGAGGGTGAGTCTTTTGCTGTCAGCTGCAGAACAGAAGTCCCTTTTTGGGGTTGTAGCTCTAGTTAGTGCTTGGAGACCCTAGAGTACCCTGAAGCAATGCAGGAAGCTCTGTCGAGGATCCAGGCTGAAGGCATCGAGTACAGAGACTGGTGTGTACTACAGGAGGCATTACAGTAGCTAAGGCACAGTAAGTACTAGCCTCAAGGATCTTAGAGACTGTCCTTGCCACCTTTGGGAGAGCTTACTATAGTAGTCTTGACTCATTGAGGGGTTTCCTACATTATTGGTTTATTTAAACTCTGCAGGGTGGTTATACCCTTAGGGAGCAGATTAGTTATTAGTGTCCTATGTTGTATTTGTGCTAGTTTTGGAGTATCCAAAGGTTTATCTTCATCCCACCCAAGCTAAACCAGCAAATAAACTGCAAAAAGACAAGCACTGCCTGTTTTCTGATTTGAGTGACTGAACTGCTTTGTGTCTGGCTGCCATGTGCCTATCAAGGAATAGAACCTGGGACCAACCAGCCAGCCTGGTCTGGGGTCTGTGTTACAGTTAACTAATTTAAGATCTGGATTTTTTTTCTGCTACTGATACCCATTCTGGTCTTTGTTAGCCCCTGTCTGTGTTGACCCCTGTACAGCAGAACAGGCAATATACCTGTCCCTTGTCTCTCAGGTTAAGGTTTATGCATGAATGCAACCCAATGTCTACATGTACAGCTGAAGTACAAGACTTATTTTACAATAAGAGCTACATTTGTGTGCAAAGATGCCGATCTGTCCGGCCTGTAAACTCCAAGGTACAGGGCTTTATTACACGTTCGAAAAGATGCTGCCAATCTTTTGTGGGATTGTGGATTTGGGCTAATATTAGAGATGAGCGAATCGAACCAGGCGAACCGGAATTCGAGTCGAATTTCAGGAAATATTCGATTCGCGTCGAATCCGAAATTTTGCCTACTTCGGGTGCGCGAATCGAACATTTCCCGATCAGCCGGCAAAAGTGTCCCTGCAGTGAGCTCCGCTATTTCTGACAGTTCTCTGACAGAAGGAACACATGTTTAGCGGTTGAAACATTGTATCTATTAGTTTCCATTTAGGATACAGATGTTTCAACCGCTGTACATGTGAAGAAGCTGTCAGAGAACTGTCAGAAATAGAGGAACTCTGCACATACACTTTTTGCCGGCTTGGAATTATTCTTCTTTTCATCCTACTTCTTCTTCCTCTTCTTCTTCTTCATCCTCATCCTCATCCTCTTCTTCTGAGGATGAGGATGAAGAAGAAGAAGAAGAAGAAGAAGTAGGATGAACAGAAGAATAATTCCAAGCCGGCAAAAAGTGTATGTGCAGAGTTCCTCTATTCTGCAGATACACTTAGAGGAGCTCTGCAGATACACTTAGAGGAGCTCTGCACATACACTTTTTGCCGGCTTGGAATTAATCTTATTTTCATCCTACTTCTTCTTCTTCTTCTTCATCCTCATCCTCAGAAGAAGAAGAAGAGGATGAGGATGAAGAAGAAGAAGAAGAAGTAGGATGAAAATAAGAATAATTCCAAGCCGGCAAAAAGTGTATGTGCAGAGTTCCTCTATTCTGCAGATACACTTAGAGGAGCTCTGCAGATACACTTAGAGGAGCTCTGCACATACACTTTTTGCCGGCTTGGAATTATTCTTATTTTCATCCTACTTCTTCTTCTTCTTCTTCTTCATCCTCATCCTCTTCTTCTTCTTCTGAGGATGAGGATGAGGAAGAAGAAGTAGGATGAAAATAAGATTAATTCCAAGCCGGCAAAAAGTGTATGTGCAGAGCTCCTCTAAGTGTATGTGCAGAGCTCCTCTAAGTGTATCTGCAGAATAGAGGAACTCTGCACATACACTTTTTGCCGGAAACCGCTGTATGGAGGGAATGTCCCATAACTGTCAGAAATAGACTATTTCTGACAGTTCTGGGACATTCACTCCATACAGCGGTTTCAACCGCTGTATGGAGGGAATGTCATAGAACTGTCAAAAATAGACTATTTATGACAGTTCTGGGACATTCACTCCATACAGCGGTTGAAACATTGTATCTATTTTTTTCCATAAATGACATTCTGCAAATACACTTAGAGGAGCGCTGCAGATACACTTTTTGCCGGCTTGGAATTAATCTTATTTTCATCCTACTTCTTCTTCATCCTCATCCTCATAAGAAGAAGAAGAAGAAGTAGGATGAAAATAAGAATAATTCCAAGCCGGCAAAATGTGTATCTGCAGCGTTCCTCTAAGTGTATCTGCAGAATGTCATTTATGGAAAAGAATAGATACAATGTTTCAACCGCTGTATGGAGTGAATGTCCCAGAACTGTCAGAAATAGACTATTTATGACAGTTCTGGGACATTCACTCCATACAGCGGTTTCAACCGCTGTATGGAGGGAATGTCATAGAACTGTCAGAAATAGACTATTAATGACAGTTCTGGGACTGTCCTTCCATACAGCGGTTGAAACATTGTATCTATTTGTTTACATAAATGACATTCTGCAGATACACTTAGAGGAGCGCTGCAGATACACTTTTTGCCTACTTCTTCTTCTTCATCCTCATCCTCTTCTTCTTCTTATAAGGATGAGGATGAAGAAGAAGAAGAAGAAGTAGGATGAAAATAAGATTAATTCCAAGCCGGCAAAATGTGTATCTGCAGCGCTCCTCTAAGTGTATTTGCAGAATGTCATTTATGGAAAAAAATAGATACAATGTTTCAACCGCTGTATGAAAGGAATGTCCCAGAACTGTCATAAATAGTCTATTTCTGACAGTTCTGGGACATTCACTCCATACAGCGGTTTCAACCGCTGTATGGAGGGAATGTCATAGAACTGTCAGAAATAGACTATTAATGACAGTTCTGGGACTGTCCTTCCATACAGCGGTTGAAACATTGTATCTATTTGTTTACATAAATGACATTCTGCAGATACACTTAGAGGAGCGCTGCAGATACACTTTTTGCCTACTTCTTCTTCTTCATCCTCATCCTCTTCTTCTTCTTATAAGGATGAGGATGAAGAAGAAGAAGAAGAAGTAGGATGAAAATAAGATTAATTCCAAGCCGGCAAAATGTGTATCTGCAGCGCTCCTCTAAGTGTATTTGCAGAATGTCATTTATGGAAAAAAATAGATACAATGTTTCAACCGCTGTATGAAAGGAATGTCCCAGAACTGTCATAAATAGTCTATTTCTGACAGTTCTGGGACATTCACTCCATACAGCGGTTGAAACCGCTGTATGGAGGGAATGTCATAGAACTGTCAGAAATAGACTATTTCTAACAGTTCTGGGACATTCCTTCCATACAGCGGTTGAAACATTGTATCTATTTGTTTCCATAAATGGATCCATTTATGGAAACAAATAGATACAATGTTTCAACCGCTGTATGGAAGGAATGTCCCAGAACTGTTAGAAATAGTCTATTTCTGACAGTTCTATGACATTCCCTCCATACAGCGGTTTCAACCGCTGTATGGAGTGAATGTCCCAGAACTGTCAGAAATAGTCTATTTCTGACAGTTATGGGACATTCACTCCATACAGCGGTTGAAACCGCTGTATGGAGGGAATATCATAGAACTGTCAGAAATAGACTATTTATGACAGTTCTGGGACATTCCTTCCATACAGCGGTTGAAACATTGTATCTATTTGTTTCCATAAATGAATCCATTTATGGAAACAAATAGATACAATGTTTCAACCGCTGTATGGAAGGAATGTCCCAGAACTGTTAGAAATAGTCTATTTCTGACAGTTCTATGACATTCCCTCCATACAGCGGTTGAATGTCCCAGAACTGTCAGAAATAGTCTATTTCTGACAGTTCTGGGACATTCCCTCCATACAGCGGTTGAAACCGCTGTATGGAGTGAATGTCCCAGAACTGTCAGAAATAGACAGAAACTGTCACAGAACTGTCCTTCTTCTCATCCTTCTCCTTCTTCTCATCCTTCTCCTTCTTCTCATCCTTCTCCTTCTTCTCATCCTTCTTCTCATCCTTCTCCTTCTTCTCATCCTTCTTCTCATCCTTCTCCTTCTTCTCATCCTTCTCCTTCTCCTTCTTCTCATCCTTCTCCTTCTTCTCATCCTTCTTCTCCTTCTTCTCATCCTTCTCCTTCTCCATCTTCTCATCCTTCTCCTTTTCCTTCTTCTCATCCTTCTCCTTCTGCTTCTCCTTCTCCTTCTTCTCATCCTTCTCCTTCTTCTCATCCTTCTCCTTCTTCTCATCCTTCTCCTTCTTCTCATCCTTCTCCTTCTCTTTCTTCTCATCCTTCTCCTTCTTCTCATCCTTCTCCTTCTTCTCATCCTTCTCCTTCTCCTTCTTCTCATCCTTCTCCTCATCCTTCTCCTTCTCCTCATCCTTCTCCTTCTTCTCATCCTTCTCCTTCTTCTCATCCTTCTCCTTCTTCTCATCCTTCTCCTTCTCCATCTTCTCATCCTTCTCCTTCTCCTTCTCCTTCTCCTTCTTCTCATCCTTCTCCTTCTTCTCATCCTTCTCCTTCTTCTCATCCTTCTCCTTCTTCTCATCCTTCTCCTTCTCCTTCTTCTCATCCTTCTCCTTCTTCTCATCCTTCTCCTTCTTCTCATCCTTCTTCTCCTTCTTCTCATCCTTCTCCTTCTCCTTCTTCTCATCCTTCTCCTTCTCCTCATCCTTCTCCTTCTCCTCATCCTTCTCCTTCTTCTCATCCTTCTCCTTCTCCATCTTCTCATCCTTCTCCTTCTTCTCATCCTTCTCCTTCTTCTCATCCTTCTCCTTCTCCTCATCCTTCTCCTTCTCCTTCTTCTCATCCTTCTCCTTCTCCTTCTTCTCATCCTTCTCCTTCTTCTCATCCTTCTCCTTCTCCTCATCCTTCTCCTTCTCCTTCTTCTCATCCTTCTCCTTCTCCTTCTTCTCATCCTTCTCCTTCTCCTTCTTCTCATCCTTCTCCTTCTTCTCATCCTTCTCCTTCTCCATCTTCTCATCTTTCTCCTTCTCCTTCTTCTCATCCTTCTCCTTCTCCTTCTTCTCATCCTTCTCCTTCTCCTTCTTCTCATCCTTCTCCTTCTCCTTCTTCTCATCCTTCTCCTTCTCCTTCTCCTTCTCCTTCTCCTTCCTGATCTCCAAGGGCATTTAAATTAAATGTACAGTGTTCTGCACTAATTTAAAGGCTCTCTGAAGCCTAGAAACCCTTTTTATAAGCCATCTTGGTAGCGAAGAAATTCGCATCGAATCGAATTTCATACTGGAATTCGCCGAATCAGCCGAATCAAATTTTTCAATACTTCGCTCATCTCTAGCTAATATGTATAAAGCACAAAGATTTCACATGCCAAATGTCTGTAATGTTGGTTACTCCCAAGCCGTAGCTTTTTGTCTTTAGAAATATTAATTCTTTTTCTTGTCAATGAAAAAATATAGTATAATTCCTAGAATCCTGCAAATACAGTAGTTAGTTTCTCCCACTGCCATCGGCTCTTTTATTGGCTCAGCCTAAAGGAGGCCATTGTTCCCAATGTGCTTCTTTCTACAGATACATGCTATGTAAGGCTCTGGAAGTAATAGAGCTTTTGACTTGCCAGTAAAATCCTTTTCTTGGAATACAGTACAGGTCACAGGACCTTAGTCTTAACCATAGGTTATTTGCAGCTAAGTTATCTGATTCAACACTAGCAAAAAAAGCTACAAGGATAACTGTTCTATAACCCCTCCCACTCTCAGCAAGCCTTGTTTTTTTGCTAGTGTCCTTAGGTGATGGACATCTTCTCTTTACTAAGAGAAGCTTACCTCTTATGTTTTTTTCCCACAAAATACCTCTACCAAGTTTCTACCTGCACTGTAGCAAACAATAAGGAGATCATAAGGAAGAGAAGGGAGGCACCTGTGTTCTGTACTCCACGAATAGGATTTTACTGGTAAAAAAAAAAAAACCCAAACATTTTCTTAAATACACAGTGCAAGATACAGACTCTTTAGTCTTAAGGGGGCATTTAAAAGCATTCAAATGTAGGGGGTGGGCAACACATTAAACATTCCTAACATGCTCATGTAACAAGTAGGTCAGGAAAGGGCTAGACAAAACAGAGAGCAACTTGCAGCACAGTCAACTGGCATCAGGGGAGGCCTGAACATCCACCTTGTAAAATTTAAAAGTGTGAACAAAAGACTAGGTGGCAGCCTTCCAAACCTGAGAAACAGATGCTATGAAGCACTAACGATTCAGAAAGTGCTTAACAGGGAAGGGAGGAACCTTATTCATTAGACCCTAGGCTTGAATGGTGACTTATCTAATCCACCTAGCAATGGTGTCATGAGGTGCAGGGAGACCCCTGTAGGAACCTTCAGGGAAGACAAAGAAGGAATCTAATTGAGGCTGTAGCGGAGAGGTAGATTTTTGTAGTGTGTACATGTCTAGGCAGTGAAGACAATTTCCTTGGGATGTTGCAGGACATAAGGAGGGAAGGACAATGCTTTGGTTGTGGTAAAAAGAGGAAACTGCCTTAAAAGAGGAGTATGGCAAAAGCTTTTTTGGATGTACTTTTGTGCGTTACAGAAGTACAGTTACTTTTGTTCTCCTGTGATCCATTGTCAGTTTATAGCAGTCTATTTCCCACTATAGTCAGTCAGATCACACATACTGTATGTCTTGTGGACAGTGCAGACTATTAATGAGGTGTGGATACCAGATAAGATGTGGACCTAGGAATGGATAAGTTATCCCATCGAAGGCTCCAAAAAGCACCTGGGCTCCAGAACCCAGACCAGAACTTAAGATTTTGGGAAAACAAACTTTGTTTCCCTCCACATTAGCCATAAACACTGGAGCCCCTGATATGTAACCTAGTTGGCACATACACACTGGCCAATGCCTAATATTTGTTTTTTATTACAGGTACTTATATGAATGTACAATATATATGGAAATGATGGCGCTATATAAGTCCCTAACCCTCAAGGGGCGTAAAATCTAAAGTCCCTAACTCACATTCATACACATACTAGGAAAAATTTAGACAGGATCCAATTAACCTAGCAGCAAGTCTTTGGAGTGTAGGAGGAAACCAGAGTACCCAGAGGAAGCCCACACAAGGAGCACATGCAAACTCCAGGCAGGTGGTGCCATGGTTGGGACCAATGACCCTAGTACTGCCAGGCGGAAGTGCTAACCATTTAGCCACTGTGCTGCCTATACACACAATGAGGTTGGTTTACTAAAACTGGGGAGTGCAAAATCTGGTGCTGATGTTTTAGGCTGGTGTGAAAAAATGCTGTAAATTAAGAATGCTTTTAGAAAAAGAAGTGTTAATACTTTATTTTTATCAATTAACAAAATGGAAAGTAAATAAACACAGACATTTTTCCGGTACAGTTGAGTCACTTAGCCTTGTTTCCACGTTCTATGCATAAAAACATAGGAACTGGGATGCAGAAAAATGGCAGGTGCTCTGGACGGATTAGTCAAAATTTTAAATATGTGGCTGTAGCAGGAAGTAGTTTGTTCACCAAAGGGCTGGAGAACGGTACAATGAGTGTCTACAGGCAACAGTGAAGTATGGTGGAGGTTCCTTGCAAGTTTAGGGCTGCATTTCTGCAAATGGAATTGGAGATTTGGTCAGGATCAACGGTGTCCTCAATGCTAAGAAATACAGGCAGATACTTATCTATTGCGCCATACTATCAGGGAGGTGTGTGATTGACCTCAAATTTATTCTGTAGCAGGACGACGATGACTCCAAACATGCAGCAAAAGTCATTAAGAATTATCTTCAACGTAAAGAGAAACAAGAAGGGGTTTTATTCCCCGGTAAGAGATTCATTCCGTGGAAAACTGTGCCACATCTCTGGTATCAATATATGTATAGGAATTATAGTAAAAAGCTTGGGACTTTATAGGCACCAGAGTCAGAGAGACCACACAAATGTAAATATACAAATGTCAATTTTATTCTCAATTGTTAAAAAAAAGAAGGGATAAAACATGGTACATATTGTAATACATGATTAATAGCTTCATGAAGCAAACAACATAAAATACTACATCAAGCTAATAGGGAGAGATGGATATTCCCCTCAAATATAAAGCCCCGACCCATTTCAGTTCATTACAAATCTTCTTCAGGGGGAAAGGATGCAGAGCAAATTTAAAAACCATATATCATTGTAGAGCCTGGTTGCTGCGGGACACTTGTGTGGGTATTGTGACAAAATAAGCTGGCGAACGTTCATCCACTGTTTAATCTTGAACGATAACCTGTTTTAGGTAGACCCATAATGATTTTTTTAAAGATGGAGATGAAACTGCACCATATCGCTTCACGCGGCTACAACAACCGACCAAATCAACAAATTTTCAGCTACCAAACCAACTCCCAACAGGTCCAGGTTGTGACTGTTCCATAAACCTTGCTATAAATGTGGTACTGCTTGATCTACAGGATGTCATTTGGATCGAGTCACTGTCTGCCAAATTACTAGACTGTAAATTAAGCTATCGCACCACAACTGGATCAGTTATAAATGTGATGATCGCAGCGTCAGATTCCAGCCCTTCTCACCAAACTCGTGACCGAAGGACTAGCCAATCTAAAACCACGCTGTCATGTGCATAACAATGCCACGCCCAGCTGCACCCTGCACAAAGATTTTCCAGCTAATGGACCACAACCTGTGTGCTGGCAGCCTGGGAGCGATTGTTACTGGGTTAGGTTAATTACGCAATTAACCCTTCACACTGCCACCACCTCCTTTTTGTACAGAAAAAAAGGAAACTTGGCAATATCAGCAATAACACTATGATGTTTGAATAATTGTCAGTATACCACTGTCACCGCAGGCAGAAATATACCAAACTTTAAAACGCACACAGTAGCGCTTTTCAGAGGCAGGGATTCTTAGTTCGCATTAAAGAACTTTAGAAACAGTTCAACACTTTCAGAAAGTAATATTTATTACTAAAAGGTCAAAAGGGTACAATAAAAATATTCACAGAAAAAGATGTAGCCAATATATATATATATATAAATATACAGAAAGCAGTTCCACAGCAAAGAGATAACAGGAATTTAGGGAGGTAAAGTACTTGCCAAACGTCCTGGATTAAGCAGATCAGGTTTCATGAGCCAAAATGATGCCTTATCTCCCAACGTTAGTTCCGATGTTAAAAAGGGAGAATCTTCAACTTTTTTCAACTCAGCTCAACTTTTTCTAGGAACTCCACAGGGTGTCTCCCTGAAGCAGAGAACCAATCGCCTCATTTGGGGAGGGGGTTGTGTAGGTGGGGAGCTCAGGCTATGACCAAAACTCTCACAGTTGATGTCATGGTTCATAACGTATTCTCGGTGCATTTAGCAGCCTTGCCACTAGTAGATTAATATGCACACGCATCTGCTGAACAGTTAGATATGAAATATGACATATCTGCTTGAATGGTTCAGGAGATAGAATTTTCTGCTCTCCTGTATATGCCAGCTAGGGGGTGTGATATACCAGGTGACTTATCTTAAAGTGAGCCGTCCGAATATGTGCTCCCTGTTTATGTAATTATGTCCTATTTGAAGATATAAAATTATATGGAAAAGTGAGTTTTTAAATGTAAGTCTGTTTTTACGACTACCTGGAATGCCTTTGAGCTCAGTGAAGGACTTGGTTTATGGCTTTACGATATCCCAGATTGAGAAGTTAACAGACATCCAGGCCCCAGCTCGGTTGGAAGTTTATAGCCATGACGCCCTCCCAATGAGTTTGCTGCCTATGATCTCTGCAACAAACAGACCACATGTCACTCAACAGAGAGGGAGGGGGGATGTCCGAGGAATCTGATTTGAGAGAGAGAGAGATACAATATGGAGGGGTTTGGGGGCAAAATGGATGACCGCGTCCATCTCTGTGTGCATGATTGCTTCAATAAAGATCACACTTTCAATGCTTAGATTGCTGAAGCAGAACAGTCAAAAAATATTTTCTACTACCAATCAAATAATGTTCTATGGCTCTGGAAACACTGTGAAATGTGATATCACCCTGGATATACAGCAGCTTTGAACAATGCAACCATTGTCCTACAAGTCTGTACATGCTTGCAAGCTAATCACAGTAGAGTTCTGCTTCTGCCTCTGTTTTTTTGCTTGTGGCTTTTGGTTCCGCTTTCTTTTGGGCAAATCCAACATGGCAATTAACTCTGTCAGTGTCAGGTATGAATGCCTTTACACCACCATTCCTCCCCAAAGTCACTCAGTCTCAGCACACCAACTAATGTAACTGACTTTGTTCCACATGCAACTGTGCATTTAAAGTCCGAAGACATAGACATGTCACATATATATGCAGAGGGTGCAGCGCTGGGGGATCATAAATAATGCATAAAACAAACGTCAATGAATAAAGTGCTGGAATGTTTAAAACAAGTGTCTCAATGTGCACAATTAATGTAGTATATAACATACTATGGTGCAAAATACAATAAAGTGCAACAGATATAGTCCACACAAAAGTCACTGTGTCGTGACTAATTGATAATGGTTGTGAGTGCCCAGTCCACAATATCCCAGTGGGTTGAGTGCTGAGAGAATCACAGAGATCTCTATAGTAAATTCAAAAGGTGGGGATATCCAAACCAATAATAGACTGCGCACTCACCAGATGCACAATCAATATGCGCATGTAAGAGATAACCCCTCTTAAGTTTTTAGATCCAGGATTCCCTCTGGAGTGTGGTCTGGTCTGTTCCCGTACTCTGCTCACTCATTCATTAAGCATGGCTCTGTTCTCCTTTTAGCACTCACTTACCCATTACCTGATAGACATATCACAGTTTGCTATATACATGCTTTGCAAAGAGCTCACAAAGAGAGGTCTCACCAAGTTTGATGAAAAAAACTGAAAACTATGGAGGCTGGAAATCCACCTTCAAAGCCAATCAGTAAACTAGATGTCACAACTACAGAAAAACTAGATCTGCTTATTAGGTGGCTCAGTCTGCTAAACCTATGAAAATACTCAAAGCGGCTTACATTGACAAGGCTGCCACAGGTCTTAACGCTGCATGCAACAGACTTGAGCGTAACTTTGCATACCCAGAAGCCATTGAGGATTCTTTTTTTTAGTTGCAAACCTTCCCAAAAATATCTGGCAGAGAATCTAAAGTTTCAAAAGCACAGACACCTTCTCTTGGAGCTTCAACTCGCCAAAGTGGATTCCTACCTACTCGCCTTCAGTTACCTAGATACGGCTAGTGGGGTTAACTCAGTCTCTAAGTTACCTTATGGCATACAAGAAAAATGAGCATCACTTCTATCAAGGTGCAAGGAAGAAAATAAAGTTTTCTTTCCTCCCTTTTCCTACTTCTGCGAGTTCAATAGGAGAATTGTGGATTCTAAGAATGACCCAAGTTTCTATTTGGAGAAGTCCAACCCTCTCGGTCCACATTCTCCAAGGCCTTCAAGCTCACACATTCCACATAGAGACTGCAGATGTCCAGTGTCTGCGAAAGAAACTAATATTTTAGCTGATCCTACTCCAGTCCCTGAAAAGACTGATAAGAACAAGAAAATCAAGAACCCATAGTGCCAATTAGAGATGAGCGAATTTTTCAAAAATTCGATTCGGCTGATTCGGCGAATTCCAGGAAGAAATTCGATTCGATGCGAATTAATTCGCTACGAAGTTAACTTATAAAAAGGGTTTCTAGGCTTCAGAGAGCCTTTAAATTAGTGCAGAACACTGTACCTTTAATTTAAATGCCCTTGGAGATGAGGAAGGAGAAGGAGAAGGATGAGAAGAAGAAGGAGAAGGATGAGAAGAAGGAGAAGGATGAGAAGAAGGAGAAGGAGAAGGATGAGAAGAAGGAGAAGGAGAAGGAGAAGGATGAGAAGAAGGAGAAGGAGAAGGATGAGAAGAAGGAGAAGGAGAAGGATGAGGAGAAGGAGAAGGATGAGAAGAAGGAGAAGGATGAGAAGAAGGATGAGAAGAAGGAGAAGGAGAAGGAGGAGAAGGAGAAGGATGAGAAGAAGGATGAGAAGAAGGAGAAGGATGAGAAGAAGGAGAAGGATGAGAAGAAGAAGAAGGATGAGAAGAAGGAGAAGGATGAGAAGTATGAGAAGAAGGACAGTTCTGTGACAGTTTCTGTCTATTTCTGACAGTTCTGTGACATTCACTCCATACAGCAGTTTCAACCGCTGTATGGAGGGAATGTCCCAGAACTGTCAGAAATAGTCTATTTCTGACAGTTCTGGGACATGTATGGAGTGAATGTCCCAGAACTGTCAGAAATAGTCTATTTCTGACAGTTGTGGGACATTCCCTCCATACAGCGGTTTCAACCGCTGTATGGAGGGAATGTCCCAGAACTGTCATAAATAGTCTATTTCTGACAGTTGTGGGACATTCACTCCATACAGCGGTTTCAACCGCTGTATGGAGGGAATGTCCCAGAACTGTCATAAATAGTCTATTTCTGACAGTTCTGGGACATTCACTCCATACAGCGGTTGAAACATTGTATCTATTTGTTTCCATAAATGACATTCTGCAGATACACTTAGAGGAGCTCTGCAGATACACTTTTTGCCGGCTTGGAATTATTCTTATTTTCATCCTACTTCTTCTTCTTCTTCTTCTTCTTCTTCATCCTCATCCTCATCCTCTTCTTCTTCTGAGGATGAGGATGAGGATGAAGAAGAAGAAGAAGAAGTAGGATGAAAATAAGATTAATTCCAAGCCGGCAAAAAGTGTATGTGCAGAGCTCCTCTAAGTGTATCTGCAGAATAGAGGAACTCTGCACATACACTTTTTGCCGGCTTGGAATTATTCTTATTTTCATCCTACTTCTTCTTCTTCTTCTTCCTCATCCTCATCCTCTTCTTCTTCTTCTGAGGATGAGGATGAGGATGAAGAAGTAGAAGAAGAAGAAGAAGTAGGATGAAAATAAGAATTCCAAACCGGCAAAAAGTGTATGTGCAGAGTTCCTCTATTTCTGACTGTTCTCTGACAGCTTCTTCACATGTACAGCGGTTGAAACATCTGTATCCTAAATGGAAACTAATAGATACAATGTTTCAACCGCTGTACATGTGTTCCTTCTGTCAGAGAACTGTCAGAAATAGCGGAGCTCTCTGCAGGGACACTTTTGCCGGCTGATCGGGAAAAATCCGATTCGCGCACCCGAAGTAGGCAAATATTTTTCCTGAAATTCGTATCGAATTCCGGTTCGCCTGGTTCGATTCGCTCATCTCTAGTGCCAATGTTCCATACATAACAAACCACACCTGTTTAGGAAGTGTATCGGCTTAAGAAAGAAACCCTTGCAAGAACGTGAAGACCTTTGAAAGAAATTCAGGGTTTGCTTAAAATGCTGTGCTTACACAGAACACCATGCTAAAGACTATAAGGCTGCTATTAAGTGCATGGAATGTGACAGTGATTATCATGTATAAGTACTTCATCCATTTCAAGCAGTCCTACTCTGTCTACAGGTAATCCTCCAGAGGCAAAGCATGGTGAGGAGATCACACACCAAACAGTGCCTCATACACTAGTTTTCTCTACATGTACAGATGTCGGAGGACTCTGTGAACAATCATGTGCCAAAATATGCTAAGTTCATGTACACCCCAAGGGTCAATTGAAGAAGCTGGAAGATGGTATACTATTCTAGATGATCAGTGTAACAGGTCAGTTGCAAGTTCACAGGTTTTTGACCTATTAAACAAAACAGGAGATGCCTTACCATACACCCTGGCATCACAGAAGTTTCAGGAAGGAGAGCCACTGGTCCTGTAGTAGCTCCCCTAAATGGCAGCATAGAAATACCATTGCCCACTCTCATTGAGTGCAACCAGATTCTAGCCAACTGTTATGATCCGCCAGGTGGTGCTGCTGGCTGCCCACTTGACAGACCTACCCAAAGCGTGGAGTCTAAGTCCCGGTCTGTGCTTTCACCAGGGCCCCTGATGGTGGGGATGGACTTGAAACAGACCAGGACCAGGTCACGACCTCTGAGCAGGCCCACCAGTGGCAGGGGGAACCTCTGGGGATGTATTGGTACCGGAAGAGCCAGATGTGAGGAGGACGGCAGGGCCCAGCAGGATAGATTGCGAGCAGTGGTCCCGTGGGAGAGGCGTGGTACAGAATCGGCAGGCGGAGAATCGTCAGGTCACTCGCAGGGTCAGCAGGAGAAGTCAGTCCGTAGATAGGTTTAACAATCCGGGGGTCAGGATGGGAGAGAGTAGAGTAGTCAGGACAATCCGGGTCAAAATGCGGGAGAGAGTAGAGTAGTCAGGACAATCCGGGTCAAAATGCGGGAGAGAGTAGAGTAGTCAGGACAATCCGGGTCAAAATGCAGGAGAGAGTAGAGTAGCCAGGGTCAATCAGGATCAAAAACACAGGTACAGGATTCAGGAACTCAGAAGACCTTGCGGCAATCAGTGACAGTGCAGGGCATCTTTAAATATCGCGCCCTGCACTGTCATTGGCCGCCCAGGACGCGCCCCCGGGATGTCATTGGCCGCCCGAGGCGTGCCCCCGGGTCCCACTGCGCATGCGCGGCGTCCTGTCATCCGCGGCTCGCCGGGACCTAGTGCTTGTATCCCGGCGTGAGCCATTGCCAGCGCGCATGCGCCGGCCGACAGGACGCCGCGATCCCTGACACCAACAGAGGGGATATCCCCACTCCTGCAACTGCCTCTCACCTGAGGGGCATAGCTGACCACATACCAGCTTTTGACAAATGAAAATATTCTCCTTCTTGGCAGACATCCCAGAGGTACATAAGGCTCACCAACAAATGAACAGGCAACATGATGCACCATATGCCCAACACTTGGATCTAGGCTGGATTATCAGAGACAACGTATGTTTGGGTAATGTCAGGAGGTCTTCCACAGTTTCTTTTGTCAAGACTTGTGTTCTTCCAAATGGTTGCATTACTTCTTTCAAACAGTACTGCATCACTACTATGTCAAAGGCAGTAAAGGAATGCAACAGTTCACACAAGGCTATAATAAGGCCCTTCATTTCTGGGATGATAATGTTGGCACCACAATGTTTGATGTAACCACTAAAGATAATGAGCTGGCAGCCACCATGGAGGACAAAGAGTTCCTATAAACTATGAGTAAGGAGTTCTATCAGGATGATTTCAAAAGCTGAGTGGCACTACTACCATTTCGTGCTTCAAGAAAGAAACTACGAACTATAGTTCAGCATGCAGAAGAGAGATCTAAATCTTTACAAATCACCGTGAACAAAAAAAAGGAGATGAAAAAACACATTGACTTTTTGGAAAAGGTGTTGGCGCAAGATCATGCTGAGCCTGCACCACCTCTCAAGAAAGGAGAGGAACGTTGCTACCTTTTGTGCTTTGGCATGTACTGCCCTCGGATGCCAGATCAGATCAGAGTGGCCTTTGATTCAAGTGCTCATTATGAAAGTGTTTTGCTCAGTGGTGTCCTCCTCACCGGGCCTTAACTGGACAATGTCTTTAAAGAGGTTTTGCTCCCCTTCAGACAAGAACCAGTTGTTATGGACGAAATTCAGCAAATGTTCCACTGTTTTATCGCTTTATGGTTTATCGTTCCTCATGTTCCTGTGGTATCGCAACAACAACGTCAGTGATAAAGTCATCGACTGCCGAATGACAGTACATGTTGGTATCGCAACAACGTCAGTGATGAAGTCATAGACTGCCGAATGACAGTACATGTTTTTGGTAACAGCCCTTCTCCTGCTCTAGCAATTTATGGGCTGAGAACAGCAGCTCAAGAATGTGAAAAAGTAATTCAGATCTGATGCACATGAATTTGTGAAAAAGAATGTCTACTTAGGCGATAGGCTCATATCTCTGCCTACAGAAAAAGAACCAATTGATCTTCTCCAAAGAACTTAGGATATGCTTGCCACTGCCAACCCCAGGCTTTATAAAATTGTCCCTAACAATGACAAGGTAATGAAAGCCTTTCCTTCTGACAACCATGTTATTCGTATAAAGGAATTTAAGCTAGGAATGGATTTTTCCCTTAAGCAACATAGCCTTGGATTTCTTTGGGATGTCAAACAAGACACATTCACAATTCCAGTATCAATTTGTGACAAGTCCTTAACAAAAAAAGGAGTGTCATCTGCTGTGAAAAGCATCTACGATGCTCTGGGTTTCATAGTACCCTTTACTGTTCTAGGGTAAGATACTTCTACGACAGCTTACTTCTGAAAACATACAGTAGATTTGGATACCACAATAACTAGAGAGAAACAACAATGATGGGAATCATGGAGAGAGTCTCTGAAAGAGACTAGAACAGCTTCAGATACCATGCTCTTACATTTCTGCATCTCTAACAAAAGCCACCAGAAGAGATCCGTGTTTTCTCTGATGCTTCCATTGAAGCAATAGCTATAGTAGCGTACCTCAAAAGTTATCCAAGAGACAAAGTGTTGGTTTTGTCCTTTGGCTAAGTTGACCCCAAAACCAGCACATACCATTCCAAGACTTGAACTCTGTGCAGCCATATTAGTCATTGAAATTGCTGAGCTTATACATGTGAAATAAATTTTAAATAGACTTTTTCATCTTTACACAGATCGCAAGATAGTGTTGGGACTCGGGAGACATACATAACCAAACAAAACAGTTCTATGTGTATGTCAGTAACAGGGTATAACGTATCAGAGAGTTCTAGAAACCCAGTCAGTGGCACTATGTGTCTATGTACCGCAACCCAGCTGATAGCTGCGCCCATGCAGTGCTAGATGCTGCATTTCGGGAAATTTCAGTTTTAGTGTGGTAATGTTTCCATTATTCTTCTTGTTCCCCCCTTTTTCTTCTGTTTCAGATGTTCCGGAATTGAGTCTTCACTTAATGTTTGGACTTGATTCTAAATTGTTTAATATTTGAAATCCTAGATTTTGATTGGGAGTATCGTCCTTACACATACATTTGTTTGCCCTTAAAAAATGTTGTCCTTTCTTCACTCCATAGGTAGGGGATATTTTCACGCTTAGCCTCCATTCACCATTCATGTACTGTATTTTGTTAGAGCTAGACACACTATGATTTTTTGATCTGATGTTCATCTGGTATGATCTGCACAGGTTTTTTCTTTAGATTAAAGCTTTCTACAATCTGCAAGATGTCATTTGGATCAAGTCACTGTCTGCCAAGATATCAGGCTAAGTTAAACTATCTCACCAAAACTGGATCAGTTATCGGTATCACACTTTCGGTGCTTAGATTGCTGAAGCAAAACATGTACCAAGGGGGAAAGGAATGCCAATCATTTCATTGGCAATGCCCATATATTAACTGCTTCCACCAATGCTTATTGTCACTGTATTATCACTTTCTCTGTCCAATTTACAAAGCCACCTGAGACACCAAAAATAATATGACTGTATGATCGACATACAATTAAGAGTTTAATGACTGGGTTACCCTGCAAGATATTCTGCTTTGTTGACATCTATAGCCTCAAATGTGCAGTCAAACCTCGTAGTTTCCTTTCTTTAAATCCTCCCTTGCTGTCTTCTGAAGCAAAATAATAAAACAAGTCCAGTTAATAATCAGCTATTGGCACTGAAGGCTGCCAGTTCCTTAGATGAATTTTCTTTCATATGGTCTTCCAGATTCAAATTTCAAAATACTATTAACCTTTTCTTGTTCAACACAGCGTGCTTCTGCTGGGTTCAAATGAAAAGCACTTGGCCTTGGCACAGTTTCATTAGAATAAACATGCCATGTTCAGTGAGGTTAGATCCAAAACAACTTTTGCAAGCGAGAAAAAAACACATTTTTTCCAAAGCTATTTTTAGGGATAAAAACTGCTGAGATTAAGAGGTGGCGTTTCACCACAACTCCAGCTGTGTTATTCCCTCGGGGTATTCAGGCAAACCCTCCTTCACTACCCATGCTGACCCCCTGACCTTGTATCTTACGGGTCATATAAGAACATTTCAAGTCTGGTGATTTTTTTTTTTTATTCTCAGCCAGTTGGAAATGGTGACTATAAAAACCAGGGAAAAAAGTAAATAAAATTAAAAATTTGATGGCTTGTTCTTTTCTTCCTTAACCTCACCCCAAATAGCCTCATGAAAAGGAGAGATGAAAGATTTTCATTTGCAAGAGATTTCGCAATTCCTATGTGGCTTTCTTCCTGTCTTCTCTTGGATCTTTTTTACCTCTGATGACCTAGCCATGCTCAGCCGGCTTCTCTGTTTCCACTAACCTGTAAGCACTCATCCACGTGACATATTGCAACACATCCTGTTTGTTTGTCTACTAATCAGAAGGTTGTGGCAAATATGGCTTTTCAGATATCGATTTTCTGCATGCAATACATGTTGGCACATCAGCCATCTGAATATCCATCAATTTGTTATATATAATAGCTAGCAAACTCTTGCAATTTTCATAAAAACACTGAATGCAGAAGTGTGACCTGTGCCTACATCAGGAGACCTTTTATCCAGAATTCAAACAGTCTACTGATAGGGTAAGGCATCAGGGAAAGAAATGCAATTAATAGATTGGCAGATCCTACCGTTTCCCAAGTTCTGTTTGAAAGTTTAGGTTTAGTTTTTTTTTTTTTACCAGCACAAGGCGTGGCACTTATATTCAGTAAGAGCTGTCCCTTGTGCTGGTGGCTGCTGTCTTAGTGGAAATCCAAAGCCCTCTGCTTCCCCCCTATACCCCTACAGTGGTTATCTTTTGGTGCTGTGGGGGTTCATACAGCCACTTGACCTGCTATATGCCTTTGTCAAGAATGCCAACTATGTTTGCCCCCCCCCCCCCTTTTAGTTATAGACGCTGTGTTAGGACTTCCAGCGATCCAGCAATGAAAAATGCTTTATAAATGGAGGGAGAATGAATGAATTAAAAGTCTTTTTTTTTTTTTTTTTTTTTTAAGATTGCTGAATATCTGACCCTTTGCTTCTTCTCGATTGTGAAGACTGTAGTACAAAGGCCTTGCTGTATTGTACCTCTGAAAATCTAATAAAAAAATCACATTTAAAAGAAAATTGTCCCTGGAAGGTGCAAAGCTGAACCAGAAAATAAATCAGCCTGACTGTGTAGTGTGGCTAAGGTGTGTGAATCACAAGATTACTTGATCAGGTCAATGAATTTGGTCAATCCAAACTGAGCATTTAATTAAAATGCCTAAGCAGAGGTTTCCTAAAGCAAAAGATGCAAAATTGGAGGCATGTATACGCATCTAAACTTTTCCTTTCATATGGGAGACCCTGCCATGCTGGTGGACCACCTAATACAATAAATCACCAAGGTAGGCTCAGATGGGGCAAGGTCATTCTGATTATAAGTTTTTGATTGCCAGTTTTTACACAAGATTACCTTGCAAATGCTAGTTTGAATTGCCTTGGTCTGTGACAATTGTACCTTAAATAGGGGTGTGCTACAATTTTATCTGATCACATTTGTTACTGATTAAAAAAGGATTACAAGTGCTGACAGTGGAATACACAGAGAAATGGATGAAAGGGAAGAACATTTGAAAACCCCAATTTACAGCTCAATGTCTGACTTGTAAAAGTTGAGTCTGTACATTCATTGGTCTCCATCTACAACTGCTCATAAATAATCTACATTTACCATGAGAATCAGTCTGAGAGAGTGAGAAGCTATAATGCAGCTTGAATGTTTTCATCTTGGCTCTATAAACAGTAGTTTATGACCAGTCAAAATGTATCCAAACACAACTGTTTTGTTTGGATGACCCAGAGAAAATGAATAAATAATACTAGGGTGCATTGCCTGCCAGAATAAATTGGACCCAAGCATACAGCTGATTCATACGGAGAATCCTCAGCATACTACAAAAAGGCCAAGTGGGAAGCTCAATGAGAACAGGAACGGCTTATCACACCTTCAGTTCACTAATGCAGATTTCAGTAATTTCTGTTCAGTACAAATATGGACAAAATATTGGCAGAGAAAAGCTTTATTCCATTTTCTCAATGCCCAGTAGTCTTTAGTAGGATATTCCAGCACAAATGTGATGTCGATTTTGCTTTCCAGTAGGGACAACATAAAAGAAACCACCACTCTAAGCCTCCGTGAAAATAGTACCTGGTGACTCCAAGACTGAAAAAGTTAGTGCAGATGCTCTGAATGACCCCATCAAGCTCAGTCTATGCCTGCAACAAGAAAAAGCAGAACTACACACAATATCCACCTGGTGATCAATCAAAAGGAAGATCAACTTCAACTAGCCTCCTGCCATGGACATGCCCTCTGATGTGATTCACCCTACCACAGGCTTAATCGTAGAGACCTCTACGACTAAGGTTGTGGGAGGGTGAAACATGTCAGGAGCCGTGGCTATGGGAGGAAACTAGCTGGAGCCGATATATCACCAGGCAGATATTGTGTGCTGCTCTGCTTTTTCTTGTTGCATCAAGATATTTATTTCACTTCCATCTATGTCAGTCTCTTAGTTGTTTCTCCACATAAGGAAGAATTCTGGTTTTCAACTTTATCTGCCTTTATTACCCACCCTTTCCCTTACTTTGAGCTTTATTTAAAACTGCAGAATTTTTTGAGGCAACAAACACTAGTTCTTTCCTGAGGCATTTTTCTAAGGTTTACTATGTTTTAAATAGTAATGTCCATAGACGGGTATTCTGGTTCACCAAAGGCTCGATGATGGGGCATTAATTTACAGACTTGACTAGTAACAATAGAAGAACCCAGAAGTCCTGTTGAATGCATTTCCCAGAGAACATTGCCTGACATCTTCCTATATTGCCTTACAGTGAAGTGATCTCTGTTTTGCTGATCAGAGCCACCAGTCTTGTGCAGCTAAGGGCCAGATGGGCTCAGCAAAGTCTATGCAATACTATAAACACCCAACAGGTGGATCATACATTTACAGGCTTGCCATTTAACAAATGCCATTACCCAGAAGTCCTTTCCTTTTGTTGAAAAATTTTAAAGCATTAACAATTATTATGAAAAAAAAACAACCTCTCGCCAAGGTACTAGTGTCAGTTGTGTGAAGAGGAAATTTCAAGAAAGACGTAACTTTTTTTTTTATACCAAAATGAAAATTTTGTTTTATAAGCAGAACCCCTTTAACATGTTTTGTAGCTGCTCAGGCTATTTGATGCATGAAGACTTCTCTGCACTTCTCAAGAGAATACCGAGATGTATGGATGCACCATACCTGATGAAGTAGCCTGAGCAGTATCATTGTTAGAGATTCTGTATATAGTCCTATAGAACAGACAGTGCACAGTCCACATGAGTTCATCAGCTGCTTCTCTGCTAACAGGAACCTTATAGAGAAAAGAGTTTAACCATAGATGCAGCTACAAACTTATAAACACTGCTATCTACTGGCTGAAGACTATATCTGTAGCTATTGCACATAATACATGAACACTGTATTCCAACACCCCGCTCAACTACTCCTTATATTAGTCCCATTTTGGATCTCCGTTGTCATCTCTTCATCGGAAGCTCTGATACATTTTTGTTTCTCATGATTTGGAAGTCTTGGTATCTCACCCCATGAATCTGGCTCTGGTTTTAATTCTACCCAAGCAACATAGGACAGACATTTGGCTGGGAGGCCATTTTCGCTTCTGGTGGATTTCCTGATAGAAGCCTTTTGTAGCCTGCTTTCTACTTTTACAGTGTTTGGATTGTCTGCAATAATTTCTATCTCTACATCACTTTGTTGCTTATTTTCATATGACACTTATGTGAAATTTTCCTCAGTTTGAAGTGTTTGTGTTATTTCATGAAATTTTGAATGCACGAACGTTTAATTGATATTTACACTTCTACTGATGGTTTATGTTATTTGTGTCTTTGTGTAGAATTCTGTATCCCATTTGAGATTCACTGTACCCCACAAGTACACCTTCCTTTGCACAAGCATTCCATTTTGTATGTTTTTCCTTTGGGATGTGCACATAGGCTTTGCTTACAAACATTTCTATTTGGTTCAAATAAGGGGCCTTTCCATTCCACTCTTCATATGGAGTTTTCTCAGTGGTCGATTTTGGAGCTAGTGTGCGCCCATAATTGCCTCCCCCCAGTATGTGGTTGGCATATCTGTATCAAACAGCATAGTTCTTCCACTCTTACGTTTGTTCGTTTTGTTCTGGGTTGTATGGTAAATGAAATATTATGCCATGCTTTCTGAGAATCGCCTTTGTGTTATCACCTGTATATCCAGTTTCATTGTTGGTGTGCAATACACTCGACATTTTGCCAAATTTATTGATTACCTGAGCCAAATACTGTTCAAGTTTCTCTGCTACTTCACTTTTGTTGTGTAACAGATATAGTGGAATAATCATCTATGAAAGTGAGAAAATAGCTCTTCTTTCCTGGAGTCAATGTTTCCATTGGACCACAAAGATCTGAACAAATTAAGTCTTTTTTTTTTCTTAGCTCTGCTGTTACTCTGCTTTGGAAAGGTTTTTCTTGTAATTTTTTCTTTTATAATGCTGGTGAATTTCATTGCTTGATCACTTGGACTAACTATTATTACACTTGCATAGTCATTCTCAGTTCATTTCTTTATTATGTCAGGACTTCTGTGCCCAGGTCGTATGTTCTATGTCTGAATGCAGTTTGAATGTTCTTCTCTCTTGGCATTGGTATTAACCACCTCATTGCAGTTCAGCTGATACAGTTCATCTGTAATTTTAGCCTTTGCAAGCAAGATATCCCTTTTTGTGATGGCACAACTTTCATCTTGGAAGATCACTACATTGCATTGTTTTGTGAGCTTCTTCACTGACATAAGATTAGTTTCAAGAGCAGGGACATACAGGACATTTTTCACAGGTATCTCTCTGGTGATACTCTGGGAAATAGGACAGTAAAGAAAAACATCTATTCTTTATGATTCAATTATTACTCTGGACAAGGTGAACAAATACATTTCTGTCATTCATCATGTGACTCGTAACTCCTGAATCAACACACCATGCCTGCAAAGATGGGGTGCAACTTTTGGATTGAAAAACATTCATTATCTAAAGAAAAATCAGTTTCTTTCTTCACACTGTTGGCCTTTTGTAGTTTAGTTTTTTATACATTCTAGCTTTCCAGATTCTACAGACTGCTTTAAATGACCTTGTTTCTTGCCCACAAAGCTTTCATGTGCTTCTTGTTGCATGTTATTGTTTTTGATCCTATTTTTCATCTTTTAAAGCAGACTCTGCCATAGACGTATCATCTCTATTAATGCTTTCTGTTTTATGCTTATATTTATCCATAAGCTTGCCGTTAACATATTTCAATGTCAGTTCATCATCTGGATGTGCATCAAGTGCTGTTGCAAGCATTTTATAACTTTCTGGTAACCCACTACGCAATAGTTCTGTGACAAGAAAGTCCTTTATTTCTTCTCCTATACCTCCCAGTCTTTCAACCATTTCCAAGGTGTGCCTTATGTATTCCTGCATATCCTGGCCTTTCATTAGCTTGGTTTGGTATAACTTTCTAATCAAATACAGTTTATTGCTGAGGTTAGCTCTTTCATACACCTTTTGTAATCCTTCCCATATTTCTTTAGCAGTTACACACACACATAATTTGATCATCTTCTATGCTAAGAGAGATTCTGCTCTATGCATGCTGATCTTTCTTCATCCACTCATTTGAAGGGTGTTCTGGTCTGACTTAATTTATACATTCCCAAATACCTTCTCTTATTTGCAGCATTTTCATCTTGAATTTTCAAGACTGATAGTTCTGGTTTGTCATATTTGCAAATGAAATCTTTGTGGCAGCAGTGTTATTGGCCATTTTTTTTTATTCTTTTGCATTCTTTTCTGTTACTGTATCTTGCACTTCTTTGCTGTAGCAGGTTTTGACTGGGTGTCTGGGACCATAACCTGTCAGAGATTATGTACATAGCCCTACAGAACAGACAGTGCACAGTCCACATGTTTTTTTTCGGCTGCTTCTTTGCTACCAGGGAACAGGAACTTTATTATCAAAGACAGAGTTTAACACCATAGATGCACCTACAGATTCATAAACACTGCCATCTACTGGCTGAAGAATATATCTGTAGTTGTTGTACATTACTGCATTCTAACAATAACATATAGAATAGATTGTGTCATTCCACATTCCTACAACACACATCAATAGATTCAGCATGTTTTTATTTCTCATAAAATCAAAGTTCTTTATTAAACTAAAGCTACTACAGTCGCACAACCAACGAAGTCTGAAGGCATCCCTATACCTAGAGAGCTTTCCAAGAAAAAAGCTCTGAGTGGATTATTATTGATCGACCAGTATAGATTTCCAGCGACCATACAGATGTAAGTACAGATACGTCCTGTTTATCTGATGCATGCTTTTAATATTTGAAGACAAATACATTATAGTGCTGTCTTATACTTTTCTCCTTTTTTTTTTTTCCTCTGGTGATCCCAAAAACATTTTTGGATTCTGATCTACAGGGAGGATATTTGAGAAAAAAAGTTGTTTAAAGTGGAGCTCCACCTAAAAGGGGAAGTTATGCTTTAATGCTTCCTCCCCCGATCCCAGTTAAGGATTGGCACCTTTAGGGAGCGGGTACCTGATTTTGACAGGTACTCAAATCCACTTCCTCTGCGATTGCCTAGGCGATCAGAAGCAGAAATTCTTCTCCCCTTTGCAGTCCTCTGGGACACGTGACAGGTCCCAGAGGACTGTGGGACCATTCACAACTGGTGACTGGCTGTGAAACCAAAAACTGTCACAGCCAGGTGCCCACACTTGAGATGCCGGCACCAGGGACACAGAACGGCTGGTGAACCTGGCTGTGGTAAGTACATCGCTTGTTCCTAGGACAGGTCAGTGGCTGTTTTTTAAAAGTCAGCAGCTACAGTTTTTGCAGTTGCTGATTTTTATTTTTTCCAACAGAGACTGAAGCTCCTTTTTAATGTCTCCCCACCAGCTTTTCATGTTCACGAAGTTTCTCAAATGCCTTCATAAATAACAACTGTTGATTATTATTATTATTATTACATCGAGTTTATATAGCGCCAAAGGGTTTGCTCAGCGCTGTACAATAGAGGGGTGGACAATACATGGCACAGTACAACAATAACAAACAACGTACGAGGGGTAAGAGGGCCCTACTCTTTCGAGCTTACAATCTAGGAGGGAGGGGGTAAAGGTACAGTAGGAAGTGGCTGAGGGGAATGAGGGGTGGGAGGAAAGAGGGAGAATGGCCGTTAGATGAGGGTGGGGTAGGCTTCCCTGAAGAGATGGGTTTTGAGGGAGCGCCTGAATGTGAAGAGGGAAGGCGACAGTCTGATGGATTGGGGCAATAGAGTATTGATACTCTATTACTTTTATTACCTCGGAAACAGAGGTCTGGGGACATTAAAAAAGCTGCCTTCCTAGTAGTGGTTGATGGTGGCTATTGCAATGATTTGTTTACTGTACAGGAAAAGAAAAGGGCCAAAAGTGTGTCAGACTGAGGAGGTGCTTAACTCCCATTCACTACCACAAGGAGGGTGTTTTGTCTCTCCAATCTAAGCATTGATAGTGTGATCTCTGTAACTTACAGTTGTGATGAGATAGCAATAACTTCAACCTCAGTTGGATACCACAGTCAGTGACTCAATCGATATGACATCTTGTAGATCTTGTGAAGTTTATTCCATAAACTGAGAGAATCTTACAACAATGAACATTCGATAGGTCAAAAGATCATAATGTTTCCTGCTTCATGACATGAGGCTAGAGCTGCAATGCATTTCTGGGAAAGGGGAGGGCTATCTATACAGCATTAACTAAACCAAAGGAAAGGGAGGAGCAGAAACAAAATATAGAAACACTTAAAGGCATATGACAGTCAATTTGACAGTCATGTGAAACATGACAGAGGGCACCCCAGTAAGATAGCACTTCTGTGGAAATGAGGTCATCACCTATCGGTGACTAGGAACTTCCAGAATGTTGCAGGGATGTTTTTAGAGTAATTAGTTTTTTCCTGTGCTTACTGGAGTCAGCAGAACTTTATTATTTGTCATGTGGATATAACTCCATCCTCTAGGTGGTTTGGACACTATTCAAATCAAATGATGCACAGCCCTATCTAGTGGGCTACCCAGTACATGCATACCAGCAAGTAGTTACAAAGCAGTTAATAATAAATCTTGCATAAAAATAATAACAGGAGAAGGATAAAACAACCTTCCACAACCCAATTTCCAAAGAGTGTCAACAGGCCCGACCTGAAAAAAAAAAAACAAAACTATCAGAGGTAGGGAGCTATAACCTCCAAGGAAATCCTGGAGAAATGGATTTTACAGTAAGTACGAAACATCCTTTTTTTGCTGGGAGGGGGTGGGGCTTTTTTGCTAGCTGTAGGTGTGTTTTAAAGTTCTTTGTCCTTATTAAAGAAGATGGCAGGAATCATAGACTGCAGCTGGAAAGCTGGGATTGTGTGGTGAGTCTCGGGGATCAGGCCGTCCCAGAATTCTCTATGGCACATCTCCTTGGCACAACAACATAAACACTAGACGTGAGCACTGCATGTTTTCCGTGGAACAAATGATGCAGACAGAGGCCAGCTAATCCTAGCTTCAGTCCTATGACCTGCTTACCTCATCGTACTTTTATTTTATCTGGTCACTTTCCACTGCTGGCACACACAAAATCTGTGTCTTTTATGTGGTCTGGTGGTTTAGAATGGTCCCAATTATTAGGAGAGATCTAAGGCCGAATGCTTCCATAGTACATCCTGCCTCGTCCTTGGGATGCTTGTTTATTTTCATTTAACCCCTGCCTTGTCCCCGCAGCCCTTTACAAGATACAAACCTTACAAAGTGTTGTGGGTTTATGCTGACAGAAAACAGTTAAGGAACAAACAGCCTGATGTTTAGAACATATGAAAAAGCCTTAATAGCATGCCGATATTAAGGATAAACAGCTATTTTTAGTACAGTCCCACAAACAAATGAACCTGGGCCTTTTCCTGTAAATACAAGAGCAACTCATTTAATGGTGCATTGTTGTACAGCCTTATTAACTCAACATGCTTGTGTTTATCATGACAGCGAGTCCAATTTGTCATCTTGGCTGCGATATTTTTGTCAGGTTTAACACACTTCTCAATCTACATTGTGTGATGTGCCTCACAGCTGTCACTTTGTGCGACCTCCCGCAAAAATTAAATATATAAATGTAATTATAACTTCGTGAAACCTGTTAGTAAAGTGCTGTGTTCAATATCTGTATAGTCTTTACACATTTAAGTATGTGTTTTATGGACATACGCATGCTTAAAGGAGAAATTCCAACTTTTACCTAGTTGGTTTCAAACATTACAAATTTGTTAAGGCGAATCTGAACTTTGCCTTTTCTGGATACTTCCCCCTTACCAATGACTACTTTTCATTTGCTCTCATGCCAGAAGGCAACCTTCTCTTCTACTACCAAGGAATGGAGTCAAACAGAGGTAGAAGCAATAATACTAATATAAAGACAGCTCTAAGGGGTAGAGGAGGTTATTGACAATACAGATATCCCCTTTTAGAAAAATAAGGCAAGGTATAAGTAGTATTTAATTTCAATAATTTTTATTGAAGTTTTAGTAACAAGACATTGTAGGTAAATACGGTTCAGTTAGAAATAATGTAGTACAGGAAAGTAAACAAAACAATATTTTCCCCACCATTTGGCTGGGGGTAATACTATAATAAGTGGGGTTGGCATGAGAGGTAAGCTCAGTATAATCTGAACCATGTAAGGTTGTAGAAAAGATCTATAGGGGGGGCGGGAGAATAAGGAGTAGGGAAATAGGGGAGGTGGGAAAGGGGAGAGGGAAGGGTAAGTGCACCGGTCTAGGCAGATGGGTCAAGGTATTTTATAATGAATTTATCAGACTTTTACGGAGCAGTTTGGGTTCTGTAACCATCGAGACCAATGGAGCTTAAATGTGTGATAGGTAGAATTGTTTAGGGCAGATCTTTTTTCCATATCGCATTGGAAGTTAAGATCTGTTATCAGTGAAGTAAGAGAAGGGGATTTAGTAGTGTTCCATAATTTAGTTATGTTTATTTTAGCTGCCGATAATGTGTGGATAATAATGGTACGGGAGTCTCGAGGAAAATCGTTGATTCCAATATGGAGGAGTGGTAGAGCAGCGTTTGGGGGTATAAGTAGTATTTAAAGATAACTAAGGGCAAATTTTTTTTCCATTTTGGATAGAGTAAGGAAGGGTTATAACACTGTCAGAATTTTTTTTGCCATCTGTATTCCATTGGGGAGATTTTACTCTACTTCATATCCCACAGCCAAAACAGGAAGGGAATCTTTAGCTGTCACCAGGTTCACCAGAACTAATGTCCACATCAAAAGATTTCCCCTCTATTACTGTTCTGGGAACAACCCAAATTTGGGATTTACTTTCACTTTTGATGAAAATGGTAAACATGACAAATAGGGTGAATTTCCTTACTGGGGACACAAACAGCAAGAAAAACTGACAGGTAGCCCAAAATAATAAAAATAGTACTGTTCGAATTCCCTTCCAAACCTGTATCAGTTGGATCAGCATGTGAAAAGACTGATGCAAGACAGACAGAATCAGGCTTCAGTAGACTTCAACAAAATGGAGGTCTCTACGATTAAGCCTTGAAAAGGGCAAAATGTGTCTGAGTAGTTCTCTACAGGTGGAGAAGAGGAGCTGAAGCCATCCTTTACTCATCTCATTACATTTTTTTCAACAGGGAGTAGGTGTTTGTGTGCAGACGGGCACATACCATTTTGTTGAAAAACTGGTGGGTGTTCTAATCCCTCTTTATTCCAAATTTAAAAAACGGTGTTGCCTTTATTCATTTATAGAACATAGACATATTCAACTGCAATTAGCCAATAGCATGGAAATATTCACAATCCTACAGAAACACAGGGAAAACTTACAGACATCAGGACAATTGTGATACTGATGGAACACAAGCCTAGGAGTACAGCAAAGCACAAGTGCTATGATATGTCAAAGTGTTGCTATATACTGTAAGAGCAATACTTCTAGGGGCAATGTTCATGGTTAACTCTAAACTGGTGACCTGTATGGGCTTTTAAAGCATTGACTATGGAAAATATACGGTACAAAGGTTTGTTGTTTTGCAAGCATGCAAAAAATGAATGGTTAACATGTTAGGTATCCATAATGTACACTCTCTCCTGGCCACATTTGGGCCTCACAATTGGCTACTTAGGCCCCAATCCTTGCTTTCTGTAGAGGAAGGAGGTGTGTCATGTGTTTCTTCATACTCATAAGTACTTGGTACCCCCCGGAAGGGTCAACAGAGGTATGGGGAACTGAGCAAAAGGTAATTTAACCCCGTTATGACTAAGGGTAAAACAACCTTAATGCCCAGACACGGTTTTGCAAATCTGACATGTTAGTAAAACTATACATTACATTACAACTACTTTGTGTATCCAGTTGAATTATACCTTGCTTTTTTCAGGACAAATTGGGCTTTCATTTGGTGATGGATGTCTCCTAATTAATATTTTTTTTTATTATCAAAGAAAATCTGTCCTAAAATGGTAAACAATTTTTTTTTATTTAGGTGTATATTTCTTGCCATTACTGTAACATATCACCAAAGAACAACCGAAAATAAAAACTCTCCTGCTCCTGATAATCACAGCAATACTGCACATGTGAATATTATTTGTTACATGTGCCAGTAGTAAGGCCCACAAACAATAGTGTGCGTTTTACTTTTTTATCCTACCTAAAAAACACTGATACGAATTTAAAAAAATGCTTTTTGAAAAAATCCTACCTAGCGATCAGTTCCCGGTTGTTAGTAGGAGACCTGGGGCTCTCAATGAGAGCACAGCTTCTGTGGTAGTAGCGCTCAGTTGAGCTCTCTCCCAGAACAAACACAAGAATACAAATATGCACAGTTTCTAAATGGTTAGCACTTCCGCCTGGCAGTACTAGGGTCGCTGGTTCAAATCCCAGCCACGGCACCACCTGCCTGGAGTATGCATGTTCTCCCTGTGCCTGTGTGGGTTCCCCCCAGGTACTCCGGTTTCCTCCCACACTCCAAAGACATGCTAAATTGGCCCTAGTATGTGTATGTATGAATGTGAGTTAGGGACTTTAGATTGTACACCCCTTGAGGGTTAGGGGACTGATGTGAATGTACAATATGTATATGTAAAGCGCTGCGTAAAGTACCTGAAATAATAATAAATAAATATGCGACACCCAGATTTAAAGTCCACCTCCTGGATGCCACATATATGTGTTACTGTGCTGTCAAGGGGTTATTACCTTCATGCCTCATACAGTACATTGAATCAGTTACTTCTCCCAGTTTAAGCAAAGGAAATTTGAATACATTTCAAGTGCAATTAAAGACCAGGCCTCTAATGCCATCCAACAAACACTGCAATTGTAAAAACAATTGTAGTCTTTCAGCTGCTTACATGTAGGGTTAGTATACCTACTTCCTGAGAACTTCCTGTGTAAACTTTCCTTCTGTTTGCTGCATTACTAATGTTATGCAGACTGAACAAAGAGTTGAACAAAAGAAAAAAAAACGAATTCCTGTATGCATTAGTAGATGTAAGGATAACTCTACACTTTTTTTTGTATTTGACGGAGGGTAATAAGGGTTGGACCTTATAAAAGTTTTTTTTTATTGGTGTGTGTCATTGCATTGGGAGATTTTTTTTCTTCTCCCAGTGAGAAGATTGTCACTGGATCAAAAGGGACAGGGATTCTCCTGTAGAGACACATGCAGCCAGGGGCAGAATAACAACTCATGGGGCCCCCGGGCAATAGGGGATCATGGGGTCCCTGTGCCCAAACTAAAAAAAGCCTATGAAAAAGGTACCAGGGGCATCTCATGGGGCCCCCTACTGACTCCGGGCCCTCGGGCAGTGCCCGAGTTTCCAAATGGTCAGTCCGCCCCTGCATACAGCAAACCTTTGTTATTTGACAACCTACTTGATCAATTTATTCAATTTGTATCAAATCATAGATTGTAAACTCCTTGAGCGCAGGGATCTGTGTAATTCTCAGTGCTATACAAGTACCTGTAATAAATAAATAAATCAGGAAAGCTCTGGAACTAAACTAGTTGCTGGTACTACCAAGGGCCATGTTACACTACTGATCCTGACACAGATGACTAAATAGAGAAAGAACACTCACCGGCTTCTATGGCTTCATTCCCTTCCTGGCCAAACCAGTAAGTGTTGCCTTTTTTGTATTCTGCTTCTGGCAAGCAAGATACTGCAGCGTTATCCACAGCCAAGACACCATAGCAGCAGTTGGGTGCTCTCTTAGTTATCTTGTAGTTGTTGAGCTTCTACCATTGAACCATCCCCATCAGGAGAGTGATTACTCCTAGTGGCTATAATAGCAGCAAGCAATAATCGCATGTAAAATCTGACGGGCTGGCTGTACTCAAGTTGATCGATTGGGTACATTTAGCCTACCCATACATGGTTCGGCCATGATTTGGCCTGCTGAACTGGCCGAGAATTAAATAGTCTATGGCCGATTTTAGGAGTCCAAAGACAACAAAGCAAAGTGCCTGCCAATTACACTTTTTTTTAGAATAATCCAAAGTAAGCAGAGGTTCTAGCCCTTCCCCAAGTTTTACAAAAGTTAAAATAAAAAAATTTGTTAGAGTTACACTTAAGAGTAAGATAACTATTGAATTTATTTACCCCGACTATAATATTTCAACATGCATAGTCTTCTTGCTTAGGCTTATCTTACAGTTTTTTAATCAGTCTTAACCAGGGTTTTTTTTCAGCTGGAATTTCAAGCAATTCAGTTCCACCACTTCTGGTTCAGGCCCTCTGCTCCCTACAGGAGTCTGTTTACTGCAGGTGATAGCTTGTCTCCTAATGATCTCCTGAGCAGCTCCCACTAAATGCAGGATGGGGACAAGGGAAATGCAGGTGCCTGGGGTGCAGTGCAGATGTCGTCACCTCCACTGGTGGATCTTCCTGAAAGTGAGAGAGGCAGAACCACCTATAGTGTGAGGGAAGGTACTAGAGCTGGCTGGGTTCTTCACCCTAATACAGCAACAAAAGTAAGACAGATGGAAGAGGATGGAGCTTTTAAGGAGGGGGGGGGGGAGATGGGGCAGTGGAGGTGGGGAGGGGGGGTTGAATGCAGAGGTCAGAGCTGAAGTGGGGTAAAAATGAGATGTGGATGGGGGATGCAGAGCTTAGCAGCTATAGAAGAAGGCTGAACTCTGTACTCTGTGTTTAGCACACCCTGAACTCCACACTCTGTATGCAGTGCACTCCAGAACTCAGCAGTATGTACTTGCGCACCCCTGAACTCTGCATGCAGTGCACCCCTGAACTTTGCAGTCTGTGAGTAACCCCTCCTCTCCACACTTGTAATGCACTCCTGGTATTTATTGCCCCTTTAAGAACCTCCCACTGTTAGTTAATATTGTCCGCACCCACTATTTGATGTGGTTTGGAGGGTGTGTGTGTGTGTGTCTGTGTGTGTGGGGGGCAGCAGGGGTGTATTAGGGGATTGTTGAGTTCCTGCACCTATTTGGTGAGAAAAAAAAGCCCTGGTCTGAACAATAAAACATTGACAGTCAAGTTTTTACATCATTAAATATGTTCACCCCATCTTTATCACACATTTAAAGGCTTATGCCATGTCTCTGGATGAGAGCCAAGCCCTGGGGTTGATGGGTTTGTCTGGATGTCTGTCTCTGATTTTTAGGTCTGAATCAATCATGTTCGACAGAGATGTCACAACTCCGCTAAAAACATTCAAGGAATATTTCACAACATCACAAAACACTCGACTAACACGTGCAGGTGTAGTGCCAGCCACCATTCTGTATGTTCTGTTCAAGAACACTTATTACCCAATACTTTACATCTTGTATCTCTAAGATAGAAATAGAGTATTTGACTAAATGCTTTCAGCATGTAGAAAAAATGTCTATTAATAGTCATTGTGTAAGGAAAATTCCAGTATACTGTTTAAGATACAGTATCTGTCTTTTGTGCTCTGGTGCTTCATATTTCTACAAGTAAATCTTAACAAACATGCTCTCTTTTCAAAGGAAAAAAATTAGACGGGATGATCTACAGTTTCTCACTGGTAGCTGTTAACTTTAGCTCCTTCTCGTTTAGTGCAGTACCAAGGTGCTAGAAAAAACCCCCAAAAGAATATCCCAATGTATGTAAACCCAATCATTACATCTCAACTTACAGTAGCTTTAATGTGTAAACATTTTCAAAAATCATCTTGCTTATTAAAATAATACTTGATTCTGAACCCAGCTACCTATAAACATGCATAGAATGTTTGGATCCATGCCCCAGAGGGGAAACCCAACCCCTTTTGTCCTTTTTTCCTGACCTTTTTCTCTGGTCTTGCCTTAGTTTTCACCTCCTTGTCCTGCTTCTTCTCCTTTTCTTCATTGTCTTTCCTTCTTCCCTTTTCTAGTTTGCCTTTAGAACCTTGAAACTAGGCAAGCCTCAGTACAGGACATCATGAATAGTAGGGTTGCACTGATACAAATATCTGTGCAGATACTAAGCATTTGCATGAGTATCGGTATTTGTGCAAATGCATACTAAAATGCAATACCATCAGACTTGGTTCTTTCAGCTGCCAGAGGGTATCCCCCGCTAACAGCTGAAATGTGCGCAAACAAATGACAGCGATTATTGGTGAAGGAGCGGGGCCACCGCGCCCTTAACAACTGATGACTTAAACTTGCTAGCCACACCCACTTGTCAGTTTTAAATGCGCAGAACTACTCCAGAGCTGTCCTGATTGTGCCTTCCCCAGATCACAGTGTTGCAGCTATACCAGGAATTGCCTCCCCCTACACCACAGGTGAGGCATATCCTGGACATTCCTCTGCAGCAGCCTATTCCCCCTCTCCCCACCCCAGTACCTCTCTGGTATGACCTGTGTGTGTAGGAACAGCAGCGGCGGAGGTATGGCAGGTGTGCTGGTCCTCTCGGCAAGGGATACTGAGGAGCAGCTGGGTGGCGGGATCCCAAAAGAGTACTGTCCAATGCTGGGGACAGCCCTGATCAGTCCAATGATGGAGGACATGGAGAGGTGAGGAGGATCCACCGATCTACATTGTACTATGTGTGGGGGCTGTAGATCACATCCCAGCAGATGTACAGGACTCTCCAGTAAGAGTTAGTAGGAATCAGGTAGGTCAGTGCAGGGGTCAGATAGGTCAGTGTAGTGGTCAGGTAGGTCAGTGTAGGAGTCAGGCAGAATAGTACATTTTGAACTGGATTTGCTTTAATACAGAATAAACTTCACGAGATTATTATTATACAGGATTTATATAGCGCGAACAGTTTGTGAAGCGATATACAATATAAGGGAGACAGTACAAGTACATTTCAGTACAGAAGGAATAGGAGGGCCCTGCTCGTGGAGCTTACAATCTAAAAGAAGGGGGAGGTGGTACAAAAGGTGATAGTTGTAGGCGAAGTTCTGATGGAAGTGGCTCAAGTACAGTTCTTAGGTGGAGGTAGGGTAGGCTTCCCTGAATAAGTGAGTTTTCAAAGATCGCTTAAAGGTCGACAGGGTGGGGGCTGACTGGGCATACTGTAGTAGGGAGTTCCAGAGGATGGGAGAGGCTCTGGAGAAGTCCTGGAGGCAAGTGTGGGAGGAGGTGAAAAGGGAACTAGAGAGCAAGATGTCTTGGGAGGAGCGGAGCAGGCGATTTTGAACAATATCTGCGGATGAGGTTGGTGATGTAGCTAGGGGCAGTGTTGTGGATGGCTTTGTAAGCTGTGGTTAGTATTTTGAATTTTATACGTTGGGCTAGTGGAAGCCAATGAAGGGACTGGCAGAGAGGAGCAGCAGTCGCTGATCAGTTGGTAAGGTGTATGAGTCTAGCAGCATTCATAATAGACTGAAGGGGGGATATAATCAGTGAGGAGAGAGTTGCGGTAATCAAGGCAGGATAAAACCATGGCGTGGATAAGTTGTTTTGTGGTGTCATTGGTCAGAAAAGGGCGGATTTTTGGAAATGTTCCGGAGGTTGAGGGGGCAAGATTTAGCCAGTGATTGGATGTGGGGCCCAAAGGAGAGGTCAGAGTCTAGGATTACACCTAGCACCCTGGCATGAGGGGAAGGACCAATGGTTGTGCTGTTGATCTTAAGTCATGAGTGGGGGATCGGGGAGGAGTTAATATTACAAGATAGCCCTGTCTACCCATCCCATCCTTGAACCACTCATACTACCCAAAGTCCCCCCAACCCTGCGCCCCTATTCCAAACCCCTCCCAAACATAGCCAGATTTACCACCCTTACCCATAGCTCCTTTTCCACTTACCTTTCTAAGGCAACAGGTATCTGTAATTGCTATCCACAAGTAAAGTATCGGTACTTGTATTCGGTGTTAAGAAAAACAAACAAAAAATGGTATAGGTGCATCCCTACTGAATAGGATGCCTGACTGGCCCGTCTTGGCATGGAATATGTAAAGGATTGCTTGTTCATGCACTTCCTGTTCTCGGGAAGATCTTATCACTGGCTTCCGATGGAGAATTCATTGGGCCATTTCAGCATACACTATACGTGGTTAGACTTTCATTCAACTGTTTGTTGAAAAATCATTCATCAGAACATTTTTTCTTGCCATCATTGAGTCAATGGATTTTGTTCGAAAGCCCCTAAAATTCCATTCAGACCTACAATTTGAATGGAATCCCAAAGATATTAAACTGGTTTTGCTATGATATGTACAATTTTTTCTAAACAAAAACCACATTCACAGTTAGAATGCAAGGTTCACCCCACTAACCATTACAAAACTTGAACAAATGCTCCAAAACCAAAAATTTTTCCAACCAAATTCTACTTTCAACAGGTATAGTCCATCGTTTTCACCATCAGGAAACCCACCCTGAATAATGTCAAGGAGACTTGGCTGGAGTGCATGTAGACAGAAAGTGATTGCAGAAACATAGAAAAGTGATGTCTGAAAAAGACCAAATGGTCCATTGAGTCTGCTGGGTTTTTTTTAATTTATATGTTTTTTTTGTTTGTTTTTTATTTATTTATTTATTTATTTCTGTAGATCTTTGTTTGTCCCAATCATGTTTGAATCCACTTACTGTTGACTGACTGACTACCTCTGCTGGAAGTCTATCCCAAGCCTCAACTACCCGGTCAGTAAAATAATACTTTCTAAGATTAGTTTTGAACTTTCCACCTGTTGGTTTGAGGTCATATTGAAAAAAAGGCAATTACTTATTATACACCGTGCTTTAGCAAACTAAATATCATTCAGTTAGGGTTTGCATTTCCTTTATGTAAGGAATAGTTTTGGCCCCAAATAATCTATTTAGCGGTGGTCAAAAATATGACATGTTTACAGATATACACCTATCAGCCATAACATTATGACCACCCACCTAATATTGTGTAGGTCCCTTGTATTCCACCAAAACAACCGTGACCTATTGAAGCATGGCCTCCACCAGACCTCTGAAGGTATGCTGTGGTATCTGGCACTAAGCTGTCATTAGCAGATCCTTTAAGCCTCCGCCAGCTTGCCTTCTTGCCAGAATGCATCCTGGTGCCACCTCTTCCTCAGGTAAGTGACACACATGCATATACAATACATTTTATGTCCAACAGCAGCTACAGTGCTAGTCATTGAAAACACTAAATAAAGAATAAAGGAAAGAAAAAAGAAAAGCAAGATTCTGTAGTAGTGAAAAAGGCTATAAAATATACAGAGAGTGTCCTTGACCCCTTCCTGATACTGCCTCCTGGCCCTTTAAGGGGTCTTAAATGCTGGGAGGCAAAGGCGAGTTTTCCAATCATGTGATTGCTGTGAATACCAGTCAAATGATTGGCAAGCTCCCGATGGCACGTAGCCATCTGGAGCTTTCCGGTAACTGTGCTGGGAGCGTTCAGGGCACGTGTTCCAAGCAAAGAAATGTTAACATTTGGGACACATATATGATGCCCCTTGGCGTTAAAGGCCACCCACCGAGAGGCCGCACATATGCGCACGGCCAGTGGGAGGTGGTTAACAAATAACTGGAAAGGGAATACTGGTTTGACAATACCATCATATTTTGAAATTGTATATGCATTGCAACCAGGGGCGGACTTACAACTCATGGGGCCCCTGGGCAATATGGGATCATGGGGCCCCTGTGTCCTTGCCCAAACTCAAAAAAGCCTATGAAAAAGGTACCAGGGGCATCTGATGGGGCCTCCTACTAACCCCGGGCCCTCGGGTAGTGCCCGCGTTTCCAAATGGTCAGTCCGCCCCTGATTGCAAGCCAGGCATTCTGGACCTGTGAATAGTCAGAAGTTGTTGATTGTACAAGACCCACAGGGGCTGATTTACTAAAGGCAAAAAGACTGTGCACTTTGCAACTGCAGTTTCTCCAGAGCTTAGTAAATGAGGTGAAGCTTCACTTTACAAAGAAAACCCAATCACATGCAAGGAAAAAAAAACCCCGCAAAACAAAACTCAGCATTTTTGCTTGTACGTGATTGGATGATAGAGCAGAGCTGCCCTCACTTACTAAGCTATGGAGCAACTGCACTTGCTATGTGCACAGTCTATCGGCATTTAGCAAATCAAGTCATGCGTTTGACTCTTGTAAATCAGACAAGATACGTATGTAGGTAATTCTTGAGAGTGTTAAAGTTTATGGCACACGTGTAGTAGATAGGATACTAAAGTGGAGAAAAAATGTGCTACAATTTGTTGCAAACAGAAGAAAACAGAAGAAATCAGTTACGGTGCAACTGAGAGTGTACAATGATGCACGGCAAACTGCTCTGTGAACTAGTCAGTGGTATCACAACTCATTTGGTGACAAGTAAAAAGTGTAAACCTCCTGTGCTACTAAGCCTATACTAAGAATATCAAATGAAGCTGCCAACATCCAGTCATATACCAGATGATAAATCAAATAATGAAAAAGGAAATGATGTGGCGCTGCTAACAAATAAAATGAATACACAAATAAAGTGATAGTATAGTGCATGTGATAAATGCCAACTATAGAAGTGAAAAAAATATCATGCATAAGCTGATAATGATGCCTAAACGCAGTGTATGTGCATAGAAACCAAACCACACAACACTCACACTAATCTGGACTGAATGTCCAATTTTCACGTGATCGTGAGTAATCCAATGATAGGACTACTATAGGTACTAAAAAATTTCTGGTCAATTGGACAGAAGAATATTGTTTTATTTTGTTATTGTCATCTAATAGTACTGAATAATATGCACAAATAGTAATCATAATGACAAGCATGTAGTAGCTGCCTATCCACATGTGAAGAATGTGACAATACCGTACGCCTTAGTCTTCGTATTATTTTGTATTACTAAGCTGCCATACTTGCTTCCTATTTTCCTTCTTTATCGCTTTTCTTTATTATTATTATTATTATTATTATACAGGATTTATATAGCACCAACAGTTTGCTCAGCGCTTTACAATATATAACGGGAGACAATACAGTAACAATACAGTTCAATACAAGAGGGATTTGAGGGCCCTGCTCCTTGGAGCTTACAATCTAGGAGGGAGGGGCTAGTGGTACAAAAGGTAGTAACTGTGGGGGATGGACTGGTTGGAAGAGTAGAAGATTCCAGTATTAGCTGAGGGCAGGATAGGCTTCCCCGAAGAGATAGGTTTTCAGAGATCACCTAAAAGTGAGCAGAGTAGGCGATAGTCTGACAAATTGGGGTAGAGAGTTCCAGAGGATAGGGGAAGCTCTGGAGAAGTCCTGGAGAGGAAGGGAGGAGGAGACAAGGGAGCTAGAGAGTAGGAGGTCTTGCGAGGAGCGGAGTGTAAGGTTTGGGTGATATTTAGACACAAGATCGGTGATGTAATTTGGGGTAGAGTTATAAATGGCTTTATACGTTATTGTTAGTGTTTAGAATTTTATCCATTGGGCAATGGGAAGCCAGTGGAGGGATCGGCAGAGAGGGGTGGCAGATACAGAACGGTTAGTAAGGATTCTGGCATCAGCATTCATGATAGACTGAAGTGGGGATAGCCTGCAATTCGGTAGGCCAATGAGGAAGGAGTTACCATAGTCAAGGCAAGATATAACAATGGTAGTGAATAAGTTGCTTAGTGGTTTCCGTGGTTAGGAATGGGCGTATCTTGGAGATGTTGCGGAGGTGAAGTCTACATGATTTGGACAGCGATTGGATTTGGGACTGAAAGGACAGATGGGAGTCTAGGATTACACCTAGTACCCTGGCATGAGGGGAGGGACTGATGGTTGTATTATTGATCTTGATGGAGAAGTCGGGGGGGGCACGGGCTGGAGGGAATACTAGGAGCTCAGTTTTGGAAAGATTGAGTTTGAAGAAGTGGAGTGACATCCAATCCGATATCACACTTAGTAGGTTAGTGATGCGAGATTTCTTACTGTTAACTGTCATGCTGTCTGAAAGTTACAGTTCAAAACAACTTGCTTTATAGGATGACACAGGCTCAGTACTAGGACCTTTGCAATTCCTGGAACATTATGATTTCCCGTAGTGTGCTTCACCTGTTAACAAAACCCTCCCTGCTTCCTTTACATCCATCACCATCACATCCTCATGTGCATTAACATGCAACTCAAGTCCCCCTCCCTTTACAGCACTATACACAAACACTGGACTGGAATGACACACTCACAGCACGAAATCATAACCCGCACCATATGCTTCTAATGTAAACAAGACAAGCAGGCCTGTACAACTAAGCAGTGTTCTGTGTATGTATGATTAGCACAGCTCACCCCAAGGGGTCCATTTATCTATATCATTATCCGATCATGTATGCCCCAAAAAGATAAGATTGGGTTGTCATTTGGTTGTGTACTGGAATGTGAAAACCAGTCATCTAATGAGGGTAAATCAGGCAAGAAAGTATTTTCCCATCAAAGTAGTTTTAGAGAATTATACTCCCCAAAAGAAAACTACTGATATGATCTGACTGTTGTGCTCAAGTCAGAAAGTCCAATCCGTTTGAATCTGTAATGCTTCACAAAGGCCTTTCTGGAAGAGCTGATCAGCAGATTGTGGGTGGAAAGCCTTACAGGCTGCAGTGTAAAAAAATAATAATAAATGCACATTATCAGGGGCGGACCGACAACTCATGGGGCCTCCGGGCAATAAGGGATCATGGGGCCCCTGTGTCCTTGCCCAAACTCAAAAAAGCCTATGAAAAAGATAACAGGGACATCTCATGGGGCCCCCTACTGATCCCGGGCCCTCGGGCAGTGCCCGAGTTTCCAAATGGTCAGTCCTCCCCTGCACATTATTTTACTTGCAAAAAGATGTGCATTTTTTTTTTTAAGGCGAACATAGCCTTTTATGCAGTTGCTTGACTTCATTCTTTGTTTAAGATTTTGGTCTGATGCACTCAAGAAGATGAGTTTAGATTTAAAAGAAATCAGTAATTAAGCAAAGTATCAGTGAATCCACTGTCATAGAACTAGGATCTGGTCTACAGGTTGGGGAATAACAGCTTTCATCAGAGGCTTCAAAGACAATTGTCTTACTGTTGGATATTCTAATTTCCACAGGGTAAATTTCCATTATACATGTATTTTTGCTAATTGCAGATTTTACATGAAAGGTTATTTAAATAAATTCGGGGAACAAAGCCTACTGGTATTTTTCCTCTAATCTTTATCAAGGTACTGAGTCTGGCTAGCTGGCTATCTCCTTTTGCAATAGTCTGAGGTAGCCTGGGCTCCCAAATGTTTCTGCTCCCAAATGGGAGCATGTCAGTTCCATAAGTCCCAAGTACTCATTGGACAATACATATTCACAATACGCACAGGGGTGATCACTTTTTAGTCCATGAAACAAACAGAGAAGGAGGGGAGGACTGTAGTGTGGCTGATTTAAATTAGGCATGGCTTAGTAGATCTGGTTAAACCAGTGTTATTTTTGTTAGAATGAGCATAGTAAAGCGGAGCCAGGTTTTTCTTAGCATTAAGAGAAGCAACATGTTTTCTATGTGGGAACCCAAGTGGCTTACAGTATATTCTCTTGCAAGAGTGAATATTTTATTCTTCAGTTTTATCTAATTTATAGCAACACTAAAATGATGTGTCTGGTACAAGGAATGGTACAACTATTAACAAATGAATTTTTCTGATAACTTGTGTATTTTTACTAAAAACATATAAAGTAAGTGAGCGCCTTCCAGTCTATCAATTCCCAGATTACAGCAGCTGTACACAAAAGGCACCATATAAGACCTCTAAAACAGATAAAAAACATAAACGTGCAGCGCTGTTAAAACCAATAAATAAATACATATATAAACATGTAAGAAAGTGCACACAAATATATAAATTAACACTGTGCATCTATGTATGTGCCACTAGAATATGTGGCCAATATAAATGTGAAAGAAAACACTGTGTCTAAAACATAAGTCCAGAGTGCAGGCGTGAACGAGATCTCAAATGATCTTCTGGTATCCAAAAGACACAGATTGTGGATAAGGTGAGACAATTAAAGTGTAGATTGCGCACTCACCAGATACGCAACTTTTTTGCGCATTTGTATGATATAATAAGGACATCAGACTTCAGACATCTCATCAAAAAGGTCTGGTCAGATCTGGTCAATGCCTCCTTTGCTATCCCACGGTTTGCACTTAGCCTTCCCAAATGGTAACCACTTTGCGGATGTACCTGGCTCCCACAGGAGCTCAGAAAGAAAAAACAGAGGTGGCCAGTAGTGCAATATTGCCTTAGGATGTTTATTCCACACAATGGGTATGTATACAGCAAGAAAGCAAATAAAATAGATTACTGACCGATTACAAGCTGCCGCCGGGACCCCTTGTGGTGCCGGCGGTAAGGCGTCAAAACAGCTACAGCCCGATCTGACGCGTTTCGAGCAAGTGCTCTTAGTCATAGGGTGTCCTGGCCATCTGTATTTTTATTGCAGCTCTACAAAAATCAACAAATAAAATAAGGAAGATGTCCACACGCACATTTATATATATATATATATATATATATATTTTTTTTTTTTTTTGTTTTTTTTTTGAACATTTTCTTATTTATATATTTATATTAAATATTTATATTAAAAAGAAAAATAAGCTACAATATAATAAAGGGGAAATGAGGAAGAATTAGAACACTACAGATCCCATAGTCCGCTCCCTAGTTCATCTCAGGAGTGAGAAAGAGGGTAGCTACACCTTTATATACAGCGGGACTGAGAGATGGAGATTGAACATAGCCACCCTCTAATAGGAAGCTGAATGAATTGGAGATTTAGAGGAGGCTGAGAGCAATAGAAGGTACTTATACGAGTTAAGCATACTCAAAAATTGTAAAAAATTATTAATGTTTTGAACCAAAGTTTAGTGTCACTTTAATTGGTACTGATTAGGGTTAATGAAGTGTATACACAAACAATTTTTATTAATAAAAAAAAACATTCACTTATGGGGTTGCTGGAACTGAAATTTGGGACATAATGGGGTCTATTCATGCTTGTTTTCATGTATGATTTAAACAACTTCCAGCTAAGATTCACACATTTTTCTAAATGGAAAAAATAATGTTGGAATCCTGGGTGAACGTTCTGTAAATCCTGGGTGGAAATATTTATAAATAGACCCCTTTGGTGTCCGTTTATAAACCAGCGGTAATAGATCGCTGCTCAGTTCTCCGGCATTCTCGGAGAACACAGTTCTCCTGTGAATGCAGTTTATGAAGCAGTTCTCCGAACGAAGGGAGAACGGTCTCCAAACGCTGGAGAACGGTCTACAAACTCTGGAAAACGGCTGATTTTACTATAATCTCGCGAGATTACAGTAAAAGATCAGTTTACTAAACAGAGGTAAATTATCTCTGCTTAGTTTGCGGTCCCTCTGATTCTCCAGCTCTGGGCTGGAGAATCTGGAGGGAGAACACAGATCTCCAGCGAAGGGCTGACATGATCTCCTGAGTGTCAAACTGTGAATGACCAGAGAATAGCTGAGATCTGTTGAATCGCAGCTATTCTCTGTGTCATAAACGGACACCTATGTGTAGATAGTAATTGTTTTTAGTTATATTTTACTTGTTACATAGGTTTGTCCTTTAAAGAAAATTTGCCTTCTATGCAGGCTGTCTGCCTTCTCTGACTCCTCTTCCCCCATTGTCACAGTGTTTGCTCATGGCCTTTAGGCCATTTAGGCACAAGCACTGCATTTTGGGATGTGGGGACTGACAATATGTGAACCACCTTTCCTGGCAACTTGGCTTTTATTCAAAGAGCTCTGGTGACTTATTGGGGTGGGCAGTCTGCGGAAGGTAAGAGCAGGCACTTAGTGCCTCCAGTACACCAGTTATGTGACTTTGCATTGAATAAAAGTCAGCTTTAACTATTTCTTTACTGATTTTTTTTACGAAAATAGATAATTGCAGAAAAAGCAGCATTTAAATTTCCTAAGGCTGGCCATACAGAGAGCAAATGTTGCCTGATTTCTAATGAACTAGCCAAAATTCACTCTGTGGGTGGCACCTCTCCTGAAAATCAAAAGAGTCAGACAGAAAATTGTCAGTTGAATGGCATTCCATTCAGTCAGATGCAGTCAGTGTAATGCTGGCCATACACGGTTTGAAAAAAATGGTCGATATGTGCGATTGTTTGACTTTCGAAACGTAACTCGGCTCATTTCGATTCTGGAAATGAAAAGCTTTATGGAAAAAAGAAAAAACAAAAAAGTCCGTCATGTCAGATTTTTTGAGCCAAAACTATTGATTTTCTAAACATTAGTAATGAAATCGATCGAAAAAAAAATATACAAGGCATGGGTGTGTTAAAATGCAACCTTGGAAGTACAAGCAGCGAAAAGAAAGATCTTGGCAAGTGGGAAAGTTCACAAATGGCCAAAAATCTTTACATCATTTCCACTGATCGTTGAAAACTGTTAAATGATTGGGGGAAATATTTTGATACATTGATGGCGTTATCTAATGCATGTTCAACAGATCTTTTTAAATCCAACCTTTTTTTTCAAACTATTTTTTTAACTGTGTATGACCAGCATTAGAGTATTTCAACAGCCGTGAAATTTTACCATCTGCTCTATTTAGCATGAATGGAAGAATCTAGGGTTGCACTGATTAGTTTTTTTTTTTTTTTTAATCAGTGAGTACCGATACTTGTACTCAAGTACTCACCGACACCAATTACCGATACCTTTGCAGTGGGATTTAGGCCCATACAAAATTAAAAGAATCGCATGTACTTTGAAATGGAATGCGGTAGAATTCCTGTCCAATTCACATGTGGTTTCCCTGAAGGTGTGGTGCGATTTGAGCCATTCATTTTCTATGGCTCAAATTGCACCTAAACCGCAGAGAAACTGCCTGTGATTCGGACAGGAATTGCACTGAAACGCATTCCATTTCAAATCGCATGCAATTCTTTGCAGTGTGATTTGAGCCCTTCCATTTTGTATGAGCTCAAATAGCACCGCAAAGGTATCAGTTTTAGGTCTCAAAGTATTTGCACAAAGCATTTACAACTGTAAAAGAATCTGTTTGATTTCTTTCATTCAGCTCGAAGGGTGATCAAAAAATAAAAACTATGTGTATGATCTGTATGCACTGCTCAGCATTCCTTTGTATTTTGGCTATAGGATGGTGGCCGCACTTTGCCCAACTACCAACTTTTTACCCACAGTTCCTTTTTTCTTTAAAGTACAACATTTTGATATGGGGGGGAGCATCCTCAGTAAAAAAAAAATGTTCTTGCATTTTTAGCACAAAGTCCTTATTAAGTTTTTAAGTTGATGATCGAAACTACCTTTTTCTACAAACCAATAGCTTGTATTGATTTTCAGTGATTTTTGTAGATGTTTTGAGTTATTTTTGCTTCAGCTATACATCCCTCCCCCAGTTTCATATAGCTAATAGAATATATTTAATTGTAACCTGGATAATGAAGTCATTGGTAGGAGAAGGGTCATTATACTAGTGCTGATCCTACAGCTGACATCCAGCTGTTCCTGCTTTTGCCAGGAGCTGTGTTGCATTTCATTGGGAACGTGTTTGCAGTCTGTTGGCTGTCAAGAGCAGAGACTCTAATTTTTCAACTTTTAATGGAAATTATGGTTTCTGACACTTCAATGGGAACATTCCAGATGCTGAAGTTGCTTTTGCTTCTAGACCGAAGCCTGTGCAGGAACAGTGAATGCGGGGATATAGTAGATTAACAAATGGCCTGCTCAAGATGGAGAAATGAAAATCTAACAGGAACAATTTGTCTCCTACATACACTTTAGTTAACAAGACTCATTGGAGGTTATTTACTAAAGTTGGAGAGTGCAAAATTAGGCTCACTGATTTTTAACCTCAGTTTGTAACCTCAGCTCATTCAATTAAGCTTTGGCAATAAAACCTGGAAGCTGATTGGTTTCTATACAGAAGTGTGCCTGACTTTGCACTCTCCAGCTTTAGTATTTATTTATTACAGGTACTTGTATAGCGCTGTCAATTTACGCAGCGCTTTATATATATATTGTACATTCACATCAGTCCCTAACCCTCAAGGGGTGTACAATCTAAGGTCCCTTACTCACATTCATACATAGACATACTAGGGACAATTTACAAAGGAGCCAATTCGCTTAGTAAATAAACTTCATTGTGTTTAACCATTAGCCACCCGGCCAATGGCCGTTTGGCGGCTTCAAAAGTGTTGCTGCATTCCAGGTGCACGCCATTTGGCGTGCTCCCGCACATGCGCAGTTTGCGCTAATGCAGAGCGGCGCAGCAGCGCGATCTGCCACCGGCCGTGCACCTCGGACACGGCCGATGACAGATCCGAGTACCGGTTCCCGTTGCTGGTACCATGTGACCTGCTGTGACCAATCACAGCAGGTCACATGACAGTTGTATACAATGGATGGCTTCATTCATGCCATCCATTGTATACTAGTGCCTAGCTGTGAATGGTCACAGCTAATCACATGCACATATCATGTGATTAGCTGTGACCAAATCACAGCTAAGCACAAAAAAAAAAAAAAAGCTGAATGAATAGATTTCATTCAGGTAAATGCTTGCTTATAGCAAAGTAATTCTTTGCTATAAGCAAATTGTGTAAAAAAAAAACAAAATACTGATCACTTCCCCAAAGTAGTACAATGTTACTATGGTAACATTGTACTACTTTGGTCATAGTAAAATATGAAAAAAAAATAAAAAAAAATGTAATAAAAAATTAAAAATAATAAAAAAAAAAATATATATATATATATATTTTTTTTTTCATACTGTCACCAGTCAGTGTCCCTGATCAACGCCATGCCAGTTATATGATGACGCTGTACTGCACTGGTGACAGTATGTAAAAAAAAAAATTGTGAAAATAATTTTTTTAATTTTTTAATTTTCCGAAAAATTATGACAAAAAAAATACAACTTCAAAAAACTCACCATGCCTCTTATGAAGTACGTCGGACTGTCTACTCTGCAAAAAGGGGTCATTTGGGGGATATCTGTACTGTTCTGACATTCTTGGACCTCAAGAAATTAGATTGGCTGTCAGTACTTCAGGATTGATCAATTTTCAGATATATACCATAGTTTGCGAACTCTATAACTTTCCTACAAACTAAATAATACATCCTAATTTGGGTTATTTTCACCAAAAACATGTAGCAGAATACATCTCGGCCTAAATTTATGAAGAACAATTATTTATTTGTAAACTTTTATAACAGAAACAAAGAAAAATGTGTTTTTTTCAAACTTTTTGGTTTTTTTGTTAATTTAGCAACAAATAAAAACCCCAGCGGTGATTAAATACCACCAAAAGAAAGCTCTGGTTGTGTGAAGAAAATGATAAAATTTTAGTTTGGGTACAGTGTTGTATGACCGCGCAATTGTCATTCAAAGTGTGAGAGCGCTGAAACCTGAAAAATGGCCTGGGCAGGAAGGTGTAAAATTGCCCGGTATTGAAATGGTTAAGACCAAAGGAGTAGAAAACACCTTACAGTTTCAAAGAAGTGCAAAGTAAAACTTGATATAAGAGGAGTTTGATCAATATACTGTATGGGGAGTAAATGCATGTTTTTCGGCTACAGTTTGTGCCATAGATCCACCAGCATTTCATTCCATTTAGCACTGCTCAGGCAAAGCTGCTCTACTGTAAAGTACATCATTCTTTGCAGCACTCTGCCTGATGTTTGCAGAATGAGCACAAATGTTTACCGAGTATTAGCACAGCTCCACATACACCATTCCACCATAACATGATCACTGACAGGAAAAGTAAACAACATCTCATTACAATGGCACCTGAAAGTAAGTGGGATATGTTAGGCAGCAAGTGAACATGTTGCCTCTGAAGTTGAGGAAATGGGCAAACGTAAGGATTTTCACGACTCTGACAAGGGCCATATTGTAAAGGCTAGATGGGTCAGAGCAACTCCAAAATTGATGCTCTTGTGGAATATTCCCAGTCTGAAGTGGCCAGGACCTACCAAAAGTGGTCCAAGGAAGGAAAACTGGCCAAAAGGTCATGGGTGGCCAAGGCTTATTGATGTAAATGGGGAGCAATTTCAATAGAAATAGATTCAATAGAAAAGCTACTGTAGTTCAGAAAAATTCAATGCTAGTGGTGGCAACGAAGACTAGGAGAAAGGGCTACCTTTTGACTGTAGAACTTTCTGTATATCCCTCATAGCAACTGTTTCTAGGGCAATCTACAACATGTAAAGCAAAATGTTCTTTATACATGATACCTAATCAGATGTAAGTAGATGTGAAGATGCTGTCAGCTTATATATCCATAAAGGAACTGCAGATACTGCTAAAAATAGGAGCCCAACAACAGCACTGCCCACCCATAGCATAAACCTCTGTTCCTTGCAAATGTTTCATCTTGCTTCTCCTGGTTCGTATAATATCTTTAGGAAGCAAAAAAACTGTGACAGAAGTTGGATATTGGCAGCAAGGTCACAAGTAACCAGTGTGCTTCAGGACAGCCCCATTTTGCAACATCTGGCAAAACAGTGTTATATATAGCTTAGAGGGAGGAAAACTAATATTATAAGAACATAGGCTATATAAATAGTAACGGTGATCAGATACAGCTTAAAGCTGAACTGCAATCACAAAAACACTTAATAACCCTTAATGATATAAACCTATTTTGCATGCACCAAATGCCTTTGTAAACCCAGTTATTACCTTGTAAAATTACATCCCTGTCATGTACATAGCCAATGCAGCTTAGAGCTGTGGGAGGAACCCAGAAGGTCAATCCACTACAGGCTGCCTGCAGAAAATTACAGGAGGAGGTGGAGACAAAACCAGTCACCCTGCACAAGGAGAGCAACAGTAAAGAGTCTTTATTACAGGAAGCTCCTTCAGAGAGAAAATTTCACGCTGGATTACTGCACAGATCTGGACATACATAAAGCACATCAAGATTAAAGTAAGAATAAATGTGACTCTTGTATTTAGACAATATTTTCTTATCCTGGAGTTCAGCGTTTAGTATGAGGAGCCTCTTTAATTTGCATGATCCTTGTGTAGCGCCCACTGGTATACATAGTTTATTGAGAGTAGTAAGAAACTTGCTAGAAGCCTGGGTTTAGACAGAAGGTTAATTTAGGTCAGGCTGGAGGGATTTGCAGGTCAGTCCTCTAGTACCTCCCCCTGCTTTAGAAACTTGGAGAAGCTTCTAAAAGCCAGTAGGCAGAGGTAATAAAGGGCTGATCTCAATATTTATTGGAGTCTGACTAATCCCAGGCAGAAGGGCCTGGCAGTGTGGCAAAACAGCCCATAAATATGACAGAGCCTGGCCAGTAGGGGAGAAGGGTGGAAGATGGAGTGCTGAGAGGTGCTGATGTGTAGCCTGGGAGGGGGCGTTCTGCCTCCTGGCTGGAAGCATAAGGCGGAGGGAGGCGAGTGTAAGGAGGAAAGAGGAGAGCTGAAGGAGGCAGCTTCACTGTCCTGCAGTCCACCTGGGAAGGACAGCCTACAAATCTTGGAGAGGAACCAGCCCAGCTACAAAGGCCTGAAAGCAGTTCTATCCACAGCTGCAGGACAAGGACAGTGTGAGTACCTCTACACCGCCAGGGCCTATAGTGAGAAGTCTGCTGGATGCAAATTCTTGGAAAATCTTCAGGGGACAGTTTATAGCTTACCAAATTCCTTGTCCTGGGATCAGATACCATAGCCAGGTGGGTTGGTATTTTGTTCACTTAGGGGACTTAGACCTGCTACAAGTTAGGACTTTGCTAAATATCCATTCAAAAGGACTCAGAGCTCCTGCAAGCTACCACTTTACTAAAGACTGTCATGGTTGTGGCTGGAACACGGTCATTCATCTGCCATTTTTGTAGTTTTTTTGAACAGGAAATTGTCAATTTGTTATTCTGCAATCAAGTCGGGCATCCCATAACCCTTTACCCCATTGAAATGTGCGGCCCAAAATACAACATGTCTTAAAGTAATTGTAAATGCTCACAATTAAAAAAAATGTAAATAATAAACTTGTTATACTTAGCAGCTCTGATCCAATTCTCCTTTTCTGGGGTTCCCCCCCACCGGTTTTACTTTTACTTAACATTTTTGAATTGAAGCCACAGGATATAAGGTAAATGACCTTGTTCTTCCTTGGGAACTGCACTGGCAATGCTGTCCAACACAACACGGCTCACCATATTTTGGCCCATGAGAAACCGTACCTGACAAGGAGAGGTGTGGTGACATGGTTAAACTATTGTGGTTCAGTCATAATAAGAATGGGTATAAAGAACCAGAATTTCATGACCATAATAATCAAAAGCCATTCCATCTTGAAACCAAAGGCAGCCAAACAATGCCAGCTCACAAGGGACCCGTTGAATTTTGATCCATGTATAGGCTAGCTGGTTGTACCAGGGGCGGACTGACAACTCATGGGGCCCCCGGGCAATAGGGGATCATGGGGCCCCTGTATCCTTGCCCAAACTCAAAAAAGCCTATGAAAAAGGCACCAGGGGCAACTCATGGGACCCCTTACTGACCCCGGGCCCTTGGGCAGTGCCCGAGTTTCCAAATGGTCAGTCCGCCCCTGGGTTGTACACAAGTTGATAGTCTATAGCTGGCTACACTGAACATGGTTTTCTGCTGGCAGGAATGGCATCACACATCAGCATACAGTAGCTCAGCGGGAGTAATTCTCCCATCCACATTGAGTGTGCAGATGGGGGAAACTGTTCATTTCTTTTTTTCAACCCACTGGAGAAATTATAAGAAATTATTCTTATATGACCTGTCTAAGGTACCTTTATAAAGCATCCAAAGTTACATTTTATTCTTAGATTTGTTCCTTTTATAAAAGGCTCCTAAATTACAGTATGATTCTGTAACAAGCACTTTATTACAGTGGTCCCTAACATTCTGAATATTCTTTAGTCTTACTTGTTACAACCTCCTTTAACAAGACTGCATAGCACTTAAAAAAACGTTTTTTTATATGTACCCTTTCTGCTGTTCTTGTCCCCTGAACTTCCATCATGCAGACTCCTGGGATATCTGTCTCGTATATCCCAGGGGTCTCCACACATCTTTTTTTCCTCATGAGAATTCTTTCCTAACAAACAAAAAGGTTCCGGTCTAGAGTACTGAGTACACAGGATCTTTCAACACATCATCTTGGGGGAGGCAAAGAATTCCAGAAGTAATGGGACTAATAATTCTGCTCTTAATGCAAGCGGCTGGCAGGATAGAAAACTGTGCATATAAAAAAAATTGTATACATGGAGTTCATGGTAAATATCTTGTATTTGTCATTTAATAATCGTTTTATCAGTGCCTTTACTTTTTTTTTTTCTTGATTCAGGTGAAATTCTTCTTAATGAAGAGCAAGACTGAGTTGTCACATGACAGCTACAAATTACTCTGGGGGATTGGCTCTCCCAGTGTAATCAATGGAGGTCTGCTTTCGCTGTAAAAGCTATCCTCTGCACTCTGTTTATCAGCAGTTTCTGATAAATGCACATACAGCGGAGCCCTGTTGATTACACTGGGAGAGCTGATCCCCCAATGTAAACCGTCAGCATGGCTGATCTGTATTTTGATAGATACATATTGATATACACACACACACACACACACACACACACACACACACACACACACTCACAAGACATCATGATTGAACAGCTAATGTAGAAGAAGATCTTAACGTGGAAGATAAGCATAGATCTAACTATTAATAAAAACGTTCCTTCCCCCACTCCTACCTATCCTTCCTAAATAAAAAAGATGTTCGTACTTACCCATTTTTAATCCGCTCCGGTCAAGTGATCCTGCAGCTCTTGCTTACCTGTGTCAGTGAGCGGCTGCTGCAGGGAAGAGGGGGGGGAGGCTGACAAAGGCTGGGCCATGGGAGCCCAAAGCCAGCCATACATTGATTGAAATTCAGCCGGTTCAGCAGGATAGATTGACTTCTGTAAAACCACCCTGTCAGGTTTTTCCAGATTGATCAGTGCCACTGGCTGTAGCCCACAGCACTGGTGTCAGAATACAAAAACTCAGCGGGAAGGTTTCCCCCATCTCCACAAAGTGTGTGAATGGGTTAATTTTTTTTTTTTTCGTTCAAACCACTGATTGATCAAAAAAAAACAAAAACTGACAGCTGGAACTGTAGTATCACGTGACTTGACCAGAGCAGATTGAAATGGTTATTTTTAATATATTAAATCTATAGTTTCCATGAAGGCTCTTGTTTAGGCCTGTATAATCTCCAGGATATATAAAGTGCTAATTATCTGGAAGAAATGCTTGATAACATAATATCATAAGTAATAATAAATAATCATAGTAATGAATAAATGGTTATAAATGTCCAAATAATGGAATTATGATAAATACAAGTTCCAATAAATATCAGTGATCCGGATATTAATAAATCTGGTTATCCTAGTGGTATGCAATCAAATATTCTGGTGACGTGCGGGGTATAGTAAAAATGCACACTCACCAGACGCGCATTTTAAATGCGCAGTGTGTTAATATGTGGTAATCAGCCAGAGGTCCCCTCTAAGGTGGGATGGAATACAGCCTGGGATGGATGACCCTCCTCTGGAGTCTGGGGTGGTAAGAAGTCAGCCAGTTGTTCCCTTTAAGGTAAGATGGAATATAGCCTGATGCGGATCTTCCTCCTCTAGACACTGGTATGGTCACCTGGGTTCCTGAGAATTAAATGCTCGGTGCAGCGCAAAGAAGAATGGTGCCCATAGTGTAGTAATTTGGTATTTAAAAAGGGTGTTATTGTGCAGAGATTAAAATCCAAAGCATCTGTATGAATAGGAGTACATGCAGCTTAAATCTGCCTAATACACTGACCAACTGGTAGGCAAAGATGGCCACCAGACCTCCCTGATCCGGCGGCGTGACATCACGGCATGCAGGCTCCAGCCGCGGCAGCATGACATCAGCACGTAAGGCTCCACCTAACGCGTTTCGTGCGCATGCACATCCTCAGGGTCATGCCTACTCTTGAAAATCTACACATGTATGGCTAGCTTTAAAGTTTAGACTTGTTTACATGTTAAATGGTATAATAAAAAATATTCTGAGAACCTATATTTATCTGAAAACAAGAAAACAAAGACCAAGGAAGCTGATGTGCAGTGTCAGCATACAATACGCTGTTGAAAACACAACTAAATTGTGTCAAGCAGTAGTTTAGATGTGAACCACCAAACACACTCCAATACTCACAATTAAGTGTCATAGCCCCATCGCCAATGATGACTACAGGTTTGAAAACGCTAATCTTACATTTGTAGAATCCACTGCAATCCGCTCCTTTTCACAGGATTGTGTCCTGTGAGGCCTACAACTCTAAGAACTACAGAGGGTGTATCCCCAAACCACAAAGGCATTACTTGTGCAGGCATAATAATGGATAGGATAATGACAACAGAAGAGATTTAATGAAAAGGATAGCCAGCTGAAGGTATCTGACAGGATGAAAAACAAAGCCACTAAGGGAATAGGGTTATGTCCCCTCAGAATATCGTTTGACTCTTTAGTGCAGAGTAATGATCTCATCAGTACGCTTCTGATCAAGCTGCCGGTATGTTTTGACCCAGTGTTCTTGACTAAGCCATGCCGCTGCAGTAGTGGTAGAGGACCTGGCTCTTCTGTCTGGCAGGGCTATCTATATTCCAAGACAAGCTGCACAGAAATACTAATTATTTAATACAACATTCTGCATACCTGTATTTCAAATACTTTAAAATGACTTTTGTTCAACAACAAAAAGTTATTTTTGTAATAGCAGAAGCATGTTTGTGTGTTTCACATTGTTGTTTATATAATTATTATATGCTGTTGATGGAATATTTTGCAGAATATATTTGAAGTAAAAAATATAAACCTAAAATCTTAATGATGAGACTTTTGGTGCTCCCTTTTCGGATACTGTCACATATTGTTTGTTTCTGTAACCATTGACCACTTTGCATCTGAGAAACAATTTGGGAATAAACCATGTTCTCCTTTTGCTTCCTCCTTTTGGTAAAGGGCTTGGACTTGCAAACAAGGAGCCATGCACTGACTGAATGCATTGTAGCTGTGTTGTGCAAGAACGATCACAGGAGGAAGGGTTAGTGCGGTTAGAGGACTACTCTGGTCATAGAACTGTCCTGTTTTACAGTAAACACACAATGAAAACAAACTTAATTCCAGAGAAATGAAACAAAGATTGGCACTAGGCAAGTGTTTGTAATGAAGAGATGGTGGTGCTCATTTTTAGGATAGATTTGTTAGTTTTCTATTTGCTTGTAAAAATTTGTATATAGAAGCCAAATTTTAAAATTGGATCCAAATTTCTTTTCTTCCTGTATGCATTTCAAGGCCTGAATTTCACGTTTTTATAAGCATACGTTCCCCAATGCATGTGCTGCATATTACCTTCCGGGCAAAGTCTCAGGATCTAGGTTTAGCATCACTGTTCCAGAATCAGTATGCAGTACATGAGTGAAGAAGCAGTGGCTTTGATCATAGGCTATCACACAGTCAGGGGCGGACTGATCATTTGGAAACTCGGGCACTGCCCGAGGGCCCGGGGTCAGTAGGGGGCCCCATGAGATGCCCCTGGTACCTTTTTCATAGGCTTTTTTGAGTTTGGGCAAGGACACAGGGGCCCCATGATCCCCTATTGCCCGGGGGCCCCATGAGTTGTCAGTCCGCCCCTGCACACAGGTGTTTTGTTTTGTGACGGATTACCTTTATGATCTGTTTATTGTTAGGATTTATGTCTGGATAAACACTTTCCTGCATTACGGGTACTGTTCAAGCATATAACAGTTATGACTACATAACTTTGAGGTCGACTTAGCCCTGGTTCACACTGGATCCAACTTTGAAACTGAAATTTCAAAGTCCCATGCCTGTGTGACTTGGGGGACATCTGTGTGACATCATGCACAGATGTCTATACAAGTCGCACCTGAAGTAGCAAAAATAAGTGCAGGAACTACTTTCAGAGTTGGAGTTGCACCAATTTCAACGGTTCCATTGCGGACAATAGGGTGTGACTTGTCATGCGATT